>NW_028136168.1:0-612000 GCF_964662115.1 Mustela nivalis
AAGCAGTAGCGAAGTGCGGTTCGCGCCAAGCTGAAAACCTCTGCAAAGCATGGCCGTCGCTGGGAAATCAGAGTCGGTTCTGTGGGCTGCTTTTGTTGCTTGCCTTAGCCTAGTATTCACAGCACTTTTGGAGAAACCTGCATAGAGCGAAAGCCTCTTTGCCCGGGCATCCCCTCTGGGAAAGCACAGCATTCTTTGGGAAATCAGAGTCGGGTCTGTGGGATGCTGCCTGCTGCTTGCCGGAGCTAGTCTCCACAGCACGGTGTAATAAACCCGCATGGAGCGAAATCCTCTTTGCCTGGGCATCCCCTCTGCATGGGAGAGATGCATGGTTGCACACGTCTGTCACTGCGCTCCCCAGGAGCAAGTGTGGGGAAGGCACAGCACACTGTCCCTGGGGAAGAGAAGGAGCCATTGGCCTTGGGGTCTGGAAAATTGAACAGCCACATGCAGAAAATGAAATTGGACCATCCTAACACCATACATTATAATCGACTGGAAATGGATGAAGAAGCATAATGTGAGAAAGGAATCCATCATAGTTTTTGAGGAGAGAACAGGTAGCAACTTCTTTGACCTCAGCAGCAGCAACTTCTTCCTAGGAACATCGCGAAAGGCAAGGGAAGCAAGGGCAAGAATGAACTATTGGGATTTCATCAGATCCAAAAGCTTTTGCACTGCAAAGGAAACAGTTAACAAAGCCAAAAGATCACTGTCAGAAGTTATCTGGGAGAAGATATTTGCAAATGACATACCAGATAAAGGGCCAGTATCCAAAATCTATAAAGAGCTTATCAAACTCAACACCCTAAAAACAAATAATCCAATGAAGAAATGGGCAGAGGACATGAACAGACATTTCTGCAAAGAATACATCCAAATGGCCAACAGACACATGAAAAAATGCTCCACATCACTCGGCATCAGGGAAATACAAATCAAAACCAGAATGAGATACCACCTCACACCGTTCAGAATGGCTAAAATGAACAAGTCCGTCAATGACAGATGCTGGCGAGGATGTGGAGAAAGGGCAACCCTCCTACACTGTATGTGGGAATGCAAGCTGGTGCAACCACTCTGGAAAACAGCGTGGACGTGCCTCAAAAAGCTGAAAATAGAACTACCCTATGACCCAGTGCTTGTAGTACTGGGTATATACCCTACAGATACAAACGTGGCATTCTGAAGGGGCACATGCACCCAAATGTTTATAGCAGCAATGTCCACAATAGTTAAACTATGGAAAGAAACTAAATGTCCTTCAACAGATGAATGAATAAATAACATGTGGTATATATGTTCAATGGAATACTATGCAGCCATCAAAAGAAATGAAATCCTGCTATTTGTGATGACGTGGATGGAACTAGAGGGTATTATGCTTGATGAAATATTTCAAAGATTTTATATATTTTTTTAATTTATGTATTATGATATCCCTTACATACAGAATCTGAGGAAAAGGAAAACTAATGGAAACTTAGAGTTGAGTTGACAAGGGGTGAACCTGGTCATGATCCCAGGGTCCTGGGATCGAGCCCCGCATCAGGCTCTCTGCTCAGCAGGAAGCCTGCTTCCTCTTCTCTCTCTGCCTGCCTCTCTGCCTGCTTGTCATCTCTCTCTGTCAAATAAATAAATTAAAAATCTTAAAAAAAAATCCAATATTATTGTTTTACAGAAGTAAGTAAAGAATCCTAAAGTTTATATGAGACCATGAAAGACAACAAATAATCAAAGCAGTTCTGAGAAAGAATGAAGAAGGGAGATTACACTTCTTGATTTGAAACTATACTACAAAGCCCTCATGCTCAAAACAATAAAGTATACTGGCATAAAAACAGACCAATAAACAAGTAGAACAGAATTGAGAGTCCAGAAATAAATCCTTTCATACAGTCACCTAATATTTGACAGGGGCCAACATATGTAATGGGGAAAGATAGCCTGTTCAATAAATGATATTTAAAACTGAATAGTCACATAAACAGTATGAAAAGGGAACCTTATATCACTCATTAGTCTGAACTTGAAATAGATTAAAGACTTAAAGGTGATGCATGAAACTAAATTTCCTAAAGGAAAACATAGGAAAAATTCTCCTTGACATTGGTATTGCCAATAGTTTTTTGGATACCAGACCAAAAACACAAGCAAAAAAAGCAAAAATAAATAAATGGTATTACATCAAACTAACGTTTCTGCATTGCCAAAAAAAGGGAGAGAGAATGAAAACACAATCCACAGAATGTAAGAAAATACTTACGAATCTTATATCTGAAAAGAGGTTAATAACCAACAGATACAAATAGAAAAAAAATATATGATTAAAAAAATAGCAAAAGGATCTCAATAGACTTTTTTTTCAAAAAAGTTATATAAATGACCAACAGGAGCATTAAAAAGTGCTCAACGTAAAAATCTCAGGGCAAAGTCCTTATGTTGTTGTTGTTGTTGTTTACCTCTGAAAAACGCATAAGATATTAGAATATATACTACCAAAAAATTGAAACTAACCAATTTTGGTAAATATTGGAGAAAACGGGGAACTTATGCACTGTAATAGAGATATAAATTTGTATGGAAAACAGTATGGAGATTATTCATATTAAAAGTAAAATTACCATATGATTCAGTAATCCCACTTCTAGGTATCTATCTAAAGAAAACAAAGTTCACTGTTCAAAGACATATCTGCACTCTTATGTTTATTATAAAATTATTAACTCTAAGCAAGAGATGGAAATAACTTCAGTATCCATTAATGGATGAATGAGTAAAATAAGTATGGTAAATATATACTACGGAATACTACTTAACCATGAAAAATTAAGAAATACTGCCATTTACAACAGCATGGATGGATCTTGAAGGTATTATTCTAAGTGAAATATTTCAAAGATTTTATATATTTTTTTAATTTATGTATTATGATATCCCTTACATACAGAATCTGAGGAAAAGGAAAACTAATGGAAACTTAGAGTTGAGTTGACAAGGGGTGAACCTGGGGTGGAGTAAGGTGGTCCAAGGGTGCAAACTTGCAACTATAATATGAAAAAGTTCTGGGGATCTAATGTACAGCATGATGATCATAGTTAATAAGATATACATACTTTTTATTTATTGTGCTTCCCTTTAATAAACTTTGCATATATCACATTCTTACAAGTTGAAAGTTTATAGTAATCTTGTATAAAAGAGGTCTGCTGCCACCATTTTTCTAACAACATTTGTTCATTTTGTGTCTCTTTGTCACATGTTGGTAATTCTTGCAATATATCAAGTTTTTTCATTATTATTGTATTTGTTATGGTGATCTGTGATCAGTAATTATGACCCACTGAAAACTCAGAACTAGTGTACTTAAGGTATATACATTGATTTTCTTTAAAAACCTAATGCTTTTGAACAGTGCAGTATAGTTTTTATTTTTTATATGCACTGGGAAACATAATTTTTTATATGCACTGGGAAACCAAAAAATATAATAATTTGACTTAGTTTATTGAGATAATCACTTTATTGAGGCAGTCTGGAACAAAACCCACAAGACCTCTGAAGTTTATCTCTACTATACTATATACATAAAAGTTGCTAAGAGAGTAGATCTTAAAATTCCTTACGATACATGCATAAAAAACAGTGGCAACTATACGAGATAGTAGATGTATTAACATTTTTGTGTAGATTATATTGCAATAAAGATGTATACCAATTTATCAAATTGTACAAAATTTACACAATGTTAAAAGTTTGCAATGTTATAAGAAATCATTTCTTAAATTTACAAATATGTCGATTTTTTTCAATAAAGCTGGAAAAAACTTTTTGTAGAATTAATCTATTTTTCAAAAAAGGAAGTAAGGCAGTAGAAACTGCAACTAACTCTGAAATAATAGAATATAAAATCCATTTTTGTTATATACACTGTGACAAAAACTATTACTTAGTTTACAATGGAGGAGTACTTATGAAGCATGAAGGATGGTCTATAAAAAAGGCTGAAAGAGCTCAGTTTTAAGGTTTAAATTTAAAATCTTCTTTTGAAATACTAAACTGACCACCCAGTGTTCCAAACATCAATGTCTTAACTGCATGAATTTATTTCATACAACTCTATAATCTAGTTTCATAAGAAAGCAGCATGCAAAGTTTGAATAAGACAGACTTGCTTAAGTTTCTTTATGTTCAACAGTAAAGGATACCTCCTTAAAAACAAATAGAAGAAAAATCAGCATATTTATTATGATAATTATTATTCATAAGGAGATTCATATTGAATTAGGGAATATATATCCTCAGAGGGGGTAAAGTAAAATGAAATTTATGTTGGTAAATGTGTCTAATAATAGTCAATACAATGCCTCAATATAAATGAATATTACCATTTTGAACAATTTAATTACTATTACTAGAATTATTATAAGTATAAAAATAGCTATCATTTTAGCATGGAATATGAGACTCTCATGCTCCATGCTTCATCACATCCACACAACAACGCTGCATAATAAGTATTATCATCACCATTTCATGGGTGAAAAAACTGAGGCTAACACATTTAGATAACTGGTTTATGATTACATGGGTAGCAAAAATGCATCACACTAATTTAGGCTTTATGATTTCAGAATTGTACTCTTTCCACTGCACATTCTATTACTCTGTAAATACTTGGCCTGTTTTCATTTGGTTCTTTAATTTTATTCATGTGGTGATGGCTTAAAGCTTCCTTTAAAGGAAGCTTAAAAATTTCATTTAACCAAAAGCTCCCAAGAATTAAAAATGCCACGGATCTAATGTAGACATGGATATCATTAGTTAATGGGTAACTATATATTTTCCACCCTAGTGAGATAACAATCAGAGTATTTTTCTAAGTTTTAGTCTCTCAGTGTTAAAAAGGACTTTGTTAAAATAGAAATATTTAGACAAAGGTGATCAAAAGTCTGAATCAGGTCACCTTAAGGTAAATATTAGGAACCTGAGGAAACAAATGGAGATTTGAACACTGAGCTATGATATAATGAATGGTTTCAAGTATTTAGTAGAGTATAGAAAAGCCCTTTAAAGCCTGGTCTTAGCCTAGCATTGCAGCTTCTGGGATATCTGTCTATCTATCATCTATCTATCTAGATATAAATTTGAAAACTTTTTTAACTTAAAGATTTTGAGAAATAGAACATAATCAGCACCATAGAAGATCTGTTTCTGATAACAACCTAGCCCCTCCTCCCAGTTTGTTAATATTCTCTCTTATTTAATGTAACATTGTGCAAATAGACCACTACTGATCTGCCGTTATGAATGAAATAGCTATAATCATCTGTTTGCATATCCTGGTGAAAATATTCATTTAGTTCCATGTTGTATTTCTAGGAATGGACCAAATTTTTATTTTTATTTTTAAGTTTTCTAAATATTGTCCAACTTACCTCAAATGTTTTTATTATGGGCACTTTCATTCTTTCACATTCTTGCAAGGCAATTTTACTGTTGCCCAAAATGGTAAGTGTGTAATAGTATGTCATTTTAGGTTTTAATTTATTTTTAATTTAATTTAATTTAATTCCAGATTCATAATAAAGATAAACAGTTTTTACCTATGAGTGGCCATTTGGATTACCCTTTCTGTAAAGTACATGCTCAAATCTTTTGATATCTTAACACTGTGTCATACTGACTTCTTTAATAGTAGATTTTCTGAATGAACTTTTAGCTGTGTAGGTCTTCTCTATTTTATTTTGAACTTGTTTTCATTTCAAAATCTTTATATTTATTTTCATAATCTGCTTTTATTTTGCTTTGTCTATTATCTATCTATCTATCTATTTATTTGCAAGCAAGAGAGAGTGAGCAAGTGAGAGTGCAGGGAGGGATAGAAAAAGAAGGGAAAAGAATCTTAAGCAGGCTCCAGGCTCAGCACAGAGCCCAACTCTGGGCTCTATTTCACAACCATGACATCATGACCTGAGCCAAATTGAAAAGATAAAATAAAATTAAGGTGTTAAAAAAAAAAGGAAAAAGAATTGGAGGTTTAATTAAGTGAGCCACCCAGGCACCCCTGTGGTATCTTAAATTAGCTGTCATATCTTTAAAGTTCTAGAGTATCCATTTGGTTCATTTATAAAACCTTTCTCAATATCATTTTTAGTGTCAGTTTTTTGTTCAATTTTCTTCCCCTCTCATTTCTTTGAGCAGAGTAATCAAGCCATTTTACAATCTTTATTGATCATTTTAACATCATACTTAATCCCATTTTGTCTATCAAATCTTGTTAATGGTTTTTCTTTGTGTGCTTTGTTACATTTTGCTATGTTCAAGACATTATATTTGAAACTCTTATTGAGTAGGGATAATTAAGAGCTATAATAATGGTATGGTCCTCCTTGGTAGAATTTTCTCTTATATCTGAGACTCTACAAGACAATCATACTCCAAATTCAGTGATTGGCTTTCTCAGTTTACACAGAAGGCAAGGTAGGCTATAGTCTTATTTCTGCTTCTCCTTGTGCTTTGGGGATCTCAACTTAAATTTGGGTTGTACCAAAGTCCTCAAATTTGATTGCTGCTGGATTTGTTTCTCTAGTATCAAGAGTCTATGAACAACACAGCTCAGTGTGTTTTAGCAGTTTCAAATGCTCTCATAGCTAAAATGGCTTCAGGGCATATATCTCTAGGCTCTCATTGTATTTCGTATTTTGGCCCAGTAATCCCTCACTTATTTTTATAATCATTCTGATATTTTTAACTTTAAAAGCTATTTTGTCTGGATTTTTAGTTGTCTTAAGTAGGAGTTTTTAGATCACCATTACTAGAAGCAACAACAAATATACATGAAAATATCTGCAGTAGTTTATCACATCTTTATGGCTTTGAACTTCCATAAGCTGAGGCATCCTTCTCTAATCACTTAGGCAAACTCCAATTTAACCTTTAATACAACACAAGAATTGCTTCATTTAAGAACATGTTCAGGGATGACTCTTCCCCACTGTTCTTACCAACATTCCCACACACTCTTTGCTACCCAAAGCTTGTTTATGAACTTTCGTTAGGTATATCAGCGGGACCAGAATTTTGCTCTATTGTATTTTTGTCCTTTAGAGCTTTAATTAAATATGAATTCCATAGAAAGTCTGTCCCTTTTCTTTCAAACCTGGGTTAGTTATTTCTTCTCATTCTTTGTCAGAAGTTACTTTATTAGAGAAACTTATAGCTCTATTGTGACTTTGGAGCCTTTACAGTTTTTCGACTGGAAAAATCACCCATCCCTGAGATTTTTACGCAGCTTCCTAGCTGATATTATTCAGAAATCTGTTCAAAACAGACTTTTTCAGGGAGGCCCTTTCGGACCACTCAGTTAAAAAACCTCTTCTCAATCACTGCTCTTTTAAAAATGTGCTTATTTAGTTCAAATATGCATCTCTATTAAAGAAAAAGCAGTACGATTTTTTTTTTTAAAGTTGGCTTACCTATTATCTATCTCTCCCATTAAAATGATTCCTCTGGCCTGGGGTTTTGTTGTGCTCATTTTAGGCCAGGCACTCAATAAATTGTCACTGAATAATTGAATTGTTTGACTCCCTTGCTAGATTCTCAACTTCATGAGGCCAAGGATTGTTCTATTCAGTCCTTCTTTATCCTCAATGTCTGTTATATTGCAGTCACTTACGTGACTAATGGGAAAAATCACAGAAAGAAAGAGTTAAAACTACAGAAAAACCCTGTAGGTTCAATAACACAAAGCTTTCTAAAATTATTTAGCCCAGGAATTGAATACTGGCTGCACTTTTGATTTTTTTTTAAATGGTATTGAATTTAATTTAAATGGAAATACTGGAATGGTAGAATAATAAAAAAATTATAAAAGCAACTTGCTCCTTAAAGTAAGAATTATATAGGGCATCTCTTCTAGAAGCAAAATTTTCAAATGTCAAACATCTGAAAGCATAGAAGGAGAAGTAAGAGTGTGAATTGTACTTCAATGCTCTTTTCTTTATATTCAGCAAACAGCTTCATTCACACACCTTTCCAATTTTTTCAACTCTTTTGACAAAGCCTTCAGAGGAGTTACTGCTGATGACAACCATCACAGCCTAACAGGAGAAATTTTATAAAGAAAAATAATAGCATGTTTTTCCCAAATTGTTAAGGATATGGTGAAGCTCTGTCGGATTCAAAGGAGGAATGTGCAATTCCATGCTATATATAATAATAACTTGTTTTAATAGTGGCTTTGCAATTTTTCAGATATATCCATTTACTGAAACCACTATCAAATAAACAAAAACAAAGAAATGAACAGGGGTTCGAGACAGAAATTATCTAATCTAAAAATAGCACATGTTCACAGAATACACAACACATATCCCAAGTACTACTATAGGTTTCAAGTAATAGTCAAAACAATAGTAAAAATGATTCAGACCACACCAGTCAAATCATAAATGGGACCTTAACTGTAAATCCTTATCTTTAGATCAAAGCGGGTAATTGGGGGCTGAAGATACATTATAGAACTAATATGTTATAGAACTCCTCTGAAATGAGTCATTTATTCCATCACTTTTCCTGCACAGCTGCTGACCCATGTTTTGGTTCCTGGAAATAGCTGCTACCCTGTCATACTTCTTAAAAGCACATATATTGATAACTCTACTCATTCCTCCATTCTCTGTGACTGTCACTGTGTTAAAATGTGGAGTCAGCTGACTCACTTGTGATGGTAATAAAGTAGATGAGTTTGCAAAGTATTTTGTTATTTCTAAAAATGCAAAAACCAAATTACATTGAAATCATAAGGGGTGTTTCAGGGAGAGCTGTCGGATGTGGTTTCTTGTGTAATCCACAGAGATTAGCTCCAACACATATTTAAACTCTCCTCTAGGAGCAACCTTAGTGGTAAAGCAAGAAGATAAACAGATGTAAACACACCCTGGCACAAAATTATCACTTATGTTTGGCTTCCTAGTCTCCTCGTGTTACTTATTTATCTTAACTTCTCTCTGAAATCAGGGAACACAGAATCTCAATCAGTTGACATTTTTCTACTGAATTACCCAATAGTCTGATCATACCCCAAGACTTTTTTAAATTATTTCACTCATAATCCCAAATCTGCTTTGCTTCCTCATCTTAGTACACTGTAATTTGATTTCAAAATGAGGACAGTTGTCAGTAATGCCACATTCGTTCATCTATTTTACAATTCCATGTGCTTATAACTATGAAGATATGTTAATAACATCCATTCCAATAAGCCACCCTAAATTTATTATCATGAAACAAGACCTCAAGAAAGAGAATTCAAAATCATCCATGTATTTGCAACTTATTGCAATAAAGCCTTTATCAATAGACTTCCCTGTGCACATGGTGGTCAAATTGCTGGTGAAAACCAGCCAGATCTATTACAAGCTTTCTCATGGCTTCTAGGTAACCCAAGTGAGCCTTTATTGATACTGGGAAAGGATAAAGCAGGGAAGGGATAAACAGTGCTGTAAGAATTGGCTAGACAAAAGTAATGACTCTCATTACAAAGTGAGTATTTTAAAGCAAAAGAGCCTGTTGGGAATATTGTTTTATAAAATAGTGGTTTTTTTATTAACTTTTTAAAATTCAATTAGGTAACATATAGTGTACCATTAGTTTCAAATGTAGATTTCAGTTATTCATCCATAGCATATAATAGCTAATGCTCAGTACTTACTGTGATAGCTTCTTGAAAGCAGAATTTTAACCCACTGAGCCACCCAGGCGCCCTTGAAAGCAGAATTTTAGATCACATTTTCTGATTACTTCCATGTCGTACAACACTTTCCTGCTAGCAACCTTCAAAACATACTGTTTGTTAGAGGAATTTCTTTAATAATAAATAAATAGAAATTTATTTAAATTTATAAATATATAAAATAAATAGGAATTTATTTAAATTTATTTAAATATTGCACACTGTTTCATTGTTCATAAATAAGGTGATGATATTATAGCCATTAGTTGGTAGCACTGATATATCACTTTCTTTTTACTTCTCAGTGCATTCTCTTTACACAAAATAGATATATATTTTAAAAGAATCTGAATCTGTGGCAAACTTGTAAAAAACCCTATACAGTAAAGTTTATCATTTTAAGTAATCTCAATTATCTTCCTCAATTGTGATAGTATATCCTTCTATCTAGGCCAGATATTGTATGAGGGATTTGAAAAGACATACTTTTCTAAATTTCACTTTTCTCATCTGCAAAATGCTTATCATATCCTACAATAAAATACACTTACAATTTTTTGATGAAAATTTATTTATTTATTTTAAGATTTTATTTCTTTATCAGAGAGAGTGGGCGAGAGAGCAAGCACAGGCAGACAGAATGGCAGGCAGAGGCAGAGGGAGAAGCAGGCTCCCGGCCGAGCAAGGAGCCCGATGCGGGACTCGATCCCAGGACGCTGGGATCATGACCTGAGCCAAAGGCAGCTGCTTAACCAACTGAGCCACCCAGGCGTCCCTTTTGATGAAAATTTAATCTGTATAAACAATATATTTGCTGTAATGCGTGGTTCATGGAAAACATCTTATTTAATTATAAGCAACAACAGTATTAGAAATTAAGTAAATGTGTCTATAATATTTAAAGTTTTAACACATAATTCCACTGCTTTGCCTTATTTTCTCAAATCCCTTTACCACTTTCACTGACAGAGTCAAATGTACTTTTTCTACTAGTAGCCAGCTCTTTGTCTTTTGTGAGAAAGATGCCCTTGTGAATTATTTATAATAGAGATATTAGCAATAATAATAATAATAATAAATAGCAATGAAAATGTTAAAAAAAAGTTTTCTTAACTAATTAGGGTTCTTAGACATCAATTAGAGGAACCACCTCGGGCAAGCAAATTAATCTGCAAGACATTCCCAGAATTAACAAGTCAGTCAGATACAGGGTTGTCCGTAGACTGAAAGGTGAAGCAAAAGGACTAGGTTTGGAAAATAGGTAAGGACAGTGAAAAAAGTGATCAAATTTTGGGGCAAAATAAACTCTTAGGTGTCCTTTCAATGGAGTCCTGTTCATTATGTAGCAGAAACTCTAGAGATTATCTCAATCCATTGGAGTCACCCCGTTTATTAGCTTGCTATTGACAAAGTTATTTACAAACTGTAGAGCAAGAGGTTATAATGTAGAAAACTGATGGTAATGCACAGGATTCTTGTTAACAATAATGCAAGTTAGTGATTTTTCATTATAAAACATAAATTCTATAACCCAAATTATGGGCCCAGAGCACTTCTGCTGCACAACTCTGCTTATATCCCAAATAACCATGTGAACTAGTTTTAATATCTGCTTCTCTTATTAATTTTTGAATAAAAATTCTTGACACAAGTATTTTATAATTGTGTGATAACCATGCATTTAATTTCTTGGAGAACAAAACACACTTTAGCATAACTAGGTTCGTTCACAGAACCAGCCTTGATAACACACTTCTATATGTTAGAAATGATGTAATAAATGTAGAATTTTGGGCACTTGTTTGGTATTCTTTGCCATGTTTTGCACTATCTAAAAAGAGATCAGTGAACTTGGACTGGAGTTAGTAGACATGGAAGAAAATAAAATATTACAGAGAAGAATACTCTGTGGTCCACAACCTAAACGGGCTGGGATTCCCATCATTTGGATCCCTGTAGCTTTACAAAAGTCAATTAAATTTTTGTATCTCCGATTAAAGTTGATTCCCCAGTACTTTTTCAAACATCTCTTGTAAAGTATTGTTTCCCAGAAAAAAAGGGATTTTGCACATGTATCTGCCTTTGTCTCTGGTCATGATCTCAGTCAGGATCCTGGGATCGAGCCCCATTTCGGGCTTCCTGCTCATTAGGGAGTATATTTCTCAGTCTCTCTCTGCAGCTACATCCCCCTGCCCCACTCATGCTCTCTCTCTCTCTCAAATAAATAAATACAATCTTTAATTTTTTAATTAAAAATAAGATAAATAAAATAAAATAAAAAGTCTGGTCTTACTGCCCCATTTAGCTCCTTTTGTTTTTTTGAGTTGTATTTAAAGCAGCATGAGAGAACATGAGGCTCTCAAACTTTAAAAAAAAAAAGGAAAAAATTGAGTTTTGTTAGGATTTAAGATCTTGTCTGCTGGACAAAAACGTTGGCTTTGTTAACATGTGAAAATCAACAAAAGAGAATAAGATCGAATTCTAATAATTTTTGTAGAAATTAAAAATTTCCTCCAACCCAATTACATACAGACCCATTAAGTAAATTCATTCCAATGTCCCAAACCAACCTTTTCTAATAGTAATGCATCTGTGTAAACAGGGTCAACCCAAGGAATAAATAAATATTATTATTTTTTTTCCTGTCTCTTCCACAGTCACATCTGGGTATATTGGTAGCAAGCCAATTATCTATCTTATAAGACATGATATCATAAGGAAGGTTATTCTGTCCATTTGGAACAACTGAAAATCATTGTAATTTTATCTTGGTGCAGTAACTTGAGATGGCACAGTGTGGGTTATGAATATATTTTATTTTTTTTACTGGGAAGAAGAGATTATAGAGATATTGGTTATCCAAGACAGACTGACAGGTGTTGATAGTTGCCAGGTCAATATCCATCTACTCTTTCCTTTAATATCAGAAAGCACTGAGGGATTGACAACAAGGAAACTTAAAACAACATCAAATATTTTATTGTCTCTTTTCTAGTTACATTGTAACCTTATGACAAAGTATCAGTCGTACAAGATATCATTCTCTTTTACCTCTATCTTTCTGCCAGAAATGTGGGCTTAATAGTGAGAACTCCAACAGCAATTTTTGCAACTGTGAATAAAAAGCCATGAAAACCTCTAAGATAGTTCACTTGACTTTCTTAAGACTCTGAACCAACACATTACATTTTTGCAACTGTGAATGAAAAGCCATGAAAACCTCTAAGATAGTTCACTTGACTTTCTTAAGACTCTGAACCAACACCAGAAAACACTCTCTGTAGTCTTCTTGTTAAATGAAAAATATGGTTAAACCACTTTTGACAGTCTACTACCTACAGCAAACTGTAAATCTTAATTGAAATATGTCCTCTCAGCTGTGCTTAAGCAACTGAGTCCTGAGCTTGTTAGGTTTTCAGTCTGAAAGAGTACACCTCGGGTGCTCTGAAAGGGAAGAGAAAGGACACCCTGTTCTCCATATAAATTAAAGAAGAGAAATCTGTGCATTTAAGTGGGCCATATAAAATTTATCAAGCAATTATCTCCTAACTCCTTCCTATCCAAATTACCTGATATGCTCTCCCTACTCCTTTATTCCACGTTACTGCCTTTTCCAGGATTCTGTATCACATCACAGCATGTCTTCTGTTATTTCCTTCTTGCAAGCTAGTTTTGTTTTCTCCATCTAAAAAAATCAACAATCATTGTGTATTTCAATTCCCATTTTCCTCAAATGCATTGATTCTTCTTATCTATTACTCTTTTCTCATACTCAGTGTCTTTGTCTTTATGGGGTTTGTACTTTGCTTTTCCCCATTCTTTACTGCCATTATATAATCAAATCTAATAACTTCTTAGAGAAAGTTAAAAATTCCTGCATAGCCACACGTGAACACAAAGTCACTGATTTTTAGCAAACCTATAAGATAGTCAGACATCCATTCAATTTCTTTTTAAGATTTTATTTATTTATTTGACAGAGAGGGATGAAAAGCAGGCAGAGAGGCAGGCAGAGAGAGAGGAGGAAGCAGGCTCCCTGCTGAGCAGAGAGCCTGATTTGGGGCTCGGTCCCAGGACCCTGGGATCATGACCTGAGCCGAAGGCAGCGGCTTAACCCACTGAGCCACCCAGGCGTCCCTCCATTCAATTTCTTAACTGAGTCCCAAATGCATCCTGACTTCTAACCTAAACCTAAGTTCTACTTCTTACACGTTGTTATATGACCAAATTCTTTCAGTTCAGTATTTTGTAACATTTAAATATTAGTCAATTGATGCTTTGTTTGTGTATTTCTATGAAAATAATTTGAATACTGTAGATTTATTGTTATATTTATAGGTTTATAATCAAAGTTTCATCAGTTGAAGTTTTTGGAAATTTCAGATATAATGATTAACCTAAAATGATACTGCCTCAAATCCCTCTGATATCAAGGCCCAACTCCTGATTATAGCCAAACCTGTGGTGGATAGTTCCATGGGAAATTGCAGTTACTTAACACTGATAGGATCTCATGTTCTCTCTCTCATTTTGGAATGTCTCCAACACAACCCAAAAGTGTAGGAGAGTTAATGTCCTCTGAGGACAGCTCTCAGTGAAGTGGAAATAAGAACCATAGGTAAAATTGTCAGTTTTCAGGTCTTCATGAGGACAACTTAAAGAAGTTTCTCAGGACCTTTCAGTAAAAGCAAGCCTTCATTTTCTATCCACAACAATTATATCAACAATGTACCTCTTTGACAAAGTTGCTTCTTCACTGTATCACTTTCCCATTCTTTTCTACCTTGGATAATCTCCCAGATAAACTAACAGTACTCAAATCCTTTGTCCTAATCTTTGCTCTCAGGATAAATGGAGCCAAAAGACTTAGATTAATATCAAGTTCTGAATGGGATCTTAGAGCTATTTCTGTCCAGATTTTCATAAACATAGGGACCTTTGAATTATCAGGCTATAAATAAGTTCTAAATGGAGGGGGCAAAAGCAAAAAGTAGAAATTTTTATGTTTGATTTTTAATCATGATTAATTGACTTTATTGATTATTAAAAATACTAACATTATAAAAGTGTGGATCTTTGTAAAACAATGTCTTAATGTAAGAAAGAAGTTGCATAGTCCTTTTGAGAATATTAAACCAAGTGTTCAGGTGCCATCTAATTTCTTGTTTAATCCAGAACTTTGGTGTGCATCATCTTGAGGAATAGGATTTTGAAGTCCAGACAGACTAAGAGAAAACTGATCCAAATGTGTGTGTTTATATTTCTGCTTTTGTTGTAAAAATCAAAGTGTGATTGCTGGTTTAAAATGGTAAAACTAATAATGTTCATGGACTCGATTATAAATTTTCTAATTGTATGGGAAGAATCCAACAAAGATAGAATTAATTGATTTGCAAATCCTCAAAGAGCTACAGGATCAGGTAGTGGTATGTTCTGATTCAACAGCATCATAATGCAGCATTTTATATGTGTGGCTAATGGATATTTTCATGAATGTTTGCTAGCTAGTCAGCCAATACAGAGAAATATTAGGTAGGGTAATTACTCACAGTTGTGTTTAATATAATGAGAGAAAATTATCAAATGGCACTAATAATAATAATCCTATAGCAGGCTAAATAATTCAATGATAATTACAAGTATTAATCTAGCTTTCTTCCCTGATTATGACTCTTCTCTCCTTTATCATAATGGGAGTAGCACATTGTCTGCAATGAATTGTGAAAACCCAGCAGTGACTTTGGCAGTGAAGGCCTCCCATCAATTTTGATAGGTTAAAAGGATTCTGGTTGGTCTTGAGCAAATGTGTCAATTTTTTTATTCTGTGTGTGTCATAAAAGAAAGAAGCAATAGTAAATTCTTGCTGTTATTCCATGGAGCCAATAAAATCATACTGCCAACAAGAGGCTGTTGACACCATAGGTGTAGTTAACTGTCTTGAAATACTACGCCTGGAAATAAAATCCTAATATTTCACATAACCTCTTTTTTTAAAAGAAACAAAACAAAACAAAACAAAACAACTATACTGCTTACATTTAGGGCCCTGCTGTTGTGTAACTATTTTTGAACATGTCTTCTGTAAGTGTATATGTGTATATATATATATATATATATATATATATATATATACATATTTTTCTGTGCAATAAATTCATTTAGAGATAAATTTGGATTGCAAATTATTTTGGGGGAGGCGTGGTATTTGTGGCTAGTCTTACAAGTAAAAAGGACTAAAAGAAAGAAGAAAAACATTTTTTATTACAGCATATTTACATCTGTCCAAAGTACTTATCTACTATAATACTGACTAATGTATAATACTGTACACAAAGAAAGAAGCTAAATGAGTTATAATTCAGTCAGTGTATAGCTGGCCATTTTAAAACTTACCACTGAATCTTTCTGGTATGCAATGTGATATCTGGCAATCTGGTCCAGTTCATTACATCAGGTCATTTGTATGTTCTTATTACCATTTTGATAGCATAGCACATTTTATAACCCAGACATTTTACAATGGAACTATGATGCATGTATTTTCAAAAGTATAGACATACATGAAGCTATGAGGTCAAAAAAGATGAATGTCCGTAGTACCATATAGACTCAACAAATAAAAGTGTCCAAGGGTCTGAGTGTGACTTATGAATATTGTATAAGATTAGGCCAACATGTGGTTTTGATATAAATAATCTGTTCTTAAATTAGAATTACAATCGTTGAGTACAGTGTTGAAAATGGCAGATAGATTTTAGCTATCTTTGCTCACTAGGGAAAATGGAAAAATGTTTAGTTTGGTCAGATTTTCACTTAACTTCTGAAAAATCTTACGTTTGAGAGAACCCTTCTGAAATAAGAATCCTTAAAGACATAACCCCTTTGGCACAAGTTTTCAAGAAACTTGTTTGATGTTGTAGACAATTCTATGGCACACGTACTGTTCTAGATGTTTCATGCCAATAATATGTAAGCCATACCAAGGCTACATATACATATAGAGATGTTCCTCAGCTTACAAGGGGGCTATGTACAGAGAAACACATAAAAAATTGAAAATGCATTTAATACCCCTAAACAATCAAATATCATAGCTTACCTTAAGCTTATTTAAACATACTCAGAACACTTACATTTGCCTGCATTTGGGCAAAATCATCTTAAGCAAAGCCTATTTTATAACAAAGTATCAAATATCACATGCAATTTATTAAATATTACATTAAAAAAAGAAGAATATATATATTCTCTATATATATTCTATATATAGAATGCTTGTAAGAATATCAGGTGTTCACCCCTGTAATCTTCTAGCTGACTGGGAGCTGTGGCTCACTGCCGCTGCCCAGCATCACAAGATGGCACCATATAGAACAAGAGTTTCAGGTGGTAGGTGTTGTAAATTTTACCCAAACTGACATTGGTCAAACTCGTTTTTGTCATCATATATATCAAGTAGTTTTCTCGGGTTTATTTTTAGAATATCCTTGTATAATGAATATTTACACTGATATCTAGTATAAAAATCTTGCAATTTAACAGTAGAAACATTAAGATATTGAAAATCAATCTATTTCTTTAATTCATTGAAGACATTTTTGGCTTGTTTCCAGTACTTTCTTACTGGTTAAAAAGTGAATTTGAAGTAGTCTGGATTTCATTATTATATGGCACTTTCCCTTTGATGAATACAAAGACGATATTCTATATTAGCTATCTGAGAAGAATTTATTTTTTTAATTTTATTTATTTGTAAGAGAGAGAGTGAGAGAGAGCACAAGCAGGGGGAGCAGCAGGATGAGGGAGAAGCAAACTCCCGGCTAAGCAGGAAATCTGTTGCAGAACTGAGTCCCAGGACCCTAAGATCATGACCCGAGCTAAAGGCTCAGGCGTTTAACTGACTGAGCCACCCAGGTGTCCCAATCTGAGAAGAGTTCTGTATGCTATTCCTATTAATATGCAGTTTAAAGTCTAGGTAATTAACTTAATATTTTAGTGGCTATTGTATAGATAGCACTATGTTCCAGGCAGAGAGTAAGAAAGAAATATTAAATCAACCATATTCTATGCATTCTAAATGAAAATAATTAATCAATCATAATAAATCCTTCTATTTATGGAATATCAACTTATAAGCTTTCCTCCATATGAACAATGCCAAATACCAGAATAAAGGGTCATCTAATACAAATAAAGGATAGAATTAAAGAATTCTGGTAAGCCATTTAATTTTGAAAAATGGTGTTCTATTGTTGCTGAGTTGTGGTTTTCCGTTACATAATATCTGATAAGTGTAGAAGTAACATGAGTGTTACGTGAGATGAGAAATGGTATATAATTAAGATATTTTTAAAAGTACAGATAAATACAAATTTGTAAACATAGCATTATGGAGGAGTAAAAATAAATGATAGCTACACACTCTAAAGTGAATAAAACTTGGAAAGCTAATAGAGAAGTAAAACAAGGACAGTGCAAAAAGTATGGTACATTTTTATGAAGTTCAAACAAATTCTGTGAAACCATAGATGGACTTAAAGATACTATTATGTATCAAATATTGTAAAAATTAAGCAAGGAAATAGCAAACATAAAACAACCAAAGCATACAAACTTGGGTAGATACAAGAGGTGTGATCATGTTCTACTTCATAAAGAGATGAGTTAATAGATAAATACAAGTAACTAGACTTTTTAGAAGTTCATAAAACGTTGCCTGTTATTTCTTAGTAATATAAAATATATGGTTTTCTAACAAAAACGTTTATCTTAAAAATATTTAAAAATAAATTTCAGGCTACTCCTAAGGTTATATTTACTTTTCCACTGTGGGAAAAGCTGGTTGTTGTAGTTGTAGTTGTTTGTTTGTTTTAGTCTCCTCCTAGTTTTTATTATTATAATGTGGAATGAGGAATGTTAGATTGAAAAGTGAATTATTTTATAGACAAAAATCATTACTTGATTCACCTCCTGGTACAGCAGATGGAACTCCTGAAAATATGCCCTTTTGCCTTATGGAAGAGTAACAGTTATGCTTACTTCTGAAACATACTTGGTGGTGGCCCTAAATAGTGACACCATAGTAAACATTTTGAATATTTGCAATTAATTTTTATAGTCATAGGGCTCCAAAAGGCACTGCAGGTATCTTAGCAGGTATTTCAATAAGGCTAAAAGTTGCCTGACTGTTTAAAAATATTAGCAAGGCACAAAACATGGCAGAAGTATTGTCCTCAGATATTATTTTTTTCCATATGCTCCTGATTTCACACATGACAAGTTATTTTTTCAAATATTTATTATAAAAGTTTTTATTTATTTATTTGACAGAGATCACAATTAGGCAGAGTCAGGCAGAGAGAGAGAGGAGGAAGCAGGCTCCCTGCTGAGCTGAGAGCCCGATGTGGGCCTCGATCCAAGGATCCTAGGATCATGACCTGAGCCGAAGGCAGATGCTTTTACCTACTGAGCCACCCAGGCTCCCCCATGACAAGTTATTTTGATAGATGTATATACAGTGTATTTTCCAGTTATAAGAAAAATGGTTCTGCTATTTTTAACCTTTTTTTAAAATTAAATAATTTTTTTCATTGAAATTTTATTTTTTAATGTTTTACTTCTCTTTTCTTTTTTTTAAAAGATTTTATATATTTATTTGAGAGACAGAGATCACAAGTAGGCAGAGAGGCAGGCAGAGAGGGGGGGGGGGAAGCAGGCTCCCTGCGGAGCAGAGAGCCAGATGCGGGGCTCAATCCAAGGACCCTGAGATCATGACCCGAGCTGAAGGCAGCAGCCCAACCCACTGCGCAACCCAGGCGCCCCAATGTTTTACTTTTCAATATACTACTTAGAATATAAAACCTATTCCATTTTGTAAGATGTTTACCATTTAAAAACTGGTAATTTTCTCATTGTGTCTTCCCCTCACATTGCTTTATTTTGAATAAAAAATTTCACAATAAACATAAGATGCTTTCCTTCTGATGGTCCCTCTGTTGGTCATATTGTATATGAGCCATGACAATTAGTTTTACAAAATTTATTGATGTTTGTTGATATGTTTTATCATAACTAATTTTCCCTCCCTTATCTAGATTCCCCAGCTTTCAGACAGGTGGACACTTCAATAAACCATACCCAAGGGATGTATCAAGTACTTCTTAGACATTCTCTCAGATCCTTGAGGTGTCATTTTGCCTAGGGATTTGCAATAGGTTCTGCCAGAGGCACCACTGTGACAACTGATGTCCATGGTCTATCTCCTGCTAAGCTCAAGAGGTCACTGGTTTCCAAGTTTATCTATACAATTAATGCATACCAGCAAGTTCTTTTTTTTTAATATTAACAAACTTATTTTAAAGTTTATATGGAGAGGCAAAGACTCACAATAGTCAACATAGTGTTGAAGGAGAACAAAGACTGAGGACTGACTTCAAAGTTTACCATAACGATTGGGCGCCTGGGTGGCTCAGTGGGTTAAGCCTCTGCCTTCCGGCTCAGGTCATGATCCCAGGGGCCAGGGATCGAGTCCCGCATTGGGTTCTCTGCTCAGCAGGGAGCCTGCTTCTCCTCATCTCTCTCTCTGGCTGTCTCTCTGCCCATTTGTGATCTCTCTCTCTGTCAAATAAATAAATAAAATCTTAAAAAAAAGTTTACCATAACGATAATTGTAAGCATGATATTGTAATACCACAGAAAGACTAGATTAAAGCAACAGAATATATATTATCAATTATATTTTATATATAATAGAAAAGCAAAAGAAATACAAGAGAGCAAAATACAATCTTTTAAACAAATGGTTCTGTAGCAATGGTGAAGCTAAATCTAAAAATATAAAATAAAATAAATCCAGGCAGATATCCTACACTCTTCACAAAAATGAACTCAGATTGGATTATAAACCTAAACATGAAACATGTAGAAGGTAATATAGAAGAAAATTTAAATGACCTTGGTTTTCGCAATAACTTTAGCTAAAAAACACAAGCACTGAATTTAAAAATGTCTACTCTGTGAAACACAATGCCAAGAGAATGAAAAGGCAAAGCACAGACTATGAAAAAAAATTTGCAAAATACACATCTGGCAAAGGACTGTTAATCAAAAATACACAAAGACCCCTTAAAACTCAACAATGGGGGAAAAACCTGATTAAAAATGAGCCAAAGACCTTAGCAGATACCTCACAAAAGAAAATATTACAGATGGCAAATAAGCATATAAAAAGATGCTTCACATCAAAGGTCATCAGGAAAATGCAAATTAAAACAAAAAAGAGACACCAGTACATACCCAGAATCCAGAGCACTGACAACAGAACATGAAATGTTGGTGAGGATGTGAAGCAACAGGAATGTTCTTCCATGTGTATTGAGAATAAAGAATGGAAAACAACTTGGCAGTTTCTTACAAAACTAAACATATTCTTGCCAGATTATTCAGCAGTAGCAGCTCTTGGTATTTATCCAAAGAAGATGAAATCTATACCCACAAAGATGTCTATAGTAGTTTTATTCATAACTGACAAAAGCTTGGAAGCAACCAAGATATCCTTCCATAAGTGAAAGGTCAAAGAAAGTGTAGTACATGCAAACAATGGAATATTATTTAATGCTAGAGAAATGAATTACCAAGCTATGAAAAGATATGGATATAAATATTTAATAAATATTTGATTTTAGGCTTCTACCAGTCTATCAATAGTATTAGTATATTTTAACAGTGAATGCTCAGCATTCATGAATTTACCTAATAAAACATTTTGGGTTCAATATTTTAAATACATCAACCTCTATGATTATATTCCTAATAATTTTGAATTGGGGTAAATAAACCTTAATTTTTTGTAACTTGTTTCTTATTGCAAGAGAGCTCAATGAAATTTTAGAAAATAAAAATTTACAAAAAAAAAGTTTAGTTTACTATTGCCAAATAATTTAAAACTTTATCTTATATTCAAATACATATATTTTTCTAAATTGATTTATATGCTACTAAAACCAAAAACTTTTAGTTATACTAGATTTCATATCCTGCAATCAATGCCAGAAATCCATCTGGCAATGATTTGTCTTAAATAGAGTTAAGATGGGTGTTATTACAATGCAAGATGGAAACAAAGATAGTATAACAATTGGTGTTACATAACTTTTCCGTTTTGATCAAGTTACTAATCTACAAAAGGCTTTTATCAGTGACAGACTTGGGACTTTAACAAAACTTTTAAACTAGCATGTGCGACTCATTCCTAGAAAACAACACAATCAATAACACTTTATTTAGATTAAATCATGACTATTTCTCCATTTGAATAAAAAAGGTAGCAACCCCAATAAGTTTATTGAACATGAAAAGTTGAAATGCTATAATGCTCCTAAGGAATTAAATGATCCAGTCAAGAATAACTAAAAAAGGATATAAATTACCAAAGTGTTTGTATAATTGTAATGTACAACTGCCCATTATCGTTCCATAGTGTAGGCTTGTACAAGAACTCTATAAAAGAACTCCACTTCTAAACTGTGGAAAAAATGTTCCCTTTCCCCCTATATACAAATATTAAGCCATTCATTTAGCTTTTAAAATATCCACTTAATACAGGCTTTTTACACATTTGAACAGGCAGCAGGGCTCTATTCTTATCGCTTACATCTGAAGGATAGACTTCTAGCGTAAGAGGTAAAGCCCATAAAGGAGCCCAATAATAACAACAAAATACAGTTTAGTGAGCCCTTACAATCTGCCAGCTACTTTTCTGAGAATACTTCAATTAATAAAACATATAAAATACCTGACCACAAAGAGCTTACATTCTTTTGAAATATAATAGTGAAATAAACCAATAATAGAGGGGCACCTGGGTGGCTCAGTCCATTGAGTGACTGCCTTTGGCTTGGGTCATGATCTCAGGGTCCTGGGATGTAACTCCCCAGCAGGCTTTCTAGGCAGTGGGGTGTTTTCTTCTTCCTCTGCGCACCCTCCCAATTCTCTCTCTCTCTGTCTCAAATAAGAAAATAAACCAGTAATAGAATAATGATTGATGGTTGATGGTGATAAGTGATACAAAGAAATACAAGAAAGGTAAAAGCCATTGGAGAATGCTGGGATGAAAGTTAATTTTATTTTGTGTTGGGTGGTTATATCTCATTTATGAGATGTTATTTGCACAAAGACCCAGGAAGTGAAGGAGAGTGTTATACAAATATTAAAGGAAAAGATTGCTCTAGGCAGAGCAAGTAAGTATATAGACTTTGTGTGAACAGCTTGTCTGTTACTTTTGAGGAAAAGCAAGGAGGCCAATGAGGAGTTCATAGTGGTGGAGAGAGGAAGAACGTATTGATGTATGACCTTCTAGTACATTAAAACGCCTTCAGTTTTTATTTAATATGAAAGGGGAAGATACCAAAAGACCCTCAACAGCAGAATAAAATCATCTGACTTGATTTTTAGGTTAAATTGCTGTACCAAAATAAATTTGCAGGGAGAAAGGAGTGCAGTTTGTGTGGAAGTGGGGTTATCAATCAAGTCAATAATTCAGGAACATATGATGGTGTTTTTAGCATGCTGGGTGGTAATAGAAGTGGTGAGGTATGGTTTTCATTGTGTATATATTTTGATGGTGAATATTCTGGTGAACAGGATGGGGTATGTGCAGGACAGACATCAACATTTATTTTACCTGCACAAACAGAAGGGTGGAGTCTTCATTCCCTGATATGGAGAGAACTCTGAGTTCAAATGTTCTTTCTCATTAAATGGCATAGTGATGATGAGGATTTAGTCAGACAGTGAAAGAGAGCAGTAAGCATAGTGTTAAGCGGTAAGACATTATAATACATTGGAACATCAAAAAACGTTGTGTTGGATCATCTGTTTATGTGAGTAAATAAATAAATAAAGCTTCCTGGGGTTCTGATAGAGGTAAAGAAGACTGCTATATGATCCAAAGGGGCACGTGCACCAAATGTTTATAGCAGTAATATCCACAATAGGCAAACTATGGAAAGAACATAGATGTCCATCAACAAATGAATTATATATATATATATATATATATATATATATATATATATATATACACAATGGAATACTACTCAGCCATCAAAAGAAATGAAATCTTGCCATTTGCGTTGACATGGATGGAACTGGAGGGTATTATGCTTAGCAAAATAAGTCAACCAGAGAAAGGCACTATCATATGATCTCCCTGATATGAGGAAATGGAGGTGCAATGTGGGGGGTTTGGGGAACAGGAAAAGAGTAAATGAAACAAGATGGGATCGGGAGGGAGACAAACCATAAGAGACTCTTAATCTCACAAAACAAACTGAGAGTTGCCGGGGGGGGGGGTGGGGAGGTTAGGGAGAGGGTGGTGGGGTTATGAACATTGGGGAGGGTATGTGCTGTGGTGAGTGCTGTGAAGTGTGTAAACCTGGCGATTCACAGACCTGTACCCCTGGGGCTAATAATACATTATATGTTAATGAAGAAGAAGAAGAAGAAGAAGAAGAAGAAGAAGAAGAAGAAGAAGAAGAAGAAGAAGAAGAAAAAGACTACTATAAATCAAATGCTATGGTTTTCAGCATAGAGTGTGTAATCAGGCATATTTTATTAAAGTAACCAAGTAAAATGATGGTCGAAAACTGGAATAACAGAAAACATAAAAATCAGAGATTTTAAAAAGAGATATGGGACAGTGTAGAGAATATAGTCAATGATATTATAATAGTGTTATATGGTGACAGATGGCGGCTATATTTGTAGTGATCATAGAATAATGTATGGAGATATTGAAAACCTGAAACCAATGTAACACTGACTATCAACTACACTCAAATAAAAAAATAGTAAAAATAAAACATTTTAATTTAAAAAGATAAAAAGAGGGACAAGAATTTGAAAAGTGAATTTCAAAAAGAGTAAAGATGAGGCTAAGACATACTCTGAACCTTGAGGAAAAGACCATTTTGAAAATTCTTCCCATTTTGAGAAAACTCAAATGAATCAAAACCATGAAAGAACCCATTTTAACTGAGAGATGTAATGAATGCTCAAGAAATAATTTTATGACAGGATAATTCTTCCCTATGAAACAGCATACAGAAACCCGGGGAAACACCTGGAAGCCAAATAAACTATACTGAAAATAAGAATTAGGAAAAAGATAAATGATGAAAGATAAGAAAATTAGACCTGCGACAGAGACCTAGTGAAGAGAATTTTTAGCTTGTGGTTTAATGTTTTTGAGGATAATCTAGAGTTCATAACTGCCTTGAGGCAGGCTGGTTGTAGGCAGTTTAGGCAGACCCCTAAGAAAGGCCTACTTTGGGCAAGTGGTGTTGGAGGAGGCCATTGGGCTGGACAAAGACAAATCCAACCATTTGACTAAAGTGTCTGTGAAGATGTTGAAGTCAGATGCAGCAGAGAAAGACCTGTCAAACCTAATCTCAGAAATGGAGATGATGAAGATGATTGGACAGCACAAGGACACCATCAACCTGCTGGGTCCTGCACACAGGATGGTCCTTCGTACACTATCATGGAATATGCCTCCAAAGACAACATACAGGAGTACCTGCAGGCCCAGAGGCCTCCTGACCTGGAGTACTGTTACAATATCAGCCACAATGCAGCAGAGCAACTCTCCTCCAAGCACCCGGTATACTTTGCCTACCAGGTAGCCTGAGGCATGGAGTACCTTGCCTCCAAGAAGTGCATACACCAAGACCTGGCCACCAGGGAAGTGCTGGTGACAAAGGACAACATGATGAAGATCTCAGACTTCAGCCTTGCCAGAGATATCACCACATCAGTTACTATAAAATGAGAACCAACAGTGGACTGCCTGTGAAGTGGATGGTCCCTAAGGCCATGTTTGACCAGATCTACATCCACCAGAGTGACTTCTGGTCTTTTGGGGGTGATCCTGTGCAAAATTTTCACTCTGGAAGCCTCCCATATCCTGGAGTGCCTGTGGAGGTGGTTTTCAAGCTGCTGAAGGAGTCATTTGATGGATAAGCCAATAAGTGCACCAGAGAGTTATACACAATAATGAGGGGTGGCTGGCATGTGGTACCTTCAAGCTGCTGGTAGAAGACCTGGATCATACTGTGGCCTTGACCTCCAACCAGGAGTACCCGGACCTGTCCTTGGCCCTGGAACAATACTGTCTATGCTTTCCCAACACCCAAAGCTTCACCTGCTCCTCAGAGAAGAATTCCACCTTCTCTCATGTGCCGTTGCCCAGGGAGGCCTATCTGCCCTGACACCCAGCCCAGCTTGCCAATGGTGGACTCAAATGACTAGTATCCCTATTACTCCTGTCCAGATTCCGTCATAAGCTGTAACCCTTACCCCCCACCCTCCCTGCAAGACTCACTGCCTTCTCCTTTGTCCCTTTCCTACTGGCAGGAGCCAGCTGCCTACCTGAGGCCTTCACCCCTTGAAGTTCACCTCTCTTCCCCTTCCTCTTCCTCCTCCTTACAACCTGCTCATGAAAGAAAGGAACAGAGAGGCAGGTACTTGCTCGTGGCTACTTCCTTCCCTCCCATATGTTGGACCAAGACCCCTCCCTGTCATCTGGTACTGCCTAGACGTCGAGAGAGTTGGAGATGAGGCAGGCCAGTGAAAGCTGTTGGAGCTTTCCTGGTTTGGTTTTGTCTGCTTAGCATAACATGTAAGACTGAGTTCTGGTGGCAGGGACCTAGTCCTTGAGGCTATAGCACTAGCGAGGGGAGGTCAACTGCTCTGGGCCTTGGCTAAGAGCAAGCCCTGCTCCAGAGATATGGTGCCAAGGGCTTATTAATTTTGATACTAATTTGCTTTGCTGACCAAATACCTGGTATCAAAAGATGGGAAGGCAAAGACTGGAAGCAGTGTTGTGACCATGGGGTCCAGCCCCAAACTATGAAGAAAACACAAAGTGTATAAATCTGAGTAAGTATATATTTACACACCTTTTTAAATAGGTTGTTATCAGAGATTTAATCAATGGGTAATATGCTCCTCGTGGCTGGGAAGCATCAGTTGCCATATATTAAAAACAAAGAAAAGAGGTGTCTGGGTGGCTTCCTCCAAGAAGTGTCCCTTCTTTTCAGGTCATGATCCCAGGGTCCTGGGATGGAGCCCCACATCAGGCTCTCTGCTCAGTGGGAAACCTGCTTCTCCTTTTCCCTCTTCCCTGCTTATAGTTCCTCTTCCTGTCTCTCTGTCTGTCAAATAAATAAAATATTAAAAAAAAAACAAGAAAGAAACAAAATGTTTTTAAAAGGTCTTTTTTTTTTTTTTTAAATTTTCTAGGGGTGCCTGGATGACTTAGTTGTTTAAGCAGATGTTTGCCTTTGGCTGAGGTCATGATTCCAGTGTACAGGGATCCAGCCCTGCATGGGACTACTTGCACCCCAAGGAGCTTGCTTCTTCCTCTCCCTTTGCACATGATTCCCCCTGTTTGTGTGCTTCTTCTCTCTCTCTCTCTCTTGCTGTCAATAAATAAAATAAAATCTTTTACTAAATAAATAAAAAAATAAATAAATTTCTAAACCTACTTTCAGTTTAGGTCCCTTAACAAAAATTGCTACTGCTTCATTAAAAAAAAAAAAGATAATTTAGAAAGATGCTTCCAGAGTTAAAAAGTTGTTTTGTTTCTTTGTCAGGATTCAATATAGAAGTGCTTTAAAAAGTAAAAGAAAAAATATGCTATATTAACTCTAATCACACTATAACTTTGGTGGTTATATCAAGATAATGAAAAGTGATTTTAAAGCAAATTTCATTATTAGACATAAAGATCAAGTCAAAATTACAGAAGAGTAAAAGGATGAATTCATCAGGGAGTATAATAATTCTTTTTTTTTTTAAGATTTTATTTATTTATTTGACAGAGAGAGATCACAAGTAGGCAGAGAGGCAGGCAGAGAGAGAGAGAGAGGAGGAAGCAGGCTCCCTGCTGAGCAGAGAGCCCAATGCAGGACTCGATCCCAGGACCCTGAGATCATGACCTGAGCCTAAGGCAGCGGCCTAACCCACTGAGCCACCCAGGCGCCCCGGGAGTATAATAATTCTTGAATTTTAATACGTAACAACAGATTTGGGGATATATAGGGAAAAACTAAGAACAAAAATCATAACTTCTACCTTGGACGACAAATGGAAAATAATTTCAACACCCTTATTTTAAGATTACATAGACAAATGGTCATCATATTGGTAAGATATGTAAGACTTGAACAAAATGATCAACTAACTAGATATGCTTGATATTACATTACAGTAACTGAACTAACTGAGGTCAGTCTTTGGTGAATCACAGAAACAGGTGGAGTTGTCAAACAAAGGAATCTTTGTTTACAACATACAAGGAGTTCACAGGGAATAAGTTCCAAAGCCTTGACTGTTTGAACAGGAGAGAGATTTTTATTTAGTATTTAAGATGAATACTCAGAAGGGAGAGTTTTATTATCCCGTGTATGGTTGGTCATAAGGTTGTGGATGCATGCACATCCACATATGTATTTGTGCAATATGTATTGCATGTTCACCTGAATGAAGCTTGTATTCCACCGAGGGCAGAAACTTCAACGTTAGAATAAAGCAGAGGTAACTGTTGGACAAGGGAAAGGAACTCTGCAGGCTTCAAGAGCAGATAGAAACTAGATGGGGTCTTGGGCTCATTTTCTGGGACAAGGAATGAAAGGCCTTGATTGCTTTTGAAATAGCACTAGGAGTTTTACCACTGATTTATTGTCTCAATAGCTTAGGCTATTTCCTGCTCTGGTGGTGACTGTTAGTTTTCCCATTGCCTTGTTCCCTCAAAATCCTTAGGAGTGAGGTTTTTGCATTTCTTTGTAAGAACCTCCCAGGAATTTTTGGAAGAAGTGTGCTGGGGCAAGTACACAGGTGGGGTATAGATCATTGAAAATAGCTGGGGACAAAAAATGACTTTTCTTATGTCAGGAAAACTATATCTCTTCTTTAATTTTCTAGGAACCTCTAACTCTTTCTGCTGATGTTACCAGCAGGCATCTGAGATATTACTGATTGTTCTCTTGAACCTAAGGAAAAGGAAATGTAGAAAGCAAAAGACAAAACTTTAAAATCTATCCTGCAACTCATCAATTCACTGCAGCCACCTCTCTGTCTTTCCCTTTCTCTTTTTCTCTCTTTCTCTTTCTCTCTCACTTTCTCTCTCACATACGCACAACACACGCAAATCGACTTAAAGCAATATTTAATTTTCCCTATTCCATTTTAATATACTTGAGGCATGATCATTTTCTTAGTAAATACAAGAAAAAAAAATCTAGGATTCCATCATTCTGTGTGATTAAAGTATTGAGGAATTTACTTCCAATAGCACTTATAAAAACATATTTTATTTAAGGAATATTATATAATCAGGTGCCTGCATTTTTCTTATTCTCTAACTAGTGTTATTTGGCAATTAATATTTTGTCAATCAATATTCCCCTATACCTGAATGTGTGGGCAGTGAGAGATGAGTTAGAGGCAAGGATGGTGAACACTCCCAACAACTGCAGACTACATATATCTTAAGCCATGATTTTCTTTGCAAAGGTCAACATTGATAATGTTCTAGTCATACCTCCGTGTACCAGGAAAGAAGTAGCATATTTCTTGAAAGACACAGCTATCAAAGCTCCATTGAGAAACCATAAAGATGGAGAAGGGATTTGCAAATTAAATATCTGATAATGGACATCTACTCTGATTATTTAAAAATGAATAAAAATAAAAAACCTTACTAATAACCAAACAGAGTATCCAATTTTACATGTGAAGGAAATAATGGAAGAGACATGTCACCAAAAGTATATGGATGGCTTATAAGCACATGGCCAATTTCTCAACATTTAAACATTAAAGAAATACAAATTAAAATCATAATGAGACATGCTTACATATCTATTAGAATGGCTAAAATTATAAAGGCTAATTGTACTTGGTCTGAGCTAGATTGAGAAGCAACAAAATATCTAAACTGTTGTTGGCATATATCATGATACAACCACTTTGGAAAATAGTTTCAAAATTTTTTTAAATGCAAAATATGTTGCAGTTACACAAATAGCCATTTTATTCTAGGCATTTCACCAAGAGAAACAATCCCTATGTTCATACAAGGACTTGTATGTGAATTTCATAGCAGCTTTATTTTTAAGAATTGAAAACAGTGGAAATGTTCATCAATGTCCATCAATAGAGCAAAGACAATTGGAGATTCTCAAAGTAATGATGCTGAGAAAAGAAAATCCAGGCAATGAATAGTATATACTGTGTGATTCCATGACTATAAAAAATCTAGAAAATACAAATTTATATATAGTCACAGTCATCAAATATATGGTGTGATTTTAGTGCCTTCTTCTGTGCTCCCATAGCTTCCTACACTTGTATCTCCGAGCATTTGTTACACCATGTGAAAATATGAACTCTTTCTCTTTATTCTGTCTTACTAGAATAAGAATCCTTGAAAGTTTATGGACAATTGAACTCTCAGTTATTAGCAGAAATTCTATCACACAGTAAGTTTCCAAATATAAAAGCCAGAGTTTTACAATGACTTCTAAGCTTTTACATGATCTAGCCACTCATTTAACCTCTGTGACCTCTTTCCCTGCTACTCTTCAGTCACTCACAGTGGCCTCCTTGCTATTCCTCAGATATGCCAGGCATGATCCAACCTTATGGCCTTCAAGATAGCCAATTCCTTTGTCTGGAGTGACCTTATTGCTGATAGTTCTGCGCAAATTCATCACCTTTCCATACATTTGTTCAATTGTCAGCTTCATTGTAACTACCCTGATCTTTCTATTAAAAGATTTAACTCCCCATCCCCTGCCTAGCAACCTTGATTTTTCTCACCCTGATCGAATTTTTCTTTTTCCCCATTGTACTCTTCCTTTTTGAATGCACTATGCCATTTTTATTAAGGTTTATAGCTTTGAGTTGTCTCACCCATTAAAATAAAAGTTCTACAAAGCCAAGTATTTCATTTACCAGTGTAGTCTGAAGTAATATCTGCCATATAATAGTTCAGTAGACAACTGGTAAATTTCAAAATAAATTAATGTTGAGAGTATACTGAATTTCATAAGTCATTTCAATATTTTTTTCCAAAAAATAAACTACATAAAACATACTTTAAATTTACTTTCAAAATATTTTATAGCATATAATGGACAATATACATAAGCCTAAAGAAACAATCCTATAATTAACCATTTCATACCTACTTAAAAACTGCATAATACCACACTCTTAGATCCTCTTTGAATGCTCTAAAATAACCCTTCAAATGAAATACATTTTAAAAACTCACAGATTTTTTGGCAAATAATTTAATAAAATAAAAGTTTCATTCATCTATGTAGATCAAAATAAATGTTTTTAATAAGCATGAAATTATAACTCTGAAGTGTGCTAAAATGAAACCACCTGCTAAGGGTGAGAGAACAAAAATAAACATCCTTTTTCCAAATAAGAGGAATTTATTACCTTTGAATCAAAGCATGTGGATTTGTTTTAACTGGCAATAAAGCAATATGGAGACACAAACCATAGAAAGTCATATTTTAGATTTCTAAAAGACTTCTAAGTGAAGAGTATACATTTTTTAATTGCTACATAATGCTACATAATGACAAGATGACAGGTTGTGGCAAATAGCATTTTAAAAGCTCTACTCATAATGGAACGGAAGATGTCATTTCCCTATAATTTTATATATGTCTTTAATTTACTATATCTGGATACAACATATTACCAAACAAATGTTCATCAAAGACTAAATCATTTTTAATGGAACATAATAATTTGAACCTACATCTATTAATCATTTTTTTCGATCTAACATTTATAGTCTCGCTAAACATTTTATCAGTTGTTGACAAAATTTAAAATAAATAGGATAAAAAGTCGTGTTTGGAAAAGTAGATTTCTTTTCAAATTGGCATTTAAATGAAAATATTTGCTGATATTTTTTAAACTTTAAATGTAATTTTATATATATATCTGACCTATCAGATGATATAAAATTTTTGGAGAAAATATGACATATTTTTTGATCTTGGTTGAAGGTATTAATAAAGAGCAACTGTTTGTATTATTTGTATTGTGATATCTTAGTTAATAAACATGAATAACTGGTATAAAATATGTTTTTTTTAAAATTTTATTTATTTACTTGACAGAGATCATAGGAAGGCAGAGAGGCAGCCAGAGAGAGAGGAATGGAAGCATGCTCCCAGCTGAGAAGAGAGCCCACTGTGGGACTCAATCCCAGGAACCTGGAATCATGACCTGAGCCGAAGGCAGAGATTTTAACCCACTGAGCCACCCAGGCGCCCTAAAATATGTTTTTTTTTTTAATATAGAAGTATAGTTCTTGCCAAAATATGGAACTAGCTGGAACTGAATGCCTCCTTCAAAGTCAGCTCTGGAGAAATTATGCAAGTGTAATATGGAACTATTTCAGATATTAACCAAAAACAATGAAATGATGATAAACGCCTTAAAATACTCAAAGTTGCCCTTGACTGGTATGTTTCAAGCTCTATTCCTGGTTTGAAGACAGGTTTTAACAGGCCTGTCACTGTAGAAATCCGCTGGATGTTTAGAGGCTATCAGAACTGTACAAAACCTTGAAGGGGTAAAGACTTGAAAATTCTTTAGAGAGATTAGCTCCCTAAGGCATTATTCCTCCACACATTTTCCTCCAATCAATTAAGACTGATGGATGAGGGGCACCTGAGTGGCTCTCTCATCACGTGGGTGGTGGGTTAAGCCTCTGCCTTCATCTCAAGTCATGGTCTCTGGGTCATGGGATCCAGCCCCACATCGGGCACTGCTCAAAAGGAAGCCTGCTTTCCTCCCTGCTTGCCTGCCTCTCTGCTTACTTGTGATCTCTCTCTCTCGCTCTCTTTCTCTCTCTCTGTGTCCAATAAATAAATAAAATCTTTTAAAAAAGGCTGATGGATGATAAATTATGAAAACTGCTCCCTCCAAATGTTGCTTCTTCATAAGGATTTAAGAATTTAAAATTGAAACTTGACCGTAGGATTTATCTTATAGAATAACATCAAGTGAAGGCAGTTTTTATTAGTTCTGAAGTATTTGTGATTCTGAATTCTTGGCCTCATTAGTAAATTTATTTTTAAATTCTCCCATGGAGTGGTGATTGGCCTTCAGTCTTTCATTGATATACATCATTGGGTCAAATGAGATGTGTGTGCCCAGAACTATATATAATCTTTTTTGTATTTCACTGGAGATGGCATTTCTGAGTTTTGTTCAATTGAATTTGGACAGATGTTTTAATAGTCACTTCTAGAGTTGGCCCTGGAGAATATCTTCCTTTTTTTCTCTTCCCGATTCTCTGAAAAACCCTGACTAATTCACATTATCACAGTAATATCATAATTCAAGTTTTTCCAAACACTATAGCTGCAAAATAGAAGGAAGCTACTCAGAATGGAATACTATTGTGAATGATTGAGAAAGAAAACATTATTATAATTAAGCTACCAGGTTTCAATGTATTTTATTGTTGCTTAGAAAATCCTAGCATACTTAGACTTTACAGAGATTTGATGATCCTAAGAAGAGCTGAACTCATGGACCAAAATAACTATGCACATAAAAAGTACAATTACTTACCTAAAAAATATGATGTGGTTAACTTTATATGCCAATCCAAGTGTTATGGGAACAGGAATTAAAAAAATAGCTTAGGGGCGCCTAGGTGGCTCAGTGGATTAAGCCACTGCCTTCAGCTCAGGTCATAATCTCAGGGTCCTGGGATCAAGTCCTGCATCAGGCTCTCTGCTCAGCAGGGAGTCTGCTTCCCTCTCTTTCTCTCTGCCTGACCTCTGTCTACTTTTGATCTCTCTCTGTCAAATAAATAAATAAATAAAATCTTAAAAAAAAAAAGAATGACTGTACTTTTAAAAAATAGCTTAAAAGGAGCGCCTGGGTGGCTCAGTGGGTTAAGCCGCTGCCTTCCGTTCAGGTCATGATCTCAGGGTCCTGGGATCAAGCCCCACATCAGGCTTTCTGCTCAGCAGGTAGCCTGCTTCTCTTCCTCTCTCTCTGCCCACCTCTCTGCCTACTTGTGATCTCTCACTGTCAAATAAATAAATAAAATATTTTTAAAAATAGCTTAAAAGTATATGATAAAATAATGATATACATATACAAGGAAAAGAAAGATACTATACTGTGAATATAAATTAAGTGAAAATTGTTGAAATAAAGAATACAATAAATGGAGACTAAGATGAATATAGCTGTAAAATGAATAAATGAGTTGGGAAAAACAAACAAACAAATTAATGACTTCTGCCCAAATACAGCAGAAGAGAAAAAAAAATAAAGAAAATATTTAAATAAGTACTGAGATAAATTTTGGAGAATTAAAGAAAGATAAAAGATACCAGACTTAAAATGATGCCAAACACGAGATATCAGAAACAAAACAAAACAAAACAAAACAAAAACTACACACACTAAAAACCACTCGTATACATTATGGTGAGTTTTAAGAATATCAAAAACAGAGAAGAGCATAAATGATGCCCAAGAGAAGAACAGATCACCTAAAATGTACAAGAATAATACTGACAGCACAATTCTCAATAGTAATAGCATATAAAGAGACAGCTGGGAGTTTTTATAGATGGAAAAGATATTTGAAACTAGGTATTATACATCAATCCAAATTATTGATTAAATTTGAGAGCACAGTAAAAATACAATGAAGCATGTTAGGTCTTAGAACATTTATCACACAGAGACACACATTTTGGAAAACTTCCTTGGAAGACAGCTCAATTGAGATCGAGAAAACAGAATTATGTACTCAAAGGCACATTTTGAAGGAAGGATTGAATATAGTCTGCACTGCAAATATTCTTTAATCGTATGTTCTGAATATCCTAAATTTAAGAAGTATTTGTTCAAATATTTACCTTTAAATAAATCCTAGGAGACTTTTTCTTGGATTCTGGAAAATCAGTCCATTTGGATACAAATCTTTTTGTCACTGATGGAAATTTTGATAGCCCTTAACTGTGGAATGCCTAATGTATTGTTACAGCAATTGTGATTTGCCAATACATGGGTGATGTGTGTGTGTTGTGTGTGTTTATTTTTATTTTTGATGGTTTAACTCTTCTATGAGATTTTTAAGTAGACATGATTTTAATAAATTATGATTTGTTGAAATTTATCTGAGGTTATATATAATAAAATGAAATTTGTGTGAACTAAAGAAGTGCATCTCCATTTTTTTTGTTTTAAGAGTAGACTGGTCTTTAAAAATTGTCCAAAGAAGTACATTATATTCATTATTAAATTTGATAATATACTATAAAGTATTTATGGTCATATTGGACCATATCAAATTCTACTATTAATTCATATTAATAATTACCATAAGAGGAAAAAGGGATATTTTTCAAAATAAAAATTAGCGTATTTTTCAGAATATGATATAGTGTTATTCACTGAACTGAGGGAACAAATGTCAAAGTCTAACACAGTTTACAGAATGTTTTAACATAAATTGAAATTTAAATCTGACCAAATTTCACAGTTTTAAGTAAAATGATAGCACTTTATATCCTTGAAAAGTGGTAAGTGACCCAAAACATGGCTTAGAAAAACAAATTTAACACTACACTAGTCTGAGATGGTTAAGTTATGGTACAACTTGCCATTGTGTATCATCAAATGGTATATTTTTTTCTTTTGGGCTTGTCATTATATTTTATTTTAGCCATTCTGGTAAGTGTGTAGTGATATCTCAGTGTCATTTTTTTTAAAGATTTTATTTGTTTATTTGACAGAGAGAAATCACAAGTAGATGGAGAGGCAGGCAGAGAGAGAGAGGGGGAAGCAGGCTCCCTGCTGAGCAGAGAGCCCGATGCGGGACTCGATCCCAGGACCCTGAGATCATGACCTGAGCCGAAGGCAGCGGCTTAACCCACTGAGCCACCCAGGCGCCCTCTCAGTGTCATTTTAATTGCATTTCCTTGATGTCTAATTGTGTCAAAATATATTACTTTGATGTTTAATGCTCTGAGCTTTCTCAGTTCAGGACCATGAAGCCACTTAGGAAAAATACAGTTGCAGAGGCACTCATAGACCAACTCTTATTTCGAAATAAGAAGAAACATTACTACCCATTCCAACAAAAAATAGATTTGTTATGCAGCAGGGATTTTATAAATTACCTGACACAACTTATATAGTAAGATGAAATGGGACAGGCGGCTTCTTGCAGCTATATACAACATCATTTTAATTTCAATTTTCAGTATAATTTTTCCAAGGTATACACAGAATATATATTTAATGTAAATTGTGAACATTTTAAACTCTCTATATGGAAATTAATCAATTTTAAGTTTATAACAATCAAAATTAACGGAAGTTTATTTTAAATTAGTTAGCTTTCTCTGCATTGCAAGACAGAATAATCAAGAATTGGTAAGAAAAAAGTAATCTCTGTAAAATTACCGGGGGTGCATTATAAAGTGTTCGGTAACTGATCAAACTCACAATTTGGATTGAATGGCAAGTGATTTTTAAAATCTGGAACTCATTGTCAATTTTTTTTTCTTCATTGTGTCTTAATAATTTACTGTGTTCATTTGCATGGAAGTGAAGAAAAATGCATGACATTTCATCTCAACACTAACACCTTTAACTGGCAACTCTAAATGTACTTTACAGCAGTGTAACAAAGTAAAGATCAATGATGTTTCATGAAATATCTGTTATAATTCTCAAGGAGATAGGGAGTTTGTGCAAAAATGCAAATCACTTTGCGACTAAACACATTGTTTATTTCAGCTAATTTTAAGAAAATATGCTGAGAATCTCTCAAAAAAGGAAGCAATGATTTAGGTTTGCCTTCAAACTCCTTATCTAATCCTGAACCAACAGCACATAGTTCAAAGAGCAACTAATTTGAGTAGCTCCAATTTACACATTTCCTAACAATGCTTAATTTAGTGGAATTTCTGTCCAATTATGGTAATTTGATGTAATGAAAGACAAAAGTTCAAAAAGATCATCCTTAATTTATATAGATGCCAAACTCTGCATTTTCTGAATGACGCCCAGGAACGTATTTTCAAAAACAAACAAACAAACAATGCCAGAACCACTATTAGGTCATCTCTAGGCAGAAAGTGACTCAGAGCTTACATTACTCTCTCCCTGAAAGTATACTGTAGGCACTGAAACTACTACCCTGAGTCTGTGCTATCAAATTCCTTAAGTTAGAAAGTTTTAAAACCCGTCTGTGTGGGAGTATTTCATTTACAGATAGAGATTTGGTTGTTTATACATTTTCATACTTGATTTTTAGGGTGTAATAACTATGTTTTAAAATTCATGGTGGTTTTGAATACTGTTGGATAATTGAGCTAAAATGGTATATCCATTCCTCCTAAGAAACAGAAATTATAGAAAGGTAGTGCTTTTCAGATCTGACATCTTTGAGTCATTGCAGTTTCATATAAATGCAATAGGAAAAGTGTCATTCATGTTTATGATATTTTCTATAAATAAATTAGAATGTACTGGAGGCCTGATATAAAGTGGGATGCCTAAACTTCAGTAAGATCTTGTTTTCAATTCAAAATAAATTTTATTTTTTATTTTTTTATAATGTCCCTCAATTTCAGATAAGCACCCCCATAATGTCCACTCCGGTTTTTTTAAGATTTTATTTATTTTATTTGACAGATAGAGATCACAAGTAGGCAGAGAGGCAGGCAGAGAGAGAGGGAAGAGGAAGCAGGCTCCCTGCTAGGCAGAGAGCCCGATGCGGGGCTCGATCCCAGGACCCTGGGATCATGACCTGAGCCAAAGGCAGAGGCTTTAACCCACTGAGCCACCCAGGCGCCCCCAAAATAAATTTTAAATTGAATTATGCACCTCTAAGTTCAGAGACAATAAACATCAACCAACACAATTAATAAGTTCTATTTCTTGAAATTTCGGGAACATTGATAGTCTCATCTCCTGGAAGAACAACAGCTAAAATTTTAGGTCATGGATTCCTGCTAAAATATCACTTTCCCAAAGAAAATTAATGTTAGGAATTTTCATTGATTGTTATTGATCATGAAGAATATAACAACCACGATAAAAAGAGTAGGAAAAACATGATATCTCATCTGTAAGGGCATGTGGAAAGTAGGAAATGCTAATAAAAATAACTACCATTATTTCCTAAGTTAACATAATACAACAGAACAAAAATATTTCAAAACAATGTTTTCTTTTTTTTTTTAATTTTATTTATTTATTTGACAGAGAGAGATCACAAGTAGGCAGAGAGGCAGGCAGAGAGAGAGGAAGAAGCAGGCACCCTGCTGAGCAGAGAGCCCAATGTGGGACTCAATCCCAGGACTCTGAGATTATGACCTGAGCCGAAGGCAGCGGCTTAACCCACTGAGCCACCCAGGCGCCCCCATAACAATATTTTCTAGGCTCATTCTGATAACTCTTTTCTACATTCAAATTTAAAGGTTGAGGCATGTGATATATATTACACAAAAAACATCCCAAGGCATTCGTTAAAAAAAAAAAACTCTTAATAAAGAACAAATCCAAAGGAATTTCTTTTCTAATTTAATTAACAAATTATGAATTGACTTACCTATTTTATCACAGTGTATCAGGCACCAATAATATTTTTTAATCGTCACACCTGATGCAATAGTTACCATCTTTCAAACATACTGATCACGAACAAGCAAATAAACAAGAGCACCGTAGCTTAAGATCTACCTGCATAAATATAGGCTACTTCAGACAATCTCTTCACCACAACATAGCAATGAATAGAAATCATACATGCTCTGTATGGACATACAGATGAGATAGAATGGGATGATGTTAATATATGCAGAATCTTTATTAATTACATTGTAAACCATAATATGGAAAAACAGAATACAATTTTAGAAATACCCAGGTCACCATCATTGTTTTATTTTTATATGTGTAGATAAGGAGTTTAATAAACAATCCATGACTATTCAACTCCTTATATTTTGAAAATTTTAGCAAAAGTAACAAACCTAGCACCTAGAAAATTGTACCTATCTGCTATATACAGCTTTGACAGCATGGTAGAAGAAAAGCAAAACAAAATAAGTAAGAAAAGTTTAACATTTCACAAGAGATTTGCTTTTATTTTTTTATTTTTTAATTTTTATTTTTCATTTATTATTTACTTCTATTTTCTACTTTATTTTAATGAAAATGTCATGACCATAACATAAGAGCAGAATTAAACCAACATGAGAAATTATTTTTTCATAAGTTAAAATAAACTAGCTTGGTGATTAATTCAAAATTATATTACAAACTTCAGTGTTCTTGCAGTAAGTATCACTGCATAAACAAATCAGTCAGGAGTCATAAACTAATGATGATTCTAAATGTTATTTAGAGAGACATTCTGTTCTTAATATATTTCAAATATTCTACACAAGGCAAAGTGGATCCAAGTAATCTGTAGGCAAAATAAGATTTTAGAGAAGTATATATTTCCAACAGTATTTATAAAATATTACCTTTATGTAAGGCATCATCCTGGACTTTGTGGAAAACACACAAAGGAGTAAGAAGTGGCCCTTCAAGAAACATATACAATATCAAGGTTTAACATGAAGCAGCATGTCTTCTCTAATTAAAAAAAAAAAAAAACATTGTACCAACTGACTTTACTGAAACTTTATATTTATTGCTCTCATTTTAGGTCATAGTGTCCTTCTGCATGCAGGCTGCTATAACGGACATGATATAGACTTAATAGCTTATAAAGAACAGGAATTTATTTCTCACAGTTCTAGAATGGAGAAGTTCAAGTTTAAGGAATGGGCAGATCCAGGGAGAGCCCACTTCCTCATAGATGGCTATCTTCTCACTGTAAACGTACATGATGAATGAAGCAAGAGAACTCTCTGGGGTCTCCTTTAAAAGGACTGTAATCCCACTTATGACCTAATCACCTCCCAAAGGCCCCTATGTTTTAATACTAGCACTTACAGAGTTAGATTTCATAATATGATTTTGGGAGACATAAACATTCACACCATAGTATATATAAACAAAAAAAGACACAAAAAAAACAAACAAAAAAATTATTTTAACTACCTATTATTTTCAACTACATAAACTTTTAATTTGTTTCTATATAATATTAAATAACTCATTTGAGTGATTCACTTATATCCAATGCATCTGAGTGCAATTAAATTTGCTTACCCAGCATATCCAGAAGCATATTTCTTCAGACTATCCCATTCCCCACCTTACAGGATTTACCACAATTAGAAGACATGGGATAGAGGATAGATAGATAGATGTATACATAAACACACTTGTACATACCCATATGCATATTTTTTCCTGTTAATGATACTCATGCAAATAAAATTTAAGCTCAAGGAAACCTGTCTTGTGTGTTACTTAATATCCAGTTTTTAGTCAACATCCAAAAACAAATAATCCAATAAAAACATGGATAGAAGACATGAACAAGTGTTTCCCCAAAGAACACATTCAAATGTTCAGTAGATACATGAAAAGATGTCCATCATCATGTATCATCAGGAAATTGCAAAGCAAAACTAGAAAGAGATACCACCTCACACCTGTCAGAATGGCTAAAATTAACACTACAAGAAACAAAAGGTGTTGGAGAGGATGTGAAAAAGTAACACTTGTGGGGGCTGCCTGGGTGGCTCAGTGGGTTAAGCCTCTGCCTTCAGCTCAGGCCATGATCTCAGGGTCCTGGGATCAAGTCCCACATCGGGCTCTCTGCCAGGCATGGAGCCTGCTCCCTCCTCTCTCTCTCTCTACTTGTGATCTCTCTCTGTCAAATGAATAAAATCTTAAAAAAAAAAAGAAAAAGTAACAATTGTGAACTGTTGGTGGTGATGCAAACTGATACAGCCATATTTGAAAACAGTATGGAATTTCCATAAAATTTAAAAATAGAAGTCCTTTTTGATCCAACAAACCTGTTGGTGTGTATTTACCCAATGAATATAAGAAAACTTATTCAAAGGGATGCTAGCACCCCTATGTTTATAGCAGCATTATTTATAAAGCTAAGATATGGAAAGCGCCCAAGTATCCATCAATTGATGAATAAATAAAGAATAAGTGGTATGTATATACAATGGAATATTATTCTGCCATAAAAAAGACTGAAATCTTGCCATTTGCAATAACATGGTTGGAACTAGACAGTATAATGCTAAAAGTGAAATAAGTCAGTCAGAGAAAGACAAATACCTTTACTCATATATGGAATAAAAGAAACAAAACAAACAAGCAAAGGGGAAATAATAAGACATAGAAAGAGAAACAAAGCAAGAAACAGACATTTCATTACGGAGAACAAACTGATGGTTACTTGACGGGATCTGAAAGGAGTGATGGATTAAATAAGTGATGGGGGTTAATTAGAGCACTTGTCATGATGAGCACTGAGTGCTATATGTTATATTGTACACATGAATCTAATACAACCATATATGTTAACTAACTGGATTTCAAATGAACATTTTTTAAAATCCCAGTTTTTAGCTCACATTCTGGCTTACAAAAGGGATTTAGTCAGGAATTTGGAGATTAGTTAATGAACAAAAAAGGGGTGAACAGGCAGTTGTTAGATAAAATTACTATCCTTTCTGGCATGATCTTATACCTTTTATCTAGAAGTATTTTTAGCACTTTAGACTCTTCCTATTTTATTTTGAATCATTAAACAAAAATTTCCTCAAAGGACCTTAGACTCCATCCAATTTGAGCAACAGTTTGAGAGAGGAAATGGTGTCCAGGAGGAAAAAAAAAAAATGATGAAACTACTATTGTTTACTAGTGAATGCATAGTTCTTCCACAGAAGAAGCTCTAAATGGTCATGGCTCCAGCTTTATATGTGCTCAGTCATATGTTCAGAAGTAGGTAACACTATCAAAAAATATAAAGCATCTGAAATTATTTTCCCTTATTTGAAAGCTGGTGTATGAGTCTGCCGTAGTTTCTTGGGTGTTGATAGAAGACGCAGACTCATGTTTCAGAAATAATATAGTTTATTATTCACAGCAATAGAGGTAGCCAGAATATTAACATTATTTGTGTGTGTGTTGTGTGTGTGTGTGTTTGTGTGTGTGTGTGTGTGTTTGTGTGTGTGTAGGGATGGGAGTTATATATCAGTACTGAGCCTCAGTTCCCACAAGAAGAATCAAAACAGAGGCAGATAATATTTGCAAACACAACAGGTTAAGTTAAAAAAAAAGATACTATTTCTGTCTTCCAAGTCTATTCAATACAACCATCTTCAAAGGATGGCCTAGAACAAATAATAAATGCAGAAATGTAAGCAACCAATTGAAAAGTGTCTCCCAAGAAACACACTTTGAGAGTCTTCATTTGACAAAAATACTATAGGATATTACATGGATCAGGTGCATTGAATACTGGAAGGTTAAAATTACAAGGGACCAAATATTTTTAAGCAGTTCTGGCATCCAGTAGAGTTCAAATAGGTTTTATAAGATTGAGGAAAGAAGCCATCAAAACCTGGGCCCAGGGGCACCTGTGTAGCTCAGTGGGTTAAGCCTCTGCCTTCGGCTCAGGCCATGATCTCAGAGCCCTGGGATCGAGCTCTGCATCAGGCTCTCAGGCTCTCTGTTCAGCAGGGAGCCTGCTTCCCCCCCCCCCCCGCTATTTGCTTACTTGTGGTCTCTGTCTGTCAAATAAATAAATAAAATCTTAAAACAAAACAAAACAAAACAAAACAAAAATCCTGGGCCCAATTTTCCCAAAAGTATGATTCTGATTCTAGTCTCTATGATGTTATCCCTTGAAGACAATGCCTCTAATTGAGTTGAATTAGTTTACTAAAGAGCATACCCCCATTTGTTGTAGGAGATGAACAATATGCAAGAGGCAAAATGCCACATGGAAGCCACCTTGTCTTCAGTGGAACATAGAATCAGTTCCTTTGGGATGAATTTGTTCCACATTTGACTTCCCACTTAAGGGAAAATAAGAGTGCCTTCTAATAGATTTTAAATAGGAAATGACAACGGAAGCTTATACAAGATTATAAAATGGGAAATTTCATTTAGATAAGCAATCATTTCAAAGTCATCTTCTTAATATTACAGACTCTTCACATAATCATAATTTTATTTTGGTATTATATGGTAATTTCAAATATAGTAAATATAAAGAATTTACCTCTGTAATTATAGCGAGTCTGGTCGTAGTTTAATGGCAACAAATCTTCAATTTAGAAGTATGGTCTACCAATTATTAATACATTTGGAAATGGTGTGTCATCTTCACTCCACTTGTCTCACTAAAACAGTGAGCCAAAAAAAGTAGGTCCAAGCTGTTTACTATGGTCAAAATGGGTTGCTTTTGCACTTGGTAAAGAAGCAGTCATATTTTGGAAGAAAAACTGAGGCTATTAATATTTTCAACTTATTTTCAGAAAAGGAAAGAAAGGATAATCTAACCTAAAGCCAAAATCTTACACAAGGTGGCTGGACAATGATCTTTTCCCAGATAAAGGGTTTTTCAACTTAGCCATGTTAGGAGGAAGAAGAGATGAGACATTGTGGACTTGACTAACGTTTGTACACTGTTCAAAAAGTTTTCAAAATAATGTGTATTATTTTTCTTCTTTAAGTTGAGACAAAAAAAAAAAAACAAACCAAAAAAAAAAAAAAACACTAATGAGCTTACTCTTAAAAGGAGGTAAACAAGAAACTAGCAAAGATTGAGTGTTAGGTATTGTCCCCCTCCTTTTTTTTTTTAAATTATGTTATGTTAGTTACCATACAATACATCATTAGTTTTTGAAGTAGTGTTCCATGATTCATTGTTTGTGTAAAACACCCAGTGCCCCATGCAATATGTGCCCTCCTTAATACCCATCACCAGGCTCACCCATCCCCACATCCTTCTCATCTTTAAAACCCTCAGTTTGTTTCTTGGAGTCCATAGTTTTTCATGTTTCATTTCCCCCTCCAATACCCCCACTTCATTTTTCCTTTCCTTCTCCTAATGTCCTCCATGCTATTCCTTAGGTTCCACAAATAAGTGAAACCATATGATGATTGACTTTCACTGCTTGGCTTATTTCACTTAACATAATCTCCTACAGTCCCATCCATGTTGATGCAAAAGTTGGGTATTCATCCTTTCTGATGGCTGAGTGATATTCCATTGTATCCTTGGATCACATCTTCTTTATCCGTTTGTCTGTTGTAGGGGATCTTGACTCTTTCAACAGAATGGCTATAGTGGACATTGCTGCTATGAACACTGGGGTGCATATGGCCCTTCTTTCCAGTAAAATAGAGCTAGCCTATGACCCAGCGATTGCACTACTGAGTATTGACCTCAAAGATACAGATGTAGTGAAAAGAATTAGGTATTGTTAAAGCACAAATGCAGGGGATAGAAGTTATGGTACAGAAGAGGGAAGGGCAACCATATGGCAGAGTAGAATAAAGTAGCTCAGGAAGAAATTAGTCATATCCAGATATTGTAAGGCATGTGGTGTTGGCAGGGAGAGCATGAGAAATCATGAGAGAAGAGAGAGAAAATGGACCAGGCAGGAGAGGTTTATAACATTTTAACATCTAAGGTAAGCATATGCAAAGCAGAATAGGGAAAGAAATAAAAGTTTTTATAAAACTCAATACATAAGGAATAACGTGGAGGACACTGGGAGATGGAGAGAAGTGTGCTGGGGGAAATCGGAGGGAGAGACAAACCATGAGAGACTGTGGACTCTGAGAAACAAACTGAGGGTCTTGAAGAGGAGGGTGGCAGGTGGTTGGGTGAGCCCAGTGGTGGGTATTAAGGAGGGAATTTATTACATGAAGCACTGGGTGTGGTGCATAAACAATGAATTTTGGATCCCTGAAAATAAACTAAAAGAAAAAAAAGACTGACTACAGACATGGACCTCAGTGTAACACAGATATGGAACTCACTGTAATACCAGCCACTTCCCACCGACACACACAGACTATGATAATAATAAATAATAATGCAATTAAGAAAATTGCCTGCCAAATAATTTTTCCTCTTTTTTATTTTTATGATTATTATTTTTATTTTATTTTTAAAGTTTTTATTTAAATTGTAGTTAGTTAAAATAAGGTTAATATTACTTTCAGGTGTACAATATAGTGATCAACACTGCCATACAATGGCTTAAATAAAAAAATGAAAAAAAATTTTTAAAGATTTTATTTTTAAATAAAACCTCTACACCCAAGGTGGATTTCAAACGTACAACCCCACGATCAAGATTTACATATTTTACTGACTGTTCCAGCCAGGCACCCCAACAAATAAAAATTTTATAAAATTGTTGAGTTTGTGGGAGTCTCATTTGCTTAGTCAGTTAAGTGTCTGCCTTTGGCTCAGATCAGGATCTCAAGAGTCCTGGCATCGAGCCCCATATTGCTCATGCTCTCTCTCTCTCTCTCTCTGGCTTTTGCTCTTAAATAAATAAATAAAATATTTTTTTAAAAATTGTTGAGTTTGTTTAACTAGTTTTAAACTAGTAGACAGAGATGAAGATAAAGTATGATGTAATGGCACGGAAAAATACAACTTACACGTTTTAAAAAAAAATGTGCAATGCAAGTTACCTCACTTCTTTTATCACCACACTGGGACTTTCCCTACTGAGTTGTTGTAATGTAAGGACCTATTTTATATTTTTATATTTTAGCAAGAGGCTTTCATTGAGGTTAACCCTGAAACTGTCCTTGTTCGCCTTCCCCCAGGGGATTCACTTAAAAACAAGTCCTGGAAATCAGCTCCAGGTAACAAAGCCCATATACAAGGGTGGGTCAGGCCAGGTGGAGACATCAATCAGCGGGAGGGGGGCGGTGTTTGCATATTGTCTCCCTAGATACTAAGGAGTATGCCCCACTCCTCTGCCCTTTGGGAACCTTTTTTGCACCAATCCTAATCAAGGTGTAATAGGCTGGGTCAAATGTCTATACTAGGGTAAATTGAACCTCAATTGGTCATCTAGCCTCACTGTGCAGTTTCCTGTGTGTGTTAAAATCTCATTGGTCACCTGTGCGTGGCCAGGCCTGACTGCATGGCCTTTGCCCTTAAAAGCTAGACTGTGAAACAGCAAAGGGTTGCCTTCTCTCATAAGAGGTGTGGCCCCAAACGTTCGGTTAGATTCTTGATGCTTGGCATGAAATAAAGCTTTGCTTGACCTTTGCTTTACATCAGTCTCGCTCCTTTAATCATAGACCCATTATTGGGGCATAACAGTATTAATCTTAAAGTTATAAGTCCACAATGCATCCATCATCCATTCTACCCCTTAACATTCCCCTTTGGACAGACCCATGATCTAGAACAAGCCTTATTTTATAGTGCCTTGTAGGAGATTTTGGCTGCTGCCTAAATTGCCTACTTTCCTCTCACCATTACCACGGAAATTGGGTCCACTGAAACAAAGGGGTAGTGTAAGAAATTAAGACTTCCATAAATCTCTTTAAATAATAAAGTATAAGATAGTGATACCTTTTTTTCTGCCACATAACCAATTCTTGCAAGAATAAGGTCATATAAAAGAATTTACAACACATGCTAGCATTATCCTACTGGACCCAGACCATTTGTATGTTTCTCTGTCTCTGAGAAATGTAGTTATTTACATGACTGAAACCTAAAAATTGTTTGATATGACCACTAATATCACCTACATTATTTTAAAGCCTGTTTAAGGCTTCTGTAATACATAGGCTTTGTAAACACTTATTAAGCATCTTGTATATATCAAACACTTTAAAAATCTCTGCTTAAAAAAAAAAAAAAACTCTACCTCAATGGAACTTTGAGTCTGAAAAAGATACAGGCAATATACAAGGCAACAGATAGAATAATTACATATTTGATTATATACTCTGAGGATGTCACCTTAAATTGATATGAAAATGATCAGAAGGATCTGGATTTCTTGTCAAAATTTTTTGCCTTAAAAAGAAATTGATATTTAGGGAAAGTTGTTACTGAAAGAGGTCCTGTGTCAACCAAAAATGTTAAACCATGATCTCGCTAAATTTTCCAGTTGTGATTATTGCTTTGTTTAGCTGTCTTCTATTAAGACTGAATTTAGTAATTCAGTCTCAGATTTCAGTAAGTCTTTTTTTTAAAGATTTTATTTATTTATTAGAGAGAGAGAGGGAGGGGCAGAGGGAGAGGAAGAACCAGACTCCTTGCTGAGCAGGCAGCTGATGCAGGACTGGATCCTAGTACCCTGGCATCATGACCTAAGCTGAAGGAAGACACTTAACCAACTGAGCCACCCAGGCACTCTAGACTGTAAACTTCTTAAAGGTAAAAAAGTTTATTCTTCTAGTAGTTCCACAGACATTTCTAACATCCATAAGAAAGCATGTACTGATGTAAAATGCCAGCAAATCAAATTATTTTAAAAAGAAAGAAAGAAAGAAAAGATATATCTGGATAAAGAGAAAAACAGAAAATCTAATAATACATTGAATTATTAGAGCAAAGAGTGGAGGAAGAGAAAATAAATATGAAATAGAGATTTCCACTAAAAGAAAAAAATTGAATAAGGCAGGAGATTTAGAAAATTATTATGACAGACTTGAGAAAAAAATAAAATAGGAATTTTTAGAAAATAGCAATGAATGAAAAGGTAAATTGTTCCTACCTCTATAATATTAGCTGTTTGTTGTTGTTGCTAATTTACCTATTTAATCTAATAAACAAAGAAAGGTTTCATTTAGGGATAAGGTTTCTCTCTCTATATATATATTTTTTCCATTTAGGGATAAGGTATATATATATATACATAGATATATATGTATATATATATTTTTTAATTTTAATTGTTGGAAAATGTGTCACAGAATGTGTTTAAACTTTAAGATACAGATGCAACATGTAATGAACTGCATTGTTTGAACGTCTAATTTGTAAATGCTGTTAGAGGAAACTTGGTGGAAATGTTCTTATGTGCTTGTGTTTCTGGAACTAAGTATATTTATTAATAAGGAATAGTTTAAAATTATGAAATGACCAGGAGTGGACAATTTTCCTAATCCTATCAGCTCTTTGCAGCTCTTTTATTAGCCCCCTTCAGGAATATCAGCTTTTTTATCTAATTAAATTTTAGGGCGCCTGGGTGGCTCAGTGGGTTAAGCCGCTGCCTTCTCTCAGGTCATGATCTCAGGGTCCTGGGATCGAGTCCCGCATCGGGCTCTCTGCTCAGCAGGGAGCCTGCTTCCTCCTCTCTCTCTCTCTGCCTGCCTCTCTGCCTACTTGTAATCTCTCTCTGTCAAATAAATAAAATAAAATAAAATAAATTTAAAAATAAATAAATAAATAAATAAATAAATAAATTTTATATTAATGTGCTTTTGACTTTTGGCCTTTCTCTTCCTTCTGTTCTTTTTTTTCCCCTAAATTACATGTTTCTGTTTAACAGCTACTATCAATTCTTTGATATGAATTCTCAACATCAATTTACTAACTCCAGAGATGAAGGAGCATCAATATTTAGAAGCGAAGAATACAAAGCCTTGGGCATCTGGATGGCTCAGTCACTTAAGCATCTGCCTTCGACTCAGGTGGTGATCCCAGGGTCGTGGGATGGAACCCCAGGTTGAACTTTCTACTCAGCTGGGAGCCTACTTCTCCCTCTCCTTCTGCCTGCAGCTCCCTTTGCTTGCGTTCTCCCTCTCTTTGTCAAGTAAATAAAATAAAATAAAATAAAATAAAATAATGTAAATAATACATTTATTTATTTATTAAAATGCAATTATTACACAATACATAATGTATTGCATAATTATAATAATGATTAAATAATTTATTAAATATTTATATTAAATATATCAATGTAATTAAATAAATATTTTTAGAATTTAAAATATTTCAAATTTAGATTATTAAATATTAAATCATTAATTTAATAAATAAATATCTAAACATAATTAAATAAAATAATTTATTTATTAAAATGAATAAAATAATGTTGTCATTATCTCAGCATGTATTTTTAAATAGTCTAAAAAAAATCTAATAAAGTCTAAATACATTGAGTTCAGATATTTATACAAGTTAACCCAGACACTGAACCCACAGTTTCAAAACTTTTGTTTTTATCTACTACTCAAAATACGATTTTAATGTATTTATTTGTAACTTTGACATAGCAAGGAAACTTGGAGGAAAAGGAGACATTTGCTTTTAATATTTGAAAATTATTTTGTTGATTTAAAAAAATAAAAACCTTAACACGTGAGCATTTCTTCTTAAATAACACTGTGAAGTTTCTGAGTCGCATTCTATTAAAAGTGCTGATAAAATGGCCTCAGTTACTCATTTAAATTATCAGCTGAATGGGTAACAAATGAAGTAGAGAGCTTTTTAATTATTTATGAATGTATTGCTTGTGGATGGAGTGCCACATAGAGTTACCTCTCTTTTTGGCTTTGTTTTGTGAGCAGCAGTGGAATCTATGAATGAGATTAAACATAAGGACATTCACAGAAATTCTTAATGAACTTCTGGGGAAGGGCAATAAGTGCAAGGAAAAACTGCAGCAAGACTAATTACAAATTTCAAGTGGTCATCGCTTAATTATAGAAGCTTTTAAGTTCAAGTAATATATCATTTTTATGAGCCTATCATATTGTATTAATTACCACAAACTGCACTCTTGAACACTTATCTTTTCACATATTTCTTATTCTTAGTACTTAAAATTACCCTTATGATTGATAAGTAAATGGATTTTACTGACAATGCATTTATTTACATAAATAAATAATGCTGTTTATATATATAAAAACAATTGAATATGTGTATGTGTTCAATGAATTTTTTTTCAAATTAACATCTTAATTCTACCACATTAGTTACAAATAGATATAGACTTTATAGATTCATCAAATATTTTTTTCTCAAATTTATATGTCCTTTGTGAAGTAAATGAAACTGTATATATTAAATATAATCCTATCACATGTAACAGTTACTAGTGCATCCCAGGACATACATAGGTCAGGTCCTACTCAAGGCATCACGGATAACTGGATTTAACTTTCTATCCTAGGAGTCTTCTGTATATTTCTGTGGCTTTTATACTACAATCAGGAGGAAGAATTCTTTTGCTAAAAGCTTCCAAATGACTATGCGAGTAGATTATTTGTAGACTAGTGATATAATATTATAGTTTAATATGTGAAGCATGATAAAATAAAATGCCATTGCCATATTTAATTTGTTCAGTAAAGCATTCATTTAGTTATCAAGCATTCATTTTCTTTTTTTAAAGATTTTATTTATTTATTTGACAGACAGAGATCACAAGTAGACAGAGAGGCAGGCAGAGAGAAAGGAAGGGAAGCAGGGTCCCTGCTGAGCAGAGAGCCTGATGTGGGGCTCTATCCCAGGACTCTGGGATCATGACCTGAGCAGAAGGCAGAGGCTTTAACACACTGAGCCACCCAAGAGCCCCAAGCATTCATTTTCTTTATACAGAAGAGATAGAACAATATTATATAGTAGAAAAGACAGTAAATAATCTAGAAACCTTGATCATTTTGTTTTGGCAATTTTAGAACATAAAATTAGCTAAAGCTCAAGTGCAAGTTATATTTGTATCATAGGAGGAAAAGTTAATTAAAAGTTTGTTTATTACCATAGTTTAACACTTCAACGAAATGATAACGAGTCCAAAATCAATGAATATATGAAGTATACAATAAAAACAATAATCTTGAGTGTATGTGACTCACTGTAGGTATTGATAGGCTAGAAATCAAAGGGAAAGTATCTATAGGGTTTGTTCAGTTCCATGCTCATCAGATTAATAGGCTTTCTCATATTGCTTCCTTCACCACATTAATTTGTCTAATGAAGTTTTCAAGAGTTAAAGACAGTGATAGGTTCATGGCTGGAGAGAAGGTACAGAATCTAAGATAGTTCAGCAGTGCTTATTATTTAAGAGAAAGACAGCATGGGAGGTGAGGGGTATATCATGCATCCTGTTTTCACTCCCTTTGTGGAGCACCTACCCTGGAGGTCATGTAATAATAACCAATGACCAAAAAACAATAAAAAAACCCAAACATCCATGTGGAAGTGCCATCCCTGCCTGGAGATGAGTAGACTGCTCAAACAGATCCTGGGCAGGCATCTCAGCCCAGGCCTGTGCTGGGGAAGCTGGTTCCTGGCTTTGGGCGCAATCAGGAAGCCAGCAAACTGACGGGAGAGTGCAGCCAGGGTTAACAGGACTGATGATCTTTTTGCAGCCAGGCCGCGGGTAGACACCCGCTCAAGGAGCCAGGCTAGGAGGCTGCCCAGCGCCAGCGCTGGTCAAGCTTGCAGCCCCCGGGGCTTCCCCCGCGCCCCAGCCAGGGCGGGGCCTCAGGAGGGAGGGGGCGGAGGCGGGGCAGAGAAGGGGCTTTACTAATTGCCAAAGCGAAAAGGGAGCTCGCGGAGGACTCAGGAGGGAGGGGGGCGGGGGCGGGTGGAGGGCGGCGGGGAGAAGGCGCTTTGCTAATTGCCTAAGCTGGAAGTGAGCTCACAGAGGATGTGGCTGAGAGTCTGGGAGGAGGTGGAGGGGCTGGCGGAGGAGGGGCGGGCAGCGCCGCGGTGCTGTGCTGCGGCTCAGTCGGGACTGCAGGACCCACCGGACTCGCCGCCCGTACGCTCCCATGTGAGGCTCCGCTGTCCCGCTCCTGCTGCCTGCTGCCCCTCCCCGCCCCAAGGCTTCTCCGGACCACCCTCTGCACAGGGGTAAAGTGACACCGCGCCGCGCCCTCACCTGGAGCAGAAAGCGCGGACCCGACCTGGGGGCAAAGAGGGGGGTTGTGGAGGCCCAGCCTCCCACGAACCCCAGGGCACCGGGACCACCTCGGACGCTGCGCCAAACCCGGGTCCTCATGGGGTCGGGCTGGGGACAGCGCCTTGCGAGGTGCCCCCCGCCAGCAGGCACGCTAGCCCCCATCTTTCCGCAGCCCCATGCGCCCGTGCTGAGGACCCCCTTCCCTCCCCTGCCGTGGCCCCGCTGCTTTTGTTCTGGACTTGGGATCCCAGGTGGAAACTAGTCCCTCAGACCTCCCTGGCAGCAAGGAGGGCAGGGAGGGATTCTTGGTTTCCTGCCCTGGGTCCTCCTCTCTCCCCATTCACAAGCCTTCTGGCTTCCCTTTACTCTCCTCATTGTCAGTTTTCTGAAATGGTTTTCTTCTGCATGTTGACCCAAAGAGCTATTTCATGAATGAATATACACGAAACTGAGTTGGAGCCCACCTGTAGAGGCCTTTCATTAGAATGGTCTCTGGTTCTAGCCTCAGTTCAGAATACTGCATGTACCTGAGGACCAAGTCCAGATGTTTCTTTCATCTCTGACTTGAATTTGAAATCCTCCTCAGACTTCAGCTTCCAGGATTTCTCCAGTCCTTGCTCTCCCACTGTCTTGGTGGGGATCCGCCATGAGTGTTGAACACAGGAATGAATGAATGATATATACCCCAGACTGCTGGGGCTTTGTCTTCTTTTGCTGAGGTTGGAAAGGCTTGGGAGAGACCCCCTGTATGCAGATAGAGAGCTGCATGCAATTGCTTAGATAAACGTGTTCCCCACTTAATTGCTTGGGCATTGAACATTTCGCCCTTAACCACTGGCTTGAGCAGTTAGGAGGAGACAATCTGGAGGTGAATCAGAAGATGGCTGAATCCACATGGTGGTGGTCTGGGTTTGGGAGATTTTCCTGGAGATTCAAAGGAAAAATATAAATTCTTCCAGTGTGGAGTGGTAAACATTTTATCGATGGGAGATGGAAAATAAATGGTCTGGTTAAACTTTCCCGCCCCCTCAAAACCCATTATTTGAAAACACAAAAAGGGAAGTGAAGGGAGAAATCCTCCCACTCCCATTCCCACTCACCTCCATAGCCATCTCCTCTTCCAAGAACCTAACAGACAAGGTGCCAAGAAGTGTTAGGTACCAGCAGTGGTCTCAGATCTCATTCAAGAATCATGGTGAAAGGCTTTCAAATAGATTGTGGGGGAACAGGGATCCAATTAGTGGGGACAAGTTTAAGGTTTGCCTGGTCCCCTAAAAATTAATGGCACTAGAGAAGATGAGCTTTGGGAACTATAGCTTAATGGATACAATGTGTTAAAAGCTTCAGTGAGTCATGGTGGGAAGAGGCCAAGAGGGCAGCAAACACAGTCTTAGATGATGTTATTAATAGCACTACAGGCTCTAGATTTCCTGTGGTGGTGTTCTTGGCAAGACCAGCCCGGCCAAAGTGGATACTCTCAACCTGGAACAGAGGGTCTTGGAGATGCCAGCACGTGAGGTATGATGAGAGGGTAAAATGATAGGAGGTGTCCTTTGGAAGGACTGACTCCTTGACTTTAAAAGGGAGAACCCAAATCTGTAGGTGAAATCTTTCTGGCTACAAAGAGGGCCAAGGCCTCCTAAGGTCAAGGTCTCCTCGTCACTTGCAAAGATGTCGAAGAACATATTCAGACATTTCAAAGATGTCCTCATATCATTGGTTCCCACTCTGGAATTCTATCAATAAGGTGAGAGTTCCTCTAGTTGAAAAAGAGATCTAAAAAGACTTCCCTTTCTCATGTAATTTCTGTAACCTCCAGGACACACCCACCTCCCCCTTCCAGCTCTGTAATGAAGCCACAGCTGGTGCCAATTTGTGGAACTCCTTAAAGGCTATTCTCCCTTATATACCCCGGGACCAAGTTCCCATGCTCCCTCACCCGATTTCCTGCACTCACCTCCCACCTGGTGTGTTCACACCTGCAAGTGCCTTTTACCAACCCCTTTGCCAAAAGGCAGCCAGAGTGACCTTTCAAAGACCTATCAGTTCCTGGCATTTGTCTCCATAGAAATCTGCACTGATCTTCTAACAAATTCTCAGTCCTCCAAAGGCACCCATAATCCTCCCATCAGTCTATTCATACCCCTCCAACTGACTGATGCCTGTTCTGCCCCATCTCTCTGCCCTTCAACCACACTGCCTCCTTCTTCCTGTGGAGACCTCTCATGGCACCTGCCTCCAAGCACAGCTGATTCCCATTGATGGGAAGACCCTCTTCTCTCCCCCATCTCCCCACTCCAGTTACTCCCACTTATTCATGAGCTCACAAGCCCCATGGTACACACTCTCCATGCAGCCTGCTCTCTCTTTTCTAGCATTGGCCTCCGTTTCTAGCTGTGCTTGTGTCATGGATGTCCCTCCCCAGCCAGCCTCCAAGCTCTCCTTCCCTTTAGCTCCAACACCTGACACAGTGCCTGGCACGTAGTAAGCCCTGGCTAGCTTCTAAGAGCCTCACTGAGGGACTGAAAGCATTTTAAAAATGTCACCACGTAGGCTCGAAACTGTAGGCAGAAAAAGCTTTGCCTGGATTGACATTTTAGAGACGTATTCGTCAAGTTGGATATGTTCACTGACTTTACCTTGTAAAATTAAAAAAAAAAAGGACCTCTGTATCGCTTCGCATCTAAGGAAGGCGCATGTATACTATTAGACCACGTTATGAGCTTAATGGAAGGAGACAAGATGTTTTCGCTAAGAAAATGTATAAGACTGTTGAGGTCAAGTGGGAGGAAACAGTCCGTTTGTTGGAGCATTGCTATCTTACTCTATCACAGCCACTCATAAAAATCTGACACGGGGTGAGTCAGAATTGTCTGTCGGAGATGAGTTAGATCTGGCTCATGTTCCTACAGACATGAAAGCCAGAAGCGAAGAAGGAGGCTTTGAAAGCGTGGGTTGAGGAGGCCGTGTGGTTCACTGCGATGAGCTAAGTGCCCAGGGCCACCAGCAGACATGCTGGCCTGTGTCCCTCCTTTGTTCTGGGGTCCCTCTTGCACCATGTGGTGAGGCTGGTGGCTGGGAGCAGCTCAGGACAGGACCTGGTGGCATCTTACCTCTCCCACCCTCCTGTGGGCTCCAGTGGGCTCCAGTAGGTCCCAAGGGACAGCCTGCCTTCCTTGCAAAGCCCAGTAGCACTGGGAGCAGAAACTGGGGCCAAAGAGTGAGCACCCTGTTTGACAAGCTGGACCAGCCACCTCTTCTTCAGATGCAGGGGGAGCCCTGGCATGCTGACTCCTCCCTTCTCCCTTTCCCCTTTCCTCTTTCCTCCCTCTTTTCTTCCCCTCTCTCCTTCCCTGGTGGTGCCCTTTCCCAATGCCCACTTCATCCCTTTTCCTTTCTACATACCTGTCTTCTAGAGTTTCTTCTCTTTCCTCCCCATTACTTCCCTTCATCTGAATCTCCTCTTTGGTCCCTTTGTCCCTGCTCTCTGCTCCTCCTCCCCTTCCCTGGCCCCTGTTCAGCTCCATACTGAATGCAGGCAGAGCTGGACTAACATGCTCACTTGCTAGCTCAGCCACCCTCCAGAGAAGTCACTCTTCGGTGGCCACCTTCCTGACCCCCTGGTTGCTTCTCCACTTGTTCAGCTATTGCTCTGAAGTCTGAGGAGGACAGAGCGGGGCTGCCACAGAAGCAGGCCAGAGGAGAAACCAAACCATGTGTCCACACTGTCCCCCAGCACTGCTGCTCTGAGAGCTTTCGGAGTCCTCAAAGGGTTAGGATTTAGGGGCTTCTTCAGAACCGGGAGTGAAAACAAGCATAGGTCAAAAGAAAAGCGACGGCCCCCACACAAAAATAATAATCACAAATGAAAACTATGTTAACTCTGAGTCCCAAAGTCGAAAAATTGCCTTGAATCTGTCACTAGAGAACACCCAAGGCCTCACTCTCTGGGTTCTGGGTGCCCTGGGAATGGCAGGAGGCTCTGAAAAGCGCGTGGGGGTGCAGAACTATGGGGGCTAGCCTGCCCGCTGGCAGGGGGGGGGGTACCTCCTGTGGCGCTGTCCCGGCCTGACCCCCTGCGGACAGGGTGTGGCGCAGCGTCTGGGGTGGTCCTGGTGCCCTGGGGTTGGCGGGAGGCTGCGCCCAGCTCCTGGACTGCGTTTTCTGCTTCAGGTGAGGGCGTGTCGTGGTGTCACTTTACCTGTGAGCAGAGGGTCCTCCAGAGAAGCCATGGGTCGGGGAGGGGCAGCAGGCGGCGGGAACGGGAACAGGACACCGCGGCCTCAGGGGCTAGGCTGGAGCATGGGAGTGCAGGGGCAGCGAGTATGGTGGGTCCTGCAGTCCCAAATGGGCTGCAGCACAGCACACTGGCGCTGTGCGCCCCTTCCCGCCTGGGCAATTAGCAAAGCCCCTCTCCCGGCCGCCCCCGCCCCCCTCCCTCCTGAGTCCTCTGAGAGCTCACTTCCAGCTTTGGAAATTAGCAAAGACCCTTCTCTGCGCTGGCCCCGCCCCCTCACTTCTGAGGCCGGAGCCCATGCTGGGGTGCGGGGCTAAGCCCTGGCATGCTGCTGCATTGCCAGCGCCTGCCCTGGGCAGCCTCCTAGCCTGGCTCCCTGAGCGGGTGTCCACGCCCAGCCTGGCTGCGAAAAGATCATCAGTCCTAAACGCCAGCTGCACTCTTGGGTCAGTTTGCTGGCTTCCAGATTGTGCCCAAAGCCAGGAACCAGCTTCCCCAGCACAGGCCTGGGCTGAGATGCCTGCCTGGGATCTGTCTGAGCAGTCTCCTCCACTCCAGGCAGGGATGGCACTTCGACCTGGATGTTTGGGTTTCTTGTTTGTTTTTTTGGTCATTGGTTATTACATGACCTCCAGGGTAGGTGCTCCACAAAGGGAGTGAAAACAGGACGCCATATATAGCATACAGCCATTCTAGAAAAATAGCTTGGGGTTCTCTCAGAAACGCGGCATTGGTCCTTGCACTATGGTTTAATAGAAAAGGGATTATGCACCAAGTTACTTAAATGAGCATAGGTTGAAATCGTTTACTGAGAGTAAATATTTTAAATAGTTATATTTTAACTAAATCTATCATCAATCATAAATCTATTACACGAAGGTTACAGGCAATTTAAAAGCAAGAGCACTCTCTTCAGGGTTTTAAATAACCCCTGTCTCTCTTGGCACATGAGAATGCAAAGATAGGAAATGGTTTGTAAAAGATCATATAATAGCTTTTACTAATTCTATTTATTTGACAGACAGAGATCACAAGTAGGCAGAGAGGCAGGCAGAGAGAAAGATGGGGAAGCAGGCTCCCCGTCAAGCAGAGAGCCTGATGAAGGGCTCGATCCCAGGACCCTGAGATCATGACCTGAGCCCAAGGCAGAGGCTTAACACACGGAGCCACCCAGGCGCCCCCAGATGAAATACATTTCTGACTTAGAAACTTCAGATAGAATTATTTTGTCCATGATGACAACTGAAGAAAATGTGTCATCCCTAAACCTAACCTTAAACCCTACCAACGCTGAAACCTAAGCTGACCTTAAAGCCCAAACTAGAACCCTGAATCCCAAACCTGGAATGGAACCCAAAGCCTGTACCTGAGCCCTGGATCCAAGCCCTGAACCACGAACCCAAACCCTAAACCAGACCTCCAAGTCATGAAACCTGAACCCAAATCTCAGCATGAAGTCAAACCCCAAATTTGACCTTGAACTTTATCCCATAAGCCCTGAGTCTTAAAGCCTAAATCATAAACTTAAAGCCCTAAACTATAACTCTGTTCCCTTGTCCTTCACTCTAAACCCTCACCCTAACACTAAACCCAAAGCCTGATCTAGAACTCTGACTAAAACCTGAACCTGTACCCAAATTCAAATGCTTCACCACACTTTGCTTATGCACTTGCCATTGATGGATATTTGCAGTTTCTACCTTTTGATTCTTGTGAACATTGTTTGGGTTGGGGGCTAGGGTTAGGGTCTTGGATTAGGGTAGGGTCCAGGCTTGAGACCAAGTTGAGGTCAGAGTGTGGGTCTGCATCAGGGCCATGTTCAGTGACACTGTTTGGGTCAAGGACTGTTGTAATTCCACATTGTTTCCAATTCATTGTTCCTTAGCTATTTGGGGGGAAGTTGGGGGGTATTGGGCTCCATGCAGCTTGAATTTCCGGAATGAAATGGCATCAGCTGGACCCCAGGAGGGAGCAGGACCTTCCACTGAAGGGTGAGCTCCCACAGTCCTGCACTGCCTTGCACCGCCTGCAGAGGGCGCCAGACCCCAGCTCCGCCCTGAGCCAAGGCTGCACAGCCACAGCTGGGACCAGAGCCCCGCCTCTTCAGGACCCACTGTGGAGACTTCTGGAGAATGTGGGGCGCCTCCCACCCTGAGAGGACAAGCTGAGGAGGGTGTGGCTCTGCATCCACACTGACCGGACCCGTTGTGGAGGACGCGCCCACACTGGCAGCAGTCCAACCTCCTAAGGACCAGATGCTGGAGGAGCTGAGGAGAAGCCGCCTGAGTGCACTGTCAAGGGGTTCGTGGTCTCAGGACCCCACAGAGGAAGGGCGCCCTGTGTAGACACTGGGGCTTCCGTCGTTTTGTGTGAGGAGACGTGGCCTCCTGCTGTGCTGTGCGCGGGGCTGTGGGGTCCCCCCTTTCTGGGCTCGGGTGCTCCTAGGTCCTCATCTGTGTTTGTGTGCTCGCGGATTAGGTTCCTTGGGCTCCTCAGATGGTCTGCAGTCAGGGAGCGTCCCCCTGCTTCGGTGCTTGTGCTCTCCCCACCTCAGCCCTGCGGGGTCCTTCCCGTGTCCACACCCACTCCAGGCTTGCACCGAGTCCGGAAATTCGGGAGCCAGAGTGAGGACTCTGTAGACGGTTTTGGGGAGAGTAGGTATTTTCCCAGTGTGGGTTCTTCCCTGAGCACAGTGCCTCCCCATCTCTGTGTGTACCCCTCCCTGTCTGTCGTCATTGTTGCAGGGCTGTCAGAGGACAGGTCTGTCACCTTCTTGGTTCAGGGGCCTCCCAGGTATCTTGCTGTCTTGGATGCAGGTGTAAATGAGATCGTTTTCCGCAGTCTCTTTCTGATGGTTCCTTCGGAGCACCTAGGAGTGCCACTAATTTGTGCATATTGATTTTGTTCCTTGCAAGTTCTTGAATTTATTAGTTCAATTGGCCTTAAACTCAATCTGCCAGTTATTTGACCAGCAGCATGGGTTTAATTGGGAAGAGCAGAGAATGGCAGTCTGGGCTGAGCAAGCTAAGGTCCCATCACAGGCAAGTGCGAGAAACAAAGGAGAGGAACATTATTTCATGGAGGAGGAAGAAGTTGGGAAGGGTGCTTGAAGAAAAGTCCCTTGGAGAAAGGCAGGGTGATGGAGAATTCTCACCAGCTGAGCTGCAAAGATCCTACAAAAAGTCAGGAGATGAACCTCCAGCTTCCCCTGTGGGGCCTAAAATTGGTGAGTCTGTCCTGTGGGGGATTGCAATGTGGGGTCTGTAATGGGCACTGAGCAGCAGGCGCCCCCTTCCAGCCTCCCCTTCTGGCATCCCCAGTCCACTTTACTGGGGCTTCCCTTCCTGCTTTTGCACAGTTCTAACCAGCTTGTGGTGGAACGTTGTGGAAAAACTGAAATTCCAAATCCACTGCTTCTACTGCACCTGAGATACAGGGGCCCATGATTTAATCCTCCCACGAGTCTCTTGCTAGCCCCACCTGTCCGTTACTCATTTTGAGAGTTGATATTACCAAAGTAGTGTAATTCTAAAAATTTCTGAATTAGCTGTATTATTTCTTTTTAGGTATGAAGTTAACTTCCAATTATATGAATTTAATATTTTGGTCATTGTTTTCTAATTTTATTGCCTTATTCTTGGAAAATATAGCCTGATATTTAACTCTAGGAATTTATTGGCATATACTTCTGGCCTAAATAATGGCCTGTTTGTGTAAATGTTCAACTTATGCTTATATACTTACTGAAGACTCTTGTTTTGGGGTTAGGATGGCTACATTTATTAATAGATCAGGACTATTAGATTCTCTAAATTTTGATGTCTCTTAATTTAATCTAATTAAATTATCAGTTAATGAAAGAAGTTAAATTTTTTATGTACTACTGCATCTAAACTTATCAAAGTCTTTGCTATAATTAGACAAGTATGTCATCCTGTTTTTATACCAAGTCTTACATTAAAAAAATCATACTATCTGAAATATTATTTATTTTTATTATTATTTATTTTTTTTAAAAGATTGTATTTATTGGGGTACCTGAGTTAAGTGTCTACCTATAACTCAGGTCATAATACCCGGGTCCTGGGATAGAGCCCCGCAGGGGGTTCCCTGCTCAGTGGCGTGCTTCTCCCTCTCCCTCTGTTATTCCCTCTGCTGTGTGCATGTTTTTCTTTTCTCACTCTCTCTCAAATAAATAAGTAAAATTTAAAGATTATCTCTCTCAAATAAATAAGTCAAATTTTTTTTCTCAATGGGAGGGAGAAGCAGACTCTCCACTGAGCAGGGAGCCTGATGCAGGGCTCAATACCAGGACCCTGGGATCATCACCTGAGCTGAAGGCAGACACTTGAACCGACTAAGTCACCCAGGCACTCCAGCTGTTTATTTATTTATTTATTTTTATTATGCATATGTTTTATCTCTCTTTTCTACAAGTCTTTTTTTTGATCTTTTTACTTTTTTCATAAAACTGAATTATTTCAAGATGACTTGGTCATCCTCTTTTCCCCAACCTCAAAGATCATAGAGTATATTTTAACTGTTAAAATAATATTAGTATTTAAGTGCTGCCTACACAAATTAAGGCAAATTATCTGTGATCTGTATTCCTGAAAATATTTTTTTTATTATGCCTTCCTATGCCAATGACATTTTATAAGGATCTAAATGTTTCCATTTGTGATTTTTTTTTCAAGATAATAAAGCTATTACTTCATTCTTTTTTATATCTGATGTTATTTAAAAAAATTCTGTCAGTCTGATTCTTGTTTCTTTATTAATGAATTATTTTTTTTCTCTCTAACACTTGTGATTTTTTTTGTGTGTCTTTGGTATGTATGCCCTAGTTTGGGATTCATAGAGTCAACTCTAGTTATGAATATTTTCTTTCTTTTCTTGTATGTAAGTTTTAATCCAGTGTCTTGACTATTTTATGCTTGAGAAATAGATGTACATTAATATTCAAATATTTCTTTCCTTTTTCTTCTTTCATTTAAAAAAAGTCATTTATTTTATTTTATTTAAAAATATTTATTTATTTATTTATTTGGAGTAGAGAGAGAGGGTCATGAAGAGTGGCTGATTATATACTTTCAATTTGGGAGGAGGTTAGGGATAGCACAAGCCTCCAAGGTATTTTATAAACAAGGTTTCCAGGACCTTGAGGGGGCTAGCTATTGTTAGGGAAAGGTCATTTATTACTATTTAGTAAAAACTCAGGGAAGAGACTCTTCTGATGTGTATCAGTGGGTATATGCTTGGGAGATGATTGCCAATGTATATCTTGAGGGCAGGGGTGGGGAGTAGAGATAAAGAAGTTTCCAAAGTAATTTTTACATGTGAAAGTAGATTTTCAGTATCCTGGGGGGTGGACTAAGAATGCTTTTTGCCCTGAGTGGATGTGTCCACATGGAAGCAGCTGAGTCCCCAGAGGAGCTTCAAGGACTTGTCAACAGGCTATGAGTAGTAAGGAAATCTAATTTCTTCTCTAGCTTTTGTTCCACACACATCACCTACATCTTACACCTCTTTTATATTGATAATTTTAATGCTTTGCTGGTATCCAGATGACTATATCCTTAAGTGACTTCTTATCTCTATTGAATCCATTACGTATTCTATCCATTGTATTCTTAATTCAACTAGATTACATATATTTAATCTATTAGTACCACTAGGTTCTTATTCTTGTTTTTATTTCAAAATCTTTCCTTATTTCCTTACATTATTTATTGGGTATATTTTAAATCCCTGAAATACTCACTTATTATATATAAGCTGTCAACCGTATTCTTATTTTGAGGTAGCTATATCTTTTTGGGTTTTAGGACATCATACCAACAATGCCAAATAATTTTCAGACAACAGCAGGATCTCCAAGAATTCAACTAAATTCTGACACTATCTACCTGAACATAGTGTAAGATTTCATCAGTTAATGGATCAGTCCTCCAAGACTATCTCCAACCCCACCTCAGATGCCAGTCTCACTGTAGGCCCCAGGTTATTACCTGTGCTTGTGACTGAGCAACTACAGGTTGGAGGTCCCAGTGGCCTACTTCTTACGTTCTTTTAATTTGCTACAGGGACTCACAAAACTCAGAAAAATACTTACTTTATGTTTGCCAGCTTATTAAAAGATATAATAGAAGATTTAAATCAATAGATAGATAAAGAAGTGCACAGGGCAAGGTATGGAGAATGGGCACAGAGCTTCTATTACCTTCTGTAAGACTGCCACTCTTCCTGCCTTTTCATACATTTCACAAACTAAAAGCTTTCTGAACCCAGTCCTTTCAGCTTTTCTGTGGAGGCTTCATGACATAGTCATGACTGACTAAATCATTGTCATTTGCTGATCTAATCTCCAGATCCTCTTCCCTCCCCAGATAATCCTGTATTGGGAGGAAGGGGAGGCAAAAAGTTGTGAAGGCTTTCACCAAGTGGTTGGTCCTTCAGGCAAACAGCCCTTGCCTTGAGTGAGGTCTGAAGGTCACTTCATTAACAGAACAAAACACACCTCTCTCACCCTTATCACAGGAAATCCCAAGAGTTTTAGGAGCTGTGAGTCAGTAGCCATGGTTGAAAACCAAATATTCAGATGACCAAAATATATTTCTTGTAAACCACTATATTACACTACATGCTTAAGTATTTAATTATGTGATCTTTTAAACTAATATTTTTCTAAGAGTATAAACTGTTCTGGCAGTAATCTGGATTGGGGAGTGATGTATTGCCAAATTTCTGTCGTTTTAGTCCAGGAAGTCAAAGAGAAAGAACAGGAGAGCCCCTTAGGGCAGGAAGTTCAAAGTAACAATGTTAACTACTACTACCTTTTCTTGATTTTTTTTTTTAAACAAGCAAATCTTCTCTTCAGAGTTGCAGTTTAAAGCCAAGAACATGCAGAATTGGGAGAAAAAATAGTTAAATTTGGAGACTTGCAGAGGTAGAATCAGAGTAGTGAAAGCCATTACAGCAACTGAACTAACTGAGGTCAGTCTTTGGTGAATCACAGAAACAGGTGGAGTTGTCAAACAAAGGAATCTTTGTTTACAACATACAAGGAGATCACAGGGAATAAGTTCCAAAGCCTTGACTGTTTGAACAGGAGAGAGATTTTTATTTAGTATTTAAGATGAATACTCAGAAGGGAGAGTTTTATTATTCCGTGTATGGTTGGTCATAAGGTTGTGGATGCATGCACATCCACATATGTATTTGTGCAATATGTATTGCATGTTCACCTGAATGAAGCTTGTATTCCACCGAGGGCAGAAACTTCAACGTTAGAATAAAGCAGAGGTAACTGTTGGACAAGGGAAAGGGACTCTGCAGGCTTCAAGAGCAGATAGAAACTAGATGGGGTCTTGGGCTCATTTTCTGGGACAAGGAATGCAAGGCCTTGATTGCTTTTGAAATAGCACTAGGAGTTTTACCACTGATTTATTGTCTCAATAGCTTAGGCTATTTCCTGGTCTGGTGGTGACTGTTAGTTTTCCCATTGCCTTGTTCCCTCAAAATCCTTAAGGAGTGAGGTTTTTGCATTTCTTTTTAAGAACCTCCCAGGAAGTTTTGGAAGAAGTGTGCTTGGGCAAGTACACAGGTGGGGTATAGATCATTGAAAATAGCTGGGGACAAAAAATGATTTTCTTATGTCAGGAAAACTATATGTCATCTTAATTTTCTGGGAACCTCTAATTCTTTCTGCTGATGTTACCAGCAGGCTTCTGAGATATTACTGATTGTTCTCTTGTACCTAAGGAAAAAGAAATGTAGAAAGCAAAAGACAAAACTTTAAAATCTATCCTCCAACTCATCAATTCACTGCAGCCACCTCTCTGTCTTTCCCTTTCTCTTTTTCTTTATCTTTCTCTCTCACTTTCTCTCTCACATACGCACAACACACGCAAATCATCTTAAAACAATTTTTAATTTTCCCTATTCCATTTTAATATACTTGAGGCATGATCATTTTCTTAGTAAATACAAGAAAAAAAATCTAGGATTCCATCATTCTGTGTGATTAAAGTATTGAGGAATTTACTTCCAATAGCACTTATAAAAACACATTTTATTTATGTAATATTATATAATCAGGTGCCTGCATTTTTCTTATTCTCTAACTAGTGTTATTTGGCAATTAATATTTTGTCAATCAATATTCCCCTATACCTGAATGTGTGGGCAGTGAGAGATGAGTTAGAGGCAAGGATGGTGAACACTCCCAACAACTGCAGACTACATATATCTTAAGCCATGATTTTCTTTGCAAAGGTCAACATTGATAATGTTCTAGTCATACCTCCGTGTACCAGGAAAGAAGTAGCATATTTCTTGAAAGACACAGCTATCAAAGCTCCATTGAGAAACTGTAAAGATGGACAAGCGATTTCCAAATTACATATCTGATAATGGACATCTACTCTGATTATTTAAATATGAATAAAAATAAAAAACCTTACTAATAACCAAACAGAGTATCCAATTTTACATGTGAAGGAAATAATGGAAGAGACATGTCACCAAAAGTATATGGATGGCTTATAGGCACATGACAAATTTCTCAACATTTAGACATTAAAGAAATACAAATTAAAATCATAATGAGACATGCTTACATATCTATTAGAATGGCTAAAATTATAAAGGCTAATTGTACTTGGTCTGAGCTAGACTGAGAAGCAACAAAAAATCTAAACTGTTGTTGGCATATATCATGATACAACCACTTTGGAAAATAGTTTGAAAATTTTTTTAAATGCAAAATATGTTGCAGTTACAAAAATAGCCATTTTACTTCTAGGCATTTAACCAAGAGAAACAAGCCCTATGTTCATACAGGGACTTGTATATGAATTTCATAGCAGCTTTATTTTTAAGAATTGAAAACAGTGGAAATGTTCATCAATGTCCATCCATAGAGCAAAGAAAAATTATGATCTATTCATTAAAGAGATTACTATTCAACATCAAAATGAACTATTTACAATTGGAGATTCTCAAAGTAATGATGCTGAGAAAAGAAAAGCCAGGCAATGAATAGTATATACAGTGTGATTCCATGACTATAAAAAATCTAGAAAATACAAATTTATATATAGTCACAGTCATCAAATATATTGGTGTGATTTTAGTGCCTTCTTCTGTGATCCTATAGCTTCCTACACTTGCATCTCTGAGCATTTGTTACACCATGTGAAAATATGAACTCTTTCTCTTCATTCTGTCTTACTAGAATAAGAGTCCTTGAAATTTTATGGACAATTGAACTCTCAGTTATTAGCAGAAATTCTATCACACAGTAAGTTTCCAAATATAAAAGCCAGAGTTTTACAATGACTTCTAAGCTTTTACATGATCTAGCCACTCATTTAACCTCTGTGACCTCTTTCCCTGCTACTCTTCAGTCACTCACAGTGGCCTCCTTGCTATTCCTCAGATATGCCAGGCATGATCCAACCTTATGGCCTTCAAGATAGCCAATTCCTTTGTCTGGAGTGACCTTATTGCTGATAGTTCTGCGCAAATTCATCACCTTTCCATACCTTTGTTCAATTGTCAGCTTCATTGTAACTACCCTGATCTTCCTATTAAAAATTTTAACTCCCCATCCCCTGCCTAGCAACCTTGATTTTTCTCACCCTGATCGAGTTTTTCTTTTTCCCCATTGTACTCATCCTTTTTGAATGCACTATGCAATTTTTATTAAGGTTTATAGCTTTGAATTGTCTCACCCATTAAAATAAAAGTTCTACAAAGCCAATTATTTCATTTACCAGTGTAGTCTGAAGTAATATCTGCCATATAATAGTTCAGTAGACAACTGGTAAATTTCAAAATAAATTAATGTTGAGAATATACTGAATTTCACAAGTCATTTCAATATTTATTTCCAAAAAATAAACTATGTAAAACATACCTTAAATTTACTTTCGAAATATTTTATAGCATATAATGGACAATATACGTAAGCCTTAAAGAAACAATTCTATAAATAACCATTTCATACCTACTTAAAAACTACATAATACCACACTCCTAGATCCTCTCTGAACGCTCTAAAATAACCCTAAAGGAAATACATTTTTAAAAATAACAGATTTTTTGTCAAATAATTTAATAAAATAAAAGTTTCATTCATCTATGTAGATCATAATAAATGTTTTTAATAAGCATGAAATTATAACTCTGAAGTGTGCTAAAATGAAACCACCTGCTAAGGGTGAGAGAATAAAAATAAACATCATGTTTCCAAATAAGAGGAATTTATTACCTTTGAATCAAAGCATGTGGATTTGTTCAAACTGGCAATAAAGGAATATGGAGACACAAACCATAGAAAGTCATATTTTAGATTTCTAAAAGACTTCGAAGTGAAAAGTATACATTCACTTCTCACTTATTGCTCCTACATATTCATGAATTTGAGAGAAAATATAGGCCCTGTGTGTCTTAGCAACTAATGGGATATTTTTTGATATTTACATGCTTACACATAGTATGTGTTATAGTCTTCTCTTTTACATGCTGTAAAAAGGTTAACCCCTTTTCTGCAGAGATCTGAAAATGTGAAACAGTGCCTGAGTAGCTGAATTCATCTAATTCAAATTTCTTGCAGGTCTAAGACCTATTGATTTTCACTTGACTGCCTCCTTTTTCATCTGTCAATTGGTTACAAATTCTGGTACTGAAGAGAATACATTGGGGCTGGTGGCTCAGTGTGTTAAAGCCTCTGCCTTCAGTTCAGGTCATTATCTCAGGATCCTGGGATCGAGCTCCACATCGGGACATAATGTAACGACAGATAGTTTATATGGGAGCCCTTTGGGTACTCTGGTGGATGAATGTTTTTAAATTAGTTTTTCATGGACATGGGGAGTTAGAGACGAGAAGGGAGGTGGGGGAAATTGGAAGGGGAGCTGAATCATGAGAGACTATGGACTCTGAAAAACAATCTGAGGGTTTTGAAGGGGCGGGGGATTTGGAGGTTGGGGTACCAGGTGTTGGGTATCATAGAGGGCACTGCTTGCATGGAGCACTGGGTGTGGTGCAAAAAGAATGAATACTGTTATGCTGAAAATAAATAAAAAATTAATTTAAAAAATATTAGTTTTTCGTAAACTACAAAAAAAAAAAAAAAAAGAAAAGCGCTCCCATTTATAGCGTACACTTTATGGTTCACAAGGCACGTGCCAACAATAAAAATAATAATGGGTTACCGTTACACTTCATAGAAAAGGAGGTACAGGGAAATTGAATGAAAGGGAATAACAAAGTAGGTTCATAAGTCAATCTTCCTTGTAAAAAAATTAACCTGAAAGTGCGTTTCTGCCACCTCTCTCCTGTGTGACATTTTATCGATGGGAGATGGAAAATAAATGGTCTGGTTAACCTTTCCCTCCCCCTCAAAACCCATTATTTGAAAACACAAAAAGGGAAGTGAAGGGAAAAATCCTCCCACTCCCATTCCCACTCACCTCCATAGCCACCTCCTCTTCCAAGAACCTAGCAGACAAGGTGCCAAGAAGTGTTAGGTACCAGCAGTGGTCTCAGATCTCATTCAAGAATCATGGTGAAAGGCATTCAAAGAGATTGTGGGGGCACAGGGATCCAATTAAGGGGGACAAGTTTAAGGTTTGCCTGGTCCCCTAAAAACTAATGGCACTAGAGAAGATGAGCTTTGGGAACTATAGCATAATGGATACAATGTGTAAAAAGCTTCAGTGAGTCATGGTGGGAAGAGGCAAAGAGGGTAGCAAACACAGTCTTAGATGATGTTATTAATAGCACTACAGGCTCTAGATTTCCTGTGGTGGTGTTCTTGGCAAGACCAGCCCGGCCAAAGTGGATACTCTCAACCTGGAACAGAGGGTCTTGGAGATGCCAGCACGTGAGGTATGATGAGAGGGTAAAATGATAGGAGGTGTCCTTTGGAAGGACTGACTCCTTGACTTTAAAAGGGAGAACCCAAATCTGTAGGTGAAATCTTTCTGGCTACAAAGAGGGCCAAGGCCTCCTAAGGTCAAGGTCTCCTCGTCACTTGCAAAGATGTCGAAGAACATATTCAGACATTTCAAAGATGTCCTCATATCATTGGTTCCCACTCTGGAATTCTATCAATAAGGTGAGAGTTCCTCTAGTTGAAAAAGAGATCTAAAAAGACTTCCCTTTCTCATGTAATTTCTGTAACCTCCAGGACACACCCACCTCCCCCTTCCAGCTCTGTAATGAAGCCACAGCTGGTGCCAATTTGTGGAACTCCTTAAAGGCTATTCTCCCTTATATACCCCGGGACCAAGTTCCCATGCTCCCTCACCCGATTTCCTGCACTCACCTCCCACCTGGTGTGTTCACACCTGCAAGTGCCTTTTACCAACCCCTTTGCCAAAAGGCAGCCAGAGTGACCTTTCAAAGACCTATCAGTTCCTGGCATTTGTCTCCATAGAAATCTGCACTGATCTAACAAATTCTCAGTCCTCCAAAGGCACCCATAATCCTCCCATCAGTCTATTCATACCCCTCCAACTGACTGATGCCTGTTCTGCCCCATCTCTCTGCCCTTCAACCACACTGCCTCCTTCTTCCTGTGGAGACCTCTCATGGCACCTGCCTCCAAGCACAGCTGATTCCCATTGATGGGAAGACCCTCTTCTCTCCCCCATCTCCCCACTCCAGTTACTCCCACTTATTCATGAGCTCACAAGCCCCATGGTACACACTCTCCATGCAGCCTGCTCTCTCTTTTCTAGCATTGGCCTCCGTTTCTAGCTGTGCTTGTGTCATGGATGTCCCTCCCCAGCCAGCCTCCAAGCTCTCCTTCCCTTTAGCTCCAACACCTGACACAGTGCCTGGCACGTAGTAAGCCCTGGCTAGCTTCTAAGAGCCTCACTGAGGGACTGAAAGCATTTTAAAAATGTCACCACGTAGGCTCGAAACTGTAGGCAGAAAAAGCTTTGCCTGGATTGACATTTTAGAGACGTATTCGTCAAGTTGGATATGTTCACTGACTTTACCTTGTAAAATTAAAAAAAAAAAAGGACCTCTGTATCGCTTCGCATCTAAGGAAGGCGCATGTATACTATTAGACCACGTTATGAGCTTAATGGAAGGAGACAAGATGTTTTCGCTAAGAAAATGTATAAGACTGTTGAGGTCAAGTGGGAGGAAACAGTCCGTTTGTTGGAGCATTGCTATCTTACTCTATCACAGCCACTCATAAAAATCTGACACGGGGTGAGTCAGAATTGTCTGTCGGAGATGAGTTAGATCTGGCTCATGTTCCTACAGACATGAAAGCCAGAAGCGAAGAAGGAGGCTTTGAAAGCGTGGGTTGAGGAGGCCGTGTGGTTCACTGCGATGAGCTAAGTGCCCAGGGCCACCAGCAGACATGCTGGCCTGTGTCTGTCCTTTGTTCTGGGGTCCCTCTTGCACCATGTGGTGAGGCTGGTGGCTGGGAGCAGCTCAGGACAGGACCTGGTGGCATCTTACCTCTCCCACCCTCCTGTGGGCTCCAGTGGGCTCCAGTAGGTCCCAAGGGACAGCCTGCCTTCCTTGCAAAGCCCAGTAGCACTGGGAGCAGAAACTGGGGCCAAAGAGTGAGCACCCTGTTTGACAAGCTGGACCAGCCACCTCTTCTTCAGATGCAGGGGGAGCCCTGGCATGCTGACTCCTCCCTTCTCCCTTTCCCCTTTCCTCTTTCCTCCCTCTTTTCTTCCCCTCTCTCCTTCCCTGGTGGTGCCCTTTCCCAATGCCCACTTCATCCCTTTTCCTTTCTACATACCTGTCTTCTAGAGTTTCTTCTCTTTCCTCCCCATTACTTCCCTTCATCTGAATCTCCTCTTTGGTCCCTTTGTCCCTGCTCTCTGCTCCTCCTCCCCTTCCCTGGCCCCTGTTCAGCTCCATACTGAATGCAGGCAGAGCTGGACTAACATGCTCACTTGCTAGCTCAGCCACCCTCCAGAGAAGTCACTCTTCGGTGGCCACCTTCCTGACCCCCTGGTTGCTTCTCCACTTGTTCAGCTATTGCTCTGAAGTCTGAGGAGGACAGAGCGGGGCTGCCACAGAAGCAGGCCAGAGGAGAAACCAAACCATGTGTCCACACTGTCCCCCAGCACTGCTGCTCTGAGAGCTTTCGGAGTCCTCAAAGGGTTAGGATTTAGGGGCTTCTTCAGAACCGGGAGTGAAAACAAGCATAGGTCAAAAGAAAAGCGACGGCCCCCACACAAAAATAATAATCACAAATGAAAACTATGTTAACTCTGAGTCCCAAAGTCGAAAAATTGCCTTGAATCTGTCACTAGAGAACACCCAAGGCCTCACTCTCTGGGTTCTGGGTGCCCTGGGAATGGCAGGAGGCTCTGAAAAGCGCGTGGGGGTGCAGAACTATGGGGGCTAGCCTGCCCGCTGGCGGGGGGGGGGGGGTACCTCCTGTGGCGCTGTCCCGGCCTGACCCCCTGCGGACAGGGTGTGGCGCAGCGTCTGGGGTGGTCCTGGTGCCCTGGGGTTGGCGGGAGGCTGCGCCCAGCTCCTGGACTGCGTTTTCTGCTTCAGGTGAGGGCGTGTCGTGGTGTCACTTTACCTGTGAGCAGAGGGTCCTCCAGAGAAGCCATGGGTCGGGGAGGGGCAGCAGGCGGCGGGAACGGGAACAGGACACCGCGGCCTCAGGGGCTAGGCTGGAGCATGGGAGTGCAGGGGCAGCGAGTATGGTGGGTCCTGCAGTCCCAAATGGGCTGCAGCACAGCACACTGGCGCTGCGCGCCCCTCCTTCCCGCCTGGGCAATTAGCAAAGCCCCTCTTCCGGCCGCCCCCGCCCCCCTCCCTCCTGAGTCCTCTGAGAGCTCACTTCCAGCTTTGGAAATAAGCAAAGACCCTTCTCTGCGCTGGCCCCGCCCCCTCACTTCTGAGGCCAGAGCCCATGCTGGGGTGCGGGGCTAAGCTCCCAGTGGAGCATCTCAACAGGAAAAGGTCCACCCAAGGGAAGCTCAAAGTGATACGTGCCAGGCACTGTGTCAGGTGTTGGAGCTAAAGGGAAGGAGAGCTTGGAGGCTGGCTGGGGAGGGACATCCATGACACAAGCACAGCTAGAAACGGAGGCCAATGCTAGAAAAGAGAGAGCATGCTGCATGGAGAGTGTGTACCATGGGGCTTGTGAGCTCACGAATAAGTGGGAGTAACTGGAGTGGGGAGATGGGGGAGAGAAGAGGGTCTTCCCATCAATGGGAATCAGCTGTGCTTGGAGGCAGGTGCCATGAGAGGTCTCCACAAGAAGAAGGAGGCAGTGTGGTTGAAGGGCAGAGAGATGGGGCAGAACAGCCATCTCCATTCCTGTGTGTTCATAGGCTTCCAACGTTTAGATACACCCTTGTTCGTGGTGTATATGTTGGCAATTCTTCCAGGTTTCTGTTGTTTTGATGCTCCATCAAGACAAAACAACTTCCGCTTATCTTTTGTCTCTCGAAGGCATAAAATGACTCTCGCTGACTTATGCACAAACACTTTGGCTCTCTTCTCCTTGGGAATAGCATAACCTATGTCTTCCCTGTTTCTTCACTTGCAAGCTATGAGTATCTTTATAGTCGAAGGAAATCTCCTATGGTCAACAGAAGGACGAGCTAGTTTAATATTTGCTGTTTTCTTATGGATGTTTTCTACCTTTTTTTTTTTTTTAATTTGGAATTTCAACCACTCTTACAAACTGTTTGTATTGACGGGAGACTTTAGTCCTGATACTGAATGTATTATTGATAGGTAATAGTTCACTTTCTCATTTCGGTTGGCTTCTGACTTGGATTCTATTTGCCTTTCACCTATATGGTATTTTCTTGGGGTTGCTTCATTGGTACGATTCCTCGCTTCCTTCCCATATTTTGCATGTCTTATCTTTGTGTGTTTGCATGTGCATGTGTTAATGCTGTGTGGTGTGTGTGTGTTTCACATCACAATTATTATTAAAATACGAGAGAATGGAATTCGGTCTCTTGTGGGTAGCAATTCAATTTGACATGCCTTGAAATCTCACATTCCATCAGTTTCAGGAAATCTCCTGCAAGGAATGTCATCTCTTGTCCTCTTCAAGTAACACGTGTTCTCACAAAACTGCTTTCCAAAGAACAGCACCATTTGAATTTCTCATTAGAGTCATACTGTTTGTACCAATACCCTTTCTTTTTCGTATGATTCTTGAGTGTCATGAGTTAGTGAAATCGTCTGTCTGATGTCGTTCTGAGAATGATAGATGTGACAAAGCCCAATGCTCTCCGCAAGACTGCCATAAGAGACAAGTGGAAGAATTCCTTCTTGCTTATGTCTCAGTACGAATTGCGGTGACATGGAGGAGAGTGAGATGGTAGTAGTGTCTAATAACCTCATGCTTGTCTTCAGCTATGAAGGCAACAGGAAGATGAACACAACAACTGCATTGGGGTGGAAATTGACCTGAAGCCTACAAGATAAACTCCACAGCGAAAGAAAACGGAAGTTGCAGAGATGATGGGAGAAGGTTGGAGACATGGCTCAGGGGATATTTGGTTGGTTAGTGGATCAGAGGGCTGGATCCCATGAAGAGTACCAAGGCACAGGAGAGCAGGGCACACTGGGAACCCACAAGGAACCTGTTTCCCAGTGCCGTTGACTGTGAGACGCAGAGGGTCTGAAGGGCACGAGTACTTTACAACACAAGTGTTGAAGTCTGAAGTTTTCCTATCAGCAGGCTTGGCAGACATCAACTTGAAGGAACACCATCTTTTTCCTGCATATGACACCAACAAGCGACCAGGAGCAGACAGCCTGGAGACAATGATCAGAGAGAGACAATACTAAGTGACGCACTGGGAAGATGGTGAGTAGTGGGAGTGATTCCGTGAAAGGCAGTGTTCGTGGAGATGTCTCAATGTGGACATAATAAATTTTGGGCTCTCGCAACAGCAGCATCAAGACAAAGCTACTGGCCAAGACAGGTATGTGAGGACATAGGCTGCCTAGCCAGCCAACTCGAAATCCCGACAGTGGAATACTTGGAAAACTGCCTTCCTCAGTCCAAGATGCTTAGTCCAAGGACAACGACTCTCCCATAGGGGACGAGAAGAAAGCTTTGACCACATGTTCTCTTCTGAACACAGCATTCTGCAGGCCTGCGTTCTGCTGAGTTGCTCGAATTTCTCCTTTCACAGGCACACCAGAGCCCACCAAGGTAAACCTCTGCATATTCAACCCGGACCCTAAAAACAACAAACGGCCGGAAAGGAGAGCTACAGCAAATGACTGGCCTCCAGGACAGGGTCAGCCACAACACAAACAGCAGTGGCATGCATGCCACATACACACTCACAAACACACACACACGCACGCACTCAACAAACCTTAAGGGCCAGCCCTGGGTACTCCGGATCTCTTCCTCCTAAATAAATTACCCTCAGGTTAGAAAGCAGAATGAGTTTAACGAATACAGAGAGGTGACAGAGACTTAGATCCAATGCAAAGATGAAAAAATCAATTGATGCCCAGGTAAAGGAAGAAGGAATGATTATGGCTAGGCAATCAGAGTGAACCCTCTACATAGAAAACGCCCGATGCGGGATTGAAAGCAGGGGCCTGGATACTCGCTGTACGTCAGAAAACATAGGAGATATCAGAGAGTCTCGAACCACAGAGATAAAACTGATAAAGATAAAAGCACCTAAAGAACTCCTGAAGAGAAGATTGGCAGGAGACTGTACACTGCAGCTCCATGCAGGATCCCATGATCTTACCTCCAGAGGCTTTTCCAAAAATTCCAATGCTGTTTCAGTTCTCATCATTTGAATTCGGGTGGCCCTCCAAAGATAGGGTCCTTATTCAAAAGAGCGAGACTGATACAAAGTGAAGGTCAAACAAACGTTAATTTTGCACAAAGCATCGAGAATCATATTGACCGGTCAGGGCCTTCTCTTGCAAAGAGGCAACCCCTCCCAGCCTCAGAGACTAACATTTATAGCGGTAGTTTAGCCAGGCTATACAGACGTGGCCAATGAGATAACAATACAGAAAAAACTGCACAGTCGTGCTAAGTCTGCTACACCACAAAAACAAAAATGCTAGGTAACACATGGGTGGACAATTGGATCTCAATTTACCCTAGTAGATATATGCGTGCCCCTCTAATGGGATGTCTTCACCTGGCCTGATTCACCCTTGTATCTAGGCTTTGAGAGTAAGCTCCTCTGGGAGGAGTAGGGTCAATTTTGTTTACAGCATGGGTTCAATATAAGTTTACTGCAGAAACACAAAATGACTCCCTCTGGCCTAGCGGACCTTATAATGAGTAGCTGTAGCATCCCTAGAAATAGAGCCAAAATGACTTCCAAATCTTCAAAACTGACGATTTACCAAAAGCAGATTCTACATCCTAGAACCTTAGGTCCAGAATGGACTCATGTACTTGGAGTCCACAGGAGCAAGCATGGAGCATGTTGGAAAAGACCCATAGCCCAAGTGAAGCCATCTGAAAGACTTCCGTGCCCGTTTCAGGAAGACAACTTGTATCTTCAAAAGGACGCATTGAAGAGGATTCAAATGTCAAAGAACCTGGAGCATTCCCACAGGGTCGTGCAGATACCCTCTGGAGGAGTACATGTAGATGTGACAGCACAAGCCTGCCTTCACCCTCTCATGAACATCCCCCAAATAGTTTTATGGGATAAGCAAACAATGCCTCTTGTGGAAGATGGGCGTGTTCTAATGGAGGCAGCAGAAGATGAACAGTGGGACAACAAAGGGCCATTAGAGAGCCACAGACAGCGTATGCTACAGGTTGGTGAGGATATTCAGGAAGACAAGGAACTGGAGAATGAACATTGGAGCTCTGAGCGAAGGTCTAGCATTTGAGATAATGGGAGGTTCTCTGAACCTGGCTGCCTTCCATAGAGATCTAGGTCCAAATTAAAGAAAACATCCCCTGGCCACAGTCAATCCTTGTACCCCGGTTGTGTTTTTGTCTTTTTGTCAAACAATGCACATGCACATATTTGACAGAGAGACAGAGAGATCACAATCAGGGTGTAGAGCTGGAGAGGGAAAAGCTGACTTACCCCTGAGCAGGGAACCTGAGACCAGAGTCGATGCCAAGACCCTGGGATCATGAGTTGAGCTGAAGGCCGCCTCTGAACTGATAGACACAATCCATGACACAACCTTTGACTTCTGAATACGTCCTAGTTCTAGACGTGAACCACTGCTCTGTCATTGTTCACAAATGAAGGGGAAATGGATTTTGGCTTGGGCTGGTGTTGCTTGAGCAACCTGGCCTGCTTTGAGAGCTGGTATAGTTTGTCCTCTTGAGGTAAGTGATTTGGCTATGTACAAACTACACTCCCACGCATATTTAGGTAAAGAGAATTCCTCCATTGAATGAAACTATGTCTTGTGGTTCCATGCTTCTGTGGATGGTGATGTGAGTCCTCCTTGCCTCTGAATCTGGATCTCTGTTTCTGCTCCCAGATGAGGGACAGTTTTAGCTCTGAATTCTCAAATCCATGTTCAGCCCTCTTTTTTTTCTCTCACTCCTACTTCTCCTACAATAAGCACCTCTTTCTATTCCTTGGAGTCAATGACTTTCCTAAGCTCATTGTCATGTTTCATCATTCTTCCTTCTTTCTTTGGATTTGTTTCCTTATTTACCATTCCTTTTCTGCCAGGTCAAAAATTTGGTCCTTTGCTTCTGCCAGCTTCTTGGACTTTTCCTTCAGTCTGCTACCAATCTTTTCTTTAGAAATTCTTTATTTATTTTATTTTATTTTATTTTATTTTACTTTATTTTATTTCTATCAGTTTAATCTATGTGTTTTGAGACTCCCTGATATCTTTCTGCTTTCAATCCTCCATTGGGCGTGTTATATGTGAGGTTTCACTCCGATTACCTGGCCATGATAATTTCTTGTCTTCTTCCTTGGCAACAATTGATTCTTCCATCTTTGTCTTGGATATAGGTCTCTGACTCTTTCTCAGTATTTGAAAAATCAATTCTGTTTTTTATCCTGATGGTAATTTCTTTAGAAATAAGATATCATGGAGTGCCCAAGGGCTGGCCCTTGAGGGAGTCTCAGGTATGTGTGTGTGGCATGCATGCCCTCTGCTGTTGTATCATAGCTGCCCCCTGTCCTTGAGACCAGTCATCTGCAGAGGCTCTCTTTGCCAGCCTTTTGGTGTGTTTGGGGTCTGGGCTGAATAGGCTGAGGTTTAGCTTGGTGGGATCTGGTGTGCCTGTGAAAGGAGAAATTCAACCTTCACAACAGAATGAATGCCTGTAGCATTCTGTGGTCAGGGGACAGCCTATGGACAGGGCTTTCTTCTAGTCCCCTATGGGAGAATCTGTTCTCTTAAAATGAAGCAAGTTGGACTGAGGAACACAGTACCCTATGTGTTCCATGGTTAGAATTTCGTGTTTGCAGGAGAGGCAATTAAAGCCCTCACCAACCTGTCTTTGGCCAGTAGCTCGGGCTTGATGCTGCCTGTGCGAGAGCCCCAAATTTCTTTTGCCCCCATCAAATCATCTCCAAGAACACTGCCTCTCACTAATGTACAGCCAGAACCCACCATCTTCCCACTGTGTCACCTGGTATTGTCTCTAATCGTGGTTTCCAGGCTGTCTTCACCTGGCTATTTGTTGGTGTTCTCTGACAGAGAAATACAGTGTTCTTTTGAGTTGATATGCCAAGGCTGCTGATCTAAAATCTCCAGGCCTCAAGGCCCTTTGTTGGCATGAACTAGTATGATTCAGACCCCCTGATGGTCAGAATCAATGGAATTGGAGAACGTACTCCTTGTGGGTTCCAAGTGTGCTCCGATCTCTTGTGGCTTTGCCCATTGCATTGTCTCACTGCCTTCTGAATTACCAACTTTCCACTTTTCCCCTAAACCATGTCTCCAGTCTTCTCCCATAGTGATTGCAACTTATTCTCTCTTTTGCTATGGAGTTTGCTTTGTGGGCTCCAGTTCATTTCTGCCATGTTGAAGTTGATGTGGTAATCTTCCTGTTGTGTTCCTGGATAAAGACAAGTCTGGAGTTACCAGACACTACTACCATCTCACTGTCCTGAAAAAGCCCCACAGAATCTTACCCAGCCATAAGCAAGAATGAATTCTTTCCACTTGCCTCATGTGGCAGAATTGTGGAGAGCATTAGCCTACGTCACATCTATCAGTCCCAGAAAGACAAATAACATACAATTTCACTCTCTCATGACTGTCAAGAGACATATGAAAAAGCAAGGGAAAAATGGACAAATAATACGACACTACCCAGGCACACAAAATGTGGTGTTTGTTGAGGTCAGGTTTGAGAAAATATGTGTTTATCAAAGAGGACAAAAGATGACATTCTTTGTAGGAAATGTGGCTGAAAGAGAGGGAATGTGAGTTTTCAAGGCATGTCAAATGGAACTGCTATCCATTAAATACCGACTTCCTATCTCCATCAATTTAATTATAATTGTTATTTGAAACACACTCAGCACACACACACACACACACACACACACACACACACACACAGATAAGACACACAAAAGATGGGGAGGAAGTGAAGAATAGCACTAATGAAGCAAACCCAAAAGAAAAGAACTGAGAGAAAAGGATAAATTCCAAGACACATATTCACTCCAAAGATTAGGTCAGGAAACCTACAAAATCTCAGCTCTGTAGTAGTGACTAAAGCGTTTGAAGCAGTAATCAAACCCCTGTCAACACACAGATGGCGAGGTGCAAATCATTTCCTGTTCAACTCTTCTAGACATTTAGAGAAGGCAATGCCATTTTCTTCTCATCAATTCCACAAATGGAGGAGGTGGATGAACTCCACTTTACTAGTATAAAGACCCAATTCAAATAATGACATTTTAGGAAATAAATTATATTCCATTTCAATAATTAAACATAATAAAAATATAATTCTTTCCTTTTCTCTGTCTGTCTTCACCTGCATTTGAAAGGGCCAGCTTGTTTTTGTATTATTTTGTACTGTTGAGGAAGCCAGCCTGTCATCCATCATCCATTTTTGACAGAGTATTCACTGATGCTTCAGTTCTATATATGACCTAGTACTCCGCCTAAGATATGCCAGAACTCTTCAACACCCATTAGCCCGTTCCCTCATTCCCTGCATGTCTCTTTTTTCCTTGACTCTCAGCTTGATTCCTCAGAGTTCTGAGTTACTCTTGGTTTGTCTCCTTCTCTGACTTATCCCCTTCAGTTTTTCCTTCTTTCTACTAAGGGCCGTGGTATTCGTCCTAGGGCACATATGAGAGAAGCCATATGATATTTCCCTATGTCTCCTTGCCCATTTCATTTCACAAACCCAGTCCTGTGGCATTCATGCCAGTGCAAGAATCAAGAGTTCATCCTCCTTAATTGCTGAGGAATACTCTGTTGCCAATATGGACCACACCTTCTTTATCCACTAGTCTTTGCAAGGACATAGCAGCTCAATCCTCAGTTCTGTTCAAGTGAGCCTTATATAAGTGTTGTTCTTGTTGCTGTTCTGTTGAGAAAGCCTGCCTATCATCCATCATCCGTTTTTGACAGAGTATTCAGGGATGCTTTAGTTGCATGTACGTCCAGTGCTCCTCTTAATATATTCCACAACTCCTGACTACCCATTAAGCAGTTCTCTTTTTGGTAAACCTCAGCTGGATTCTCAGAGTCCTGAGTCACTCCTGGTAGGTCTCCTTCTCTGACTTTTTGCCCGTCAGTATTCCCTTCCTTTTCCATTTCCCAACAGCAGGGCATGGGACATTCATGTCAAGGCAAGGTCCAGGGGTTCATTCACTTCGATGGCAGAGGAATACTGAGGTGCCGAAATGGACCCAAACTTCCTGATCCACTAGTCCTTGCAAGGGCATTGCGGCTCACTCCAAAGGTCTGCTCGAATGGGCCTTGCAAGCCGTCTATATACGCCGTCCCTTTCCTTCTGACTAAAGAGTCTTGGTCCACATGTCTATACCCGTTACCACAACAAGTACAGTTAACTAATAATGACAACGGTTTCGGTCCAGGCCTCTTCATTGAGAGTTAGCTCAGATGCAGAATATCACTCTCCTCAAAGACTTTGCAAAGGTATTTAAGGGAAAGCCAGGTAGACAGAGGCCTCATCCCTTAGCCGCGTGTTTCAGAACACTAGGAGACGAGGACACAGACGGCACCATATAGCGATGCCCTCACCTTTTACCTCGGAAAGGGACTTTCCGTACCTTAGTCATCACTGACCCATAAGCAAAAGACGCTGACAAATTACGCTCTCACCCACAGGACGAGAAACCCCACGGAGAGCTGCTCATACACGCGACCTCACCTTTTCTTGAGATATCTAGAAATTGTAGTGTAAAAGGACACCTTGCCGTCTCCGGGGATATGTTGGCCTAAAGGAAGGTATACTGAATGTCATTTTCCTTCCTCTATGTCTCCAGAAAGGGGAAGTTTGACATTAAACCACAAGACATCCTGAGTTCATGATCAGGTTCAGAGGGCTCTTGTTTTGTCCTTCCTGGGGCTTCCTACTTAAAGCCATAGGACACCAAGGTCATGGGAGAGGGACAGCTGCTTCAGTGAAGCCAGCATCTGTGATGTCACAAAGCCTTGAGGTCATAGCAACCACTCCTCATCAACCCAGGCCTGATCACTACACTTGACTGGAGTAGTCATGGGTGGGCCAAGAGGACCCCAGGCCGTCCCAAACTGCTGGAGCCGCCTGGGTCTCTCACCAAGGCAGTTTGCGAAGCGAGTCGGTGTCACCTTCTCCATGGCCCAATTCATAGTATTTGGTCGTGAGTGTCAGCACCAGCCCTCTGGACCTCGGAGAAAGGCAAGATGCCACATTCCATCTTAGCACCCACAAGCCAAGAAACTAACAGACCGCAAGCAATGCCTCAGGGGAGGAAATCTGAGCCCTGCGTAAGGGTGAGACCCTCCCACCAAATCATGGAGCATCTCAACAGGAAAAGGTCCACCCAAGGGAAGCTCAAAGTGAACCCCCGCAACCGTGCCAAAGACATGTCTGGAGTCTTCCACAGAAAGCACACGAGTACCTCAATGGTCTCCAGAAACGGTGCCAACAAGGCCTCCCAATCTTCCAAAAAGACCATGCATCCAAGGCAGAGTCTACACCCTAGAACCTTAGGTCCAGGACGGACTCATGTTCTTGGAGTCCACAGAAGCCAACGGAGAGCATGTTGGAAGAGACCCATAGCCCAATGAAGCCAACTGAAAGACTTCCGTGCCCATTTCAGGAAGACAACTTGTATGTGCAAAAGGACGCATTGAAGAGGATTCGAATGTGGAAGAACCTTGAGCACTCCCTCATGGTGGATCAGCTACCCTCTGTGGAACTGCATGGAGATGTGGCAGCACAAGCCTGCCTTCACCCTCTCATGACCATCCCCCAAATGGTTCCATGCGATAAGCAAACAGTGCCTCTTGAGGAAGATGGGCATGTTCCAATGGAGCCCCGAGAGGATGCACAATGTGTTAACAAGGGGTCAGTACAGCACAACAGACAGCGGATGCTGCAGGTTGGTGAGGAGATCCAGGAAGGCAAAGAACAGGAGAATGAACAAGGAAGCTCCAAGCGAAGGTCGGGCATTTTAGGATGGTGGGAGGTTCTCTATACCTGGCTGCCCTCCATAGGAACCTAGGTCCAAATTCAATAAAACATCCTTTGGCCCCAGTCAATTATTGTGCACTGTTTTTGTCTTTGTTATCTTATCGAACATGCACATGCACGTTTGGACAGAGAGGCAGAGAGATCCCAATCAGGGGGTGGAGCTGGAGAGGGAGAAGCTTACTTGCCCCTGAGCAGAGAACCTGAGAACAGAGTCAATGCCAAGGCCCTGGAATCATGAGTTGATCTGAAGGCCGCGTCTGAACTGATGGACACAACCCGGGACCCAACAATTGACTTCTGAATACCTCCTGGTTCTAGACAGAACCGCTGCTCTGTCATTGTTCAGAAATGCAGGGGATAAGGATTTTGGCTTGGCTGCTGTTGCTTGAGCTATCCGGCCTGCTTCGAGAGCTGGTATAGCTTTTCCTCTTGAAGTCAGTGACTGGGCTATGGACAAACTATTCTCCGATGCCTATTTGCCTAAAGAGAATACCTCCATGCCTAGATTTTCAGGGGTAATGGCACTATGTCTTTAGGTGCTCCGCTTCTGTGGAAGGTGTTGGGAGTCCTCTGTGCCTCTGATTCTGGACCACTTTCTCTGCTCCCAGATGAGGGTCCTTTTCAGCCCCGAGTTCTCCAATCTAGGATAAGCCCTCTTTTCTTTCTCTCACTCTTACTTCACCTACAAGAGGCACCTCTTTCATTAACTTGGTGATTCCCTAAGCTCACTATCATGTTCCATCAAAGAATACATTCAAATGGCCAACAGACACATGAAAAAATGCTCCACATCACTCGGCATCAGGGAAATACAAATCAAAACCAGAATGAGATACCACCTCACACCGTTCAGAATGGCTAAAATGAACAAGTCCGTCAATGACAGATGCTGGCGAGGATGTGGAGAAAGGGCAACCCTCCTACACTGTATGTGGGAATGCAAGCTGGTGCAACCACTCTGGAAAACAGCGTGGACGTGCCTCAAAAAGCTGAAAATAGAACTACCCTATGACCCAGTGCTTGTAGTACTGGGTATATACCCTACAGATACAAACGTGGCATTCTGAAGGGGCACATGCACCCAAATGTTTATAGCAGCAATGTCCACAATAGTTAAACTATGGAAAGAAACTAAATGTCCTTCAACAGATGAATCAATAAATAAGATGTGGTATATATGTTCAATGGAATACTATGCAGCCATCAAAAAAAAAATGAAATCCTGCTATTTGTGATGACGTGGATGGAACTAGAGGGTATTATGCTTGGCGAAATAAATCAATCTGAGAAAGACAACTATCATATGATCTCCCTGATATGATGAAGTGGAGATGCAACATAGGCAGTTTCGGGCGTACGAAAAAAAAATAAAAAAAGATGGTATTAGGAGGGAGACAAACCATAAAAGACTGAATCTCACAAAACAGACTGAGGGTTGCTGGGGGGAGGTGTGTTGGGAGAGGATGGTGGGGGTATGGACATTGGAGAGGGCAGGTGCTATGGTGAGTGATGGTGAGTGCTGTGAATCACAGACCTGTACCCCTAGGGATAAAAACACATTATATAAAAAATTTTAAAAAATAATTTAAAAAACCCATTAAAGAAAAAACACAGATTGCAAGCCCAGAGCTAATCTCATATTCAATCAAAACTTTTGAAAGTTTTCCCCTTAAAGATCAGAAGAAAGACAAGTGTGTCCATTTTCACTACTCTCATTTGACACAGTAGTGGATGTCCTAGCCAGAGAAACAAGGAACACAAAGAAATAAGAGACTCCAAAAAAAAAAAAAAAAAGGAAGAAGTAAAATTTTCTTTTTTTGGATAACATGAACTTACATGTTAAAAAATCCTAAAAAATTCACAAAAAATTTGAATAAACAAATTTAGTAAAATTACCAAATACAAGATCAATATATAAAAGAAAAGAATTTTGTTTTGTTTCTTTTTTTTTTTATGGACTGCTTCCCAGTTTGTCATGTCATCCTTGTTCAGTGATCACGCTAATCTTCTCTGCATCATTCCAATTTTAGTATATGTGCTGCCAAAGTAAGCACAAGACAGGAGCATTTTAACATTCTAATGATGAACTATCTGAAAAAATAAAGAAAACAATCTAATTCACAATAGCATCAAAAATAATAAAATACTTAGGAATAGATTTAACTAAGAAGATGAAAGATCTGTACTCCATAAACTATGACATTGATAAAGAAATTGAAGGTGACAGAAATGGAAAGATAGCTCATATTTATGAATGGTAAGAATTAACATTGTTAAAATGTCCATACTACCGTAAACCATCTGTAAATCCAATTCCTATCAAAAATCCAATGTTAGGGGCGCCTGGGTGGCTCAGTGGGTTAAGCCGCTGCCTTCGGCTCTGGTCATGATCCCAGGGTCCTGGGATCGAGCCCCGCATCAGGCTCTCTGCTCAGCAGGAAGCCTGCTTCCTCTTCTCTCTCTGCCTGCCTCTCTGCCTGCTTGTCATCTCTCTCTGTCAAATAAATAAATTAAAAATCTTAAAAAAAAATCCAATATTATTGTTTTACAGAAGTAAGTAAAGAATCCTAAAGTTTATATGAGACCATAAAAGACAACAAATAATCAAAGCAGTTCTGAGAAAGAATGAAGAAGGGAGATTACACTTCTTGATTTGAAACTATACTACAAAGCCCTCATGCTCAAAACAATAAAGTATACTGGCATAAAAACAGACCAATAAACAAGTAGAACAGAATTGAGAGTCCAGAAATAAATCCTTTCATACAGTCACCTAATATTTGACAGGGGCCAACATATGTAATGGGGAAAGATAGTCTGTTCAATAAATGATATTTAAAACTGAATAGTCACATAAACAGTATGAAAAGGGAACCTTATATCACTCATAAGTCTGAACTTGAAATAGATTAAAGACTTAAAGGTGATGCATGAAACTAAATTTCCTAAAGGAAAACATAGGAAAAATTCTCCTTGACATTGGTCTTGCCAATAGTTTTTTGGATACCAGACTAAAAACACAAGCAAAAAAAGCAAAAATAAATAAATGGTATTACATCAAACTAACGTTTCTGCATTGCCAAAAAAAGGGAGAGAGAATGAAAACACAATCCACAGAATGTAAGAAAATACTTACGAATCTTATATCTGAAAAGAGGTTAATAACCAACAGATACAAATAGAAAAAAATATATGATTAAAAAAATAGCAAAAGGATCTCAATAGACTTTTTTTTTCAAAAAAGTTATATAAATGACCAACAGGAGCATTAAAAAGTGCTCAACGTAAAAATCTCAGGGCAAAGTCCTTATGTTGTTGTTGTTGTTGTTTACCTCTGAAAAACGCAGCAAGATATTAGAATATATACTACCAAAAAATTGAAACTAACCAATTTTGGTAAATATTGGGGAAAACGGGGAACTTATGCACTGTAATAGGGATATAAATTTGTATGGAAAACAGTATGGAGATTATTCATATTATTAAAAGTAAAATTACCATATGATTCAGTAATCCCACTTCTAGGTATCTATCTAAAGAAAACGAAGTTCACTGTTCAAAGACATATCTGCACTCTTATGTTTATTATAAAATTATTAACTCTAAGCAAGAGATGGAAATAACTTCAGTATCCATTAATGGATGAATGAGTAAAATAAGTATGGTAAATATATACTACGGAATACTACTTAACCATGAAAAATTAAGAAATACTGCCATTTACAACAGCATGGATGGATCTTGAAGGTATTATTCTAAGTGAAATATTTCAAAGATTTTGTATATTTTTTTAATTTATGTATTATGATATCCCTTACATACAGAATCTGAGGAAAAGGAAAACTAATGGAAACTTAGAGTTGAGTTGACAAGGGGTGAACCTGGGGTGGAGTAAGGTGGTCCAAGGGTGCAAACTTGCAACTATAATATGAAAAAGTTCTGGGGATCTAATGTACAGCATGATGATCATAGTTAATAAGATATACATACTTTTTTTTATTGTGCTTCCCTTTATTAAACTTTGCATATATCACATTCTTACAAGTTGAAAGTTTATAGCAATCTTGTATAAAAGAGGTCTGCTGCCACCATTTTTCTAACAACATTTGTTCATTTTGTGTCTCTTTGTCACATGTTGGTAATTCTTGCAATATATCAAGTTTTTTCATTATTATTGTATTTGTTATGGTGATCTGTGATCAGTAATTATGACCCACTGAAAACTCAGAACTAGTGTACTTAAGGTATATACATTGTTTTTCTTTAAAAACATAATGCTTTTGAACAGTGCAGTATAGTTTTTATTTTTTATATGCACTGGGAAACATAATTTTTTATATGCACTGGGAAACCAAAAAATATAATAATTTGACTTAGTTTATTGAGATAATCACTTTATTGAGGCAGTCTGGAACAAAACCCACAAGACCTCTGAAGTTTATCTCTACTATACTATATACATAAAAGTTGCTAAGAGAGTAGATTTTAAAATTCCTTATGATAAATGCATAAAAAACAGTGGCAACTATACGAGATAGTAGATGTATTAACATTTTTATGTAGATTATATTGCAATAAAGATGTATACCAATTTATCAAATTGTACAAAATTTACACAATGTTAAAGGTTTGCAATGTTATAAGAAATCATTTCTTAAATTTACAAATATGTCGATTTTTTTCAATAAACCTGGAAAAAACTTTTTGTAGAATTAATCTATTTTTCAAAAAATGAAGTAAGGCAGTAGAAACTGCAACTAACTCTGAAATAATAGAATATAAAATCCATTTTCATTATATACACTGTGACAAAAAGTATTACTTAGTTTACAATGGAGGAGTACTTATGAAACATGAAGGATGGTCTATAAATAAGGCTGAAAGAGCTCAGTTTTAAGGTTTAAATTTAAAATCTTCTTTTGAAATACTAAACTGACCACCCAGTGTTCCAAACATCAATGTCTTAACTGCATGAATTTATTTCATACAACTCTATAATCTAGTTTCATAAGAAAACAGCATGCAAATTTTGAATAAGACAGACTTGCTTAAGTTTCATGTTCAACAGTAAAGGATACCTCCCTAAAAACAAATAGAAGACAAATCAGCATATTTATTATGATAATTATTATTCATAAAGAGATTCATATTGAATTAGGGAATATATATTCTCAGAGGGGGTAAAGTAAAATGAAATTTATGTTGGTAAATGTGTCTATGAATAGTCAATACAATGCCTCAATATAAATGAATATTACCATTTTGAACAATTTAATTACTATTACTAGAATTATTATAAGTATAAAAATAGCTATCATTTTAGCATGGAATATGAGATTCTCATGCTCCATGCTTCATCACATACACACAACAACGCAGCATAATAAGTATTATCATCACCATTTCATGGGTGAAAAAACTGAGGCTAACACATTTGGATAACTGGTTTATGATTACATGGGTAGCAAAAATGCATCACACTAATTTAGGCTTTATGATTTCAGAATTGTACTCTTACCATTGCACATTCTATTACTCTGTAAATACTTGGCCTGTTTTCATTTGGTTCTTTAATTTTATTCATGTGGTGATGGCTTAAAGCTTCATTTAAAGGAAGCTTAAAAATTTCATTTAACCAAAAGCTCCCAAGAATTAAAAATGTCATTGATCTAATGTAGACATGGATATCATTAGTTAATGGGTAACTATATATTTTCCACTCTAGTGAGATAAAAGAGTATTTTTCTAAGTTTTAGTCTCTCAGTGTTAAAAAGGACTTTGTTAAAATAGAAATATTTAGACAAAGGTGATCAAAAGTCTGGATCAGGTCACCTTAAGGTAAATATTAGGAAACTGAGGAAACAAATGGAGATTTGAACACTGAGCTATGATATAATGAATGGTTTCAAGTATTTAGTAGAGTATAGAAAAGCCCTTTAAAGCCTGGTCTTAGCCTAGCATTGCAGCTTCTGGGATATCTATCTATCATCTATCTATCTAGATATAATGTGAAAACTTTTTTAACTTAAAGATTTTGAGAAATAGAACATAATCAGCACCATAGAAGATCTGTTTATGATAACAACCTAGCCCCTCCTCCCAGTTTGTTAATATTCTCTCTTATTTAATGTAACATTGTGCAAATAGACCACTACTGATCTGCTGTTATGAATGAAATAGCTATAATCATCTGTTTGCATATCCTGGTGAAAATATTCATTTAGTTCCATGTTGTATTTCTAGGAATGGACCAAATTTTTATTTTTATTTTTAAGTTTTCTAAATATTGTCCAACTTACCTCAAATGTTTTTATTATGGGCACTTTCATTCTTTCACATTCTTGCAAGGCAATTTTACTGTTGCCCAATATGGTAAGTGTGTAATAGTATGTCATTTTAGGTTTTAATTTATTATTAATTTAATTTAATTTAATTCCAGATTCATAATAAAGATAAACAGTTTTTATATATGAGTGGCCATTTGGATTACCCTTTCTGAAAAGTGCATGCTCAAATATTTTGATATCTTAACATTGTGTCATACTGACTTCTTTAATAGTAGATTTTCTGAATGAACTTTAAGCTGTGTAGGTCTTCTCTATTTTATTTTGAACTTGTTTTCATTTCAAAATCTTTATATTTATTTTCATAATCTGCTTTTATTTTTCTTTGTCTATTATCTATCTATCTATCTATTTATTTGCAAGCAAGAGAGAGCGAGCAAGTGAGAGTGCAGGGAGGGATAGAAAAAGAAGGGAAAAGAATCTTAAGCAGGCTCCAGGCTCAGCACAGAGCCCAACTCTGGGCTCTATTTCACAACCCTGACATCATGACCTGAGCCAAATGAAAGAGATAAAATAAAATTAAGGTGTTAAAAAAAAAAGGAAAAAGAATTGGAGGTTTAATTAAGTGAGCCACCCAGGCACCCCTGTGGTACCTTAAATTAGCTGTCATATTTTTAAAGTTCTAGAGTATCCATTTGTTCATTTATAAAACCTTTCTCAATATCATTTTTAGTGTCAGTTTTTGGTTCAATTTGCTTCCCCTCTCATTTCTTTGAGCAGAGTAATCAAGCCATTTTACAATCTTTATTGATCATTTTAACATCATACTTAATCCCATTTTGTCTATCAAATCTTGTTAATGGTTTTTCTTTGTGTGCTTTGTTACATTTTGCTATGTTCAAGACATTATATTTGAAACTCTTATTGAGTAGGGATAATTAAGAGCTATAATAATGGTATGGTCCTCCTTGGTAGGATTTTCTCTTATATCTGAGACTCTACAAGACAATCATACTCCAAATTCAGTGATTGACTTTCTCAGTTTACACAGAAGGCAAGGTAGGCTATAGTCTTATTTCTGCTTCTCCTTGTGCTTTGGGGATCTCAAGTTAAATTTGGGTTGTACCAAAGTCCTCAAATTTGATTGCTGCTGGATTTTGAATTTTGTTTCTCTAGTATCAAGAGTCTATGAACAACACAGCTCAGTGTGTTTTAGCAGTTTCAAATGCTCTCATAGCTAAAATGGCTTCGGGGCATATATCTCTAGGCTCTCATTGTATTTCGTATTTTGGCCCAGTAATCCCTCACTTATTTTTATAATCATTCTGATATTTTTAACTTTAAAAGCTATTTTGTCTGGATTTTTAGTTGTCTTAAGTAGGAGTTTTTAGATCACCATTACTAGAAGCAACAACAAATATACATGAAAATATCTGCAGTAGTTTATCACATCTTTATGGCTTTGAACTTCCATAAGCTGAGGCATCCTTCTCTAATCACTTAGGCAAACTCCAATTTACCCTTTAAAACAACCCAAGAATTGCTTCATTTAAGAACATGTTCAGGGATGACTCTTCCCCACTGTTCTTACCAACATTCCCACACACTCTTTGCTACCCAAAGCTTGTTTATGAACTTTCGTTAGGTATATCAGCGTGACCAGAATTTTGCTCTATTGTATTTTTGTCCTTTAGAGCTTTAATTAAATATGAATTCCATAGAAAGTCTGTCCCTTTTCTTTCAAACCTGGGTTAGTTATTTCTTCTCATTCTTTGTCAGAAGTTACTTTATTAGAGAAACTTATAGCTCTATTGTGACTTTGGAGCCTTTACAGTTTTTCGACTGGAAAAATCACCCATCCCTGAGATTTTTACGCAGCTTCCTAGCTGATATTATTCAGAAATCTGTTCAAAGCAGACTTTTTCAGGGAGGCCCTTTTGGACCACTCAGTTTAAAAACCTCTTCTCAATCACTGCTCTTTTAAAAATGTGCTTATTTAGTTCAAATATGCATCTCTATTAAAGAAAAATCAGTACGTTTTTTTTTTTAAAGTTGGCTTACCTATTATCTATCTCTCCCATTAAAATGATTCCTCTGGGCTGGGGTTTTGTTGTGCTCATCTTAGGCCAGGCACTCAATAAATTGTCTCTGAATGATTGAATTGTTTGACTCCCTTGCTAGATTCTCAACTTCATGAGGCCAAGGATTGTTCTATTCAGTCCTTCTTTATCCTCAATGTCTGTTATATTGCAGTCACTTACATGACTAATGGGAAAAATCACAGAAAGAAAGAGTTAAAACTACATAAAAACCCCGTAGGTTCAATAACACAAAGCTTTCTAAAATTATTTAGCCCAGGAATTGAATACTGGCTGCACTTTTGATTTTTTTTAAATGGTATTGAATTTAATTTAAATGGAAATACTGGAATGGTAGAATAATAAAAATATTATAAAAGCAACTTGCTCCTTAAAGTAAGAATTATATAGGGCATCTCTTCTAGAAGCAAAATTTTCAAATGACAAACATCTGAAAGCATAGAAGGAGAAGTAAGAGTGTGAATTGTACTTCAATGCTCTTTTCTTTATATTCAGCAAACAGCTTCATTCACACACCTTTCCAATTTTTTCAACTCTTTTGACAAAGCCTTCAGAGGAGTTACTGCTGATGACAACCATCACAGCCTAACAGGAGAAATTTTATAAAGAAAAATAATAGCATGTTTTTCCCAAATTGTTAAGGATATGGTGAAGCTCTGTCGGATTCAAAGGAGGAATGTGCAATTCCATGCTATATATAATAATAACTTGTTTTAATAGTGGCTTTGCAATTTTTCAGATATATCCATTTACTGAAACCACTATCAAATAAACAAAAACAAACAAATGAACAGGGGTTCGAGACAGAAATTATCTAATCTAAAAATAGCACATGTTCACAGAATACACAACACATATCCCAAGTACTACTATAGGTTTCAAGTAATAGTCAAAACAATAGTAAACATGATTCAGACCCTACCAGTCAAATCATAAATGGGACCTTAACTGTAAATCCTTATCTTTAGATCAAAGCGGGTAATTGGGGGCTGAAGATACATTATAGAACTAATATGTTATAGAACTCCTCTGAAATGAGTCATTTATTCCATCACTTTTCCTGCACAGCTGCTGACCCATGTTTTGGTTCCTGGAAATAGCTGCTACCCTGTCATACTTCTTAAAAGCACATATATTGATAACTCTACTCATTCCTCCATTCCTCTGTGACTGTCACTGTGTTAAAATGTGGAGTCAGCTGACTCACTTGTGATGGTAATAAAGTAGATGAGTTTGCAAAGTATTTTGTTATTTCTAAAAATGCAAAAACCAAATTACATTGAAATCATAAGGGGTGTTTCAGGGAGAGCTGTAGGATGTGGTTTCTTGTGTAATCCACAGAGATTAGCTCCAACACATATTTAAACTCTCCTCTAGGAGCAACCTTAGTGGTAAAGCAAGAAGATAAACAGATGTATACACACCCTGGCACAAAATTATCACTTATGTTTGGCTTCCTAGTCTCCTCGTGTTACTTATTTATCTTAACTTCTCTCTGAAATCAGGGAACACAGAATCTCAATCAGTAGACATTTTTCTACTGAATTACCCAATAGTCCGATCATACCCCTAATACTTTTTAAAATTATTTCACTCATAATCCCAAATCTGCTTTGCTTCCTCATCTTAGTACACTGTAATTTGATTTCAAAATGAGGACAGTTGTCAGTAATGCCACATTCATTCATCTATTTTACAATTCCATGTGCTTATAACTATGAAGATATGTTAATAACATCCATTCCAATAAGCCACCCTAAATTTATTATCATGAAACAAGACCTCAAGAAAGAGAATTCAAAATCATCCATGTATTTGCAACTTATTGCAATAAAGCCTTTATCAATAGACTTCCCTGTGCACATGGTGGTCAAATTGCTGGTGAAAACCAGCCAGATCTATTACAAGCTTTCTCATGGCTTCTAGGTAACCCAAGTGAGCCTTTATTGATACTGGGAAGGGATAAAGCAGGGAAGGGATAAACAGTGCTATAAGATTTGGCTAGACAAAAGTAATGACTCTCATTACAAAGTGAGTATTTTTTTTTCAAGCTTTAGTTCAGTTTATTTTTCTTGTATAAAACTATGTAGTAGCCACAGCTGGAGCCTGGGTCCTCTGAACAGAGACTCTGGTGTGGGTCTTCACAAGATGGTCCGTGAACTCCTGATAGGGAGACTTGGTGAACACAGCTGTAGGTCTTGGAGATGGCATCGAAAGTAGCCTTGGCAAAGTTCCCTAGGGTGGCAGTGCAGCCCCTGGCCGAGGTGTAGCAGTCGTCAATACCAGCCATCATCAGCAGTTTCTTGGGCACAGGGGCCGAGACAATGCCAGTGCCTCTGGGGGCGGGGATGAGACGCACCAGCACAGAGCCACAGCGGCCAGTCACCTTGCACGGGACAGTGTGGGGCTTGCCGATCTTGTTCCCCCAGTAGCCTCGCCGCACAGGGACAATGGAAAGCTTCGCCAGAATGATGGCTCCGCGGATGGCAGTGGCTACCTCCTTGGAACACTTGACATCCAAACCGACGTGTCCATTGTAATCTCCGATGGCGACAAATGCCTTGAACCTGGTCCGCTGGCCCGCGCGCGTCTGCTTCTGCACAGGCATGATCTTCAAAACCTCGTCCTTGAGGGAGGCTCCCAGGAAGAAGTCGATGATCTCAGACTCCTTGATGGGCAGGGAGAAGAGATAGATCTCCTCCAGGGACTTGATCTTCATGTCTTTGACCAGGCGGCCCAGCTTGGTGACGGGGATCCACTCCTTGTCCGCGGCCTTGCCCCCGCGAGCTCCGCGGCCTCGGCCCCGGCCCCGGATGCCGCTGCCGAAGCCACCGCGGAAACCGCCGCGGCCTCCCATTCCAGGGCCCCCGGGCCCTCCGGGCCCTCTCGCAGCACCACCGGCGTCATCCGCCATTTGGTGTTCTCTCGGAGAGGAAACAAAGTGAGTATTTTAAAGCAAAAGAGCCTGTTGGGAATATTGTTTTATAAAATAGTGGTTTTTTTTATTAACTTTTTAAAATTCAATTAGGTAACATATAGTGTACCAATAGTTTCAAATGTAGATTTCAGTTATTCATCCATAGCATATAATAGCTAATGCTCAGTACTTACTGTGATAGCTTCTTGAAAGCAGAATTTTAACCCACTGAGCCACCCAGGCGCCCTTGAAAGCAGAATTTTAGATCACATTTTCTGATTACTTCCATGTCGTACAACACTTTCCTGCTAGCAACCTTCAAAACATACTGTTTGTTAGAGGAATTTCTTTAATAATAAATAAATAGGAATTCATTTAAATTTATAAATATATAAAATAAATAGGAATTTATTTAAATTTATTTAAATATTACACACTGTTTCATTGTTCATAAATAAGGTGATGATATTATAGCCATTAGTTGGTAGCACTGATATATCACTATCTTTTTACTTCTCAGTGCATTCTCTTTACACAAATAGATATATATTTTAAAAAATGTGAATCTGTGGCAAACTTGTAAAAAACCCTATACAGTAAAGTTTATCATTTTAAGTAATCTCAATTATCTTCCTCAATTGTGATAGTATATCCTTCTATCTAGGCCAGATATTGTATGAGGGATTTGAAGAGACATACTTTTCTAAATTTCACTTTTCTCATCTGCAAAATGCTTATCATGATCCTACAAAAAAATACACTTATAATTTTTTGATGAAAATTTATTTATTTATTTTAAGATTTTATTTCTTTATCAGAGAGAGTGGGCGAGAGAGCAAGCACAGGCAGACAGAATGGCAGGCAGAGGTAGAGGGAGAAGCAGGCTCCGGCCGAGCAAGGAGCCAGATGCGGGACTCGATCCCAGGATGCTGGGATCATGACCTGAGCCAAAGGCAGCTGCTTAACCAACTGAGCCACCCAGGCGTCCCTTTTGATGAAAATTTAATCTGTATAAACAATATATTTGCTGTAATGCGTGGTTCATGGAAAACATCTTTTTTAATTATAAGCAGTATTAGAAATTAAGTAAATGTGTCTATAATATTTAAAGTTTTAACACATAATTCCACTGCTTTGCCTTATTTTCTCAAATCCCTTTACCACTTTCACTGACAGAGTCAAATGTACTTTTTCTACTAGTAGCCAGCTCTTTGTCTTTTGTCAGAAAGATGCCCTTGTGAATTATTTATAATAGAGATATTAGCAATAATAATAATAATAATAAATAGCAATGAAAATGTTAAAAAAAAAGTTTTCTTAACTAATTAGGGTTCTTAGACATCAATTAGAGGAACCACCTCGGGCAAGCAAATTAATCTGCAAGACATTCCCAGAATTAACAAGTCAGTCAGATACAGGGTTGTCTGTAGACTGAAAAGAACTAGGTTTGGAAAATAGGTAAGGACAGTGAAAAAAGTGATCAAAGTTTTGGGCAAAATAAACTCTTAGGTGTCCTTTCAATGGAGTCCTGTTCATTATGTAGCAGAAACTCTGGAGATTATCTCAATCCATTGGAGTCACCCCGTTTATTAGCTTGCTATTGACAAAGTTATTTACAAACTGTAGAGCAAGAGGTTATAATGGAGAAAACTGATGGTAATGCACAGGATTCTTGTTAACAATAATGCAAGTTAGTGATTTTTCATTAGAAAACATAAATTCTATAACCCAAATTATGGGCCCAGAGCACTTCTGCTGCACAACTCTGCTTATATCCCAAATAACCATGTGAACTAGTTTTAATATCTGCTTCTCTTATTAATTTTTGAATAAAAATTCTTGACACAAGTATTTTATAATTGTGTGATAATCATGAATTTAATTTTTGGAGAACAAAACACACTTTAGCATAACTAGGTTTGTTCACAGAACCAGCCTTGATAACACACTTCTATATGTTAGAAATGATGTAATAAATGTAGAATATTGGGCACTTGTTTGGTATTCTTTGCCATGTTTTGCACTATCTAAAAAGAGATCAGTGAACTTGGACTGGAGTTAGTAGACATGGAAGAAAATAAAATATTACAAAGAAGAATACTCTGTGGTCCACAACCTAAACGGCCTGGGATTCCCATCATTTGGATCCCTGTAGCTTTACAAAAGTCAATTAAATTTTTGTATCTCTGATTAAAGTTGTTTCCCCAGTACTTTTTCAAACATCTCTTGTAAAGTATTGTTTCCCAGAAAAAAAGGGATTTTGCACATGTATCTGCCTTTGTCTCTGGTCATGATCTCAGTCAGGATCCTGGGATCGAGCCCCATATCGGGCTTCCTGCTCATTAGGGAGTATACTTCTCAGTCTCTCTCTGCAGCTACATCCCCCTGCCCCACTCATGCTCTCTCTCTCTCAAATAAATAAATACAATCTTTAATTTTTTAATTAAAAATAAGATAAATAAATTAAAATAAAAAGTCTGGGCTTACTGCCCCATTTAGCTCCTTTTGTTTTTTTGAGTTGTATTTAAAGCAGCATGAGAGAACATGAGGCTCTCAAACTTAAAAAAAAAAAGGAAAAAATTGAGTTTTGTTAGGATTTAAGATCTTGTCTGCTAGACAAAAACGTTGGCTTTGTTAACATGTGAAAATTATCAAAAGGGAATAAGATAGAATCCTAATAATTTTTGTAGAAATTAAAAATTTTCTCCAACCCAATTACATACAGACCCATTAAGTAAATTCATTCCAATGTCCCAAACCAACCTTTTCTAATAGTAATGCATCTGTGTAAACAGGGTCAACCCAAGGAATAAATAAATATTATTATTTTTTTCCTGTCTCTTCCACAGTCTCTTCTGGGTATATTGGTAGCAAGCCAATTATCTATCTTATAAGACATGATATCATAAGGAAGGGTATTCTGTCCATTTGGAACAACTGAAAATCATTGTAATTTTATCTTGGTGCAGTAACTTGAGATGGCACAGTGTGGTTTATGAATATATTTTATTTTTTTTTTACTGGGAAGAAGAGATTATAGAGATATTGGTTATCCAAGAGAGACTGACAGGTGTTGATAGTTGCCAGGTCAATATCCATCTACTTTTTCCTTTAGTATCAGAAAGCACTGAGGGATTGACAACAAGGAAACTTAAAACAACATCAAATATTTTATTGTCTCTTTTCTAGTTACATTGTAACCATATGACAAAGTATCAGTCGTACAAGATATCATTCTCTTTTACCTCTATCTTTCTGCCAGAAATGTGGGCTTAATAGTGAGAACTCCAACAGCAATTTTTGCAACTGTGAATAAAAAGCCATGAAAACCTCTAAGATAGTTCACTTGACTTTCTTAAGACTCTGAACCAACACCAGAAAACACTCTCTGTAGTCTTCTTGTTAAATGAAAAATATGGTTAAACCACTTTTGACAGTCTACTACCTACAGCAAACTGTAAATCTTAATTGAAATATGTCCTCTCAGCTGTGCTTAAGCAACTGAGTCCTGAGCTTTTCAGGTTTTCAGTCTGAAAGAGTACACCTCGGGTGCTCTGAAAGGGAAGAGAAACGACACCCTGTTCTCCATATAAATTAAAGAAGAGAAATCTGTGCATTTAAGTGGGCCATATAAAATTTATCAAGCAGTTATCTCCTAACTCCTTCCTATCCAAATTACCTGATATGCTCTCCCTACTCCTTTATTCCACGTTACTGCCTTTTCACAACATGTCTTCTGTTATTTCCTTCTTGCAAGCTAGTTTTGATTTCTGCATCTAAAAAAATCAACAATCATTGTGTATTTCAATTCCCATTTTCCTCAAATGCATTGATTCTTCTTATCTATTACTCTTTTCTCATACTCAGTGTCTTTGTCTTTATGGGGTTTGTACTTTGCTTTTCCCCATCCTTTACTGCCATTATATAATCAATCTAATAACTTCTTAGAGAAAGTTAAAAATTCCCGCATAGCCACACGTGAACACAAAGTCACTGATTTTTAGCAAACCTATAAGATAGTCAGACATCCATTCAATTTCTTTTTTTTTAAGATTTTATTTATTTATTTGACAGAGAGAGATGACAAGCAGGCAGAGAGGCAGGCAGAGAGAGAGGAGGAAGCAGTCTCCCTGCTGAGCAGAGAGCCTGATTTGGGGCTCGGTCCCAGGACCCTGGGATCATGACCTGAGCCGAAGGCAGTGGCTTAACCCACTGAGCCACCCAGGCGTCCCTCCATTCAATTTCTTAACTGAGTCCCAAATGCATCCTGACTTCTAACCTAAACCTAAGCTCTACTTCTTACACGTTGTTATATGACCAAATTCTTTCAGTTCAGTATTTTGTAACATTTAAATATTAATCAGTTGATGCTTTGTTTGTGTATTTCTATGAAAATAATTTGAATACTGTAGATTTATTGTTATATTTATAGGTTTATAATCAAAGTTTCATCAGTTGAAGTTTTTGGAAATTTCAGATATAATGATTAACCTAAAATGATACTGCCTCAAATCCCTCTGATATCAAGGCCCAACACCTGATTATAGCCAAACCTGTGGTGGATAGTTCCATGGGAAATTGCAGTTACTTAACACTGATAGCATCTCATGTTCTCTCTCTCATTTTAGAATGTCTCCAACACAACCTGAAAGTGTAGGAGAGTTAATGTCCTCTGAGGACAGCTCTCAGTGAAGTGGAAATAAGAACCATAGGTAAAATTGTCAGTTTTCAGGTCTTCATGAGGACAACTTAAAGAAGTTTCTCAGGACCTTTCAGTAAAAGCAAGCCTTCATTTTCTATCCACAACAATTATATCAACAATGTACCTCTTTGACAAAGTTGCTTCTTCACTGTATCACTTTCCCATTCTTTTCTACCTTGGATAATCTCCCAGATAAACTAACAGTACTCAAATCCTTTGTCCTACTCTTTGCTCTCAGGATAAATGGAGCCAAAAGACTTAGATTAATATCAAGTTCTGAATGGGATCTTAGAGCTATTTCTGTCCAGATTTTCATAAACATAGGGACCTTTGAATATCAGGCTATAAATAAGTTCTAAATGGAGGGGGCAAAAGCAAAAAGTAGAAATTTTTATGTTTGATTTTTAATCATGATTAATTGACTTTATTGATTATTAAAAATACTAACATTATAAAAGTGTGGATCTTTGTAAAACAATGTCTTAATGTAAGAAAGAAGTTGCATAGTACTTTTGAGAATATTAAACCAAGTGTTCAGGTGCCATCTAATTTCTTGTTTAATCCAGAACTTTGGTGTGCATCATCTTGAGGAATAGGATTTTGAAGTCCAGACAGACTAAGAGAAAACTGATCCAAATGTGTGTGTTTATATTTCTGCTTTTGTTGTAAAAATCAAAGTGTGATTGCTGGTTTAAAATGGTAAAACTAATAATGTTCATGGACTCTATTATAAATTTTCTAATTGTATGGGAAGAATCCAATAAACATAGAATTAATTGATTTGCAAATCCTCAAAGAGCTACAGGATCAGGTAGTGGTATGTTCTGATTCAACAGCATCATAATGCAGCATTTTATATGTGTGGCTAATGGATATTTTCATGAATGTTTGCTAGCTAGTCATCCAATACAGAGAAATATTAGGTAGCGTAATTACTCACAGTTGTGTTTAATAAAATGAGAGAAAATTATCAAATGACACTAATAATAATAATCCTATAGCAGGCTAAATATTCAATGATAATTACAAGTATTAATCTAGCTTTCTTCCCTGATTATGACTCTGCTCTCCTTTATCATAATGGGAGTAGCAGATTGTCTGCAGTGAATTGTGAAAACGCAGCAGTGACTTTGGCAGTGAAGGCCTCCCATCAATTTTGATAGGTTAAAATGATTCTGGTTGGTCTTGAGCAAATTTGTCAATTTTTTTTTTCTGTGTGTGTCATAAAAGAAAGAAGCAATAGTAAATTCTTGCTGTTATTCCATGGAGCCAATAAAATCATACTGCCAACAAGAGGCTGTTGACACCATAGGTGTAGTTAACTGTCTTGAAATACTATGCCTGGAAATAAAATCCTAATATTTCACATAACCTCTTTTTTTAAAAGAAATAAAACAAAACAAAACAAAACAACTATACTGCTTACATTTAGGGCCCTGCTGTTGTGTAACTATTTTTGAACATGTCTTCTGTAAGTGTATATATATATATATATATATATATATATACATATTTTTCTGTGCAATAAATTCATTTAGAGATAAATTTGGATTGCAAATTATTTTGGGGGAGGCGTGGTATTTGTGGCTAGTCTTACAAGTAAAAAGGACTAAAAGAAAGAAGAAAAACATTTTTTATTACAGCATATTTACATCTGTCCAAAGTACTTATCTACTATAATACTGACTAATGTATAATACTGTACACAAAGAAAGAAGCTAAATGAGTTATAATTCAGTCAGTGTATAGCTGGCCATTTTAAAACTTACCACTGAATCTTTCTGGTATGCAATGTGATATCTGGCAATCTGGTCCAGTTCATTACATCAGGTCATTTGTATGTTCTTATTACCATTTTGATAGCATAGCACATTTTATAACCCAGACATTTTACAATGGAACTATGATGCATGTATTTTCAAAAGTATAGACATACATGAAGCTATGAGGTCAAAAAAGATGAATGTCCGTAGTACCATATAGACTCAACAAATAAAAGTGTCCAAGGGTCTGAGTGTGACTTATGAATATTGTATAAGATTAGGCCAACATGTGGTTTTGATATAAATAATCTGTTCTTAAATTAGAATTACAATCGTTGAGTACAGTGTTGAAAATGGCAGATAGATTTTAGCTATCTTTGCTCACTAGGGAAAATGGAAAAATGTTTAGTTTGGTCAGATTTTCACTTAACTTCTGAAAAATCTTACGTTTGAGAGAACCCTTCTGAAATAAGAATCCTTAAAGACATAACCCCTTTGGCACAAGTTTTCAAGAAACTTGTTTGATGTTGTAGACAATTCTATGGCACACGTACTGTTCTAGATGTTTCATGCCAATAATATGTAAGCCATACCAAGGCTACATATACATATAGAGATGTTCCTCAGCTTACAAGGGGGCTATGTACAGAGAAACACATAAAAAATTGAAAATGCATTTAATACCCCAAAACTATCAAATATCATAGCTTACCTTAAGCTTATTTAAACATACTCAGAACACTTACATTTGCCTGCATTTGGGCAAAATCATCTTAAGCAAAGCCTATTTTATAACAAAGTATCAAATATCACATGCAATTTATTAAATATTACACTAAAAAAAGAAGAATATATATATTCTATATATATATTCTATATATAGAATGCTTGTAAGAATATCAGGTGTTCACCCCTGTAATCTTCTAGCTGACTGGAAGCTGTGGCTCACTGCCGCTGCCCAGCATCACAAGATGGCACCATATAGAACAAGAGTTTCAGGTGGTAGGTGTTGTAAGTTTTACCCAAACTGACATTGGTTTTTGTCATCATATATGTCAAGTAGTTTTCTCAGGTTTATTTTTAGAATATCCTTGTATAATGAATATTTACACTGATATCTAGTATAAAAATCTTGCAATTTAACATTAGAAACATTAAGATATTGAAAATCAATCTATTTCTTTAATTCATTGAAGACATTTTTGGCTTGTTTCCAGTACTTTCTTACTGGTTAAAAAATGAATTTGAAGTAGTCTGGATTTCATTATTATATGGCACTTTCCCTTTGATGAATACAAAGACGATATTCTATATTAGCTATCTGAGAAGAATTTATTTTTTTAATTTTATTTATTTGTAAGAGAGAGAGTGAGAGAGAGCACAAGCAGGGGGAGCAGCAGGATGAGGGAGAAGCAAACTCCCGGCTAAGCAGGGAATCTGTTGCAGAACTGAGTCCCAGGACCCTAAGATCATGACCCGAGCTAAAGGCTCAGGCGTTTAACTGACTGAGCCACCCAGGTGTCCCAATCTGAGAAGAGTTCTGTATGCTATTCCTATTAATATGCAGTTTAAAGTCTAGGTAATTAACTTAATATTTTAGTGGCTATTGCATAGATAGCACTATGTTCCAGGCAGAGAGTAAGAAAGAAATATTAAATCAACCATATTCTATGCATTCTAAATGAAAATAATTAATCGATCATAAAAATCCTTCTATTTATGGAATATCAACTTATAAGCTTTCCTCCATATGAACAATGCCAAATACCAGAATAAAGGGTCATCTAATACAAATAAAGGATAGAATTAAAGAATTCTGGTAAGCCATTTAATTTTGAAAAATGGTGTTCTATTGTTGCTGAGTTGTGGTTTTCAGTTACATAATATCTGATAAGTGTAGAAGTAACATGAGTGTTACGTGAGATGAGAAATGGTATATAATTAAGATATTTTTAAAAGTACAGATAAATACAAATTTGTAAACATAGCATTATGGAGGAGTAAAAATAAATGATAGCTACACACTCTAAAGTGAATAAAACTTGGAAAGCTAATAGAGAAGTAAAACAAGGACAGTGCAAAAAGTATGGTACATTTTTATGAAGTTCAAACAAATTCTGTGAAACCATAGATGGACTTAAAGATACTATTATGTATCAAATATTGTAAAAATTAAGCAAGGAAATAGCAAACATAAAACAACCAAAGCATACAAACTTGGGTAGATACAAGAGGTGTGATCATGTTCTACTTCATAAAGAGATGAGTTAATAGATAAATACAAGTAACTAGACTTTTTAGAAGTTCATAAAACGTTGCCTGTTATTTCTTAGTAATATAAAATATATGGTTTTCTAACAAAAACGTTTATCTTAAAATATTTAAAAATAAATTTTAGGCTACTCCCAAGGTTATATTTACTTTTCCACTGTAGGAAAAGCTGGTTGTTGTAGTTGTATTTGTTTGTTTGTTTTAGTCTCCTCCTAGTTTTTATTATTATAATGTGGAATGAGGAATGTTAGATTGAAAAGTGAATTATTTTATAGACAAAAATCATTACTTGATTCACCTCCTGGTACAGCAGATGGAACTCCTGAAAATATGCCCTTTTGCCTTATGGAAGAGTAACAGTTAGGCTTACTTCTTAACATACTTGATGGTGGCCCTAAATAGTGACACCATAGTAAACATTTTGAATATTTGCAATTAATTTTTATAGTCATAGGGCTCCAAAAGGCACTGCAGGTATCTTAGCAGGTATTTCAATAAGGCTAAAATTTGCCTGACTGTTTAAAAATATTAGCAAGGCACAAAACATGGCAGAAGTATTGTCCTCAGATATTATTTATTTCCATATGCTCCTGATTCCAGACATGGCAAGTTATTTTTCAAATATTTATTATAAAAGTTTTTATTTATTTATTTGACAGAGATCACAATAAGGCAGAGTCAGGCAGAGAGAGAGAGGAGGAAGCAGGCTCCCTGCTGAGCTGAGAGCCCGATGTGTGCCTCGATCCAAGGATCCTGGCATCATGACCTAAGCCGAAGGCAGATGCTTTAACCTACTGAGCCACCCAGGCTCCCCCATGACAAGTTATTTTGATAGATGTATATACAGTGTATTTTCCAGTTATAAGAAAAATGGTTCTGCTATTTTTAACCTTTTTAAAAATTAAATAATTTTTTTCATTGAAATTTTATTTTTTAATGTTTTACTTTTCTTTTCTTTTTTTTTAAAGATTTTATTTATTTATTTGAGAGACAGAGATCACAAGTAGGCAGAGAGGCAGGCAGTGAGAGAGAGAGAGAGAGGGGGAAGCAGGCTCCCTGCGGAGCAGAGAGCCCGATGCGGGGCTCAATCCAACGACCCTGAGATCATGACCCGAGCTGAAGGCAGCAGCCCAACCCACTGCGCCACCCAGGCGCCCCAATGTTTTACTTTTCAATATACTACTTAGAATATAAAACCTATTCCATTTTGTAAGATGTTTACCATTTAAAAAATGGTAATTTTCTCATTGTGTCTTCCCCTCACATTGCTTTATTTTGAATAAAAAATTTCACAATAAACATAACTGATGCTTTCCTTCTGATGGTCCCTCTGTTGGTCATGTATATGAGCCATGACAATTAGTTTTACAAAATTTATTGATGTTTGTTGATATGTTTTATCATAACTAATTTTCCCTCCCTTATCTAGATTCCCCAGCTTTCAGACAGGTGGACACTTCAATAAACCATACCCAAGGGATGTATCAAGTACTTCTTAGACATTCTCTCAGATCCTTGAGGTCTCATTTTGCCTAGGGATTTGCAATAGGTTCTGCCAGAGGCACCACTGTGACAACTGATGTCCATGGTCTATCTCCTGCTAAGCTCAAGAGGTCACTGGTTTCCAAGTTTATCTATACAATTAATGCATTCCAGCAAGTTCTTTTTTTTAATATTAACAAACTTATTTTAAAGTTTATATGGAGAGGCAAAGACTCACAATAGTCAACATAGTGTTGAAGGAGAACAAAGACTGAGGACTGACTTCAAAGTTTACTAAAGCGATTGGGCACCTGGGTGGCTCAGTTGGTTAAGCCTCTGCCTTCCGGCTCAGGTCATGATCCCAGGGGCCAGGGATCGAGTCCCGCATTGGGTTCTCTGCTCAGCAGGGAGCCTGCTTCTCCTCATCTCTCTCTCTGGCTGTCTCTCTGCCCATTTGTGATCTCTCTCTCTGTCAAATAAATAAATAAAATCTTAAAAAAAAGTTTACCATAACGATAATTGTAAGCATGATATTGTAATACCACAGAGAGACTAGATTAAAGCAACAGAATATATATTATCAATTATATTTTATATTTAATAGAAAAGCAAAAGCAATACAAGAGAGCAAAATACAATCTTTTAAACAAATGGTTCTGTAGCAATGGTGAAGCTAAATCTAAAAATATAAAATAAAATAAATCCAGGCAGATATCCTACACTCTTCACAAAAATTAACTCAGATTGGATTATAAACCTAAACATGAAACATGTAGAAGGTAATATAGAAGAAAATTTAAATGACCTTGGTTTTCGCAATAACTTTAGCTACAAAAGCACAAGCACTGAATTTAAAAATGTCTACTCTGTGAAACACAATGCCAAGAGAATGAAAAGGCAAAGCACAGACTATGAGAAAAAATTTGCAAAATACACATCTGGCAAAGGACTGTTAATCAAAAATACACAAAGACCCCTAAAAACTCAACAATGGGGGAAAGACCGGATTAAAAATGAGCCAAAGGCCTTAGCAGATACCTCACCAAAGAAAATATTACAGATGGCAAATAAGCATATAAAAAGATGCTTCACATCATATGTCATCAGGAAAATGCAAATTAAAACAAAAAAGAGACACCAGTACATACCCAGAATCCAGAGCACTGACAACAGAACACGAAATGTTGGTGAGGATGTGGAGCAACAGGAATGTTCTTCCATGTGTATTGAGAATAAAGAATGGAAAACAACTTGGCAGTTTCTTACAAAACTAAACATATTCTTGCCAGATGATTCAGCAGTAGCAGCTCTTGGTATTTATCCAAAGAAGATGAAATCTATACCCACAAAGATGTCTATAGTAGTTTTATTCATAACTGACAAAAGCTTGGAAGCAACCAAGATATCCTTCCATAAGTGAAAGGTCAAAGAAAGTGTAGTACATGCAAACAATGGAATATTATTTAATGCTAGAGAAATGAATTACCAAGCTATGAAAAGATATGGATATAAATATTTAATAAATATTTGATTTTAGACTTCTACCAGTCTATCAATAGTATTAGTATATTTTAACAGTGAATGCTCAGCATTCATGAATTTACCTAATAAAACATTTTGGGTTCAATATTTTAAATACTTCAACCTCTATGATTATATTCCTAATAATTTTGAATTGGGGTAAATAAACCTTAATTTTTTGTAACTTGTTTCTTATTGCAAGAGAGCTCAATGAAATTTTAGAAAATAAAAATTTACAAAAAAAAAGTTTAGTTTACTATTGCCAAATAATTTAAAACTTTATCTTATATTCAAATACATATATTTTTCTAAATTGATTTATATGCTACTAAAACCAAAAACTTTTAGTTATACTAGATTTCATATCCTGCAATCAATGCCAGAAATCCATCTGGCAATGATTTGTCTTAAATAGAGTTAAGATGGGTGTTATTACAATGCAAGATGGAAACAAAGATAGTATAACAATTGGTGTTACATAACTTTTCCGTTTTGATCAAGTTACTAATCTACAAAAGGCTTTTATCAGTGACAGACTTGGGACTTTAACAAAACTTTTAAACTAGCATGTGCGACTCATTCCTAGAAAACAGCACAATCAATAACACTTTATTTAGATTAAATCATGACTATTTCTCCATTTGAATAAAAAAGGTAGCAACCCCAATAAGTTTATTGAACATGAAAAGTTGAAATGCTATAATGCTCCTAAGGAATTAAATGATCCAGTCAAGAATTACAAAAAAAGGATATAAATTACCAAAGTGTTTGTATAATTGTAATGTACAACTGTCCATTATCGTTCCATAGTGTAGGCTTGTACAAGAACTCTATAAAAGAACTCCACTTCTAAACTGTGGAAAATATGTTCCCTTTTCCCCTATATACAACTATTAAGCCATTCATTTAGCTTTTAAAATATCCACTTAATACAGGCTTTTTACACATTTGAACAGGCAGCAGGGCTCTATTCTTATCGCTTACATCTGAAGGATAGACTTCTAGCGTAAGAGGTAAAGCCCATAAAGGAGCCCAATAATAACAACAAAATACAGTTTAGTGAGCCCTTACAATCTGCCAGCTACCTTTCTGAGAATACTTCAATTAATAAAACATATAAAATACCTGACCACAAAGAGCTCACATTCTTTTGAAATATAATAGTGAAATAAACCAATAATAGAGGGGCACCTGGGTGGCTCAGTCCATTGAGTGACTGCCTTTGGCTTGGGTCATGATCTCAGGGTCCTGGGATGTAACTCCCCAGCAGGCTTTCTAGGCAGTGGGGTGTTTTCTTCTTCCTCTGCGCACCCTCCCAATTCTCTCTCTCTCTGTCTCAAATAAGAAAATAAACCAGTAATAGAATAATGATTGATGGTTGATGGTGATAAGTGATACAAAGAAATACAAGAAAGGTAAAAGCCATTGGGGAATGCTGGGATGAAAGTTAATTTTATTTTGTTTTGGGTGGTTATATCTCATTTATGAGATGTTATTTGCACAAAGACCCAGGAAGTGAAGGAGAGTGTTATACAAATATTAAAGGAAAAGATTGCTCTAGGCAGAGCAAGTAAGTATATAGACTTTGTGTGAACAGCTTGTCTGTTACTTTTGAGGAAAAGCAAGGAGGCCAATGAGGAGTTCATAGTGGTGGAGAGAGGAAGAACGTATTGATGTATGACCTTCTAGTACATTGAAACGCCTTCAGTTTTTATTTAATATGAAAGGGGAAGATACCAAAAGTCTTTCAACAGCAGAATAAAATCATATGACTTGATTTTTAGGTTAAATTGCTGTACCAAAATAAATTTGCATGGAGAAAGGAGTGCAGTATGTGTGGAAGTGGGGTTATCAATCAAGTCAATAATTCAGGAACATATGATGGTGTTTTTAGCATGCTGGGTGGTAATAGAAGTGGTGAGGTATGGTTTTCATTGTGTATATATTTTGATGGTGAATATTCTGGTGAACAGGATGGGGTATGTGCAGGACAGACATCAACATTTATTTTACCTGCACAAACAGAAGGGTGGAGTCTTCATTCCCTGATATGGAGAGAACTCTGAGTTCAAATGTTCTTTCTCATTAAATGGCATAGTGATGATGAGGATTTAGTCAGACAGTGAAAGAGAGCAGTAAGCATAGTGTTAAGCGGTAAGACATTATAATACATTGGAACATCAAAAAACGTTGTGTTGGATCATCTGTTTATGTGAGTAAATAAATAAATAAAGCTTCCTGGGGTTCTGATAGAGGTAAAGAAGACTGTATATGATCCAAAGGGGCACGTGCACCAAATGTTTATAGCATTAATATCCACAATAGCCAAACTATGGAAAGAACCTAGATGTCCATCAACAAATGAAATATATATATATATATGTATATATATACATATATATATATATACACACACACACAATGGAATACTATTCAGCCATCAAAAGAAATGAAATCTTGCCATTTGCGTTGACATGGATGGAACTGGAGGGTATTATGCTTAGCAAAATAAGTCAACCAGAGAAAGTCACTATCATATGATCTCCCTGATATGAGGAAATGGAGGTGCAATGTGGGGGGTTTGGGGAACAGGAAAAGAGTAAATGAAACAAGATGGGATCGGGAGGGAGACAAACCATAAGAGACTCTTAATCTCACAAAACAAACTGAGAGTTGCCGGGGGGGGGGGGAGGTTAGGGAGAGGGTGGTGGGGTTATGAACATTGGGGAGGGTATGTGCTGTGGTGAGTGCTGTGAAGTGTGTAAACCTGGCGATTCACAGACCTGTACCCCTGGGGCTAATAATACATTATATGTTAATTAAGAAGAAGAAAGAAGAAGAAGAAGAAGAAGAAGAAGAAGAAGAAGAAGACTACTATAAATCAAATGCTATGGTTTTCAGCATAGAGTGTGTAATCAGGCATATTTTATTAAAGTAACCAAGTAAAATGAGGTCGAAAATTGGAATAACAGAAAACATAAAAATCAGAGATTTTAAAAAGAGATATGGGACAGTGTAGAGAATATAGTCAATGATATTATAATAGTGTTATATGGTGACAGATGGTGGCTATATTTGTAGTGATCATAGAATAATGTATGGAGATCTTGAAAACCTGAAACCAATGTAACACTGACTATCAACTACACTCAAATAAAAAAATAGTAAAAGGAAACATTTTAATTTAAAAAGATAAAAAGAGGGACAAGAATTTGAAAAGTGAATTTCAAAAAGAGTAAAGATGAGGCTAAGACATACTCTGAACCTTGAGGAAAACACCATTTTGAAAATTCTTCCCATTTTGAGAAAACTCAAATGAATCAATACCATAAAAGAACCCATTTTAACCGAGAGATGTAATGAATGCTCAAGAAATAATTTTATGACAGGATAATTCTTCCCTATGAAACAGCATACAGAAACCCGGGGAAACACCTGGAAGCAAAATAAACTATACTGAAAATAAGAATTAGGAAAAAGATAAATGATGAAAGATAAGAAAATTAGACCTGCGACAGAGACCTAGTGAAGAGAATTTTTAGCTTGTGGTTTAATGTTTTTGAGGATAATCTAGAGTACATAACTGCCTTGAGGCAGGCTGGTTGTAGGCAGTTTAGGCAGACCCCTAAGAGAGGCCTACTTTGGGCTGGACAAAGACAAATCCAACCATTTGACTAAAGTGTCTGTGAAGATGTTGAAGTCAGATGCAGCAGAGAAAGACCTGTCAAACCTAATCTCAGAAATGGAGATGATGAAGATGATTGGACAGCACAAGGACACCATCAACCTGCTGGGTCCTGCACACAGGATGGTCCTTCATACACTATCATGGAATATGCCTCCAAAGACAACATACAGGAGTACCTGCAGGCCCAGAGGCCTCCTGACCTGGAGTACTGTTACAATATCAGCCACAATGCAGCAGAGCAACTCTCCTCCAAGCACCCGGTATACTTTGCCTACCAGGTAGCCTGAGGCATGGAGTACCTTGCCTCCAAGAAGTGCATACACCAAGACCTGGCCACCAGGGAAGTGCTGGTGACAAAGGACAACATGATGAAGATCTCAGACTTCAGCCTTGCCAGAGATATCACCACATCAGTTACTATAAAATGAGAACCAACAGTGGACTGCCTGTGAAGTGGATGGTCCCTAAGGCCATGTTTGACCAGATCTACATCCACCAGAGTGACTTCTGGTCTTTTGGGGGTGATCCTGTGCAAAATTTTCACTCTGGAAGCCTCCCATATCCTGGAGTGCCTGTGGAGGTGGTTTTCAAGCTGCTGAAGGAGTCATTTGATGGATAAGCCAATAAGTGCACCAGAGAGTTATACACAATAATGAGGGGTGGCTGGCATGTGGTACCTTCAAGCTGCTGGTAGAAGACCTGGATCATACTGTGGCCTTGACCTCCAACCAGGAGTACCCGGACCTGTCCTTGGCCCTGGAACAATACTGTCTATGCTTTCCCAACACCCAAAGCTTCACCTGCTCCTCAGAGAAGAATTCCACCTTCTCTCATGTGCCGTTGCCCAGGGAGGCCTATCTGCCCTGACACCCAGCCCAGCTTGCCAATGGTGGACTCAAATGACTAGTATCCCTATTACTCCTGTCCAGATTCCGTCATAAGCTGTAACCCTTACCCCCCACCCTCCCTGCAAGACTCACTGCCTTCTCCTTTGTCCCTTTCCTACTGGCAGGAGCCAGCTGCCTACCTGAGGCCTTCACCCCTTGAAGTTCACCTCTCTTCCCCTTCCTCTTCCTCCTCCTTACAACCTGCTCATGAAAGAAAGGAACAGAGAGGCAGGTACTTGCTCGTGGCTACTTCCTTCCCTCCCATATGTTGGACCAAGACCCCTCCCTGTCATCTGGTACTGCCTAGACGTCGAGAGAGTTGGAGATGAGGCAGGCCAGTGAAAGCTGTTGGAGCTTTCCTGGTTTGGTTTTGTCTGCTTAGCATAACATGTAAGACTGAGTTCTGGTGGCAGGGACCTAGTCCTTGGGGCTATAGCACTAGCGAGGGGAGGTCAACTGCTCTGGGCCTTGGCTAAGAGCAAGCCCTGCTCCAGAGATATGGTGCCAAGGGCTTATCAATTTTGATACTAATTTGCTTTGCTGACCAAATACCTGGTATCAAAAGATGGGAAGGCAAAGACTGGAAGCAGTGTTGTGACCATGGGGTCCAGCCCCAAACTATGAAGAAAACACAAAGTGTATAAATCTGAGTAAGTATATATTTACACACCTTTTTAAATAGGTTGTTATCAAAGATTTAATCAATGGGTAATATGCTCCTCGTGGCTGGGAAGCATCAGTTGCCATATATTAAAAACAAAGAAAAGAGGTGTCTGGGTGGCTTCCTCCAAGAAGTGTCCCTTCTTTTCAGGTCATGATCCCAGGGTCCTGGGATGGAGCCCCACATCAGGCTCTCTGCTCAGTGGGAAACCTGCTTCTCCTTTTCCCTCTGCCCTGCTTATAGTTCCTCTTCCTGTCTCTCTGTCTGTCAAATAAATAAAATATTAAAAAAAAAACAAGAAAGAAACAAAATGTTTTTAAAAGGTCTTTTTTTTTTTTTTAAATTTTCTAGGGGTGCCTGGATGACTTAGTTGTTTAAGCAGATGTTTGCCTTTGGCTGAGGTCATGATTCCAGTGTACAGGGATCCAGCCCTGCATGGGACTACATGCACCCCAAGGAGCTTGCTTCTTCCTCTCCCTTTGCACATGATTCCCCCTGTTTGTGTGCTTCTTCTCTCTCTCTCTCTCTCTCTTGCTGTCAATAAATAAAATAAAATCTTTTACTAAATAAATAAAAAAATAAATAAATTTCTAAACCTACTTTCAGTTTAGGTCCCTTAACAAAAATTGCTACTGCTTCATTAAAAAAAAAAAAAAAAGGATAATTTAGAAAGATGCTTCCAGAGTTAAAAAGCTGTTTTGTTTCTTTGTCAGGATTCAATATAGAAGTGCTTTAAAAAGTAAAAGAAAAAATATGCTATATTAACTCTAATCACACTATAACTTTGGTGGTTATATCAAGATAATGAAAAGTGATTTTAAAGCAAATTTCATTATCAGACATAAAGATCAAGTCAAAATTACAGAAGAGTAAAAGGATGAATTCATCAGGGAGTATAATAATTCTTTTTTTTTTTAAAGATTTTATTTATTTATTTGACAGAGAGAGATCACAAGTAGGCAGAGAGGCAGGCAGAGACAGAGAGAGGAGGAAGCAGGCTCCCTGCTGAGCAGAGAGCCCGATGCGGGACTCGATCCCAGGACCCTGAGATCATGACCTGAGCCTAAGGCAGCGGCCTAACCCACTGAGCCACCCAGGCGCCCCGGGAGTATAATAATTCTTGAATTTTAATACGTAACAACAGATTTGGGGATATATAGGGAAAAACTAAGAACAAAAATCATAACTTCTACCTTGGACGACAAATGGAAAATAATTTCAACACCCTTATTTTAAGATTACATAGACAAATGGTCATCATATTGGTAAGATATGTAAGACTTGAACAAAATGATCAACTAACTAGATATGCTTGATATTACATTACAGTAACTGAACTAACTGAGGTCAGTCTTTGGTGAATCACAGAAACAGGTGGAGTTGTCAAACAAAGGAATCTTTGTTTACAACATACAAGGAGTTCACAGGGAATAAGTTCCAAAGCCTTGACTGTTTGAACAGGAGAGAGATTTTTATTTAGTATTTAAGATGAATACTCAGAAGGGAGAGTTTTATTATCCCGTGTATGGTTGGTCATAAGGTTGTGGATGCATGCACATCCACATATGTATTTGTGCAATATGTATTGAATGTTCACCTGAATGAAGCTTGTATTCCACCGAGGGCAGAAACTTCAACGTTAGAATAAAGCAGAGGTAACTGTTGGACAAGGGAAAGGAACTCTGCAGGCTTCAAGAGCAGATAGAAACTAGATGGGGTCTTGGGCTCATTTTCTGGGACAAGGAATGAAAGGCCTTGATTGCTTTTGAAATAGCACTAGGAGTTTTACCACTGATTTATTGTCTCAATAGCTTAGGCTATTTCCTGCTCTGGTGGTGACTGTTAGTTTTCCCATTGCCTTGTTCCCTCAAAATCCTTAGGAGTGAGGTTTTTGCATTTCTTTGTAAGAACCTCCCAGGAATTTTTGGAAGAAGTGTGCTGGGGCAAGTACACAGGTGGGGTATAGATCATTGAAAATAGCTGGGGACAAAAAATGACTTTTCTTATGTCAGGAAAACTATATCTCTTCTTTAATTTTCTAGGAACCTCTAACTCTTTCTGCTGATGTTACCAGCAGGCATCTGAGATATTACTGATTGTTCTCTTGAACCTAAGGAAAAGGAAATGTAGAAAGCAAAAGACAAAACTTTAAAATCTATCCTGCAACTCATCAATTCACTGCAGCCACCTCTCTGTCTTTCCCTTTCTCTTTTTCTCTCTTTCTCTTTCTCTCTCACTTTCTCTCTCACATACGCACAACACACGCAAATCGACTTAAAGCAATATTTAATTTTCCCTATTCCATTTTAATATACTTGAGGCATGATCATTTTCTTAGTAAATACAAGGAAAAAAAATCTAGGATTCCATCATTCTGTGTTATTAAAGTATTGAGGAATTTACTTCCAATAGCACTTATAAAAACATATTTTATTTAAGGAATATTATATAATCAGGTGCCTGCATTTTTCTTATTCTCTAACTAGTGTTATTTGGCAATTAATATTTTGTCAATCAATATTCCCCTATACCTGAATGTGTGGGCAGTGAGAGATGAGTTAGAGGCAAGGATGGTGAACACTCCCAACAACTGCAGACTACATATATCTTAAGCCATGATTTTCTTTGCAAAGGTCAACATTGATAATGTTCTAGTCATACCTCCGTGTACCAGGAAAGAAGTAGCATATTTCTTGAAAGACACAGCTATCAAAGCTCCATTGAGAATCCGTAAAGATGGAGAAGGGATTTGCAAATTAAATATCTGATAATGGACATCTACTCTGATTATTTAAAAATGAATAAAAATAAAAAACCTTACTAATAACCAAACAGAGTATCCAATTTTACATGTGAAGGAAATAATGGAAGAGACATGTCACCAAAAGTATATGGATGGCTTATAAGCACATGGCCAATTTCTCAACATTTAAACATTAAAGAAATACAAATTAAAATCATAATGAGACATGCTTACATATCTATTAGAATGGCTAAAATTATAAAGGCTAATTGTACTTGGTCTGAGCTAGATTGAGAAGAAACAAAAAATCTAAACTGTTGTTGGCATATATCATGATACAACCACTTTGGAAAATAGTTTCAAAATTTTTTTAAATGCAAAATATGTTGCAGTTACACAAATAGCCATTTTATTCTAGGCATTTCACCAAGAGAAACAATCCCTATGTTCATACAAGGACTTGTATGTGAATTTCATAGCAGCTTTATTTTTAAGAATTGAAAACAGTGGAAATGTTCATCAATGTCCATCAATAGAGCAAAGACAATTGGAGATTCTCAAAGTAATGATGCCGAGAAAAGAAAATCCAGGCCATGAATAGTATATACTGTGTGATTCCATGACTACAAAAAATCTAGAAAATACAAATTTATATATAGTCACAGTCATCAAATATATGGTGTGATTTTAGTGCCTTCTTCTGTGCTCCCATAGCTTCCTACACTTGGATCTCCGAGCATTTCTTACACCATGTGAAAATATGAACTCTTTCTCTTTATTCTGTCTTACTAGAATAAGAATCCTTGAAATTTTATGGACATTTGAACTCTCAGTTATTAGCAAAAATTCTATCACACAGTAAGTTTCCAAATATAAAAGCCAGAGTTTTACAATGACTTCGAAGCTTTTACATGATCTAGCCACTCATTTAACCTCTGTGACCTCTTTCCCTGCTACTCTTCAGTCACTCACAGTGGCCTCCTTGCTATTCCTCAGATATGCCAGGCATGATCCAACCTTATGGCCTTCAAGATAGCCAATTCCTTTGTCTGGAGTGACCTTATTGCTGATAGTTCTGCGCAAATTCATCACCTTTCCATACATTTGTTCAATTGTCAGCTTCATTGTAACTACCCTGATCTTTCTATTAAAAGATTTAACTCCCCATCCCCTGCCTAGCAACCTTGATTTTTCTCACCCTGATCGAATTTTTCTTTTTCCCCATTGTACTCTTCCTTTTTGAATGCACTATGCCATTTTTATTAAGGTTTATAGCTTTGAATTGTCTCACCCATTAAAATAAAAGTTCTACAAAGCCAAGTATTTCATTTACCAGTGTAGTCTGAAGTAATATCTGCCATATAATAGTTCAGTAGACAACTGGTAAATTTCAAAATAAATCAATGTTGAGAGTATACTGAATTTCATAAGTCATTTCAATATTTTTTTCCAAAAAATAAACTACATAAAACATACTTTAAATTTACTTTCAAAATATTTTATAGCATATAATGGACAATATACATAAGCCTAAAGAAACAATCCTATAATTAACCATTTCATACCTACTTAAAAACTGCATAATACCACACTCTTAGATCCTCTTTGAATGCTCTAAAATAACCCTTCAAAGGAAATACATTTTTAAAACTCACAGATTTTTTGGCAAATAATTTAATAAAATAAAAGTTTCATTCATCTATGTAGATCAAAATAAATATGTTTAATAAGCATGAAATTATAACTCTGAAGTGTGCTAAAATGAAACCACCTGCTAAGGGTGAGAGAACAAAAATAAACATCCTTTTTCCAAATAAGAGGAATTTATTACCTTTGAATCAAAGCATGTGGATTTGTTTTAACTGGCAATAAAGCAATATGGAGACACAAACCATAGAAAGTCATATTTTAGATTTCTAAAAGACTTCTAAGTGAAGAGTATACATTTTTTAATTGCTACATAATGCTACATAATGACAAGATGACAGGTTGTGACAAATAGCATTTTAAAAGCTCTACTCATAATGGAACGAAAGATGTCATTTCCCTATAATTTTATATATGTCTTTAATTTACTATATCTGGATCAACATATTACCAAACAGATGTTCATCAAAGACTAAATCATTTTTAATGGAACATAATAATTTGAACCTACATCTATTAATCATTTTTTTCGATCTAACATTTATAGTCTCGCTAAACATTTTATCAGTTGTTGACAAAATTCAAAATAAATAGGATAAAAAGTCGTGTTTGGAAAAGTAGATTTTTTTTCAAATTTGCATTTAAATGAAAATATTTGCTGATATTTTTAAAACTTTAAAAGTAATTTTATATATATATCTGACCTATCAGATGATATAAAATTTTTGGAGAAAATATGACATATTTTTTGATCTTGGTTGAAGGTATTAATAAAGAGCAACTGTTTGTATTATTTGTATTGTGATATCTTAGTTAATAAACATGGATAACTGGTATAAAATATGTTTTTTTAAAAATTTTATTTATTTACTTGACAGAGATCATAGGAAGGCAGAGAGGCAGCCAGAGAGAGAGGAATGGAAGCATGCTCCCAGCTGAGAAGAGAGCCCACTGTAGGACTCAATCCCAGGAACCTGGAATCATGACCTGAGCCGAAGGAAGAGATTTTAACCCACTGAGCCACCCAGGTGCCCTAAAATATGTTTTTTTTTTTAATATAGAAGTATAGTTCTTGCCAAAATATGGAACTAGCTGGAACTGAATGCCTCCTTCAAAGTCAGCTCTGGAGAAATTATGCCAGTGTAATATGGAACTATTTCAGATACTAACCAAAAAGAAAGAAATGATGATAAATTCCTTAAAAGACTCAAAGTTGCCCTTGACTGGTATGTTTCAAGCTCTATTCCTGGTTTGAAGACAGGTTTTAACAGGCCTGTCACTGTAGAAATCCACTAGATGTTTAGAGGCTATCAGAACTTTACAAAAACCTTGAAGGGGTAAAGACTTGAAAATTCTTTAGAGAGATTAGCTCCCTAAGGCATTATTCCTCCACACATTTTCCTCCAATCAATTAAGACTGATGGATGAGGGGCACCTGAGTGGCTCTCTCATCACGTGGGTGGTGGGTTAAGCCTCTGCCTTCATCTCAAGTCATGGTCTCTGGGTCCTGGGATCCAGCCCCACATCGGGCTCTGCTCAAAAAGAAGCCTGCTTCCCTCCCTGCTTGCCTGCCTCTCTGCTTACTTGTGATCTCTCTCTCTCTCTCTTTCTCTCTCTCTGTGTCCAATAAATAAATAAAATCTTTAAAAAAAAGCTGATGGATGATAAATTATGAAAACTGCTCCCTCCAAATGATGCTTCTTCATAAGGATTTAAGAATTTAAAATTGTAAGAATTTAAAATTGAAACTTGATCATAGGATTTATCTTATAGAATAAAATCAAGTGAAGGCAGTTATTATTAGTTCTGAAGTATTGGTGATTCTGAATTCTTGGCCTCATTAGTAAATTTATTTTTAAATTCTCCCATGGAGTGGTGATTGGCCTTCAGTCTTTCATTGATATACATCATTGGGTCAAATGAGATGTGTGTGCCCAGAACTATATATAATCTTTTTTGTATTTCACTGGAGATGGCATTTCTGAGTTTTGTTCAATTGAATTTGGACAGATGTTTTAATAGTCACTTCTAGAGTTGGCCCTGGAGAATATCTTCCTTTTTTTCTCTTCCCGATTCTCTGAAAAACCCTGACTAATTCACATTATAACAGTAATATCACATTTCAAGTTTTTCCAAACACTAAAGCTGCAAAATAGAAGGAAGCTACTCAGAATGGAATACTATTATGAATGATTGAGAAAGAAAACATTATTATAATTAAGCTACCAGGTTTCAATGTATTTTATTGTTGCTTAGAAAATCCTAGCATACCCAGACTTTACAGAGATTTGATGATCCTAAGAAGAGCTGAACTCATGGACCAAAATAACTATGCACATAAAAAGTACAATTACTTACCTAAAAAATATGATGTGGTTAACTTTATATGCCAATCCAAGTGTTATTGGAACAGGAATTAAAAAAATAGCTTAGGGGCGCCTAGGTGGCACAGTGGATTAAGCCACTGCCTTCAGCTCAGGTCATAATCTCAGGGTCCTGGGATCAAGTCCTGCATCAGGCTCTCTGCTCAGCAGGGAGTCTGCTTCCCTCTCTCTCTCTCTGCCTGCCCTCTGTCTACTTGTGATCTCTCTCTGTCAAATAAATAAATAAATAAAATCTTAAAAAAAAAAAGAATGACTGTACTTTTAAAAAATAGCTTAAAAGGAGCGCCTGGGTGGCTCAGTGGGTTAAGCCGCTGCCTTCCGTTCAGGTCATGATCTCAGGGTCCTGGGATCAAGCCCCACATCGGGCTTTCTGCTCAGCAGGTAGCCTGCTTCTCTTCCTCTCTCTCTGCCCACCTCTCTGCCTACTTGTGATCTCTCACTGTCAAATAAATAAATAAAATATTTTTAAAAATAGCTTAAAAGTATATGATAAAATAATGATATACATATACAAGGAAAAGAAAGATACTATACTGTGAATATAAATTAAGTGAAAATTGTTGAAATAAAGAATACAATAAATGGAGACTAAGATGAATATAGCTGTAAAATGAATAAATGAGTTGGGAAAAACAAACAAATTAATGACTTCTGCCCAAATACAGCAGAAGAGAAAAAAAAAATAAAGAAAATATTTAAATAAGTACTGAGATAAATTTTGGAGAATTAAAGAAAGATAAAAGATACCAGACTTAAAATGATGCCAAACATGAGATATCAGAAACAAAACAAAACAAAAACTACACACACTAAAAACCACTCGTATACATTATGGTGAGTTTTAAGAATATCAAAAACAGAGAAGAGCATAAATGATGCCCAAGAGAAGAACAGATCACCTAAAATGTACAAGAATAATACTGACAGCACAATTCTCAATAGTAATAGCATATAAAGAGACAGCTGGGAGTTTTTATAGATGGAAAAGATATTTGAAACTAGGTATTATACATCAATCCAAATTATTGATTAAATTTGAGAGCACAGTAAAAATACAATGAAGCATGTTAGGTCTTAGAACATTTATCACACAGAGACACACATTTTGGAAAACTTCCTTGGAAGACAGCTCAATTGAGATCGAGAAAACAGAATTATGTACTCAAAGGCACATTTTGAAGGAAGGATTGAATATAGTCTGCACTGCAAATATTCTTTAATCGTATGTTCTGAATTTCCTAAATTTAAGAAGTATTTGTTCAAATATTTATCTTTAAATAAATCCTAGGAGACTTTTTCTTGGATTCTGGAAAATCAGTCCATTTGGATACAAATCTTTTTGTCACTGATGGAAATTTTGATAGCCCTTAACTGTGGAATGCCTAATGTATTGTTACAGCAATTGTGATTTGCCAATACATGGGTGATGTGTGTGTGTTGTGTGTGTTTATTTTTATTTTTGATGGTTTAACTCTTCTATGAGATTTTTAAGTAGACATGATTTTAATAAATTATGATTTGTTGAAATTTATCTGAGGTTATATATAATAAAAATGAAATTTGTGTGAACTAAAGAAGTGCATCTCCATTTTTTTTGTTTTAAGAGTAGACTGGTCTTTAAAAATTGTCCAAAGAAGTACATTATATTCATTATTAAATTTGATAATATACAATAAAGTATTTATGGTCATACTGGACCATATCAAATTCTACTATTAATTCATATTCATAATAACCATAAGAGGAAAAAGGGATATTTTTCAAAATAATAAAAAATTAGCGAATTTTTCAGAATATGATATAGTGTTATTCACTGAACTGAGGGAACAAATGTCAAAGTCTAACACAGTTTACAGAATGTTTTAACATAAATTGAAATTTAAATCTGACCAAATTTCACAGTTTTAAGTAAAATGATAGCACTTTATATTCTTGAAAAGTGGTAAGTGACCCAAAACATGGCTTAGAAAAACAAATTTAACACTACACTAGTCTGAGATGGTTAAGTTATGGTACAACTTGCCATTGTGTATCATCAAATGGTATATTTTTTTCTTTTGGGCTTGTCATTATATTTTATTTTAGCCATTCTGGTAAGTGTGTAGTGATATCTCAGTGTCATTTTAATTGCATTTCCTTGATGTCTAATTATGTCAAAATATATTACTTTGATGTTTAATGCTCTGAACTTTCTCAGTTCAAGACCATGAAGCCACTTAGGAAAAATACAGTTGCAGAGGCACTCATAGACCAACTCTTATTTCGAAATAAGAAGAAACATTACTACCCATTCCAACAAAAAATAGATTTGTTATGCAGCAGGGATTTTATAAATTACCTGACACAACTTATATAGTAAGATGAAATGGGACAGGCGGCTTCTTGCAGCTATATACAACATCATTTTAATTTCAATTTTCAGTATAATTTTTCCAAGGTATACACAGAATATATATTTAATGTAAATTGTGAACATTTTAAACTCTGTATATGGAAATTAGTCAATTTTAAGTTTATAACAATCAAAATTAACGGAAGTTTATTTTAAATTAGTTAGCTTTCTCTGCATTGCAAGACAGAATAATCAAGAATTGGTAAGAAAAAAGTAATCTCTGTAAAATTACCGGGGGTGCATTATAAAGTGTTCGGTAACCGATCAAACTCACAATTTGGATTGAATGGCAAGTGATTTTTAAAATCTGGAACTCATTGTCAATTTTTTTTTCTTCATTGTGTCTTAATAAATTACTGTGTTCATTTGCATGGAAGTGAAGAAAAATGCATGACATTTCATCTCAACACTAACACCTTTAACTGGCAACTCTGAATGTACTTTACAGCAGTGTAACAAAGTAAAGATCAATGATGTTTCATGAAATATCTGTTATAATTCTCAAGGAGATAGGGAGTTTGTGCAAAAATGCAAATCACTTTGCGACTAAACACATTGTTTATTTCAGCTAATTTTAAGAAAATATGCTGAGAATCTCTCAAAAAAGGAAGCAATGATTTAGGTTTGCCTTCAAAATCCTTATCTAATCCTGAACCAACAGCACATAGTTCAAAGAGCAACTAATTTGAGTAGCTCCAATTTACACATTTCCTAACAATGCTTAATTTAGTGGAATTTCTGTCCAATTATGGTAATTTGATGTAATGAAAGACAAAAGTTCAAAAAGATCATCCTTAATTTATATAGATGCCAAACTCTGCATTTTCTGAATGACGCCCAGGAACGTATTTTCAAAAACAAACAAACAAACAATGCCAGAACCACTATTAGGTCATCTCTAGGCAGAAAGTGACTCAGAGCTTACATTACTCTCTCCCTGAAAGTATACTGTAGGCACTGAAACTACTACCCTGAGTCTGTGCTATCAAATTCCTTAAGTTAGAAAGTTTTAAAACCCGTCTGTGTGGGAGTATTTCATTTACAGATAGAGATTTGGTTGTTTATACATTTTCATACTTGATTTTTAGGGTGTAATAACTATGTTTTAAAATTCATGGTGGTTTTGAATACTGTTGGATAATTGAGCTAAAATGGTATATCCATTCCTCCTAGGAAACAGAAATTATAGAAAGGTAGTGCTTTTCAAATCTGACATCTTTGAGTCATTGCAGTTTCATATAAATGCAATAGGAAAAGTGTCATTCATGTTTATGATATTTTCTATAAATAAATTAGAATGTACTGGAGGCCTGATATAAAGTGGGATGCCTAAACTTCAGTAAGATCTTGTTTTCAATTCAAAATAAATTTTATTTTTTATTTTTTTATAATGTCCCTCAATTTCAGATAAGCACCCCCATAAGGTCCACTCCGTTTTTTTTAAGATTTTATTTATTTTATTTGACAGATAGAGATCACAAGTAGGCAGAGAGGCAGGCAGAGAGAGAGGGAAGAGGAAGCAGGCTCCCTGCTAGGCAGAGAGCCCGATGAGGGGCTCGATCCCAGGACCCTGGGATCATGACCTGAGCCAAAGGCAGAGGCTTTAACCCACTGAGCCACCCAGGTGCCCCCAAAATAAATTTTAAATTGAATTATGCACCTCTAAGTTCAGAGACAATAAACATCAACCAACACAATTAATAAGTTCTATTTCTTGAAATTTCGGGAACATTGATAGTCTCATCTCCTGGAAGAACAACAGCTAAAATTTTTGGTCATGGATTCTTGCTAAAATATCACTTTCCCAAAGAAAATTAATGTTGTGAATTTTTATTGATTGTTATTGATCATGAAGAATATAACAACCACGATAAAAAGAGTAGGAAAAACATGATATCTCATCTGTAAGGGCATGTGGAAAGTAGGAAATGCTAATAAAAATAACTACCATTATTTCCTAAGTTAACATAATATAACAGAACAAAAATATTTCAAAACAATGTTTTCTTTTTTTTAAGATTTTGTTTATTTATTTGACAGAGAGAGATCACAAGTAGGCAGAGAGGCAGGCAGAAAGAGAGGAGGAAGCAGGCACCCTGCTGAGCAGAGAGCCCAATGTGGGACTCGATCCCAGGACTCTGAGATTATGACCTGAGCCAAAGGCAGCGGCTTAACCCACTGAGCCACCCAGGCGCCCCCATAACAATATTTTCTAGGCTCATTCTGATAACTCTTTTCTACATTCAAATTTAAAGGTTGAGGCATGTGATATATATTACACAAAAAACATCCCAAGGCATTCGTTAAAAAAAAACTTTAATAAAGAACAAATCCAAAGGAATTTCTTTTCTAATTTAATTAACAAATTATGAATTGACTTACCTATTTCATCACAGTGTATCAGGCACCAATAATATTTTTTAATCGTCACACCTGATGCAATAGTTATCATCTTTCAGACATACTGATCACGAACAAGCAAATAAACAAGAGCACCGTAGCTTAAGATCTACCTGCATAAATATAGGCTACTTCAGACAATCTCTTCACCACAACATAGAAATGAATAGAAATCATACATGCTCTGTATGGACATACAGATGAGATAGAAGGGGATGGATGTTAATATATGCAGAATCTTTATTAATTACATTGTAAACCATAATATGGAAAAACAGAATACAATTTTAGAAATACCCAGGTCACCATCATTGTTTTATTTTTATATGTGTAGATAAGGAGTTTAATAAACAATCCATGACTATTCAACTCTTTATATTTTGAAAATTTTAGTAAAAGTAACAAACCTACCACCTAGAAAATTATACTTATCTGCAACATACAGCTTTGCCAGCATGGTAGAGGAAAAGCAAAACAAAATAAGTAAGAAAAGTTTAACATTTCACAAGAGATTTGCTTTTATTTTTTATTTATTATTTTTTATTTTTCATTAATTATTTACTTCTATTTTCTACTTTATTTTAATGAAAATGTCATGACCATAACATAAGAGCAGAATTAAACCAACATGAGAAATTATTTTTTCATAAGTTAAAATAAACTAGCTTGGTGATTAATTCAAAATTATATTACAAATTTCAGTGTTCTTGAAGTAAGTATCACTGTATAAACAAATGAGTCAGGAGTCATAAACTAATGATGATTCTAAATGTTATTTAGAGAGACATTCTGTACTTAATATATTTCAAATATTCTACACAAGGCAAAGTGGATCCAAGTAATCTGTAGGCAAAATAAGATTTTAGAGAAGTATATATTTCCAACAGTATTTATAAAATATTACCTTTATGTAAGGCATCATCCTGGACTTTGTGGAAAACACACAAAGGAGTAAGAAGTGGCCCTTCAAGAAACATATACAATATCAAGGTTTAACATGAAGCAGCATGTCTTCTCTAAGTAAAAAAAAAAAAACATTGTACCAACTGACTTTACTGAAACTTTATATTTATTGCTCTCATTTTAGGTCATAGTGTCCTTCTGCATGCAGGCTGCTATAACGGACATGATATAGACTTAATAGCTTATAAAGAACAGGAATTTATTTCTCACAGTTCTAGAACGGAGAAGTTCAAGATTAAGGAATGGGCAGATCCAGGGAGAGCCCACTTCCTCATAGATGGCTATCTTCTCACTGTAAACGTACATGATGAATGAATCAAGAGAACTCTCTGGGGTCTCCTTTAAAAGGACTGTAATCCCACTTATGACCTAATCACCTCCCAAAGGCCCCTAAGTTTTAATACTATCACTTCCAGAGTTAGATTCCGTAATATGATTTTGGGAGACATAAACATTCACACCATAGTATATATAAACAAAAAAAGACACAAAAACAACAAACAAAAAAATTATTTTAACTACCTATTATTTTCAACTACATAAACTTTTAATTTGTTTCTATATAATATTAAATAACTCATTTGAGTGATTCACTTATATCCAATGCATCTGAGTGCAATTAAATTTGCTTACCCAGCATATCCAGAAGCATATTTCTTCAGACTATCCCATTCCCCACCTTACAGGATTTACCACAATTAGAAGACATGGGATAGAGGATAGATAGATAGATGTATACATAAACACACTTGTACATACACATATGCATATTTTTTCCTGTTAATGATACTCATGCAAATAAAATTTAAGCTCAAGAAACCTGTCTTGTGTGTTACTTAATATCCAGTTTTTAGTCAACATCCAAAAACAAATAATCCAATAAAACCATGGATAGAAGACATGAACAAGTGTTTCCCCAAAGCACACATTCAAATGTTCAGTAGATACATGAAAAGATGTCCATCATCATGTATCATCAGGAAATTGCAAAGCAAAACTAGAAAGAGATACCACCTCACACCTGTCAGAATGGCTAAAATCAACACTACAAGAAACAAAAGGTGTTGGAGAGGATGTGAAAAAGTAACACTTGTGGGGGCTGCCTGGGTGGCTCAGTGGGTTAAGCCTCTGCCTTCAGCTCAGGTCATGATCTCAGGGTCCTGGGATCAAGTCCCACATCGGGCTCTCTGCCAGGCATGGAGCCTGCTCCCTCCTCTCTCTCTCTCTACTTGTGATCTCTCTCTGTCAAATGAATAAAATCTTAAAAAAAAAAGTAACAATTGTGAACTGTTGGTGGTGATGCAAACTGATACAGCCATATTTGAAAACAGTATGGAATTTCCATAAAATTTAAAAATAGAAGTCCTTTGTGATCCAACAATCCTGTTGGTGTGTATTTACCCAATGAATATAAGAAAACTTATTCCAAGGGATTCTAGCACCCCTATGTTTATAGCAGCATTATTTATAAAGCTAAGATATGGAAAGCACCCAAGTATCCATCAATTGATGAATAAATAAAGAATAAGTGGTATGTATATACAATGGAATATTATTCTGCCATAAAAAAGACTGAAATCTTGCCATTTGCAATAACATGGTTGGAACTAGACAGTATAATGCTAAAAGTGAAATAAGTCAGTCAGAGAAAGACAAATACCTTTACTCATATATGGAATAAAAGAAACAAAACAAACAAGCAAAGGGGAAATAATAAGACATAGAAAGAGAAACAAAGCAAGAAACAGACATTTCATTACAGAGAACAAACTGATGGTTACTTGACGGGATCTGAAAGGAGTGATGGATTAAATAAGTGATGGGGGTTAATTAGAGCACTTGTCATGATGAGCACTGAGTGCTATATGTTATATTGTACACATGAAACTAATACAACCATATATGTTAACTAACTGGATTTCAAATGAAAATTTTTTAAAATCCCAGTTTTTAGCTCACATTCTGGCTTACAAAAGGGATTTAGTCAGGAATTTGGAGATTAGTTAATGAACAAAAAAGGGGTGAACAGGCAGTTGTTAGATAAAATTACTATCCTTTCTGGCATTATCTTATACCTTTTATCTAGAAGTATTTTTAGCACTTTAGACTCTTCCTATTTTATTTTGAGTCATTAAACAAAAATTTCCTCAAAGGACCTTAGACTCCATCCAATTTGAGCAACAGTGTGAGAGAGGAAATGGTGTCAGGAGGAAAAAAAAAAGATGAATCTACTTTTGTTTACTAGTGAATGCATAGTTCTTCCACAGAAGAAGCTCTAAATGGAAAGGGCTCCAGCTTTATATGTGTTCAGTCATATGTTCAGAAGTAGGTAACACTATCAAAAAATATAAAGCATCTGAGATTATTTTCCCTTATTTGAAAGCTGGTGTATGAGTCTGCCGTAGTTTCTTGGGTGTTGATAGAAGACACAGACTCATGGTTCAGAAATAATATAGTTTATTATTCACAGCAATAGAGGTAGCCAGAATATTAACAGTATTTGTGTGTGTGTGTGTATTTGTGTGTGTGTGTGTGTGTGTGTGTGTAGGGGTGGGAGTTATATATCAGTTCTGAGCCTCAGTTCCCACAAGAAGAATCAAAACAGAGGCAGATAATATTTGCAAACACAACAGGTTAAGTTAAAAAAAAAGATACTATTTCTGTCTTCCAAGTCTATTCAATACAACCATCTTCAAAGGATGGCCTAGAACAAATAATAAATGCAGAAATGTAAGCAACCAATTGAAAAGTGTCTCCCAAGAAACATACTTTGAGAGTCTTCATTTGACAAAAATACTTTCTGATGGCTGAGTGATATTCCATTGTATCCATAGATCACATCTTCTTTATCCGTTTGTCTGTTGAAGGGGATCTTGGCTCTTTCAACAGAATGGCTATAGTGGACATTGCTGCTATGAACACTGGGGTGCATATGGCCCTTCTTTCCAGTAAAATAGAGCTAGCCTATGACCCAGCGATTGCACTACTGAGTATTGACCTCAAAGATACAGATGCAGTGAAAAGAATTAGGTATTGTTAAAGCACAAATGCAGGGGATAGAAGTTATGGTACAGAAGAGGGAAGGGCAACCATATGGCAGAGTAGAATAAAGTAGCTCAGGAAGAAATTAGTCATATCCAGATATTGTAAGGCATGTGGGGTTGGCAGGGAGAGCATGAGAAATCATGAGAGAAGAGAGAGAAAATGGACCAGGCAGGAGAGGTTTATAACATTTTAACATCTAAGGTAAGCATATGCAAAGCAGAATAGGGAAAGAAATAAAAGTTCTTATAAGAATCAATACATAAGGAATAACGTGGAGGACACTGGGAGATGGAGAGAAGTGTGCTGGGGGAAATCGGAGGGAGAGACAAACCATGAGAGACTGTGGACTCTGAGAAACAAACTGAGGGTTTTGAAGAGGAGGGTGGCAGGTGGTTGGGTGAGCCCAGTGGTGGGTATTAAGGAGGGAATTTATTACATGAAGCACTGGGTGTGGTGCATAAACAATGAATTTTGGATCCCTGAAAATAAACTAAAAGAAAAAAAAGACTGACTACAGACATGGAACTCAGTGTAACACAGATATGGAACTCACTGTAATACCAGCCACTTCCCACCGACACACACAGACTATGATAATAATAAATAATAATGCAATTAAGAAAATTGCCTGCCAAATAATTTTTCCTCTTTTTTATTTTTATGATTATTATTTTTATTTTATTTTTAAAGTTTTTATTTAAATTCCAGTTAGTTAAAATAAGGTTAATATTAGTTTCAGGTGTACAATATAGTGATCAACACTGCCATACAATGGCTTAAATAAAAAAATGAAAAAAATTTTTTTAAAGATTTTATTTTTAAATAAAACCTCTACACCCAAGGTGGATTTCAAACGTACAACTCCAAGATCAAGATTTATATATTTTACTGACTGTTCCAGCCAGGCACCCCAACAAATAAAAATTTTATAAAATTGTTGAGTTTGTGGGAGTCTCATTTGCTTAGTCAGTTAAGTGTCTGCCTTTGGTTCAGATCAGGATCTCAAGAGTCCTGGGATCGAGCCCCATATTGCTCATGCTCTCTCTCTCTCTCTGGCTTTTGCTCTTAAATAAATAAATAAAATATTTTTAAAAAAATTGTTGAATTTGTTTAACTAGTTTTAAACTAGTAGACAGAGATGAAGATAAAGTATGATGTCATGGCACGGAATAATACAACTTACACTTTTTAAAAAAAAATGTGCAATGCAAGTTACCTCACTTCTTTTATCACCACACTGGGACTTTCCCTACTGAGTTGTTGTAATGTAAGGACCTATTTTATATTTTTATATTTTAGCAAGAGGCTTTCATTGAGGTTAACCCTTAAACTGTCCTTGCTCCCCTTCCCCCAGGGGATTCACTTAAAAACAAGTCCTGGAAATCAGCTCCAGGTAACAAAGCCCATATACAAGGGTGGGTCAGGCCAGGTGGAGACATCAATGAGCGGAGGGGGGGGGCGGTGTTTGCATATTGTCTCCCTAGATACTAATGAGTATGCCCCACTCCTCTGCTCTTTGGGAACCTTTTTGGCACTAATCCTAATCAAGGTGTAATAGGCTGGGTCAAATGTCTATACTAGGGTAAATTGAACCTCAATTGGTCACCTAGCCTCACTGTGGAGTTTCCTGTGTGTGTTAAAATCTCATTGGTCACCTGTGCGTGGCCAGGCCTGACTGCATGGCCTTTGCCCTTAAAAGCTAGACTGTGAAACAGCAAAGGGTTGCCTTCTCTCATAAGAGGTGTGGCCCCAAACGTTCGGTTAGATTCTTGATGCTTCGCATGAAATAAAGCTTTGCTTGACCTTTGCTTTACATCAGTCTCGCTCCTTTAATCATAGACCCATTATTGGGGCATAACAGTATTAATCTTAAAGTTATAAGTCCACAATGCATCCATCATCCATTCTACCCCTTAACATTCCCCTTTGGACAGACCCATGATCTAGAACAAGCCTTATTTTATAGTGCCTTGTAGGTGATTTTGGCTGCTGCCTAAATTGCCTACTTTCCTCTCACCATTACCACGGAAATTGGGTCCACTGAAACAAAGGGGTAGTGTAAGAAATTAAGACTTCCATAAATCTCTTTAAATAATAAAGTATAAGATAGTGATACCTTTTTTTCTGCCACATAACCAATTCTTGCAAGAATAAGGTCATATAAAAGAATTTACAACACATGCTAGCATTATCCTACTGGACCCAGATCATTTGTATGTTTCTCTGTCTCTGAGAAATGTAGTTATTTACATGACTGAAACCTGAAAATTGTTTGATATGACCACTAATATCACCTTCTTTTTTTAAAGCCTGTTTAAGGCTTCTGTAATACATAGGTTTTTTAAAAACTTATTAAGCATATTGTATATATCAAACACTTTAAAAATCTCTGCTTTAAAAAAAAAAAACTCTACCTCAATGGAACTTTGAGTCTGAAAAAGATACAGGCAATATACAAGGCAACAGATAGAATAATTACATATTTGATTATATACTCTGAGGATGTCACATTAAATTGATATGAAAACAATCAGAAGGATCTGGATTTCTTGTCAAAATTTTTTGCCTTACAAAGAAATTGATATTTAGGGAAAGTTGTTACTGAAAGAGGTCCTGTGTCAACCAAAAATGTTAAATCATGATCTCGCTAAATTTTCCAGTTGTGATCATTGCTTTGTTTAGCTGTCTTCTATTAAGACTGAATTTAGTAATTCAGTCTCAGATTTCAGTAAGTCTTTTTTTAAAAGATTTTATTTATTTATTAGAGAGAGAGAGGGAGGGGCAGAGGGAGAGGAAGAACCAGACTCCTTGCTGAGCAGGCAGCTGATGCAGGACTGGATCCTAGTACCCTGGCATCATGACCTAAGCTGAAGGAAGACACTTAACCAACTGAGCCACCCAGGCACTCTAGACTGTAAACTTCTTAAAGGTAAAAAAGTTTATTCTTCTAGTAGTTCCACAGACATTTCTAACATCCATAAGAAAGCATGTACTGATGTAAAATGCCAGCAAATCAAATTATTTAAAAAAGAAAGAAAGAAAGAAAAGATATATCTGGATAAAGAGAAAAACAGAAAATCTAATAATACATTGAATTATTACAGCAAAGAGTGGAGGAAGAGAAAATAAATATGAAATAGAGATTTCCACTAAAAGAAAAAAATTGAATAAGGCAGGAGATTTAGAAAATTATTATGACAGACTTGAGAAAAAAATAAAATAGGAATTTTTAGAAAATAGCAATAAATGAAAAGGTAAATTGTTCCTACCTTTATAATATTAGCTGTTTGTTGTTGTTGTTGTTGCTAATTTACCTATTTAAGCTAATAAACAAAGAAAGGTTTCATTTAGGAATAAGGTTTCTATGTATATATATATATATTTTTTTTTCCATTTAGGGATAAGGTATATATATATATATATATATTTTAATTTTAATTGTTAGAAAATGTGTCACAGAAAGTGTTTAAACTTTAAGATACAGATGCAACATGTAATGAACTGCATTGTTTGAACGTCTAATTTGTAAATGCTGTTAGAGGAAACTTGGTGGAAATGTTCCTATGTGCTTGTGTTTCTGGAACTATGTATATTTATTAATAAGGAATAGTTTAAAATTATGAAATGACCAGGAGTGGACAATTTTACTAATCCTATCAGCTCTTTGCAGCTCTTTTATTAGCCCCCTTCAGGAATATCAGCTTTTTTATCTAATTAAATTTTATATTAATGTGCTTTTGACTTTTGGCCTTTCTCTTCCTTCTGTTCTTTTTTTTCCCCTAAATTACATGTTTCTGTTTAACAGCTACTATCAATTCTTTGATATGAATTCTCAACATCAATTTACTAACTCCAGAGATGAAGGAGCATCAATATTTAGAACCGAAGAATACAAAGCCTTGGGCATCTGGATGGCTCAGTCACTTAAGCATCTGCCTTCGACTCAGGTGGTGATCCCAGGGTCGTGGGATGGAACCCCAGGTTGAACTTTCTGCTCAGCTGGGAGCCTACTTCTCCCTCTCCTTTTGCCTGCAGCTCCCTTTGTTTGCGTTCTCCCTCTCTTTGTCAACGAAATAAAATATAATAAAATAATGTAAATAATACATTTATTTATTTATTAAAATGCAATTATTACACAATACATAATGTATTGCATAATTATAATAATGGTTAAATAATTTATTAAATATTTATATTAAATATATCAATTTAATTAAATAAATATTTTTAGAATTTAAAATATTTCAAATTTAGATTATTAAATATTAAATCATTAATTTAATAAATAAATATCTAAACATAATTAAATAAAATAATTTATTTATTAAAATGAATAAAATAATGTTGTCATTATCTCAGCATGTATTTTTAAATAGTCTAAAAAAAAAATCTAATAAAGTCTAAATACATTGAGTTCAGATATTTATACAAGTTAACCCAGACACTCAACCCACAGTTTCAAAACTTTTGTTTTTATCTACTACTCAAAATACGATTTTAATGTATTTATTTGTAACTTTGACATAGCAAGGAAACTTGGAGGAAAAGGAGACATTTGCTTTTAATATTTGAAAATTATTTTGTTGATTTAAAAAAATAAAAACCTTAACACGTGAGCATTTCTTCTTAAATAACACTGTGAAGTTTCTGAGTCGCATTCTATTAAAAGTGCTGATAAAATGGCCTCAGTTACTCATTTAAATTATCAGCTGAATGGGTAACAAATGAAGTAGAGAGCTTTTTAATTATTTATGAATGTATTGCTTGTGGATGGAGTGCCACATAGAGTTACCTCTCTTTTTGGCTTTGTTTTGTGAGCAGCAGTGGAATCTATGAATGAGATTAAACATAAGGACATTCACAGAAATTCTTAATGAACTTCTGGGGAAGGGCAATAAGTGCAAGGAAAAACTGCAGCAAGACTAATTACAAATTTCAAGTGGTCATCGCTTAATTATAGAAGCTTTTAAGTTCAAGTAATATATCATTTTTATGAGCCTATCATATTGTATTAATTAACACAAAATGCACTCTTGAACACTTATCTTTTCACATATTTCTTATTCTTAGTACTTAAAATTACCCTTATGATTGATAAGTAAATGGATTTTACTGACAATGCATTTATTTACATAAATAAATAATGCTGTTTATATATATAAAAACAATTGAATATGTGTATGTGTTCAATGAATTTTTTTTCAAATTAACATCTTAATTCTACCACATTAGTTACAAATAGATATAGACTTTATAGATTCATCAAATATTTTATTCTCAAATTTATATGTCCTTTGTGAAGTAAATGAAACTGTATATATTAAATATAATCCTATCACATGTAACAGTTACTAGTGCATCCCAGGACATACATAGGTCAGGTCCTCCTCAAGGCATCACGGATAACTGGATTTAACTTTCTATCCTAGGAGTCTTCTGTATATTTCTGTGGCTTTTATACTACAATCAGGAGGAAGAATTCTTTTGCTAAAAGCTTCCAAATGACTATGCGAGTAGATTATTTGTAGACTAGTGATATAATATTATAGTTTAATATGTGAAGCATGATAAAATAAAATGCCATTGCCATATTTAATTTGTTCAGTAAAGCATTCATTTAGTTATCAAGCATTCATTTTCTTTTTTTAAAGATTTTATTTATTTATTTGACAGACAGAGATCACAAGTAGACAGAGAGGCAGGCAGAGAGAAAGGAAGGGAAGCAGGGTCCCTGCTGAGCAGAGAGCCTGATGTGGGGCTCTATCCCAGGACTCTGGGATCATGACCTGAGCAGAAGGCAGAGGCTTTAACACACTGAGCCACCCAAGAGCCCCAAGCATTCATTTTCTTTATACAGAAGAGATAGAACAATATTATATAGTAGAAAAGACAGTAAATAATCTAGAAACCTTGATCATTTTGTTTTGGCAATTTTAGAACATAAAATTAGCTAAAGCTCAAGTGCAAGTTATATTTGTATCATAGGAGGAAAAGTTAATTAAAAGTTTGTTTATTACCATAGTTTAACACTTCAACGAAATGATAACGAGTCCAAAATCAATGAATATATGAAGTATACAATAAAAACAATAATCTTGAGTGTATGTGACTCACTGTAGGTATTGATAGGCTAGAAATCAAAGGGAAAGTATCTATAGGGTTTGTTCAGTTCCATGCTCATCAGATTAATAGGCTTTCTCATATTGCTTCCTTCACCACATTAATTTGTCTAATGAAGTTTTCAAGAGTTAAAGACAGTGATAGGTTCATGGCTGGAGAGAAGGTACAGAATCTAAGATAGTTCAGCAGTGCTTATTATTTAAGAGAAAGACAGCATGGGAGGTGAGGGGTATATCATGCATCCTGTTTTCACTCCCTTTGTGGAGCACCTACCCTGGAGGTCATGTAATAATAACCAATGACCAAAAAACAATAAAAAAACCCAAACATCCATGTGGAAGTGCCATCCCTGCCTGGAGATGAGTAGACTGCTCAAACAGATCCTGGGCAGGCATCTCAGCCCAGGCCTGTGTTGGGGAAGCTGGTTCCTGGCTTTGGGCGCAATCTGGAAGCCAGCAAACTGACGGGAGAGTGCAGCCAGGGTTAACAGGACTGATGATCTTTTTGCAGCCAGGCCGCGGGTGGACACCCGCTCAAGGAGCCAGGCTAGGAGGCTGCCCAGCGCCAGCGCTGGTCAAGCTTGTAGCCCCCGGGGCTTCCCCCGCGCCCCAGCCAGGGCGGGGCCTCAGGAGGGAGGGGGCGGGGGCAGGGCAGAGAAGGGGCTTTGCTAATTGCCAAAGCGAAAAGGGAGCTCACAGAGGACTCAGGAGGGAGGGGGGCGGGGGCGGGTGGAGGGCGGCGGGGAGAAGGCGCTTTGCTAATTGCCTAAGCTGGAAGTGAGCTCACAGAGGATGTGGCTGAGAGTCTGGGAGGAGGTGGAGGGGCTGGCGGAGGAGGGGCGGGCAGCGCCGCGGTGCTGTGCTGCGGCTCAGTCGGGACTGCAGGACCCACCGGACTCGCCGCCCGTACGCTCCCATGTGAGGCTCCGCTGTCCCGCTCCTGCTGCCTGCTGCCCCTCCCCGCCCCAAGGCTTCTCCGGACCACCCTCTGCACAGGGGTAAAGTGACACCGCGCCGCGCCCTCACCTGGAGCAGAAAGCGCGGACCCGACCTGGGGGCGAAGAGGGGGGTTGTGGAGGCCCAGCCTCCCGCGAACCCCAGGGCACCGGGACCACCCCGGACGCTGCGCCAAACCCGGGTCCTCATGGGGTCGGGCTGGGGACAGCGCCTTGCGAGGTGCCCCCCGCCAGCAGGCACGCTAGCCCCCATCTTTCCGCAGCCCCATGCACCCGTGCTGAGGACCCCCTTCCCTCCCCCGCCGTGGCCCCGCTGCTTTTGTTCTGGACTTGGGATCCCAGGTGGAAACTAGTCCCTCAGACCTCCCTGGCAGCAAGGAGGGCAGGGAGGGATTCTTGGTTTCCTGCCCTGGGTCCTCCTCTCTCCCCATTCACAAGCCTTCTGGCTTCCCTTTCCTCTCCTCATTGTCAGTTTTCTGAAATGGTTTTCTTCTGCATGTTGACCCAAAGAGCTATTTCATGAATGAATATACACGAAACTGAGTTGGGGCCCACCTGTGAGAGCCCACCTGTAGAGGCCTTTCATTAGAATGGTCTCTGGTTCTAGCCTCAGTTCAGAATACTGCATGTACCTGAGGACCAAGTCCAGATGTTTCTTTCATCTCTGACTTGAATTTGAAATCCTCCTCAGACTTCAGCTTCCAGGATTTCTCCAGTCCTTGCTCTCCCACTGTCTTGGTGGGGATCCGCCATGAGTGTTGAACACAGGAATGAATGAATGATATATACCCCAGACTGCTGGGGCTTTGTCTTCTTTTGCTGAGGTTGGAAAGGCTTGGGAGAGACCCCCTGTATGCAGATAGAGAGCTGCATGCAATTGCTTAGATAAACGTGTTCCCCACTTAACTGCTTGGGCATTGAACATTTCGCCCTTAACCTGTGGCTTGAGCAGTTAGGAGGAGACAATCTGGAGGTGAATCAGAAGATGGCTGAATCCACATGGTGGTGGTCTGGGTTTGGGAGATTTTCCTGTAGATTCAAAGGAAAGATATAAATTCTTCCAGTGGGGAGTGGTAAACTTTTTATCGATGGGAGATGGAAAATAAATGGTCTGGTTAAACTTTCCCGCCCCCTCAAAACCCATTATTTGAAAACACAAAAAGCAAAGTGAAGGGAGAAATCCTCCCACTCCCATTCCCACTCACCTCCATAGCCATCTCCTCTTCCAAGAACCTAACAGACAAGGTGCCAAGAAGTGTTAGGTACCAGCAGTGGTCTCAGATCTCATTCAAGAATCATGGTGAAAGGCTTTCAAATAGATTGTGGGGGAACAGGGGTCCAATTAGGGGGGACAAGTTTAAGGTTTGCCTGGTCCCCTAAAAATTAATGGCACTAGAGAAGATGACCTTTGGGAACTATAGCTTAATGGATACAATGTGTTAAAAGCTTCAGTGAGTCATGGTGGAAAGAGGCTATGAGGGCAGCAAACACAGTCCTAGATGATGTTATTAATAGCATTATAGGCTCTAGATTTCCTATGGTGGTGTTCTTGGCAAGACCAGCCTGGCCAAAGTGGATACTCTCAACCTGGAACAGAGGGTCTTGGAGATGCCAGCACGTGAGGTATGATGAGAGGGTAAAATGATAGGAGGTGTCCTTTGGAAGGACTGACTCCTTGACTTTAAAAGGGAGAACCCAAATCTGTAGGTGAAATCTTTCTGGCTACAAAGAGGGCCAAGGCCTCCTAAGGCCAAGGTCTCCTCGTCACTTTCAAAGATGTCGAAGAATATATTCAGACATTTCAAAGATGTCCTCATATCATTGGTTCCCACTCTGGAATTCTATCAATAAGGTGAGAGTTCCTCTAGTTGAAAAAGAGATCTAAAAAGACTTCCCTTTCTCATGTAATTTCTGTAACCTCCAGGACACACCCCTTCCAGCTCTGTAATGAAGCCACAGCTGGTGCCAATTTGTGGAACTCCTTAAAGTCTATTCTCCCTTATATACCCCCGGACCAAGTTCCCATGCTCCCTCACCTGATTTCCTGCACTCACCTCCCACCTGGTGTGTTCACACCTGCAAGTGCCTTTTACCAACCCCTTTGCCAAAAGGCAGCCAGAGTGACCTTTCAAAGACCTATCAGTTCCTGGCATTTGTCTCCATAGAAATCTGCACTGATCTTCTAACAAATTCTCAGTCCTCCAAAGGCACCCATAATCCTCCCATCAGTCTATTCATACCCCTCCAACTGACTGATGCCTGTTCTGCCCCATCTCTCTGCCCTTCAACCACACTGCCTCCTTCTTCCTGTGGAGACCTCTCATGCCACCTGCCTCCAAGCACAGGTGATTCCCATTGATGGGAAGACCCTCTTCTCTCCCCCATCTCCCCACTCCAGTTACTCCCACTTATTCGTGAGCTCACAAGCCCCATGGTACACACTCTCCATGCAGCCTGCTCTCTCTTTTCTAGCACTGGCCTCCGTTTCTAGCTGTGGTTGTGTCATGGATGTCCTTCCCCAGCCAGCCTCCAAGCTCTCCTTCCCTTTAGCTCCAACACCTGACACAGTGCCTGGCACGTAGTAAGCCCTGGCTAGCTTCTAAGAGCCTCACTGAGGGACTGAAAGCATTTTAAAAATGTCACTACGTAGGCTCCAAACTGTAGGCAGAAAAAGCTTTGCCTGGATTGACATTTTAGAGACGTATTGGTCAAGTTGGATGTGTTCACTGACTTTGCCTTGTAAAATTAAAAAAAAAAAAAGGACCTCTGTATCGCTTCGCATCTACCGAAGGCGCATGTATACTACTAGACCACGTTATGAGCTTAATGGAAGGAGACAAGATGTTTTCGCTAAGAAAATGTATAAGACTGTTGAGGTCAAGTGGGAGGAAACAGTCCGTTTGTTGGAGCATTGCTATCTTACTCTATCACAGCCACTCATAAAAATCTGACACGGGGTGAGTCAGAATTGTCTGTCGGAGACGAGTTAGATCTGGCTCATGTTCCTACAGACATGAAAGCCAGAAACGAAGAAGGAGGCTTTGAAAGCGTGGGTTGAGGAGGCCGTGTGGTTCACTGCGATGAGCTAAGTGCCCAGGGCCACCAGCAGACATGCTGGCCTGTGTCCCTCCTTTGTTCTGGGGTCCCTCTTGCACCATGTGGTGAGGCTGGTGGCTGGGAGCAGCTCAGGACAGGACCTGGTGGCATCTTACCTCTCCCACCCTCCTGTGGGCTCCAGTGGGCTCCAGTAGGTCCCAAGGGACAGCCTGCCTTCCTTGAAAAGCCCAGTAGCACTGGGAGCAGAAACTGGGGCCAAAGAGTGAGCACCCTGTTTGACAAGCTGGACCAGCCACCTCTTCTTCAGATGCAGGGGGAGCCCTGGCATGCTGACTCCTCCCTTCTCCCTTTCCCCTTTCCTCTCTTCCTCCCTCTTTCCTTCCCCTCTCTCCTTCCCTGGTGGTGCCCTTTCCCAATGCCCACTTCATCCCTTTTCCTTTCTACATACCTGTCTTCTAGAGTTTCTTCTCTTTCCTCCCCATTACTTCCCTTCATCTGAATCTCCTCTTTGGTCCCTTTGTCCCTGCTCTCTGCTCCTCCTCCCCTTCCCTGGCCCCTGTTCAGCTCCATACTGAATGCAGGCAGAGCTGGACTAACATGCTCACTTGCTAGCTCAGCCACCCTCCAGAGAAGTCACTCTTCGGTGGCCACCTTCCTGACCCCCTGGTCGCTTCTCCACTTGTTCAGATATTGCTCTGAAGTCTGAGGAGGACAGAGCGGGGCTGCCACAGAAGCAGGCCAGAGGAGAAACCAAAACATGTGTCCACACTGTCCCCCAGCACTGCTGCTCTGAGAGCTTTCAGAGTCCTCAAAGGGTTAGGATTTAGGGGCTTCTTCAGAACCGGGAGTGAAAACAACCATAGGTCAAAAGAAAAGCTATGGCACCCACAAAAAATAATAATCACAAATGAAAACTATGTTAACTCTGAGTCCCAAAGTCGAAAAATTGCCTTGAATCTGTCTCTAGAAAGCACCCAAGGCCTCACTCTCTGGGTTCTGGGTGCCCTGGAAATGGCAGGAGGCTCTGAAAAGCGCGTGGGGATGCCGAACTATGGGGGCTAGCCTGCCCTCTGGCGGGGGGGGGGGTACCTCCTGTGGCGCTGTCCCGGCCTGACCCCCTGCGGACAGGGTGTGGCACAGCGTCTGGGGTGGTCCTGGTGCCCTGGGGTTGGCGGGAGGCTGGGGCCCAAACATCCCACGCCCAGCTTCTGGACCGCGTTTTCTGCTTCAGGTGAGGGCGCATCGTGGTGTCACTTTACCTGTGAGCAGAGGGTCCTCCAGAGAAGCCATTGGGCAGGGAGGGGCAGCAGGCGGCGGGAACGGGAACAGGACACCACGGCCTCATGGGCTAGGCTGGAGCATGAGAGTGCAGGGGCAGCGAGTATGGTGGGTCCTGCAGTCCCGAATGGGCTGCAGCACAGCACCCTGGCGCTGCGCGCCCCTCCTTCCCGCCTGGGCAATTAGCAAAGCCCCTTCTCCCGGCCGCCCCGGACCCGCCCCCGCCCCCGCCCCCCTCCCTCCTGAGTCCTCTGAGAGCTCACTTCCAGCTTTGGAAATTAGCAAAGACCCTTCTCTACGCTGGCCCCACCCCCTCACTTCTGAGGCCGGAGCCCATGCTGGGGTGCGGGGCTAAGCCCTGGCATGCTGCTGCATTGCCAGCGCCTGCGCTGGGCAGGCGCCTAGCCTGGCTCCCTGAGCGGGTGTCCACACGCAGCCTGGCTGCCAAAAGATCATCAGTCCTAAACGCCGGCTGCACTCTTGGGTCAGTTTGCTGGCTTCCAGTTTGCGCCCAAAGCCAGGAACCAGCTTCCCCAACACAGGCCTGGGCTGAGATGCCTGCCTGGGATCTGTCTGAGCAGTCTCCTCCACTCCAGGCAGGGATGGCACTTCGACCTGGATGTTTGGGTTTCTTGTTTGTTTTTTTGGTCATTGGTTATTACATGACCTCCAGGGTAGGTGCTCCACAAAGGGAGTGAAAACAGGACGCCATATATAGCATACAGCCATTCTAGAAAAATAGCTTGGGGTTCTCTCGGGAACGCGGCATTGGTCCTTGCACTATGGTTTAATAGAAAAGGGATTATGCACCAAGTTACTTAAATGAGCATAGGTTGAAATCGTTTACTGAGAGTAAATATTTTAAATAGTTATATTTTAACTAAATCTATTATCAATCATAAATCTATTACACGAAGGTTACAGGCAATTTAAAAGCAAGAGCACTCTCTTCAGGGTTTTAAATAACCCCTGTCTGTCTTGGCACAAGAAATGCAAAGATAGGAAATGGTTTGTAAAAGATCATATAATAGATTTTACTAATTCTATTTATTTGACAGACAGAGATCACAAGTAGGCAGAGAGGCAGGCAGAGAGAAAGATGGGGAAGCAGGCTCCCGGTCAAGCAGAGAGCCTGATGAAGGGCTCGATCCCATGACCCTGAGATCATGACCTGAGCCCAAGGCAGAGGCTTAACACACGGAGCCACCCAGGCGCCCCCAGATGAAATACATTTCTGACTTAGAAACTTCAGATAGAATTATTTTGTCCATGATGACAACTGAAGAAAATGTGTCATCCCTAAACCTAACCTTAAACCCTACCAACGCTGAAACCTAAGCTGACCTTAAAGCCCAAACTAGAACCCTGAATCCCAAACCTGGAATGGAACCCAAAGCCTGTACCTGAGCCCTGGATCCAAGCCCTGAACCAAGAACCCAAACCCTAAACCAGACCTCCAAGTCATGAAACCTGAACCCAAATCTCAGCATGAAGTCAAACCCCAAATTTGACCTTGAACTTTATCCCATAAGCCCTGAGTCTTAAAGCCTAAATCATAAACTTAAAGCCCTAAACTATAACTCTGTTCCCTTGTCCTTCACTCTAAACCCTCACCCTAACACTAAACCCAAAGCCTGATCTAGAACTCTGACTAAAACCTGAACCTGTACCCAAATTCAAATGCTTCACCACACTTTGCTTAGGCACTTGCCATTGATGGATATTTGCAGTTTCTACCTTTTGATTCTTGTGAACATTGTTTGGGTTGGGGGCTAGGGTTAGGGTCTTGGATTAGGGTAGGGTCCAGGCTTGAGACCAAGTTGAGGTCAGAGTGTGGGTCTGCATCAGGGCCATGTTCAGTGACACTGTTTGGGTCAAGGACTGTTGTAATTCCACATTGTTTCCAATTCATTGTTCCTTAGCTATTTGGGGGGAAGTTGGGGGGTATTGGGCTCCATGCAGCTTGAATTTCCGGAATGAAATGGCATCAGCTGGACCCCAGGAGGGAGCAGGACCTTCCACTGAAGGGTGAGCTCCCACAGTCCTGCACTGCCTTGCACCGCCTGCAGAGGGCGCCAGACCCCAGCTCCCGCCCTGAGCCCAGGCTGCACAGCCACAGCTGGGACCAGAGCCCCGCCTCTTCAGGACACACTGTGGAGACTTCTGGAGAATGTGGGGCGCCTCCCACCCTGACAGGACAAGCTGAGGAGGGTGTGGCTCTGCATCCACACTGACCGGACCCGTTGTGGAGGACGCGCCCACACTGGCAGCAGTCCAACCTCCTAAGGACCAGATGCTGGAGGAGCTGAGGAGAAGCCGCCTGAGTGGACTGTCAAGGGGTTCGTGGTCTCAGGACCCCACAGAGAAAGAGAGCCCTATGTAGACACTGGGGCTTCCGTCGTTTTGTGTGAGGAGACGTGGACTCCTGCTGTGCTGTGCGCGGGGCTGTGGGGTCCCCCCTTTCTGGGCTCGGGTGCTCCTAGGTCCTCATCTGTGTTTGTGTGCTCGCGGATTCGGTTCCTGGGGCTCCTCAGATGGTCTGAGGTCAGGGAGCGTCCGCCTGCTTCGGTGCTTGTGCTCTCCCCACCTCAGCCCTGCGGGGTCCTTCCCGTGTCCACACCCACTCCAGGCTTGCGCCGAGTCCGGAAATTCGGGAGCCAGAGTGAGGACTCTGTAGACGGTTTTGGGAAGAGTAGGTATTTTCCCAGTGTGGGTTCTACCCTGAGCACAGTGCCTCCCCATCTCCGTGTGTACCCCTCCCTGTCTGTCGTCATTGTTGCAGGGCTGTCAGATGACAGGTCTGTCACCTTCTTGGTTCAGGGGCCTCCCGGGTATCTTGCTGTCTTGGATGCAGGTGTAAATGAGATCGTTCTCAGCAGTCTCTTTTTGATGGTTCCTTCCGAGCACGTAGGAGTGCCACTAATTTGTGCATATTGATTTTGTTCCTTGCAAGTTTTTGAATTTATTAGTTCAATTGGCCTTAAACTCAATCTGCCAGTTATTTGACCAGCAGCATGGGTTTAATTGGGAAGAGCAGAGAATGGCAGTCTGGGCTGAGCAAGCTAAGGTCCCACACAGGCAAGTGCGAGAAACAAAGGAGAGGAACATTATTTCATGGAGGAGGAAGAAGTTGGGAAGGGTGCTTGAAGGAAAGTCCCTTGGAGAAAGGCACGGTGATGGAGAATTCTCACCAGCTGAGCTGCAAAGCTCCTACAAAAAGTCAGGAGATGAACCTCCAGCTTCCCGTGTGAGGCCTGGAATTGGTGAGTCTCTCCTGTGGGGGATTGCAATGTGGGGTCTGTAATGGGCACTGAGCACCAGGCGCTCCCTTCCAGCCTCCCCTTCTGGCATCCCCAGTCCACTTTACTGGGGCTTCCCTTCCTGCTTTTGCACAGTTCTAACCAGCTTGTGGTGGAACGTTGTGGAAAAACTGAAATTCCAAATCCACTGCTTCTACTGCACCTGTGATACAGGGGCCCATGATTTAATTCTCCCACGAGTCTCTTGCTAACATGTGTCCTCTCCATGTTGGGTGACCTGGATTTGGGAGGGCTTGGCCTCCATCCCAAAGTCTGATGTTCTCGCTGCTTCCGTGTCATCGTGCTAACATGGATATTTGGAAGATTCATTTCCTCTGTGGTGATTTCAAAGTGCAGTCAGCTTGTTATAGCAGCACAAATACGTGCTGTCTCCACACTCAGATTCCCCAGCCGTCATTTCTTTACCACGTTTGCCACTTCACACGGGATGCTTCAGTGTGTTTGATCCCACACCAGGACAATGTCCTGCAGAACCACCACATAACCTGAAATGAGGAGATCATTACAGAACCCATCCAAGGGTTAGTGTTAGGAACCAGGGACATGGCAGGGCTGATCTGAAGACCCCATGGAGAGCTGTCTGGGTGGCTGAGTTGACAGTGGAGGTGAGGGTGAGTGTCTGGCTCTGGCTTTTTGTCCAGGAGTCGGCTCTGTGTGGGTGTGTCCTTAGCTAGGCATGCAGATTTCTGCTCCTCTGAATCCTTTCCGGAGTTCCAAATGGCACAGTTTCCTTCTGGGCAGCAGGCTGAGTCCTCTGGGATTGCCCATGTGTCCCCAAATTGTAGGGCACCTACTGCAAGGCCTTTGGGGTCAGAATCTTGAAAAGCAAACCAAAGGTTATGGTTAGGGACCACAACATGGCAGGCCCGATCTGCCAGCACTCTGTCCATCTTTCTGGGGGAGGGGGCAGTCGAGGGATTTGTTCAGGTTGAGTGTCAAGCTCCAGGTTTGCATCCAGGGGCCTGCTGAATATGGGGCTGTCCAGAGGTAGGAATGCAGATTTCAGTTCCTCTGAATCCTTTCTGGAGTTCCAAATGGCATGGTTCCTTTCAGGGTGGCAGGGTTAGTCCTATGGTGTTCCTCACTGTCCCCAATCTCTGAGGCTTTGGAGCCAGGCCGTCGGGGACAGACAAACACAGGCTGGAGAGCTTTAATGTCAGAAATGTATTTTCGCACAGATCTGGAGGCCAGAAGTTCCAGATCAAGGTGCCAGCAAGGTTGGTCTCCAGTGAGCTTTTTCTTGTTGTTCTATAGATCACTACCTTTTCAACTGTGCCCTCAGATGACCTCTTCTCTGTGGGCCCCCAGAGGGGAGGTAGGGGGAGTGCTTTCATGTGTTTCACCCTTATGAGGACACCAGTCCTAGCAGATTAGGACTCCTGTGACCTCACCAAGCCTTCAGTACCTCCTTCTAGGTAGGCCCTATCTCCAGATGCAGTCACACTGGAGATTAGGAATTCTTCATATGACTTTTGTGGGGACACAATTCAGTCCATAACAATTAGTACAGGAGAAAAGCCATGGAGAGAATTCTAGAGGAGTCACACGTTGATGTTATAAGGTAAGTGGGTATAAAAGAGCACCTCTGAAGTCCAATAGGTCATTAGAGCTAGAGGCTGACAGGAAAGTCCCGTACGTGCCACAGTTTTGAGTTTGATGCAAGCGCAACTCTGAAGGGAAGATATTTGGGAGGCCTTGGCCGACCACTACTTCCAGCCAGGGGTGATTCTGGAGGGAGTATCTCTCGGAGTGCTGCCTAGAATCAAGACTTTGGGGTTGGAAAAGTGCCACTTCCAAAGCTGGAGAAGGATGGTGCTGTAAGTTACTTGAAGAGTACTGTTCTGGGAGATAGGAGATCTGGGGTGTCTTCTTTGTTCTGCTGCTGACCAGATGTGAAAATGCAGATTAACTCCCTAACCATCTCAGTTCTACCACCATGTGCTGCTGTCATGTGTCCCAAGCCCCAGAGTTAGTTTGATCCATAAGCAGAAGCCAGTCTTTTAGTTCCCAATCTCTTAATCGGGCTGATCGTCACAATATATAGCGGACACGTGACAGCCACCGGGGAGAAGTAAGGGTTGTCTTCCCCTCAGGGAGAGTGGAAAAGCTCTAGGAGAGGGCATACCCGTAGACCAAAGGCAGCCAGTGCTGGGGAGTGGAGCCACGGGGAAGAGTGTGCTGATGGCAGCCTTGTGGAGGGAGGGCAGAAAGAGCCACCACCATGACACTTGAGTTACAGATCGAGCTTGGGGATAGAGAAGGGATCAGGGCACGGTAGAGCAGCAGCTGGCAAAGTGATTCTGTTGAGCTTAAGCTCATAGTGCCTTAGCGAATTAGAATGGGAAATGCCTTGCTATTGTCTGTGACTCTGTGATTGTGTGAGTATGAGTGACAGAGTGGGGACAAAGAGAGAAGGAGAGAGAATACATTAAATTTTAAAGAAGGACAATAAGGGACGCCTGGGTAGCTTACTCAGTTAAGCATCTACCTTTGGTTCAGGTCATGATCCCAGGGTCCTGGGATTGGATCCCATACCAGGCTCTAGTGGGGGGCCTGCCTTCCCTCTGCCTGCAGCTCCCCTTGCTTGTGATCTCTCTCTTCCTCTGTAACAAATAATAGTAAAAAATAAACAAGGGCGATACGTTATGTTTACTTTTGTTTCTGATGCCAGACATGGGTTCAGAGGATTGAAGAGGGAGATCCAAGGAGCTAGCCTCTCAAGAGGAGTGAATACCTAGTCACTGGTAAGACCCCTGGTCCTGCAATACAATATGGCTCCTGTGATCTGGGTCCTGTTAAATGCCCCTCGCCATCCTTCACCCGATAGTTTGATTCTTCATTGCGTTCAGTGTGGGGAACTGGGAGAAGCTATGACACTTGGCCCTTTGTGGAGGAATGTTAGTAGTATAAATAGCAATAGTTATCAGTTCTGGAGCACTTCCATGACTCTGCTGCAGGCACTCTGCTGTGACCTGGGTTTATAGCAGTGAGATAAACATAGAAATAGATGTGGGCTCTGTTCCCAAGAATCTGAAACCCACTATTCTCCTTGTCCCCTTCCCATTCTGTCTTCTTCAGCCCTTGTGCAATCCCACCAAGCAGGAAGCTTGCTTCTCCCCTTCCCTCTCCTGCTCCCCCTGCTTGTGCTCTCATTCCCTCTCTCTGACATGTAAATAAATCAAATGTTTTAAAAAATTATAAAAAAGGCAAAACAAATAACCATTTTTGGAGAGTGATTTTCTGAATGCAGTTATGGGCAGTGCTGGGTACTGAAGAAGACGCTCTGCTGACCAGAGGAGTGGGGAAATTACAGAACAAATTCCACAGGTCATTGAATATATCACATTCATCACCCCACCCATAGCACTCATTAATCTCTAGCCCAGCCAATATGTTGGTTATAAAAATGAGCTTTCTCCAAACTGACAGGAAGTTCTCGTTTTAGCAATGTAAATCATTCTGATCTTTATCACTAATGTGATCTAATCCTGTCTAGTAAAGAAACTTGAGAGTTCTATATCTCTGTAAGCATTTAAGAAAAACAATGGACTCTACTCTAATTACTTTTTAACTAACTTGACTTGCCAAAGGAAGGAGAAAGTAAATATCAGAAATCTTACCACTAAGCACAAGTTGCAAGTTATACCTGCCAAAATGTGGTTCAAAATATAAGTAACCAGTCTCCTTAGAAGCCTTTTACCTTCTTATATCTGTTATGTTGGGTAAATGAGTAGTTACTAGAATACAGCTGGCTCAGTGATCACAATTCAGCTTACCCTCAGAAATATAAATAGATTACATGTTTAGCCCGGTAACTGGACACTGATATAGAATTATTCACTGGCTGATTCCTAGATCAGAAACCACAAAAAATTTTTCTTTTTTATGGAAGTATGGCTGTTACAATAGTCTCACCTGTACCTCATAGTGATTGACTTAACTACTCTATACGTTACAACTCTAGATGTAACATTTTAATAAAACAACAATATCTTTGATGGTATCATGGAAATGTAAGTGCCTTGTGCACTTTTCTTAATGTGTATAATTACCTAAACATCATAGTAAGTAAATCAAGGCCATTGTCAAGCTTCCGTCAAGGAGAGTCCTTAACTAGAGGGATTTCCCATTGCTCTCAGGATGATAACCTCTGAGTTACAGGTTCCGTTAGTTGGCCACACACATTTGGAGCCTTGTGGACTTTCTGACAGCTGAGCAGCATATCTGTTTCAAGCATTGTGATCCCTGTTCTTACTGCAAGAGTGACAGTTGTCACTTTTCCTTTGACCCCTGTCTTTAGGAAAGTGTCTGACTCAGAAAGTCGAGTCAGTACCCCCCAAAAATATTTTCAGGAGAACCACCTCAAAGATGATCACCTGAGATACTGTCAAGAAAAAAAAAAACTGAAATTCTAAGCAACATCCATAAAAAGTATTTTCATGTTGATAAGGAAAGATTTTCCCCTAAATACCAGAGAGGCTCCATGAAAGTGAGATTTTTACCTATTTTGTTCACCGTGTCACCAGTCCCTAGAAGAGCGCCTAAGACATCACTCAAGATTAGGTTGCTTTGAATGAATCAAATGAATGAATGAACTGTAGCCTTTGATAGTGAGGTAGTTTATGGTCCTTAGGCAAGAGATGTGATTTGTGTTGGGATTTCAAGAATGGGAGGTGCCGAAGAGAAAATTGAGAAGCTAAATGTGAAAATATGCAATTTACTGACTGGAGTAGTTCTGAATATATTTCAAACATAATTAAACTATGGCTGTGGGTCTATATGCGTTTTCATAATTTTCCCTTGAAAATGTGAGGCATACAGATGTCATCTCCAATGAATTCTCCTTGTCCGTATACAGAATCACCAAAAAAAAAAAAAAAAAAAAAAAAAGGCATTCTGACAGTCTTCAGACCATCCACTCCAGGATTGTGACTCTTTCTTTTCCATGTTCTTTCTGACATCATGGACTTTCAGGTTGACCTCTCTCATCTTGGGTCCCACTCTCATTAGCTGTAGAAGTCATGCGATGTTTGTGATGTGAGGGTGGCAATACTCTCTGACTTTTGGTTACAATATGTCTTTGAAAGCCAGTGTTTATTCTGCTTTTACAGCATTTCTCCATTTGAATTGGCCACCTTTTAAGTGGTCATTAGCCACATGTGGCTACTAGCCATGGGACTTGGACAGCAGAGGTGTGGAAAGTCCGCACATTCTTCCACTCAAAGGATATTGTGAGTTATGCTACATCTTTTTTTTTGAAGTGCCTTTTTTAGATATTTAAATTCAATTAGCCATTAGATAGTACATCATTGGTTTCAGAGAATTCAGTAACTCATCAGTTGTGGATAACCCTTGGTGCTCATCACATCACGTGTCCTCCTTAATGCCTATCACCCAGTTTCTCCATGTCTCCCACTCCCCTCCCCCCCAGCAACTCTCAGTTTGTTTCCTATAGTTAAAGGTGCCTCATGGCTTGTCTCCCTTTCTGATGACTCCCATTCAGATTTCCCTCCCTTCCCTCTGATCCTCTGTACTACATCTTAATCTCAACAGTCAAGCAGTGGTAGTAATTCAGTCATGGAGTCATGCATATTCTAAATCTGATGAGGTGGATTCCCATACTGCCTTTGTCTCTTCTAGAGCGCTTACATTTGTTATATTATTGCTGCTGCGTTCATGTTTCTCGTTCACTGAATGTCTGATAAAAGAATTAATAAAATGTGTGACTGCAGAAAATACAATGGTCATGGATGATGAAGATTTTCTCCTTGACCAGACTCGAGTCAAGTTCCTCTGAGTCCTCTTTCTGTCTAGCCTTGACCTTAGGCTCCGCCCACTTAGCCCAGTTTTAGCAAGAAATCTGCTTGGTCATTTTTCAGCAATCTTCTATCCTACTCTTGATATCTGATCAAATTCCTTATCTCTCACCCCTGGTATCTTACCACTTTTTTTTTTTTAAGATTTATTTATTTTGACAGAGAGAGAGCCTGAGCAGGGGGAATAGCAGAGGGAGAGAGAGAACCAGACTCCCCACTGAGCAGCAAGCCCAATGCCAGGCTTGATCCTGGGATCAGATCATGACCAAGCCAAAGCCAGAGATTTAACCAACTAAGCCACCCAGGTGCTTCAGTATCTATAACCCTTAATATCTGATCCAATCCCTTATTCCCAGGGCACCTGGTTGGTGCAGCTGGTTGAACGTTTGACTCTTGGTTTCTACTCTGGTCATGATCTCACGGTCCTGAGATTAAGCCTCACCTCAGGCTCTATGCTCAGTGAAGAGTCTGATTAAAATTCTCTTTCCCTCTCCCTCTACCCCTACCCCTGCTCCCTCTCTCTAAAATGTATTAATAAGTCTTTTAAAAAATTCCTTATCCCCTGATCTCAATAGTTTATGACCCTAGCCTTCCTTCAACAATATTACTGTCCAGATGGTTTAGCCAGAATCCCTTCATCCTTACCCTTGATGTTCCATCTTAATTTTACATTCAGTGATCCCCACCATGCTCTTTAGCTGTAAATCTCCATTTGTCTGAGCTGAGCCAGATTTCTCTCCCATACTATACAATAAAATCTCATCATAGTAGCATCCCTTGAATAAAATCTTCCTTACTCTCTTTAATGGGTGTCACAATATTTTTTTTTTCTTTAACAGTCAGGAGGGTGCTAATGGAGTACCATGACAAAAGGCCTAACTTCCTATAATGGACATTTCCTTGGTTTACCTGACAAATACTCTTTCTCTCTTCTAAGGAAAATTTCCGGTTCTCAGTATAACTGCCAACTGGCCCAGGGGTGGACAAGTGAGGCAGATGAGACCAAAATGAAAATTCTGTTGAGACACTGGACCTTGAGGATTCAAGCCAAGGACATAAAAGTGTTGGTACTCCATTATTCTGATGGTCCGTTAACTCTTGCTTTTTTGGTTCCTGTGTCTATCACTGCCCCTGCCTTTTTGAAGATAATGACCATTCATCTGAGTACACGGTTCACAGAATCCCTTTGCAGTGGCCCATGCGGGCCAAGGTAGTAGAGCATAATAGATCTCTGTAAGTTTTTAAAAAATGTCTTTGTCCCTGTTGCCCATGGCCATTAAAGACCAAAGGTCGGGGGTAGGGGGATATTGGAAAAGGTGAAGTTATAGTTACTCACTGATTTTTTGATTGGTAGAGAGAAAGCAACACCTACATACAGGGCCAGTGGGTGAGTGGAGGAAACATCTTTGGCTCTAGGAGGAATGGGGGAAGGAGGAATATTAATAATCTTTGTCTTTGGAACTGCCCCTGAAGACTTCCCCACACAGGAAAATGACCTAGCGTGACTCTCCTAAACTTCGGCAAGCCCCTTAAATTTAACTGACTTCTAGATCTGATACTCCCTGCTGGATAACTCTGATCATTATTGGATTGTTACTTATTTTATTTTAAAATTATTTTTAAAGAAAATTTTAATCTAAATACAATTAATTAACATATAATACTAGTTTCAGACATACAGGTTAGTGATTCATCAGTCTTTTGTAACACCCAGTGCTCACTGTATCACATGCCTTCCTTAATGTCCATCACCCAGTTACCCCATCCACCCATCCCTCTCCCCTCCAAGAACCCTCAGTTTGTTTACTGTGATTAAGAGTCTCTTCTGAGGGGTACCTGGCTGGCTCAGTGGGTTAAAGCCTCTGCCTTCAACTCAGGTTATGATCTCAGGGTCCTGGGATCGAGCCCCACATCAGGCTCTCTGCTCCCTGGGGAGTCTGCATCCTCCTCTCTCGCTCTTCCTGCCTCTCTGCCTACTTGTGATCTCTGTTTGTCAAATAAGTAAATAAAAATCTTTTTTTTTAAAGTCTCTTCTGGTTTGTCTCCCTCTTTGACTTCATCTTGTTTTATTTTTTTCCTTTACTCCCCTATGATTCTGGTTTGTTTCTTGAACTCCACATATGAGTGAGATCATATGATAATTGTCTTTCTCTGACTGACTTATTTCGCTTGGCATAATACCCTCTACTTTCACCCCTGTCATTGCAAATAATTGCCATTTATTTTAACTCAACAGAGAAGGCCACTAGAAACAGCAGGTGATGGCCCCAGCTCCTGTTCCTCCATGCAGAACATCTGTCAACACCTGTGGACATCTTTTCCTCCCCCCATTCCTATGAATGTTGCTCAGTTGTTACATGGCATGGACAAATGCTGTTGGCTGGTGGCATGGACACACTGGACAAGCTTGGCCTTCGGTAAAACAAAGACTGGCTTCAATTACTCCAACTGAAACAGGAATGCTTGGATGAACAAGCCTGCCAGGAAGTCCCACTGGAGGTACTCAACCTGTGCCCCTTCCCTCCTTGGACCAAGAACCTGAACTTGAGAGATGAATGGCTTATCCAAGGTTATGGCAAGGTTACACAGACCTGAAACTAGACACAGGTGTACATGTCTATTGATCAAGGCTGGCTGAGAAATCGAACTGCCTCAAATCTTGATTCTTTTTGCCACTTCTTATTCTCTGACCCTGTTTTTCATAGATTAGGATGTAGGAATAATAAAAATATCAGCTAATGGGGTATCCTGACTTTTTGATCTTTTAGTTCTTGTCAGACATTTACCATAATGCTTAGCACATGGATATGTGTGTGCACACACGTGCACATGCATGACACTCAAAAAATTGTTCCCTGATATTAACTTTATCAGTGCACTTTGCATCCACCACCAATTGGCTGTTTTGTCACAAACTGATTAAAGCAGAACTGTCAAGTGAGGAACTTCAAAGCCAAAGCATTAAGTGCTTTGAAAAACCAGCACCTGGGAGGATTTGTCTCAGCATCTGTGATTAGAAGGCAGCAAAAAGAGACTTTGGGGACACAGTTCACCCCTTCATGAAGCAGCCATTCAGAACTTTCTCCGAAGGGCTAATGCCTAATCTTCCAAAGACCAGCAAGAACAAGCTTATGGTCTGTTAAAATCAGATTTTTAAAAGATTTTTATTTATTTATTTGAGAGAGAGAGAGAGAGAGAGAGAGAGAGAGCATGAGAGGGGAGAAGGTCAGAGGGAGAAGCGGACTCCCCATGAAGCTGGGAGCCTGATGCAGTCCTTGATCCTGGGACTCCAGAATCAAAATCAGTTTGATTGACTCAATACAGTCAGGGAGGACAGTCCTCAGGAGTCACAGAATGCTGGTTGCCATGAGGGAGGAGTCTTTTACAAAGTCTGGGCTCTCACAGAAGGAGTCTGAAGCACGTGTATGGAAAGCAGAGGTCAGTTCTGGATTAGAAGCTCTTTCTGAGGGGAAATGAGTAGAAGCAGGGATTAACCAGGACTTGGGCTCTGCTTTATTCAGTTCAAGTTGCTGCAACAAATGATGACAGACTGGGTGGCTGAAACAGCAAAACATGTACTATTCCTTGCAGTTCTAGAGACTGAGAAGTCCAAAAGCAAGATCCTGGGAGATCTGATATCTAGCAAGAGACTGCTTCATTATCTACAAATGCCCATATTTCTGTTGTAGACTTGCATGGATGACAGCTGGCAGAACAATCTCTCAGGTCGTTTCTCAGAAGTGCTTTTATCTCATTCACAAGTGTTCCAATCTCATGACCTCACCACCTCTCAAAGCCCATACCTCCTGATGGCACTCCTTGAGGGTCAGGGCTTCAACATCTGAATTGGGACAAGACACAAACATTCAGTCCATTAGCAAGTGTTGTCATGAGGACAGCATAGCTTATCAACTGGGTATCCCCAGGAATCCATGGGACTAGCAAAGCAGAATCTGGGGGTGTCACTGGTAGGAAAGCAGGAGGTCCCCAAGAGACAGTCCTCATAGCATTTTACAGAGACAGCAGGACCCTTGAGAAACAATAGTTTCCGTGACCCATACACCAGCCTTTATCTATGCCTGTCCTCCCTGCTGGATTCACAGCAAGCCTACTTCTTTCTTTTCCAGTACAAATGGATTTCCACTCTCTGAATCCTGATGAATTTTTGCTCTTTTGCAGTTAGTAGGTTGTCCCTCAGGATTCTGCATGTCTGGATTTGCAATCGTGGAAACTGCCAAAGGTCTAGGGACCTGCATGGCAGAACCCGGCCTCTACCACTATTGCCCAAGGTAGGGACTCTGGTCCCTTGAGTGTCCTGTGCTGCTGTCAAAGGTCTGTGTGCATTGGCTTATTGTTTTTTTTTTTAATGTAATTGCTTATACGTGTGTTTCATCATGCTCAAGTGGCCTTTCTGTGAAAAAGTGGCCAAGCTACACCTAGAAGTCACTGAAGAAAGTTCTAAGAACTCCTGGTTAGTATGAGGCTAGAGAGAGAGAGAAAGAGAGAAAAGAAATCTGCCTCTCTGCATTTTGCAAGTCCCTGGGCAAAATCTGTTGGCTGTGCACTCCTCACACGAAGATTCCAGGCAGGGAGACCCTCCTGAGCCTCATCTCCCTGAGTTCCTCTTCCAGAAGCAATCCCTAGTTTGAGACCAGGGTTAGCGAAAATAGAGCAGCAAAGCAGGGTCCAGAAGGAAGGACTGCCACAGACCATGGAGCACCAGGGGGACAGGCTGGTACCTCCTCACGGTTGGGGTACAAATGGGCTCAGCTCAGCAGGTATAGGGGTGCCCTTGGCCCCTCTGGTGGGCTTTGCAGTGCCCCAATCTCAGGAAGAAAAAAGGCTGGCTCAGGTGACATATTTTTGACTGGGAAGGAGCTGACAGCAATGGAAATAAACAAGTAGGGAATGATGTTGTAAAGTTGGAGGGTTTGTCCTTTATATCTCAGCTTTCTCTCCTATCTTCCCCTGCTCTGTAGTGTGTTATCAAAGAAGTTTTTGGCATGATATTCCTGTTCACTGATTAACTCTTGAGCTGTGTCTTTTCTGCTGTTCAGCTCATCTGGTGAATTCTTTTACTGTAAAAAGTATCTTGCCCTTGCAAGGGCAATGGCAAGACCTGAGAAATCCCAGAGATTTCAGCTTGCCACCCAGAAGGAAACCAGGCTATTTGGAATGCTGGAAAGGATTCAGAGTAGGGGAAATCGTCTTGGACATCTGAGACCACCCCCACATTCAGCGGTCCACTGGACACAAACCCAGACCTTGATACTGATCCTGAACCATGCTCTCAACTCAGACCCCTGTGATCCTCGCCACAGTGCTTTCAGATCAGTGCAGCCATGCCCATAGGCACAAACTCTTAAGCCTAGATTCTGTCCTGAGAGGTGTGTCCCCGACGGCCTGGCTCCAAATGCTCAGAGATTGGGGACAGTGAGGAACACCATAGGACTCACCCTGCCACCCTGAAAGGAACCATGCCATTTGGAACTCCAGAAAGGATTCAGAGGAACTGAAATCTGCATTCCTACCTCTGGACACCCCCATATTCAGCAGGCCCCTGGATGCAAACCTGGAGCTTGACACTCACCCTGAACAAATCCCTCGACTGCTTCCTCCCCCAGAAAGATGGACAGAGTGCTGGCAGATCGGGCCTGCCATGTGGTGGGCCCTAACCATAACCTTTGGTTTGGTTCGGTTCTCAGGATTGTGACCCCAAAGGCCTTGCAGTAGGTGCCCTACAATTTGGGGACACATGGGCAATCCCAGAGGACTCAGCCTGCTGCCCAGAAGGAAACTGTGCCATTTGGAACTCCGGAAAGGATTCAGAGGAGCAGAAATCTGCATGCCTAGCTGAGGACACACCCACACAGAGCTGACTCCTGGACACAAAGCCAGAGCCAGACACTCACCCTCACCTCCACTGTCAACTCAGCCACCCTGACAGCTCTCCATGGGGTCTTCAGGTCAGTCCTGCCATGTCCCTGGTTCCTAACACTAACCCTTGGATGGGTTCTGTAATGATCTCCTCATTTCAGGTTATGTGGTGGTTCTGCAGGACATTGTCCTGGTGTGGGATCAAACACACTGAAGCATCCCGTGTGAAGTGGCAAACGTGGTAAAGAAATGACGGCTGGGGAATCTGAGTGTGGAGACAGCACGTATTTGTGCTGCTATAACAAGCTGACTGCACTTTGAAATCACCACAGAGGAAATGAATCTTCCAAACAACCATGTTAGCACGACGACACGGAAGCAGAGAGAACATCAGACTTTGGGATGGAGTCCAAGCCCTCCCAGATCCAGGTCACCCAACATGGAGAGGACACATGTTAGCAAGAGACTCGTGGGAGAATTAAATCATGGGCCCCTGTATCACAGGTGCAGTAGAAGCAGTGGATTTGGAATTTCAGTTTTTCCACAACGTTCCACCACAAGCTGGTTAGAACTGTGCAAAAGCAGGAAGGGAAGCCCCAGTAAAGTGGACTGGGGATGCCAGAAGGGGAGGCTGGAAGGGGGCGCCTGCTGCTCAGTGCCCATTACAGACTCCACATTGCAATTCCCCACAGGAGAGACTCACCAATTCCAGGCCCCACACGGGAAGCTGGAGGTTCATCTCCTGACTTTTTGTAGGAGCTTTGCAGCTCAGCTGGTGAGAATTCTCCATCACCCTGCCTTTCTCCAAGGGACTTTCCTTCAAGCACCCTTCCCAACTTCTTCCTCCTCCATGAAATAATGTTCCTCTCCTTTGTTTCTCGCACTTGCCTGTGATGGGACCTTAGCTTGCTCAGCCCAGACTGCCATTCTCTGCTCTTCCCAATTAAATCCATGCTGCTGGTCAAATAACTGGCAGATTGAGTTTAAGGCCAATCGAACAAATAAATTCAAGATCTTGCAAGGAACAAAATCAATATGCACAAATTAGTGGCACTCCTAGGTGCTCGGAAGGAACCATCAAAAAGAGACTGCGGAGAACGATCTCATTTACACCTGCATCCAAGACAGCAAGATACCCGGGAGGCCCCTGAACCAAGAAGGTGACAGACCTGTCATCTGAAAGCCCTGCAACAATGGCGACAGACAGGGAGGGGTACACACGGAGATGGGGAGGCACTGTGCTCAGGGTAGAACCCACACTGGGAAAATACCTACTCTCCCCAAAACCGTCTACAGAGTCCTCACTCTGGCTCCCGAATTTCTGGACTCGGCGCAAGCCTGGAGTGGTTGTGGACACGGGAAGGACCCCGCAGGGCTGAGGTGGGGAGAGCACAAACACCGAAGAAGGCTTATGCTCCCTGACTGCAGACCATCTGAGGAGCCCAAGGAACCGAATTCGCGAGCACACAAACACAGACGAGGACCGAGGAGCACCCGAGCCCAGAAAGGGGGGACCCCACAGCCCCGCGCACAGCACAGCAGGAGGCCACGTCTCCTCACACAAAACGACGGAAGCCCCAGTGTCTACACAGGGCGCCCTTCCTCTGTGGGGTCCTGAGACCACGAACCCCTTGACAGTCCACTCAGGCGGCTTCTCCTCAGCTCCTCCAGCATCTGGTCCTTAGGAGGTTGGACTGCTGCCAGTGTGGGCGCGTCCTCCACAACGGGTCCGGTCAGTGTGGATGCAGAGCCACACCCTCCTCAGCTTGTCCTGTCAGGGTGGGAGGCGCCCCACATTCTCCAGAAGTCTCCACAGTGGGTCCTGAAGAGGCGGGGCTCTGGTCCCAGCTGTGGCTGTGCAGCCTGGGCTCAGGGCGGGAGCTGGGGTCTGGCGCCCTCTGCAGGCGGTGCAAGGCAGTGCAGGACTGTGGGAGCTCACCCTTCAGTGGAAGGTCCTGCTCCCTCCTGGGGTCCAGCTGATGCCATTTCATTCCGGAAATTCAAGCTGCATGGAGCCCAATACCCCCCAACTTCCCCCCAAATAGCTAAGGAACAATGAATTGGAAACAATGTGGAATTACAACAGTCCTTGACCCAAACAGTGTCACTGAACATGGCCCTGATGCAGACCCACACTCTGACCTCAACTTGGTCTCAAGCCTGGACCCTACCCTAATCCAAGACCCTAACCCTAGCCCCCAACCCAAACAATGTTCACAAGAATCAAAAGGTAGAAACTGCAAATATCCATCAATGGCAAGTGCCTAAGCAAAGTGTGGTGAAGCATTTGAATTTGGGTACAGGTTCAGGTTTTAGTCAGAGTTCTAGATCAGGCTTTGGGTTTAGTGTTAGGGTGAGGGTTTAGAGTGAAGGACAAGGGAACAGAGTTATAGTTTAGGGCTTTAAGTTTATGATTTAGGCTTTAAGACTTAGGGCTTATGGGATAAAGTTCAAGGTCAAATTTGGGGTTTGACTTCATGCTGAGATTTGGGTTCAGGTTTCATGACTTGGAGGTCTGGTTTAGGGTTTGGGTTCGTGGTTCAGGGCTTGGATCCAGGGCTCAGGTACAGGCTTTGGGTTCCATTCCAGGTTTGGGATTCAGGGTTCTAGTTTGGGCTTTAAGGTCAGCTTAGGTTTCAGCGTTGGTAGGGTTTAAGGTTAGGTTTAGGGATGACACATTTTTTTCAGTTGTCATCATGGACAAAATAATTCTATCTGAAGTTTCTAAGTCAGAAATGTATTTCATCTGGGGGCGCCTGGGTGGCTCCGTGTGTTAAGCCTCTGCCTTGGGCTCAGGTCATGATCTCAGGGTCCTGGGATCAAGCCCTTCATCAGACTCTCTGCTTGACGAGGAGCCTGCTTCCCCATCTTTCTCTCTGCCTGCCTCTCTGCCTACTTGTGATCTCTGTCTGTCAAATAAATAGAATTAGTAAAAGCTATTATATGATCTTTTACAAACCATTTCCTATCTTTGCATTCTCATGTGCCAAGACAGACAGGGATTGTTTAAAACCCTGAAGAGAGTGCTCTTGCTTTTAAATTGCCTGTAACCTTCGTGTAATAGATTTATGATTGATGATAGATTTAGTTAAAATATAACTATTTAAAATATTTACTCTCAGTAAACGATTTCAACCTATGCTCATTTAAGTAACTTGGTGCATAATCCCTTTTCTATTAAACCATAGTGCAAGGACCAATGCAGCGTTTCCAGGAGAACCCCAAGCTATTTTTCTAGAATGGCTGTATGCTTATATATGGCGTCCTGTTTTCACTCCCTTTGTGGAGCACCTACCCTGGAGGTCATGTAATAACCAATGACCAAAAAAAACAAACAAAAAACCCAAACATCCAGGTCGAAGTGCCATCCCTGCCTGGAGTGGAGGAGACTGCTCAGACAGATCCCAGGCAGGCATCTCAGCCCAGGCCTGTGCTGGGGAAGCTGGTTCCTGGCTTTGGGCGCAATCTGGAAGCCAGCAAACTGACCCAAGAGTGCAGCCGGCGTTTAAGACTGATGATCTATTCGCAGCCAGGCTGCACGTGGACACCCGCTCAGGGAGCCCGGCTAGGAGGCTGCCCAGCGCTGGCGCTGGCAATGCAGTAGCATGCCAGGGCTTAGCCCCGCACCCCAGCCATGGCTCAGGTTTCAGAAGTTAGGGGGCGGGGCCGGAGCAGAGAAGGGTCTTTGCTAATTTCCAAAGCTGGAAGTGAGCTCTCAGAGGACTCAGGAGGGAAGGGGGGGGCGGGTCGGGGGCGGCCTTGAGCAGGGGTTTTGCTAATTGCCCAGGCGGGAAGGAGGGGCGCACAGCGCCAGGGTGCTGTGCTGCAGCCCATTCGGGACTGCAGGACACACCATACTCGCTGCCCCTGTGCTCCCACGCTGCAGCCTAGCCCCTGATGCAGCGGTGTCCCGTTCCCGTTCAGGCCTTCAGGCCGCCTGCTGCCCCTCCCCGCCCCATGGCTTCTCTGGAGGACCCTCTGCTCACAGGTAAAGTGACACCGCGACGCGCCCTCACCTGAAGCAGAAAACGCAGGACAGGAGCGGGGTGTGGGGTGGTCGGGGCCCAGCCTCCCGCCAACCCCAGGGCACCAGGACCACCCCGGACGCCGCACCACACCCTGTCCGCAGGGGGTCGGGCCAGGACGGCGCCACAGGAGGTATCCCCTCCTACCCCCGCCAGCCGGCAGGCTAGCCCCCATAGTTCCGCACTCCCACGCGCCTGTCAGAGCCTCCTGCCATTCCCAGGGCACCCAGAACCCAGAGAGTGAGGCCTTGGGTGCTTTCTAGTGACAGATTCAAGGCAATTTTTCGACTTTGGGACTCAGAGTTAACATAGTTTTCATTTGTGATTATTATTTTTGTGTGGGGGCCGTAGCTTTTCTTTTGACCTATGGTTGTTTTCACTCCCGGTTCTGAAGAAGCCCCTAAATCCTAACCCTGTTGAGGACTCAGAAAGCTCTCAGAGCAGCAGTGCTGGGGGACAGTGTGGACACATGGTTTGGTTTCTCCTCTGGCCTGCTTCTGTGGCAGCCCCGCTCTGTCCTCCTCAGACTTCAGAGCAATATCTGAACAAGTGGAGAAGCGAGCAGGGGGTCAGGAAGGTGGCCACCGAAGAGTGACTTCTCTGGAGGGTGGCTGAGCTAGCAAGTGAGCATGTTAATCCAGCTCTGCCTGCATTAGTGATGGAGCTGAACAGGAGCCAGGGAAGGGGAGGAGGAGCAGAGAGCAGGGACAAAGGAACCAAAGAGGAGTTTCAGATGAAGGGAAGTAATGGGGAGGAAAGAGAAGAAACTCTAGAAGACAGGCATGTAGAAAGGAAAAGGGATGAAGTGGGCATTGGGAAAGGGCACCACCAGGGAAGGAGAGAGGGGAAGGAAAGAGGGAGGAAGAGAGGAAAGGGGAAAGGGAGAAGGGAGGAGTCAGCATGCCAGGGCTCCCCCTGCATCTGAAGAAGAGGTGGCTGGTCCAGCTTGTCAAACAGGGTGCTCACTCTTTGGCCCCAGTTTCTGCTCCCAGTGCTACTGGGCTTTTCAAGGAAGGCAGGCTGTCCCTTGGGACCCACTGGAGCCCACAGGAGGGTGGGAGAGGTAAGATGCCACCAGGTCCTGTCCTGAGCTGCTCCCAGCCACCAGCCTCACCACATGGTGCAAGAGGGACCCCAGAACAAAGGAGGGACACAGGCCAGCATGTCTGCTGGTGGCCCTGGGCACTTAGCTCATCGCAGTGAACCACACGGCCTCCTCAACCCACGCTTTCAAAGCCTCCTTCTTCGTTTCTGGCTTTCATGTCTGTAGGAACATGAGCCAGATCTAACTCGTCTCCGACAGACAATTCTGACTCACCCCGTGTCAGATTTTTATGAGTGGCTGTGATAGAGTAAGATAGCAATGCTCCAACAAACGGACTGTTTCCTCCCACTTGACCTCAACAGTCTTATACATTTTCTTAGCGAAAACATCTTGTCTCCTTCCATTAAGCTCATAACGTGGTCTAGTAGTATACATGCGCCTTCGGTAGATGCGAAGCGATACAGAGGTCCTTTTTTTTTTTTTAATTTTACAAGGCAAAGTCAGTGAACACATCCAACTTGACCAATACGTCTCTAAAATGTCAATCCAGGCAAAGCTTTTTCTGCCTACAGTTTGGAGCCTACGTAGTGACATTTTTAAAATGCTTTCAGTCCCTCAGTGAGGCTCTTAGAAGCTAGCCAGGGCTTACTACGTGCCAGGCACTGTGTCAGGTGTTGGAGCTAAAGGGAAGGAGAGCTTGGAGGCTGGCTGGGGAAGGACATCCATGACACAACCACACCTAGAAACGGAGGCCAGTGCTAGAAAAGAGAGAGCAGGCTGCATGGAGAGTGTGTACCATGGGGCTTGTGAGCTCACGAATAAGTGGGAGTAACTGGAGTGGGGAGATGGGGGAGAGAAGAGGGTCTTCCCATCAATGGGAATCACCTGTGCTTGGAGGCAGGTGCCATGAGAGGTCTCCACAGGAAGAAGGAGGCAGTGTGGTTGAAGGGCAGAGAGATGGGGCAGAACAGGCATCAGTCAGTTGGAGGGGTATGAATAGACTGATGGGAGGATTATGGGTGCCTTTGGAGGACTGAGAATTTGTTAGAAGATCAGTGCAGATTTCTATGGAGACAAATGCCAGGAACTGATAGGTCTTTGAAAGGTCACTCTGGCTGCCTTTTGGCAAAGGGGTTGGTAAAAGGCACTTGCAGGTGTGAACACACCAGGTGGGAGGTGAGTGCAGGAAATCAGGTGAGGGAGCATGGGAACTTGGTCCGGGGGTATATAAGGGAGAATAGACTTTAAGGAGTTCCACAAATTGGCACCAGCTGTGGCTTCATTACAGAGCTGGAAGGGGTGTGTCCTGGAGGTTACAGAAATTACATGAGAAAGGGAAGTCTTTTTAGATCTCTTTTTCAACTAGAGGAACTCTCACCTTATTGATAGAATTCCAGAGTGGGAACCAATGATATGAGGACATCTTTGAAATGTCTGAATATATTCTTCGACATCTTTGAAAGTGACGAGGAGACCTTGGCCTTAGGAGGCCTTGGCCCTCTTTGTAGCCAGAAAGATTTCACCTACAGATTTGGGTTCTCCCTTTTAAAGTCAAGGAGTCAGTCCTTCCAAAGGACACCTCCTATCATTTTACCCTCTCATCATACCTCACGTGCTGGCATCTCCAAGACCCTCTGTTCCAGGTTGAGAGTATCCACTTTGGCCAGGCTGGTCTTGCCAAGAACACCACCATAGGAAATCTAGAGCCTATAATACTATTAATAACATCATCTAGGACTGTGTTTGCTGCCCTCATAGCCTCTTCCCACCATGACTCACTGAAGCTTTTTACACATTGTATCCATTAAGCTATAGTTCCCAAAGGTCATCTTCTCTAGTGCCATTAATTTTTAGGGGACCAGGCAAACCTTAAACTTGTCCCCCCTAATTGGACCCCTGTTCCCCCACAATCTATTTGAAAGCCTTTCACCATGATTCTTGAATGAGATCTGAGACCACTGCTGGTACCTAACACTTCTTGGCACCTTGTCTGTTAGGTTCTTGGAAGAGGAGATGGCTATGGAGGTGAGTGGGAATGGGAGTGGGAGGATTTCTCCCTTCACTTTGCTTTTTGTGTTTTCAAATAATGGGTTTTGAGGGGGCGGGAAAGTTTAACCAGACCATTTATTTTCCATCTCCCATCGATAAAAAGTTTACCACTCCCCACTGGAAGAATTTATATCTTTCCTTTGAATCTACAGGAAAATCTCCCAAACCCAGACCACCACCATGTGGATTCAGCCATCTTCTGATTCACCTCCAGATTGTCTCCTCCTAACTGCTCAAGCCACAGGTTAAGGGCGAAATGTTCAATGCCCAAGCAGTTAAGTGGGGAACACGTTTATCTAAGCAATTGCATGCAGCTCTCTATCTGCATACAGGGGGTCTCTCCCAAGCCTTTCCAACCTCAGCAAAAGAAGACAAAGCCCCAGCAGTCTGGGGTATATATCATTCATTCATTCCTGTGTTCAACACTCATGGCGGATCCCCACCAAGACAGTGGGAGAGCAAGGACTGGAGAAATCCTGGAAGCTGAAGTCTGAGGAGGATTTCAAATTCAAGTCAGAGATGAAAGAAACATCTGGACTTGGTCCTCAGGTACATGCAGTATTCTGAACTGAGGCTAGAACCAGAGACCATTCTAATGAAAGGCCTCTACAGGTGGGCTCTCACAGGTGGGCCCCAAATCAGTTTCGTGTATATTCATTCATGAAATAGCTCTTTGGGTCAACATGCAGAAGAAAACCATTTCAGAAAACTGACAATGAGGAGAGGAAAGGGAAGCCAGAAGGCTTGTGAATGGGGAGAGAGGAGGACCCAGGGCAGGAAACCAAGAATCCCTCCCTGCCCTCCTTGCTGCCAGGGAGGTCTGAGGGACTAGTTTCCACCTGGGATCCCAAGTCCAGAACAAAAGCAGCGGGGCCACGGCGGGGGAGGGAAGGGGGTCCTCAGCACGGGTGCATGGGGCTGCGGAAAGATGGGGGCTAGCGTGCCTGCTGGCGGGGGGCACCTCGCAAGGCGCTGTCCCCAGCCCGACCCCATGAGGACCCGGGTTTGGCGCAGCGTCCGGGGTGGTCCCGGTGCCCTGGGGTTCGCGGGAGGCTGGGCCTCCACAACCCCCCTCTTCGCCCCCAGGTCGGGTCCGCGCTTTCTGCTCCAGGTGAGGGCGCGGCGCGGTGTCACTTTACCCCTGTGCAGAGGGTGGTCCGGAGAAGCCTTGGGGCGGGGAGGGGCAGCAGGCAGCAGGAGCGGGACAGCGGAGCCTCACATGGGAGCGTACGGGCGGCGAGTCCGGTGGGTCCTGCAGTCCCGACTGAGCCGCAGCACAGCACCGCGGCGCTGCCCGCCCCTCCTCCGCCAGCCCCTCCACCTCCTCCCAGACTCTCAGCCACATCCTCTGTGAGCTCACTTCCAGCTTAGGCAATTAGCAAAGCGCCTTCTCCCCGCCGCCCTCCACCCGCCCCCGCCCCCCTCCCTCCTGAGTCCTCTGTGAGCTCCCTTTTCGCTTTGGCAATTAGCAAAGCCCCTTCTCTGCCCTGCCCCCGCCCCCTCCCTCCTGAGGCCCCGCCCTGGCTGGGGCGCGGGGGAAGCCCCGGGGGCTACAAGCTTGACCAGCGCTGGCGCTGGGCAGCCTCCTAGCCTGGCTCCTTGAGCGGGTGTCCACCCGCGGCCTGGCTGCAAAAAGATCATCAGTCCTGTTAACCCTGGCTGCACTCTCCCGTCAGTTTGCTGGCTTCCAGATTGCGCCCAAAGCCAGGAACCAGCTTCCCCAACACAGGCCTGGGCTGAGATGCCTGCCCAGGATCTGTTTGAGCAGTCTACTCATCTCCAGGCAGGGATGGCACTTCCACATGGATGTTTGGGTTTTTTTATTGTTTTTTGGTCATTGGTTATTATTACATGACCTCCAGGGTAGGTGCTCCACAAAGGGAGTGAAAACAGGATGCATGATATACCCCTCACCTCCCATGCTGTCTTACTCTTAAATAATAAGCACTGCTGAACTATCTTAGATTCTGTACCTTCTCTCCAGCCATGAACCTATCACTGTCTTTAACTCTTGAAAACTTCATTAGACAAATTAATGTGGTGAAGGAAGCAATATGAGAAAGCCTATTAATCTGATGAGCATGGAACTGAACAAACCCTATAGATACTTTCCCTTTGATTTCTAGCCTATCAATACCTACAGTGAGTCACATACACTCAAGATTATTGTTTTTATTGTATACTTCATATATTCATTGATTTTGGACTCGTTATCATTTCGTTGAAGTGTTAAACTATGGTAATAAACAAACTTTTAATTAACTTTTCCTCCTATGATACAAATATAACTTGCACTTGAGCTTTAGCTAATTTTATGTTCTAAAATTGCCAAAACAAAATGATCAAGGTTTCTAGATTATTTACTGTCTTTTCTACTATATAATATTGTTCTATCTCTTCTGTATAAAGAAAATGAATGCTTGGGGCTCTTGGGTGGCTCAGTGTGTTAAAGCCTCTGCCTTCTGCTCAGGTCATGATCCCAGAGTCCTGGGATAGAGCCCCACATCAGGCTCTCTGCTCAGCAGGGACCCTGCTTCCCTTCCTTTCTCTCTGCCTGCCTCTCTGTCTACTTGTGATCTCTGTCTGTCAAATAAATAAATAAAATCTTTAAAAAAAGAAAATGAATGCTTGATAACTAAATGAATGCTTTACTGAACAAATTAAATATGGCAATGGCATTTTATTTTATCATGCTTCACATATTAAACTATAATATTATATCACTAGTCTACAAATAATCTACTCGCATAGTCATTTGGAAGCTTTTAGCAAAAGAATTCTTCCTCCTGATTGTAGTATAAAAGCCACAGAAATATACAGAAGACTCCTAGGATAGAAAGTTAAATCCAGTTATCCGTGATGCCTTGAGGAGGACCTGACCTATGTATGTCCTGGGATGCACTAGTAACTGTTACATGTGATAGGATTATATTTAATATATACAGTTTCATTTACTTCACAAAGGACATATAAATTTGAGAATAAAATATTTGATGAATCTATAAAGTCTATATCTATTTGTAACTAATGTGGTAGAATTAAGATGTTAATTTGAAAAAAAATTCATTGAACACATACACATATTCAATTGTTTTTATATATATAAACAGCATTATTTATTTATGTAAATAAATGCATTGTCAGTAAAATCCATTTACTTATCAATCATAAGGGTAATTTTAAGTACTAAGAATAAGAAATATGTGAAAAGATAAGTGTTCAAGAGTGCAGTTTGTGGTAATTAATACAATATGATAGGCTCATAAAAATGATATATTACTTGAACTTAAAAGCTTCTATAATTAAGCGATGACCACTTGAAATTTGTAATTAGTCTTGCTGCAGTTTTTCCTTGCACTTATTGCCCTTCCCCAGAAGTTCATTAAGAATTTCTGTGAATGTCCTTATGTTTAATCTCATTCATAGATTCCACTGCTGCTCACAAAACAAAGCCAAAAAGAGAGGTAACTCTATGTGGCACTCCATCCACAAGCAATACATTCATAAATAATTAAAAAGCTCTCTACTTCATTTGTTACCCATTCAGCTGATAATTTAAATGAGTAACTGAGGCCATTTTATCAGCACTTTTAATAGAATGCGACTCAGAAACTTCACAGTGTTATTTAAGAAGAAATGCTCACGTGTTAAGGTTTTTATTTTTTTAAATCAACAAAATAATTTTCAAATATTAAAAGCAAATGTCTCCTTTTCCTCCAAGTTTCCTTGCTATGTCAAAGTTACAAATAAATACATTAAAATCGTATTTTGAGTAGTAGATAAAAACAAAAGTTTTGAAACTGTGGGTTGAGTGTCTGGGTTAACTTGTATAAATATCTGAACTCAATGTATTTAGACTTTATTAGATTTTTTTTAGACTATTTAAAAATACATGCTGAGATAATGACAACATTATTTTATTCATTTTAATAAATAAATTATTTTATTTAATTATGTTTAGATATTTATTTATTAAATTAATGATTTAATATTTAATAATCTAAATTTGAAATATTTTAAATTCTAAAAATATTTATTTAATTAAATTGATATATTTAATATAAATATTTAATAAATTATTTAACCATTATTATAATTATGCAATACATTATGTATTGTGTAATAATTGCATTTTAATAAATAAATAAATGTATTATTTACATTATTTTATTATATTTTATTTCGTTGACAAAGAGAGGGAGAACGCAAACAAAGGGAGCTGCAGGCAAAAGGAGAGGGAGAAGTAGGCTCCCAGCTGAGCAGAAAGTTCAACCTGGGGTTCCATCCCACGACCCTGGGATCACCACCTGAGTCGAAGGCAGATGCTTAAGTGACTGAGCCATCCAGATGCCCAAGGCTTTGTATTCTTCGGTTCTAAATATTGATGCTCCTTCATCTCTGGAGTTAGTAAATTGATGTTGAGAATTCATATCAAAGAATTGATAGTAGCTGTTAAACAGAAACATGTAATTTAGGGGAAAAAAAAGAACAGAAGGAAGAGAAAGGCCAATAGTCAAAAGCACATTAATATAAAATTTAATTAGATAAAAAAGCTGATATTCCTGAAGGGGGCTAATAAAAGAGCTGCAAAGAGCTGATAGGATTAGGAAAATTGTCCACTCCTGGTCATTTCATAATTTTAAACTATTCCTTATTAATAAATATACATAGTTCCAGAAACACAAGCACATAGGAACATTTCCACCAAGTTTCCTCTAACAGCATTTACAAATTAGACGTTCAAACAATGCAGTTCATTACATGTTGCATCTGTATCTTAAAGTTTAAACACTTTCTGTGACACATTTTCTAACAATTAAAATTAAAATATATATATATATATATACCTTATCCCTAAATGGAAAAAAAATATATATATATATACATAGAAACCTTATTCCTAAATGAAACCTTTCTTTGTTTATTAGCTTAAATAGGTAAATTAGCAACAACAACAACAACAAACAGCTAATATTATAAAGGTAGGAACAATTTACCTTTTCATTTATTGCTATTTTCTAAAAATTCCTATTTTATTTTTTTCTCAAGTCTGTCATAATAATTTTCTAAATCTCCTGCCTTATTCAATTTTTTTCTTTTAGTGGAAATCTCTATTTCATATTTATTTTCTCTTCCTCCACTCTTTGCTCTAATAATTCAATGTATTATTAGATTTTCTGTTTTTCTCTTTATCCAGATATATCTTTTCTTTCTTTCTTTCTTTTTAAAATAATTTGATTTGCTGGCATTTTACATCAGTACATGCTTTCTTATGGATGTTAGAAATGTCTGTGGAACTACTAGAAGAATAAACTTTTTTACCTTTAAGAAGTTTACAGTCTAGAGTGCCTGGGTGGCTCAGTTGGTTAAGTGTCTTCCTTCAGCTTAGGTCATGATGCCAGGGTACTAGGATCCAGTCCTGCATCAGCTGCCTGCTCAGCAAGGAGTCTGGTTCTTCCTCTCCCTCTGCCCCTCCCTCTCTCTCTCTAATAAATAAATAAAATCTTTTAAAAAAAGACTTACTGAAATCTGAGACTGAATTACTAAATTCAGTCTTAATAGAAGACAGCTAAACAAAGCAATGATCACAACTGGAAAATTTAGCGAGATCATGATTTAACATTTTTGGTTGACACAGGACCTCTTTCAGTAACAACTTTCCCTAAATATCAATTTCTTTGTAAGGCAAAAAATTTTGACAAGAAATCCAGATCCTTCTGATCGTTTTCATATCAATTTAATGTGACATCCTCAGAGTATATAATCAAATATGTAATTATTCTATCTGTTGCCTTGTATATTGCCTGTATCTTTTTCAGACTCAAAGTTCCATTGAGGTAGAGTTTTTTTTTTTTAAAGCAGAGATTTTTAAAGTGTTTGATATATACAATATGCTTAATAAGTTTTTAAAAAACCTATGTATTACAGAAGCCTTAAACAGGCTTTAAAAAAAGAAGGTGATATTAGTGGTCATATCAAACAATTTTCAGGTTTCAGTCATGTAAATAACTACATTTCTCAGAGACAGAGAAACATACAAATGATCTGGGTCCAGTAGGATAATGCTAGCATGTGTTGTAAATTCTTTTATATGACCTTATTCTTGCAAGAATTGGTTATGTGGCAGAAAAAAAGGTATCACTATCTTATACTTTATTATTTAAAGAGATTTATGGAAGTCTTAATTTCTTACACTACCCCTTTGTTTCAGTGGACCCAATTTCCGTGGTAATGGTGAGAGGAAAGTAGGCAATTTAGGCAGCAGCCAAAATCACCTACAAGGCACTATAAAATAAGGCTTGTTCTAGATCATGGGTCTGTCCAAAGGGGAATGTTAAGGGGTAGAATGGATGATGGATGCATTGTGGACTTATAACTTTAAGATTAATACTGTTATGCCCCAATAATGGGTCTATGATTAAAGGAGCGAGACTGATGTAAAGCAAAGGTCAAGCAAAGCTTTATTTCATGCGAAGCATCAAGAATCTAACCGAACGTTTGGGGCCACACCTCTTATGAGAGAAGGCAACCCTTTGCTGTTTCACAGTCTAGCTTTTAAGGGCAAAGGCCATGCAGTCAGGCCTGGCCACGCACAGGTGACCAATGAGATTTTAACACACACAGGAAACTCCACAGTGAGGCTAGGTGACCAATTGAGGTTCAATTTACCCTAGTATAGACATTTGACCCAGCCTATTACACCTTGATTAGGATTAGTGCCAAAAAGGTTCCCAAAGAGCAGAGGAGTGGGGCATACTCATTAGTATCTAGGGAGACAATATGCAAACACCGCCCCCCCCCTCCGCTCATTGATGTCTCCACCTGGCCTGACCCACCCTTGTATATGGGCTTTGTTACCTGGAGCTGATTTCCAGGACTTGTTTTTAAGTGAATCCCCTGGGGGAAGGGGAGCAAGGACAGTTTAAGGGTTAACCTCAATGAAAGCCTCTTGCTAAAATATAAAAATATAAAATAGGTCCTTACATTACAACAACTCAGTAGGGAAAGTCCCAGTGTGGTGATAAAAGAAGTGAGGTAACTTGCATTGCACATTGTTTTTTAAAAAGTGTAAGTTGTATTATTCCGTGCCATGACATCATACTTTATCTTCATCTCTGTCTACTAGTTTAAAACTAGTTAAACAAATTCAACAATTTTTTTAAAAATATTTTATTTATTTATTTAAGAGCAAAAGCCAGAGAGAGAGAGAGAGCATGAGCAATATGGGGCTCGATCCCAGGACTCTTGAGATCCTGATCTGAACCAAAGGCAGACACTTAACTGACTAAGCAAATGAGACTCCCACAAACTCAACAATTTTATAAAATTTTTATTTGTTGGGGTGCCTGGCTGGAACAGTCAGTAAAATATATAAATCTTGATCTTGGAGTTGTACGTTTGAAATCCACCTTGGGTGTAGAGGTTTTATTTAAAAATAAAATCTTTAAAAAAATTTTTTTCATTTTTTTATTTAAGCCATTGTATGGCAGTGTTGATCACTATATTGTACACCTGAAACTAATATTAACCTTATTTTAACTAACTGGAATTTAAATAAAAACTTTAAAAATAAAATAAAAATAATAATCATAAAAATAAAAAAGAGGAAAAATTATTTGGCAGGCAATTTTCTTAATTGCATTATTATTTATTATTATCATAGTCTGTGTGTGTCGGTGGGAAGTGGCTGGTATTACAGTGAGTTCCATATCTGTGTTACACTGAGGTCCATGTCTGTAGTCAGTCTTTTTTTTCTTTTAGTTTATTTTCAGGGATCCAAAATTCATTGTTTATGCACCACACCCAGTGCTTCATGTAATAAATTCCCTCCTTAATACCCACCACTGGGCTCACCCAACCACCTGCCACCCTCCTCTTCAAAACCCTCAGTTTGTTTCTCAGAGTCCACAGTCTCTCATGGTTTGTCTCTCCCTCCGATTTCCCCCAGCACACTTCTCTCCATCTCCCAGTGTCCTCCACGTTATTCCTTATGTATTGATTCTTATAAGAACTTTTATTTCTTTCCCTATTCTGCTTTGCATATGCTTACCTTAGATGTTAAAATGTTATAAACCTCTCCTGCCTGGTCCATTTTCTCTCTCTTCTCTCATGATTTCTCATGCTCTCCCTGCCAACCCCACATGCCTTACAATATCTGGATATGACTAATTTCTTCCTGAGCTACTTTATTCTACTCTGCCATATGGTTGCCCTTCCCTCTTCTGTACCATAACTTCTATCCCCTGCATTTGTGCTTTAACAATACCTAATTCTTTTCACTGCATCTGTATCTTTGAGGTCAATACTCAGTAGTGCAATCGCTGGGTCATAGGCTAGCTCTATTTTACTGGAAAGAAGGGCCATATGCACCCCAGTGTTCATAGCAGCAATGTCCACTATAGCCATTCTGTTGAAAGAGCCAAGATCCCCTTCAACAGACAAACGGATAAAGAAGATGTGATCTATGGATACAATGGAATATCACTCAGCCATCAGAAAGGATGAATACCCAACTTTTGCATCAACATGGATGGGAATGTAGGAGATTATGTTAAGTGAAATAAGTCAAGCAGTGAAAGTCAATCATCATATGGTTTCACTTATTTGTGGAACCTAAGGAATAGCATGGAGGACATTAGGAGAAGGAAAGGAAAAATGAAGTGGGGGGATTGGAAGGGGAAATGAAACATGAAAAACTATGGACTCCAAGAAACAAACTGAGGGTTTTAAAGATGAGAAGGATGTGGGGATGGGTGAGACTGGTGATGGGTACTAAGGAGTGCACATATTGCATGGGGCATTGGGTGTTTTACACAAACAATGAATCATGGAACACTACGTCAAAAACTAATGATGTATTGTATGGTAACTAACATAACATAATTAAAAAGAAAAGGAGGGGGACAATACCTAACACTCAATCTTTGCTAGTTTCTTGTTTACCTCCTTTTAAGAGTAAGCTCATTAGTGTTTTTTGTTTGTTTGTTTGTTTTTGTCTCAACTAAAAGAAGAAAAATAATACACATTATTTTGAAAACTTTTTGAACAGTGTACAAACGTTAGTCAAGTCCACAATGTCTCATCTCTTCTTCCTCCTAACATGGCTAAGATGAAAAACCCTTTATCTGGGAAAAGATCATTCTCCTGCCACCTTGTGTAAGATTTTGGCTTTAGCTTAGATTATCCTTTCTTTCCTTTTCTGAAAATAAGTTGAAAATATTAATAGCCTCAGTTTCTTCTTCCAAAATATGACTGCTTCTTTACCAAGTGCAAAAGCAACCCATTTTGACCATAGTAAACAGCTTGGACCTACTTTTTTTGGCTCACTGTTTTAGTGAGACAAGTGGAGTGAAGATGACACACCATTTCCAAATGTATTAATAATTGGTAGACCATACTTCTAAATTGAAGATTTGTTGCCATTAAACTATGACCAGACTCGCTATAATTACAGAGGTAAATTCTTTATATTTACTATATTTGAAATTACCATATAATACCAAAATAAAATTATGATTATGTGAAGAGTCTGTAATATTAAGAAGATGACTTTGAAATGATTGCTTATCTAAATGAAATTTCCCATTTTATAATCTTGTATAAGCTTCCGTTGTCATTTCCTATTTAAAATCTATTAGAAGGCACTCTTATTTTCCCTTAAGTGGGAAGTCAAATGTGGAACAAATTCATCCCAAAGGAACTGATTCTATATTCCACTGAAGACCAGGTGGCTTCCATGTGGCATTTTGCCTCTTGCATATTGTTCATCTCCTACAACAAATGGGGGTATGCTCTTTAGTAAACTAATTCAACTCAATTAGAGGCATTGTCTTCAAGGGATAACATCATAGAGACTAGAATCAGAATCATACTTTTGGGAAAATTGGGCCCAGGATTTTTGTTTTGTTTTGTTTTAAGATTTTATTTATTTATTTGACAGGCAGAGACCACAAGTAGGCAAAGAGGCGGGGGGGGGGGAAGCAGGCTCCCTGCTGAACAGAGAGCCTGATGCAGAGCTTGATCCCAGGATCCTGAGATCATGGCCTGAGCCGAAGGCAGAGGCTTAACCCACTGAGCTACCCAGGGGCCCCTGGGCCCAGGTTTTGATGGCTTCTTTCCTCAATCTTATAAAACCTATTTGAACTCTACTGGATGCCAGAACTGCTTAAAAATATTTGGTCCCTTGTAATTTTAACCTTCCAGTATTCAATGCACCTGATCCATGTAATATCCTATAGTATTTTTGTCAAATGAATACTCTCAAAGTATGTTTCTTGGGAGACACTTTTCAATTGGTTGCTTACATTTCTGCATTTATTATTTGTTCTAGGCCATCCTTTGAAGATGGTTGTATTGAATAGACTTGGAAGACAGAAATAGTATCTTTTTTTTTTAACTTAACCTGTTGTGTTTGCAAATATTATCTGCCTCTGTTTTGATTCTTCTTGTGGGAACTGAGGCTCAGAACTGATATATAACTCCCACCCCTACACACACACACACACACACACACACAAATACACACACACACACAAATACTGTTAATATTCTGGCTACCTCTATTGCTGTGAATAATAAACTATATTATTTCTGAACCATGAGTCTGTGTCTTCTATCAACACCCAAGAAACTACGGCAGACTCATACACCAGCTTTCAAATAAGGGAAAATAATCTCAGATGCTTTATATTTTTTGATAGTGTTACCTACTTCTGAACATATGACTGAACACATATAAAGCTGGAGCCCTTTCCATTTAGAGCTTCTTCTGTAGAAGAACTATGCATTCACTAGTAAACAAAAGTAGATTCATCTTTTTTTTTTTTTCCTCCTGACACCATTTCCTCTCTCACACTGTTGCTCAAATTGGATGGAGTCTAAGGTCCTTTGAGGAAATTTTTGTTTAATGACTCAAAATAAAATAGGAAGAGTCTAAAGTGCTAAAAATACTTCTAGATAAAAGGTATAAGATAATGCCAGAAAGGATAGTAATTTTATCTAACAACTGCCTGTTCACCCCTTTTTTGTTCATTAACTAATCTCCAAATTCCTGACTAAATCCCTTTTGTAAGCCAGAATGTGAGCTAAAAACTGGGATTTTAAAAAATTTTCATTTGAAATCCAGTTAGTTAACATATATGGTTGTATTAGTTTCATGTGTACAATATAACATATAGCACTCAGTGCTCATCATGACAAGTGCTCTAATTAACCCCCATCACTTATTTAATCCATCACTCCTTTCAGATCCCGTCAAGTAACCATCAGTTTGTTCTCTGTAATGAAATGTCTGTTTCTTGCTTTGTTTCTCTTTCTATGTCTTATTATTTCCCCTTTGCTTGTTTGTTTTGTTTCTTTTATTCCATATATGAGTAAAGGTATTTGTCTTTCTCTGACTGACTTATTTCACTTTTAGCATTATACTGTCTAGTTCCAACCATGTTATTGCAAATGGCAAGATTTCAGTCTTTTTTATGGCAGAATAATATTCCATTGTATATACATACCACTTATTCTTTATTTATTCATCAATTGATGGATACTTGGGTGCTTTCCATATCTTAGCTTTATAAATAATGCTGCTATAAACATAGGGGTGCTAGAATCCCTTGGAATAAGTTTTCTTATATTCATTGGGTAAATACACACCAACAGGATTGTTGGATCACAAAGGACTTCTATTTTTAAATTTTATGGAAATTCCATACTGTTTTCAAATATGGCTGTATCAGTTTGCATCACCACCAACAGTTCACAATTGTTACTTTTTTTTTTAAGATTTTATTCATTTGACAGAGAGAGATCACAAGTAGAGAGAGAGAGAGGAGGGAGCAGGCTCCATGCCTGGCAGAGAGCCCGATGTGGGACTTGATCCCAGGACCCTGAGATCATGACCTGAGCTGAAGGCAGAGGCTTAACCCACTGAGCCACCCAGGCAGCCCCCACAAGTGTTACTTTTTCACATCCTCTCCAACACCTTTTGTTTCTTGTAGTGTTGATTTTAGCCATTCTGACAGGTGTGAGGTGGTATCTCTTTCTAGTTTTGCTTTGCAATTTCCTGATGATACATGATGATGGACATCTTTTCATGTATCTACTGAACATTTGAATGTGTGCTTTGGGGAAACACTTGTTCATGTCTTCTATCCATGGTTTTATTGGATTATTTGTTTTTGGATGTTGACTAAAAACTGGATATTAAGTAACACACAAGACAGGTTTCTTGAGCTTAAATTTTATTTGCATGAGTATCATTAACAGGAAAAAATATGCATATGTGTATGTACAAGTGTGTTTATGTATACATCTATCTATCTATCCTCTATCCCATGTCTTCTAATTGTGGTAAATCCTGTAAGGTGGGGAATGGGATAGTCTGAAGAAATATGCTTCTGGATATGCTGGGTAAGCAAATTTAATTGCACTCAGATGCATTGGATATAAGTGAATCACTCAAATGAGTTATTTAATATTATATAGAAACAAATTAAAAGTTTATGTAGTTGAAAATAATAGGTAGTTAAAATAATTTTTTTGTTTGTTGTTTTTGTGTCTTTTCTTGTTTATATATACTATGGTGTGAATGTTTATGTCTCCCAAAATCATATTATGGAATCTAACTCTGGAAGTGATAGTATTAAAACTTAGGGGCCTTTGGGAGGTGATTAGGTCATAAGTGGGATTACAGTCCTTTTAAAGGAGACCCCAGAGAGTTCTCTTGATTCATTCATCATGTACGTTTACAGTGAGAAGATAGCCATCTATGAGGAAGTGGGCTCTCCCTGGATCTGCCCATTCCTTAATCTTGAACTTCTCCGTTCTAGAACTGTGAGAAATAAATTCCTGTTCTTTATAAGCTATTAAGTCTATATCATGTCCGTTATAGCAGCCTGCATGCAGAAGGACACTATGACCTAAAATGAGAGCAATAAATATAAAGTTTCAGTAAAGTCAGTTGGTACAATGTTTTTTTTTTTTTTACTTAGAGAAGACATGCTGCTTCATGTTAAACCTTGATATTGTATATGTTTCTTGAAGGGCCACTTCTTACTCCTTTGTGTGTTTTCCACAAAGTCCAGGATGATGCCTTACATAAAGGTAATATTTTATAAATACTGTTGGAAATATATACTTCTCTAAAATCTTATTTTGCCTACAGATTACTTGGATCCACTTTGCCTTGTGTAGAATATTTGAAATATATTAAGTACAGAATGTCTCTCTAAATAACATTTAGAATCATCATTAGTTTATGACTCCTGACTCATTTGTTTATGCAGTGATACTTACTTCAAGAACACTGAAATTTGTAATATAATTTTGAATTAATCACCAAGCTAGTTTATTTTAACTTATGAAAAAATAATTTCTCATGTTGGTTTAATTCTGCTCTTATGTTATGGTCATGACATTTTCATTAAAATAAAGTAGAAAATAGAAGTAAATAATTAATGAAAAATAAAAAATAATAAATAAAAAATAAAAGCAAATCTCTTGTGAAATGTTAAACTTTTCTTACTTATTTTGTTTTGCTTTTCCTCTACCATGCTGGCAAAGCTGTATGTTGCAGATAAGTATAATTTTCTAGGTGGTAGGTTTGTTACTTTTACTAAAATTTTCAAAATATAAAGAGTTGAATAGTCATGGATTGTTTATTAAACTCCTTATCTACACATATAAAAATAAAACAATGATGGTGACCTGGGTATTTCTAAAATTGTATTCTGTTTTTCCATATTATGGTTTACAATGTAATTAATAAAGATTCTGCATATATTAACATCCATCCCCTTCTATCTCATCTGTATGTCCATACAGAGCATGTATGATTTCTATTCATTTCTATGTTGTGGTGAAGAGATTGTCTGAAGTAGCCTATATTTATGCAGGTAGATCTTAAGCTACGGTGCTCTTGTTTATTTGCTTGTTCGTGATCAGTATGTCTGAAAGATGATAACTATTGCATCAGGTGTGACGATTAAAAAATATTATTGGTGCCTGATACACTGTGATGAAATAGGTAAGTCAATTCATAATTTGTTAATTAAATTAGAAAAGAAATTCCTTTGGATTTGTTCTTTATTAAAGTTTTTTTTTAACGAATTCCTTGGGATGTTTTTTGTGTAATATATATCACATGCCTCAACCTTTAAATTTGAATGTAGAAAAGAGTTATCAGAATGAGCCTAGAAAATATTGTTATGGGGGCGCCTGGGTGGCTCAGTGGGTTAAGCCGCTGCCTTTGGCTCAGGTCATAATCTCAGAGTCCTGGGATCGAGTCCCACATTGGGCTCTCTGCTCAGCAGGGTGCCTGCTTCCTCCTCTCTTTCTGCCTGCCTCTCTGCCTACTTGTGATCTCTCTCTGTCAAATAAATAAATAAAATCTTAAAAAAAAAGAAAACATTGTTTTGAAATATTTTTGTTCTGTTATATTATGTTAACTTAGGAAATAATGGTAGTTATTTTTATTAGCATTTCCTACTTTCCACATGCCCTTACAGATGAGATATCATGTTTTTCCTACTCTTTTTATCGTGGTTGTTATATTCTTCATGATCAATAACAATCAATAAAAATTCATAACATTAATTTTCTTTGGGAAAGTGATATTTTAGCAAGAATCCATGACCAAAAATTTTAGCTGTTGTTCTTCCAGGAGATGAGACTATCAATGTTCCCGAAATTTCAAGAAATAGAACTTATTAATTGTGTTGGTTGATGTTTATTGTCTCTGAACTTAGAGGTGCATAATTCAATTTAAAATTTATTTTGGGGGCTCCTGGGTGGCTCAGTGGGTTAAAGCCTCTGCCTTTGGCTCAGGTCATGATCCCAGGGTCCTGGGATCGAGCCCCGCATCGGGCTCTCTGCCTAGCAGGGAGCCTGCTTCCTCTTCCCTCTCTCTCTGCCTGCCTCTCTGCCTACTTGTGATCTCTATCTGTCAAATAAAATAAATAAAATCTTAAAAAAAACGGAGTGGACCTTATGGGGGTGCTTATCTGAAATTGAGGGACATTATAAAAAAATAAAAAATAAAATTTATTTTGAATTGAAAACAAGATCTTACTGAAGTTTAGGCATCCCACTTTATATCAGGCCTCCAGTACATTCTAATTTATTTATAGAAAATATCATAAACATGAATGACACTTTTCCTATTGCATTTATATGAAACTGCAATGACTCAAAGATGTCAGATTTGAAAAGCACTACCTTTCTATAATTTCTGTTTCCTAGGAGGAATGGATATACCATTTTAGCTCAATTATCCAACAGTATTCAAAACCACCATGAATTTTAAAACATAGTTATTACACCCTAAAAATCAAGTATGAAAATGTATAAACAACCAAATCTCTATCTGTAAATGAAATACTCCCACACAGACGGGTTTTAAAACTTTCTAACTTAAGGAATTTGATAGCACAGACTCAGGGTAGTAGTTTCAGTGCCTACAGTATACTTTCAGGGAGAGAGTAATGTAAGCTCTGAGTCACTTTCTGCCCAGAGATGACCTAATAGTGGTTCTGGCATTGTTTGTTTGTTTGTTTTTGAAAATACGTTCCTGGGCGTCATTCAGAAAATGCAGAGTTTGGCATCTATATAAATTAAGGATGATCTTTTTGAACTTTTGTCTTTCATTACATCAAATTACCATAATTGGACAGAAATTCCACTAAATTAAGCATTGTTAGGAAATGTGTAAATTGGAGCTACTCAAATTAGTTGCTCTTTGAACTATGTGCTGTTGGTTCAGGATTAGATAAGGATTTTGAAGGCAAACCTAAATCATTGCTTCCTTTTTTGAGAGATTCTCAGCATATTTTCTTAAAATTAGCTGAAATAAACAATGTGTTTAGTCGCAAAGTGATTTGCATTTTTGCACAAACTCCCTATCTCCTTGAGAATTATAACAGATATTTCATGAAACATCATTGATCTTTACTTTGTTACACTGCTGTAAAGTACATTCAGAGTTGCCAGTTAAAGGTGTTAGTGTTGAGATGAAATGTCATGCATTTTTCTTCACTTCCATGCAAATGAACACAGTAATTTATTAAGACACAATGAAGAAAAAAAAATTGACAATGAGTTCCAGATTTTAAAAATCACTTGCCATTCAATCCAAATTGTGAGTTTGATCGGTTACCGAACACTTTATAATGCACCCCCGGTAATTTTACAGAGATTACTTTTTTCTTACCAATTCTTGATTATTCTGTCTTGCAATGCAGAGAAAGCTAACTAATTTAAAATAAACTTCCGTTAATTTTGATTGTTATAAACTTAAAATTGACTAATTTCCATATACAGAGTTTAAAATGTTCACAATTTACATTAAATATATATTCTGTGTATACCTTGGAAAAATTATACTGAAAATTGAAATTAAAATGATGTTGTATATAGCTGCAAGAAGCCGCCTGTCCCATTTCATCTTACTATATAAGTTGTGTCAGGTAATTTATAAAATCCCTGCTGCATAACAAATCTATTTTTTGTTGGAATGGGTAGTAATGTTTCTTCTTATTTCGAAATAAGAGTTGGTCTATGAGTGCCTCTGCAACTGTATTTTTCCTAAGTGGCTTCATGGTCTTGAACTGAGAAAGTTCAGAGCATTAAACATCAAAGTAATATATTTTGACATAATTAGACATCAAGGAAATGCAATTAAAATGACACTGAGATATCACTACACACTTACCAGAATGGCTAAAATAAAATATAATGACAAGCCCAAAAGAAAAAAATATACCATTTGATGATACACAATGGCAAGTTGTACCATAACTTAACCATCTCAGACTAGTGTAGTGTTAAATTTGTTTTTCTAAGCCATGTTTTGGGTCACTTACCACTTTTCAAGAATATAAAGTGCTATCATTTTACTTAAAACTGTGAAATTTGGTCAGATTTAAATTTCAATTTATGTTAAAACATTCTGTAAACTGTGTTAGACTTTGACATTTGTTCCCTCAGTTCAGTGAATAACACTATATCATATTCTGAAAAATACGCTAATTTTTTATTATTTTGAAAAATATCCCTTTTTCCTCTTATGGTAATTATTAATATGAATTAATAGTAGAATTTGATATGGTCCAGTATGACCATAAATACTTTATTGTATATTATCAAATTTAATAATGAATATAATGTACTTCTTTGGACAATTTTTAAAGACCAGTCTACTCTTAAAACAAAAAAAATGGAGATGCACTTCTTTAGTTCACACAAATTTCATTTTATTATATATGACCTCAGATAAATTTCAACAAATCATAATTTATTAAAATCATGTCTACTTAAAAATCTCATAGAAGAGTTAAACCATCAAAAATAAAAATAAACACACACAACACACACACATCACCCATGTATTGGCAAATCACAATTGCTGTAACAATACATTAGGCATTCCACAGTTAAGGGCTATCAAAATTTCCATCAGTGACAAAAAGATTTGTATCCAAATGGACTGATTTTCCAGAATCCAAGAAAAAGTCTCCTAGGATTTATTTAAAGATAAATATTTGAACAAATACTTCTTAAATTTAGGAAATTCAGAACATACGATTAAAGAATATTTGCAGTGCAGACTATATTCAATCCTTCCTTCAAAATGTGCCTTTGAGTACATAATTCTGTTTTCTCGATCTCAATTGAGCTGTCTTCCAAGGAAGTTTTCCAAAATGTGTGTCTCTGTGTGATAAATGTTCTAAGACCTAACATGCTTCATTGTATTTTTACTGTGCTCTCAAATTTAATCAATAATTTGGATTGATGTATAATACCTAGTTTCAAATATCTTTTCCATCTATAAAAACTCCCAGCTGTCTCTTTATATGCTATTACTATTGAGAATTGTGCTGTCAGTATTATTCTTGTACATTTTAGGTGATCTGTTCTTCTCTTGGGCATCATTTATGCTCTTCTCTGTTTTTGATATTCTTAAAACTCACCATAATGTATACGAGTGGTTTTTAGTGTGTGTAGTTTTTGTTTTGTTTTGTTTCTGATATCTCATGTTTGGCATCATTTTAAGTCTGGTATCTTTTATCTTTCTTTAATTCTCCAAAATTTATCTCAGTACTTATTTAAATATTTTCTTTATTTTTTTTTTCTCTTCTGCTGTATTTGGGCAGAAGTCATTAATTTGTTTGTTTTTCCCAACTCATTTATTCATTTTACAGCTATATTCATCTTAGTCTCCATTTATTGTATTCTTTATTTCAACAATTTTCACTTAATTTATATTCACAGTATAGTATCTTTCTTTTCCTTGTATATGTATATCATTATTTTATCATATACTTTTAAGCTATTTTTAAAAATATTTTATTTATTTATTTGACAGTGAGAGATCACAAGTAGGCAGAGAGGTGGGCAGAGAGAGAGGAAGAGAAGCAGGCTACCTGCTGAGCAGAAAGCCCGATGTGGGGCTTGATCCCAGGACCCTGAGATCATGACCTGAATGGAAGGCAGCGGCTTAACCCACTGAGCCACCCAGGCGCTCCTTTTAAGCTATTTTTTAAAAGTACAGTCATTCTTTTTTTTTTTAAGATTTTATTTATTTATTTATTTGACAGAGAGAGATCACAAGTAGACAGAGGGCAGGCAGAGAGAGAGAGAGGGAAGCAGACTCCCTGCTGAGCAGAGAGCCTGATGCAGGACTTGATCCCAGGACCCTGAGATTATGACCTGAGCTGAAGGCAGTGGCTTAATCCACTGTGCCACCTAGGCGCCCCTAAGCTATTTTTTTAATTCCTGTTCCAATAACACTTGGATTGGCATATAAAGTTAACCACATCATATTTTTTAGGTAAGTAATTGTACTTTTTATGTGCATAGTTATTTTGGTCCATGAGTTCAGCTCTTCTTAGGATCATCAAATCTCTGTAAAGTCTGGGTATGCTAGGATTTTCTAAGCAACAATAAAATACATTGAAACCTGGTAGCTTAATTATAATAAGGTTTTCTTTCTCAATCATTCATAATAGTATTCCATTCTGAGTAGCTTCCTTCTATTTTGCAGCTTTAGTGTTTGGAAAAACTTGAAATGTGATATTACTGTGATAATGTGAATTAGTCAGGGTTTTTCAGAGAATCGGGAAGAGAAAAAAAGGAAGATATTCTCCAGGGCCAACTCTAGAAGTGACTATTAAAACATCTGTCCAAATTCAATTGAACAAAACTCAGAAATGCCATCTCCAGTGAAATACAAAAAAGATTATATATAGTTCTGGGCACACACATCTCATTTGACCCAATGATGTATATCAATGAAAGACTGAAGGCCAATCACCACTCCATGGGAGAATTTAAAAATAAATTTACTAATGAGGCCAAGAATTCAGAATCACCAATACTTCAGAACTAATAATAACTGCCTTCACTTGATTTTATTCTATAAGATAAATCCTATGATCAAGTTTCAATTTTAAATTCTTACAATTTTAAATTCTTAAATCCTTATGAAGAAGCATCATTTGGAGGGCACAGTTTTCATAATTTATCATCCATCAGCTTTTTTTTAAAGATTTTATTTATTTATTGGACACAGAGAGAGAGAAAGAGAGAGAGAGAGAGAGATCACAAGTAAGCAGAGAGGCAGGCAAGCAGGGAGGGAAGCAGGCTTCTTTTTGAGCAGAGCCCGATGTGGGGCTGGATCCCAGGACCCAGAGACCATGACTTGAGATGAAGGCAGAGGCTTAACCCACCACCCACGTGATGAGAGAGCCACTCAGGTGCCCCTCATCCATCAGTCTTAATTGATTGGAGGAAAATGTGTGGAGGAATAATGCCTTAGGGAGCTAATCTCTCTAAAGAATTTTCAAGTCTTTACCCCTTGAAGGTTTTTGTAAAGTTCTGATAGCCTCTAAACATCTAGTGGATTTCTACAGTGACAGGCCTGTTAAAACCTGTCTTCAAACCAGGAATAGAGCTTGAAACATACCAGTCAAGGGCAACTTTGAGTCTTTTAAGGAATTTATCATCATTTCTTTCTTTTTGGTTAATATCTGAAATAGTTCCATATTACACTGGCATAATTTCTCCAGAGCTGACTTTGAAGGAGGCATTCAGTTCCAGCTAGTTCCATATTTTGGCAAGAACTATACTTCTATATTAAAAAAAAAACATATTTTAGGGCACCTGGGTGGCTCAGTGGGTTAAAATCTCTTCCTTCGGCTCAGGTCATGATTCCAGGTTCCTGGGATTGAGTCCTACAGTGGGCTCTCTTCTCAGCTGGGAGCATGCTTCCATTCCTCTCTCTCTGGCTGCCTCTCTGCCTTCCTATGATCTCTGTCAAGTAAATAAATAAAATTTTTAAAAAAACATATTTTATACCAGTTATCCATGTTTATTAACTAAGATATCACAATACAAATAATACAAACAGTTGCTCTTTATTAATACCTTCAACCAAGATCAAAAAATATGTCATATTTTCTCCAAAAATTTTATATCATCTGATAGGTCAGATATATATATAAAATTACTTTTAAAGTTTTAAAAATATCAGCAAATATTTTCATTTAAATGCAAATTTGAAAAAAAATCTACTTTTCCAAACACGACTTTTTATCCTATTTATTTTGAATTTTGTCAACAACTGATAAAATGTTTAGCGAGACTATAAATGTTAGATCGAAAAAAATGATTAATAGATGTAGGTTCAAATTATTATGTTCCATTAAAAATGATTTAGTCTTTGATGAACATCTGTTTGGTAATATGTTGATCCAGATATAGTAAATTAAAGACATATATAAAATTATAGGGAAATGACATCTTTCGTTCCATTATGAGTAGAGCTTTTAAAATGCTATTTGTCACAACCTGTCATCTTGTCATTATGTAGCATTATGTAGCAATTAAAAAATGTATACTCTTCACTTAGAAGTCTTTTAGAAATCTAAAATATGACTTTCTATGGTTTGTGTCTCCATATTGCTTTATTGCCAGTTAAAACAAATCCACATGCTTTGATTCAAAGGTAATAAATTCCTCTTATTTGGAAAAAGGATGTTTATTTTTGTTCTCTCACCCTTAGCAGGTGGTTTCATTTTAGCACACTTCAGAGTTATAATTTCATGCTTATTAAACATATTTATTTTGATCTACATAGATGAATGAAACTTTTATTTTATTAAATTATTTGCCAAAAAATCTGTGAGTTTTAAAAATGTATTTCCTTTGAAGGGTTATTTTAGAGCATTCAAAGAGGATCTAAGAGTGTGGTATTATGCAGTTTTTAAGTAGGTATGAAATGGTTAATTATAGGATTGTTTCTTTAGGCTTATGTATATTGTCCATTATATGCTATAAAATATTTTGAAAGTAAATTTAAAGTATGTTTTATGTAGTTTATTTTTTGGAAAAAAATATTGAAATGACTTATGAAATTCAGTATACTCTCAACATTGATTTATTTTGAAATTTACCAGTTGTCTACTGAACTATTATATGGCAGATATTACTTCAGACTACACTGGTAAATGAAATACTTGGCTTTGTAGAACTTTTATTTTAATGGGTGAGACAATTCAAAGCTATAAACCTTAATAAAAATGGCATAGTGCATTCAAAAAGGAAGAGTACAATGGGGAAAAAGAAAAATTCGATCAGGGTGAGAAAAATCAAGGTTGCTAGGCAGGGGATGGGGAGTTAAATCTTTTAATAGAAAGATCAGGGTAGTTACAATGAAGGTGACAATTGAACAAATGTATGGGAAGGTGATGAATTTGCGCAGAACTATCAGCAATAAGGTCACTCCAGACAAAGGAATTGACTATCTTGAAGGCCATAAGGTTGGATCATGCCTGGCATATCTGAGGAATAGCAAGGAGGCCACTGTGAGTGACTGAAGAGTAGCAGGGAAAGAGGTCACAGAGGTTAAATGAGTGGCTAGATCATGTAAAAGCTTCGAAGTCATTGTAAAACTCTGGCTTTTATATTTGGAAACTTACTGTGTGATAGAATTTTTGCTAATAACTGAGAGTTCAAATGTCCATAAAATTTCAAGGATTCTTATTCTAGTAAGACAGAATAAAGAGAAAGAGTTCATATTTTCACATGGTGTAAGAAATGCTCGGAGATCCAAGTGTAGGAAGCTATGGGAGCACAGAAGAAGGCACTAAAATCACACCATATATTTGATGACTGTGACTATATATAAATTTGTATTTTCTAGATTTTTTGTAGTCATGGAATCACACAGTATATACTATTCATGGCCTGGATTTTCTTTTCTCGGCATCATTACTTTGAGAATCTCCAATTGTCTTTGCTCTATTGATGGACATTGATGAACATTTCCACTGTTTTCAATTCTTAAAAATAAAGCTGCTATGAAATTCACATACAAGTCCTTGTATGAACATAGGGATTGTTTCTCTTGGTGAAATGCCTAGAATAAAATGGCTATTTGTGTAACTGCAACATATTTTGCATTTAAAAAAATTTTGAAACTATTTTCCAAAGTGGTTGTATCATGATATATGCCAACAACAGTTTAGATTTTTTGTTTCTTCTCAATCTAGCTCAGACCAAGTACAATTAGCCTTTATAATTTTAGCCATTCTAATAGATATGTAAGCATGTCTCATTATGATTTTAATTTGTATTTCTTTAATGTTTAAATGTTGAGAAATTGGCCATGTGCTTATAAGCCATCCATATACTTTTGGTGACATGTCTCTTCCATTATTTCCTTCACATGTAAAATTGGATACTCTGTTTGGTTATTAGTAAGGTTTTTTTATTTTTATTCATTTTTAAATAATCAGAGTAGATGTCCATTATCAGATATTTAATTTGCAAATCCCTTCTCCATCTTTACGGATTCTCAATGGAGCTTTGATAGCTGTGTCTTTCAAGAAATATGCTACTTCTTTCCTGGTACACGGAGGTATGACTAGAACATTATCAATGTTGACCTTTGCAAAGAAAATCATGGCTTAAGATATATGTAGTCTGCAGTTGTTGCAGTTCACCATCCTTGCCTCTAACTCATCTCTCACTGCCCACACATTCAGGTATAGGGGAATATTGATTGACAAAATATTAATTGCCAAATAACACTAGTTAGAGAATAAGAAAAATGCAGGCACCTGATTATATAATATTCCTTAAATAAAATATGTTTTTATAAGTGCTATTGGAAGTAAATTCCTCAATACTTTAATCACACAGAATGATGGAATCCTAGATTTTTTTTCCTTGTATTTACTAAGAAAATGATCATGCCTCAAGTATATTAAAATGGAATAGGGAAAATTAAAAATTGCTTTAAGTCAATTTGCGTGTGTTGTGCGTATGTGAGAGAGAAAGTGAGAGAGAAAGAGAAAGAGAGAAAAAGAGAAAGGGAAAGACAGAGAGGTGGCTGCAGTGAATTGATGAGTTGCAGGATAGATTTTAAAGTTTTTTCTTTTGCTTTCTACATTTCCTTTTCCTTAGGTTCAAGAGAACAATCAGTAATATCTCAGATGCCTGCTGGTAACATCAGCAGAAAGAGTTAGAGGTTCCTAGAAAATTAAAGAAGAGATATAGTTTTCCTGACATAAGAAAAGTCATTTTTTGTCCCCAGCTATTTTCAATGATCTATACCCCACCTGTGTACTTGCCCCAGCACACTTCTTCCAAAAATTCCTGGGAGGTTCTTACAAAGAAATGCAAAAACCTCACTCCTAAGGATTTTGAGGGAACAAGGCAATGGGAAAACTAACAGTCACCACCAGACCAGGAAATAGCCTAAGCTATTGAGACAATAAATCAGTGGTAAAACTCCTAGTGCTATTTCAAAAGCAATCAAGGCCTTTCATTCCTTGTCCCAGAAAATGAGCCCAAGACCCCATCTAGTTTCTATCTGCTCTTGAAGCCTGCAGAGTTCCTTTCCCTTGTCCAACAGTTACCTCTGCTTTATTCTAACGTTGAAGTTTCTGCCCTCGGTGGAATACAAGCTTCATTCAGGTGAACATGCAATACATATTGCACAAATACATATGTGGATGTGCATGCATCCACAACCTTATGACCAACCATACACGGGATAATAAAACTCTCCCTTCTGAGTATTCATCTTAAATACTAAATAAAAATCTCTCTCCTGTTCAAACAGTCAAGGCTTTGGAACTTATTCCCTGTGAACTCCTTGTATGTTGTAAACAAAGATTCCTTTGTTTGATAACTCCACCTGTTTCTGTGATTCACCAAAGACTGACCTCAGTTAGTTCAGTTACTGTAATGTAATATCAAGCATATCTAGTTAGTTGATCATTTTGTTCAAGTCTTACATATCTTACCAATATGATGACCATTTGTCTATGTAATCTTAAAATAAGTGTGTTGAAATTATTTTCCATTTGTCGTCCAAGGTAGAAGTTATGATTTTTGTTCTTAGTTTTTCCCTATATATCCCCAAATCTGTTGTTACGTATTAAAATTCAAGAATTATTATACTCCCGGGGCGCCTGGGTGGCTCAGTGGGTTAGGCCGCTGCCTTAGGCTCAGGTCATGATCTCTGGGTCCTGGGATCGAGTCCCGCATCGGGCTCTCTGCTCAGCAGGGAGCCTGCTTCCTCCTCTCTCTGTCTCTGCCTGCCTCTCTGCCTACTTGTGATCTCTCTCTGTCAAATAAATAAATAAAATCTTTAAAAAAAAAGAATTATTATACACCCTGATGAATTCATCCTTTTACTCTTCTGTAATTTTGACTTGATCTTTATGTCTGATAATGAAATTTGCTTTAAAATCACTTTTCATTATCTTGATATAACCACCAAAGTTATAGTGTGATTAGAGTTAATATAGCATATTTTTTCTTTTACTTTTTAAAGCACTTCTATATTGAATCCTGACAAAGAAACAAAACAGCTTTTTAACTCTGGAAGCATCTTTCTAAATTATCCCTTTTTTTTTTAATGAAGCAGTAGCAATTTTTGTTAAGGGACCTAAACTGAAAGTAGGTTTAGAAATTTATTTATTTTTTTATTTATTTAGTAAAAGATTTTATTTTATTTATTGACAGCAAGAGAGAGAGAGAGAGAGAGAAGAAGCACACAAACAGGGGGAATCATGTGCAAAGGGAGAGGAAGAAGCAAGCTCCTTGGGGTGCAAGTAGTCCCATGCAGGGCTGGATCCCTGTACACTGGAATCATGACCTCAGCCAAAGGCAAACATCTGCTTAAACAACTAAGTCATCCAGGCACCCCTAGAAAATTAAAAAAAAAAAAAGGCCTTTTAAAACATTTTGTTTCTTTCTTGTTTTTTTTTTTAAATATTTTATTTATTTGACAGACAGAGAGACAGGAAGAGGAACTATAAGCAGGGCAGAGGGAAAAGGAGAAGCAGGTTTCCCACTGTGCAGAGAGCCTGATGTGGGGCTTCATCCCAGGACCCTGGGATCATGACCTGAAAAGAAGGGACACTTCTTGGAGGAAGCCACCCAGACACCTCTTTTCTTTGTTTTTAATATATGGCAACTGATGCTTCCCAGCCACGAGGAGCATATTACCCATTGATTAAATCTTTGATAACAACCTATTTAAAAAGGTGTGTAAATATATACTTACTCAGATTTATACACTTTGTGTTTTCTTCATAGTTTGGGGCTGGACCCCATGGTCACAACACTGCTTCCAGTCTTTGCCTTCCCATCTTTTGATACCAGGTATTTGGTCAGCAAAGCAAATTAGTATCAAAATTGATAAGCCCTTGGCACCATATCTCTGGAGCAGGGCTTGCTCTTAGCCAAGGCCCAGAGCAGTTGACCTCCCCTCACTAGTGCTATAGCCCCAAGGACTAGGTCCCTGCCACCAGAACTCAGTCTTACATGTTATGCTAAGCAGACAAAACCAAACCAGGAAAGCTCCGACAGCTTTCACTGGCCTGCCTCATCTCCAACTCTCTCGACGTCTAGGCAGTACCAGATGACAGGGAGGGGTCTTGGTCCAACATATGGGAGGGAAGGAAGTAGCCACGAGCAAGTACCTGCCTCTCTGTTCCTTTCTTTCATGAGCAGGTTGTAAGGAGGAGGAAGAGGAAGGGGAAGAGAGGTGAACTTCAAGGGGTGAAGGCCTCAGGTAGGCAGCTGGCTCCTGCCAGTAGGAAAGGGACAAAGGAGAAGGCAGTGAGTCTTGCAGGGAGGGTGGGGGGTAAGGGTTACAGCTTATGACGGAATCTGGACAGGAGTAATAGGGATACTAGTCATTTGAGTCCACCATTGGCAAGCTGGGCTGGGTGTCAGGGCAGATAGGCCTCCCTGGGCAACGGCACATGAGAGAAGGTGGAATTCTTCTCTGAGGAGCAGGTGAAGCTTTGGGTGTTGGGAAAGCATAGACAGTATTGTTCCAGGGCCAAGGACAGGTCCGGGTACTCCTGGTTGGAGGTCAAGGCCACAGTATGATCCAGCAGCTTGAAGGTACCACATGCCAGCCACCCCTCATTATTGTGTATAACTCTCTGGTGCACTTATTGGCTTATCCATCAAATGACTCCTTCAGCAGCTTGAAAACCACCTCCACAGGCACTCCAGGATATGGGAGGCTTCCAGAGTGAAAATTTTGCACAGGATCACCCCCAAAAGACCAGAAGTCACTCTGGTGGATGTAGATCTGGTCAAACATGGCCTTAGGGACCATCCACTTCACAGGCAGTCCACTGTTGGTTCTCATTTTATAGTAACTGATGTGGTGATATCTCTGGCAAGGCTGAAGTCTGAGATCTTCATCATGTTGTCCTTTGTCACCAGCACTTCCCTGGTGGCCAGGTCTTGGTGTATGCACTTCTTGGAGGCAAGGTACTCCATGCCTCAGGCTACCTGGTAGGCAAAGTATACCGGGTGCTTGGAGGAGAGTTGCTCTGCTGCATTGTGGCTGATATTGTAACAGTACTCCAGGTCAGGAGGCCTCTGGGCCTGCAGGTACTCCTGTATGTTGTCTTTGGAGGCATATTCCATGATAGTGTACGAAGGACCATCCTGTGTGCAGGACCCAGCAGGTTGATGGTGTCCTTGTGCTGTCCAATCATCTTCATCATCTCCATTTCTGAGATTAGGTTTGACAGGTCTTTCTCTGCTGCATCTGACTTCAACATCTTCACAGACACTTTAGTCAAATGGTTGGATTTGTCTTTGTCCAGCCCAATGGCCTCCTCCAACACCACCTGCCCAAAGTAGGCCTCTCTTAGGGGTCTGCCTAAACTGCCTACAACCAGCCTGCCTCAAGGCAGTTATGAACTCTAGATTATCCTCAAAAACATTAAACCACAAGCTAAAAATTCTCTTCACTAGGTCTCTGTCGCAGGTCTAATTTTCTTATCTTTCATCATTTATCTTTTTCCTAATTCTTATTTTCAGTATAGTTTATTTGGCTTCCAGGTGTTTCCCCGGGTTTCTGTATGCTGTTTCATAGGGAAGAATTATCCTGTCATAAAATTATTTCTTGAGCATTCATTACATCTCTCGGTTAAAATGGGTTCTTTTATGGTATTGATTCATTTGAGTTTTCTCAAAATGGGAAGAATTTTCAAAATGGTGTTTTCCTCAAGGTTCAGAGTATGTCTTAGCCTCATCTTTACTCTTTTTGAAATTCACTTTTCAAATTCTTGTCCCTCTTTTTATCTTTTTAAATTAAAATGTTTCCTTTTACTATTTTTTTATTTGAGTGTAGTTGATAGTCAGTGTTACATTGGTTTCAGGTTTTCAATATCTCCATACATTATTCTATGATCACTACAAATATAGCCACCATCTGTCACCATATAACACTATTATAATATCATTGACTATATTCTCTACACTGTCCCATATCTCTTTTTAAAATCTCTGATTTTTATGTTTTCTGTTATTCCAATTTTCGACCTCATTTTACTTGGTTACTTTAATAAAATATGCCTGATTACACACTCTATGCTGAAAACCATAGCATTTGATTTATAGTAGTCTTCTTCTTCTTCTTCTTCTTCTTCTTCTTCTTCTTTCTTCTTCTTAATTAACATATAATGTATTATTAGCCCCAGGGGTACAGGTCTGTGAATCACCAGGTTTACACACTTCACAGCACTCACCACAGCACATACCCTCCCCAATGTTCATAACCCCACCACCCTCTCCCTAACCTCCCCACCCCCCCCCGGCAACTCTCAGTTTGTTTTGTGAGATTAAGAGTCTCTTATGGTTTGTCTCCCTCCCGATCCCATCTTGTTTCATTTACTCTTTTCCTGTTCCCCAAACCCCCCACATTGCACCTCCATTTCCTCATATCAGGGAGATCATATGATAGTGACTTTCTCTGGTTGACTTATTTTGCTAAGCATAATACCCTCCAGTTCCATCCATGTCAACGCAAATGGCAAGATTTCATTTCTTTTGATGGCTGAATAGTATTCCATTGTGTGTGTGTGTATATATATATATATATATATATACATATATATATATATTTCATTTGTTGATGGACATCTAGGTTCTTTCCATAGTTTGGCTATTGTGGATATTAATGCTATAAACATTTGGTGCACGTGCCCCTTTGGATCATATACAGTCTTCTTTACCTCTATCAGAACCCCAGGAAGCTTTATTTATTTATTTACTCACATAAACAGATGATCCAACACAACGTTTTTTGATGTTCCAATGTATTATAATGTCTTACCGCTTAACACTATGCTTACTGCTCTCTTTCACTGTCTGACTAAATCCTCATCATCACTATGCCATTTAATGAGAAAGAACATTTGAACTCAGAGTTCTCTCCATATCAGGGAATGAAGACTCCACCCTTCTGTTTGTGCAGGTAAAATAAATGTTGATGTCTGTCCTGCACATACCCCATCCTGTTCACCAGAATATTCACCATCAAAATATATACACAATGAAAACCATACCTCACCACTTCTATTACCACCCAGCATGCTAAAAACACCATCATATGTTCCTGAATTATTGACTTGATTGATAACCCCACTTCCACACATACTGCACTCCTTTCTCCATGCAAATTTATTTTGGTACAGCAATTTAACCTAAAAATCAAGTCATATGATTTTATTCTGCTGTTGAAAGACTTTTGGTATCTTCCCCTTTCATATTAAATAAAAACTGAAGGCGTTTCAATGTACTAGAAGGTCATACATCAATACGTTCTTCCTCTCTCCACCACTATAAACTCCTCATTGGCCTCCTTGCTTTTCCTCAAAAGTAACAGACAAGCTGTTCACACAAAGTCTATATACTTACTTGCTCTGCCTAGAGCAATCTTTTCCTTTAATATTTGTATAACACTCTCCTTCACTTCCTGGGTCTTTGTGCAAATAACATCTCATAAATGAGATATAACCACCCAAAACAAAATAAAATTAACTTTCATCCCAGCATTCCCCAATGGCTTTTACCTTTCTTGTATTTCTTTGTATCACTTATCACCATCAACCATCAATCATTATTCTATTACTGGTTTATTTTCTTATTTGAGACAGAGAGAGAGAGAATTGGGAGGGTGCGCAGAGGAAGAAGAAAACACCCCACTGCCTAGAAAGCCTGCTGGGGAGTTACATCCCAGGACCCTGAGATCATGACCCAAGCCAAAGGCAGTCACTCAATGGACTGAGCCACCCAGGTGCCCCTCTATTATTGGTTTATTTCACTATTATATTTCAAAAGAATGTGAGCTCTTTGTGGTCAGGTATTTTATATGTTTTATTAATTGAAGTATTCTCAGAAAGGTAGCTGGCAGATTGTAAGGGCTCACTAAACTGTATTTTGTTGTTATTATTGGGCTCCTTTATGGGCTTTACCTCTTACGCTAGAAGTCTATCCTTCAGATGTAAGCGATAAGAATAGAGCCCTGCTGCCTGTTCAAATGTGTAAAAAGCCTGTATTAAGTGGATATTTTAAAAGCTAAATGAATGGCTTAATAGTTGTATATAGGGGAAAAGGGAACATATTTTCCACAGTTTAGAAGTGGAGTTCTTTTATAGAGTTCTTGTACAAGCCTACACTATGGAACGATAATGGGCAGTTGTACATTACAATTATACAAACACTTTGGTAATTTATATCCTTTTTTTGTAATTCTTGACTGGATCATTTAATTCCTTAGGAGCATTATAGCATTTCAACTTTTCATGTTCAATAAACTTATTGGGGTTGCTACCTTTTTTATTCAAATGGAGAAATAGTCATGATTTAATCTAAATAAAGTGTTATTGATTGTGTTGTTTTCTAGGAATGAGTCGCACATGCTAGTTTAAAAGTTTTGTTAAATTCCCAAGTCTGTCACTGATAAAAGCCTTTTGTAGATTAGTAACTTGATCAAAACGGAAAAGTTATGTATCACCTATTGTTATACTATCTTTGTTTCCATCTTGCATTGTAATAACACCCATCTTAACTCTATTTAAGACAAATCATTGCCAGATGGATTTCTGGCATTGATTGCAGGATATGAAATCTAGTATAACTAAAAGTTTTTGGTTTTAGTAGCATATAAATCAATTTAGAAAAATATATGTATTTGAATATAAGATAAAGTTTTAAATTATTTGGCAATAATAAACTAAACTTTTTTTTTTGTAAATTTTTATTTTCTAAAATTTCATTGAGCTCTCTTGCAATAAGAAACAAGTTACAAAAAATTAAGGTTTATTTACCCCAATTCAAAATTATTAGGAATATAATCATAGAGGTTGAAGTATTTAAAATATTGAACCCAAAATGTTTTATTAGGTAAATTCATGAATGCTGAGCATTCACTGTTAAAATATACTAATAACATTGATAGACTTGTAGAAGCCTAAAATCAAATATTTATTAAATATTTATATCCACATCTTTTCATAGCTTGGTAATTCATTTCTCTAGCATTAAATAATATTCCATTGTTTGCATGTACTACACTTTCTTTGACCTTTCACTTATGGAAGGATATCTTGGTTGCTTCCAAGCTTTTGTCAGTTATGAATAAAACTACTATAGACATCTTTGTGGGTATAGATTTCATCTTCTTTGGATAAATACCAAGAGCTGCTACTGCTGAATAATCTGGCAAGAATATGTTTAGTTTTGTAAGAAACTGCCAAGTTGTTTTCCATTCTTTATTCTCAATACACATGGAAGAACATTCCTGTTGCTCCAAATCCTCACCAACATTTCGTGTTCTGTTGTCAGTGCTCTGGATTCTGGGTATGTACTGGTGTCTCTTTTTTGTTTTAATTTGCATTTTCCTGATGACATGTGATGTGAAGCATCTTTTTATATGCTTATTTGCCATCTGTAATATTTTCTTTGGTGAGGTATCTGCTAAGGCCTTTGGCTCATTTTTAATCCGGTCTTTCCCCCATTGTTGAGTTTTTAGGGGTCTTTGTGTATTTTTGATTAACAGTCCTTTGCCAGATGTGTATTTTGCAAATTTTTTCTCATAGTCTGTGCTTTGCCTTTTCATTCTCTTGGCATTGTGTTTCACAGAGTAGACATTTTTAAATTCAGTGCTTGTGCTTTTGTAGCTAAAGTTATTGCGAAAACCAAGGTCATTTAAATTTTCTTCTATATTACCTTCTACATGTTTCATGTTTAGGTTTATAATCCAATCTGAGTTCATTTTTGTGAAGAGTGTAGGATATCTGCCTGGATTTATTTTATTTTATATTTTTAGATTTAGCTTCACCATTGCTACAGAACCATTTGTTTAAAAGATTGTATTTTGCTCTCTTGTATTGCTTTTGCTTTTCTATTAAATATAAAATATAATTGATAATATATATTCTGTTGCTTTAATCTAGTCTCTCTGTGGTATTACAATATCATGCTTACAATTATCGTTATGGTAAACTTTTTTTTAAGATTTTATTTATTTATTTGACAGAGAGAGAGATCACAAATGGGCAGAGAGACAGCCAGAGAGAGAGATGAGGAGAAGCAGGCTCCCTGCTGAGCAGAGAACCCAATGCCGGACTCGATCCGATCCCTGGCCCCTGGGATCATGACCTGAGCTGGAAGGCAGAGGCTTAACCAACTGAGCCACCCAGGCGCCCAATCGCTTTAGTAAACTTTGAAGTCAGTCCTCAGTCTTTGTTCTCCTTCAACACTATGTTGACTATTGTGAGTCTTTGCCTCTCCATATAAACTTTAAAATAAGTTTGTTAATATTAAAAAAAAGAACTTGCTGGAATGCATTAATTGTATAGATAAGCTTGGAAACCAGTGACCTCTTGAGCTTAGCAGGAGATAGACCATGGACATCAGTTGTCACAGTGGTGCCTCTGGCAGAACCTATTGCAAATCCCTAGGCAAAATGAGACCTCAAGGATCTGAGAGAATGTCTAAGAAGTACTTGATACATCCCTTGGGTATGGTTTATTGAAGTGTCCACCTGTCTGAAAGCTGGGGAATCTAGATAAGGGAGGGAAAATTAGTTATGATAAAACATATCAACAAACATCAATAAATTTTGTAAAACTAATTGTCATGGCTCATATACAATATGACCAACAGAGGGACCATCAGAAGGAAAGCATCAGTTATGTTTATTGTGAAATTTTTTATTCAAAATAAAGCAATGTGAGGGGAAGACACAATGAGAAAATTACCATTTTTTAAATGGTAAACATCTTACAAAATGGAATAGGTTTTATATTCTAAGTAGTATATTGAAAAGTAAAACATTGGGGCGCCTGGGTGGCGCAGTGGGTTGGGCTGCTGCCTTCAGCTCGGGTCATGATCTCAGGGTCGTTGGATTGAGCCCCGCATCGGGCTCTCTGCTCCGCAGGGAGCCTGCTTCCCCCTCTCTCTCTCTCTCTCACTGCCTGCCTCTCTGCCTACTTGTGATCTCTGTCTCTCAAATAAATAAATAAAATCTTTAAAAAAAAAGAAAAGAAAAGTAAAACATTAAAAAATAAAATTTCAATGAAAAAAATTATTTAATTTTTAAAAAGGTTAAAAATAGCAGAACCATTTTTCTTATAACTGGAAAATACACTGTATATACATCTATCAAAATAACTTGTCATGGGGGAGCCTGGGTGGCTCAGTAGGTTAAAGCATCTGCCTTCGGCTTAGGTCATGATTCCAGGATCCTTGGATCGAGGCACACATCGGGCTCTCAGCTCAGCAGGGAGCCTGCTTCCTCCTCTCTCTCTCTGCCTGACTCTGCCTTATTGTGATCTCTGTCAAATAAATAAATAAAAACTTTTATAATAAATATTTGAAAAATAACTTGTCATGTCTGGAATCAGGAGCATATGGAAAAAAATAATATCTGAGGACAATACTTCTGCCATGTTTTGTGCCTTGCTAATATTTTTAAACAGTCAGGCAACTTTTAGCCTTATTGAAATACCTGCTAAGATACCTGCAGTGCCTTTTGGAGCCCTATGACTATAAAAATTAATTGCAAATATTCAAAATGTTTACTATGGTGTCACTATTTAGGGCCACCACCAAGTATGTTTCAGAAGTAAGCATAACTGTTACTCTTCCATAAGGCAAAAGGGCATATTTTCAGGAGTTCCATCTGCTGTACCAGGAGGTGAATCAAGTAATGATTTTTGTCTATAAAATAATTCACTTTTCAATCTAACATTCCTCATTCCACATTATAATAATAAAAACTAGGAGGAGACTAAAACAAACAAACAAATACAACTACAACAACCAGCTTTTCCTACAGTGGAAAAGTAAATATAACCTTAGGAGTAGCCTAAAATTTATTTTTAAATATTTTAAGATAAACGTTTTTGTTAGAAAACCATATATTTTATATTACTAAGAAATAACAGGCAACGTTTTATGAACTTCTAAAAAGTCTAGTTACTTGTATTTATCTATTAACTCATCTCTTTATGAAGTAGAACATGATCACACCTCTTGTATCTACCCAAGTTTGTATGCTTTGGTTGTTTTATGTTTGCTATTTCCTTGCTTAATTTTTACAATATTTGATACATAATAGTATCTTTAAGTCCATCTATGATTTCACAGAATTTGTTTGAACTTCATAAAAATGTACCATACTTTTTGCACTGTCCTTGTTTTACTTCTCTATTAGCTTTCCAAGTTTTATTCACTTTAGAGTGTGTAGCTATCATTTATTTTTACTCCTCCATAATGCTATGTTTACAAATTTGTATTTATCTGTACTTTTAAAAATATCTTAATTATATACCATTTCTCATCTCACGTAACACTCATGTTACTTCTACACTTATCAGATATTATGTAACTGAAAACCACAACTCAGCAACAATAGAACACCATTTTTCAAAATTAAATGGCTTACCAGAATTCTTTAATTCTATCCTTTATTTGTATTAGATGACCCTTTATTCTGGTATTTGGCATTGTTCATATGGAGGAAAGCTTATAAGTTGATATTCCATAAATAGAAGGATTTTTATGATCGATTAATTATTTTCATTTAGAATGCATAGAATATGGTTGATTTAATATTTCTTTCTTACTCTCTGCCTGGAACATAGTGCTATCTATGCAATAGCCACTAAAATATTAAGTTAATTACCTAGACTTTAAACTGCATATTAATAGGAATAGCATACAGAACTCTTCTCAGATTGGGACACCTGGGTGGCTCAGTCAGTTAAACGCCTGAGCCTTTAGCTCGGGTCATGATCTTAGGGTCCTGGGACTCAGTTCTGCAACAGATTCCCTGCTTAGCCGGGAGTTTGCTTCTCCCTCATCCTGCTGCTCCCCCTGCTTGTGCTCTCTCTCACTCTCTCTCTTACAAATAAATAAAATTAAAAAAATAAATTCTTCTCAGATAGCTAATATAGAATATCGTCTTTGTATTCATCAAAGGGAAAGTGCCATATAATAATGAAATCCAGACTACTTCAAATTCATTTTTTAACCAGTAAGAAAGTACTGGAAACAAGCCAAAAATGTCTTCAATGAATTAAAGAAATAGATTGATTTTCAATATCTTAATGTTTCTAATGTTAAATTGCAAGATTTTTATACTAGATATCAGTGTAAATATTCATTATACAAGGATATTCTAAAAATAAACCTGAGAAAACTACTTGACATATATGATGACAAAAACCAATGTCAGTTTGGGTAAAACTTACAACACCTACCACCTGAAACTCTTGTTCTATATGGTGCCATCTTGTGATGCTGGGCAGCGGCAGTGAGCCACAGCTTCCAGTCAGCTAGAAGATTACAGGGGTGAACACCTGATATTCTTACAAGCATTCTATATATAGAATATATATATTCTTCTTTTTTTAGTGTAATATTTAATAAATTGCATGTGATATTTGATACTTTGTTATAAAATAGGCTTTGCTTAAGATGATTTTGCCCAAATGCAGGCAAATGTAAGTGTTCTGAGTATGTTTAAATAAGCTTAAGGTAAGCTATGATATTTGATAGTTTTGGGGTATTAAATGCATTTTCAATTTTTTATGTGTTTCTCTGTACATAGCCCCCTTGTAAGCTGAGGAACATCTCTATATGTATATGTAGCCTTGGTATGGCTTACATATTGTTGGCATGAAACATCTAGAACAGTACGTGTGCCATAGAATTGTCTACAACATCAAACAAGTTTCTTGAAAACTTGTGCCAAAGGGGTTATGTCTTTAAGGATTCTTATTTCAGAAGGGTTCTCTCAAACGTAAGATTTTTCAGAAGTTAAGTGAAAATCTGACCAAACTAAACATTTTTCCATTTTCCCTAGTGAGCAAAGATAGCTAAAATCTATCTGCCATTTTCAACACTGTACTCAACGATTGTAATTCTAATTTAAGAACAGATTATTTATATCAAAACCACATGTTGGCCTAATCTTATACAATATTCATAAGTCACACTCAGACCCTTGGACACTTTTATTTGTTGAGTCTATATGGTACTACGGACATTCATCTTTTTTGACCTCATAGCTTCATGTATGTCTATACTTTTGAAAATACACGCATCATAGTTCCATTGTAAAATGTCTGGGTTATAAAATGTGCTATGCTATCAAAATGGTAATAAGAACATACAAATGACCTGATGTAATGAACTGGACCAGATTGCCAGATATCACATTGCATACCAGAAAGATTCAGTGGTAAGTTTTAAAATGGCCAGCTATACACTGACTGAATTATAACTCATTTAGCTTCTTTCTTTGTGTACAGTATTATACATTAGTCAGTATTATAGTAGATAAGTACTTTGGACAGATGTAAATATGCTGTAATAAAAAATGTTTTTCTTCTTTCTTTTAGTCCTTTTTACTTGTAAGACTAGCCACAAATACCACGCCTCCCCCAAAATAATTTGCAATCCAAATTTATCTCTAAATGAATTTATTGCACAGAAAAATATGTATATATATATATATATATATATACACTTACAGAAGACATGTTCAAAAATAGTTACACAACAGCAGGGCCCTAAATGTAAGCAGTATAGTTGTTTTGTTTTGTTTCTTTTAAAAAAAGAGGTTATGTGAAATATTAGGATTTTATTTCCAGGCGTAGTATTTCAAGACAGTTAACTACACCTATGGTGTCAACAGCCTCTTGTTGGCAGTATGATTTTATTGGCTCCATGGAATAACAGCAAGAATTTACTATTGCTTCTTTCTTTTATGACACACACAGAAAAAAAAAATTGACACATTTGCTCAAGACCAACCAGAATCATTTTAACCTATCAAAATTGATGGGAGGCCTTCACTGCCAAAGTCACTGCTGCGTTTTCACAATTCACTGCAGACAATCTGCTACTCCCATTATGATAAAGGAGAGCAGAGTCATAATCAGGGAAGAAAGCTAGATTAATACTTGTAATTATCATTGAATATTTAGCCTGCTATAGGATTATTATTATTAGTGTCATTTGATAATTTTCTCTCATTTTATTAAACACAACTGTGAGTAATTATGCTACCTAATATTTCTCTGTATTGGCTGACTAGCTAGCAAACATTCATGAAAATATCCATTAGCCACACATATAAAATGCTGCATTATGATGCTGTTGAATCAGAACATACCACTACCTGATCCTGTAGCTCTTTGAGGATTTGCAAATCAATTAATTCTATGTTTATTGGATTCTTCCCATACAATTAGAAAATTTATAATCGAGTCCATGAACATTATTAGTTTTACCATTTTAAACCAGCAATCACACTTTGATTTTTACAACAAAAGCAGAAATATAAACACACACATTTGGATCAGTTTTCTCTTAGTCTGTCTGGACTTCAAAATCCTATTCCTCAAGATGATGCACACCAAAGTTCTGGATTAAACAAGAAATTAGATGGCACCTGAACACTTGGTTTAATATTCTCAAAAGGATTATGCAACTTCTTTCTTACAATATGACATTGTTTTACAAAGATCCACACTTTTATAATGTTAGTATTTATAATAATCAATAAAGTCAATTAATCATGATTAAAAATCAAACATAAAAATTTCTACTTTTTGCTTTTGCCCCCTCCATTTAGAACTTATTTATAGCCTGATAATTCAAAGGTCCCTATGTTTATGAAAATCTGGACAGAAATAGCTCTAAGATCCCATTCAGAACTTGATATTAATCTAAGTCTTTTGGCTCCATTTATCCTGAGAGCAAAGAGTAGGACAAAGGATTTGAGTACTGTTAGTTTATCTGGGAGATTATCCAAGGTAGAAAAGAATGGGAAAGTGATACAGTGAAGAAGCAACTTTGTCAAAGAGGTACATTGTTGATATAATTGTTGTGGATAGAAAATGAAGGCTTGCTTTTACTGAAAGGTCCTGAGAAACTTCTTTAAGTTGTCCTCATGAAGACCTGAAAACTGACAATTTTACCTATGGTTCTTATTTCCACTTCACTGAGAGCTGTCCTCAGAGGACATTAACTCTCCTACACTTTCAGGTTGTGTTGGAGACATTCTAAAATGAGAGAGAGAACATGAGATGCTATCAGTGTTAAGTAACTGCAATTTCCCATGGAACTATCCACCACAGGTTTGGCTATAATCAGGTGTTGGGCCTTGATATCAGAGGGATTTGAGGCAGTATCATTTTAGGTTAATCATTATATCTGAAATTTCCAAAAACTTCAACTGATGAAACTTTGATTATAAACCTATAAATATAACAATAAATCTACAGTATTCAAATTATTTTCATAGAAATACACAAACAAAGCATCAACTGATTAATATTTAAATGTTACAAAATACTGAACTGAAAGAATTTGGTCATATAACAACGTGTAAGAAGTAGAGCTTAGGTTTAGGTTAGAAGTCAGGATGCATTTGGGACTCAGTTAAGAAATTGAATGGAGGGACGCCTGGGTGGCTTAGTGGGTTAAGCCACTGCCTTCGGCTCAGGTCATGATCCCAGGGTCCTGGGACCGAGCCCCAAATCAGGCTCTCTGCTCAGCAGGGAGACTGCTTCTTCCTCTCTCTCTGCCTGCCTCTCTGCCTGCTTGTCATCTCTCTCTGTCAAATAAATAAATAAAATCTTAAAAAAAAAGAAATTGAATGGATGTCTGACTATCTTATAGGTTTGCTAAAAATCAGTGACTTTGTGTTCACGTGTGGCTATGCGGGAATTTTTAACTTTCTCTAAGAAGTTATTAGATTGATTATATAATGGCAGTAAAGGATGGGGAAAAGCAAAGTACAAACCCCATAAAGACAAAGACACTGAGTATGAGAAAAGAGTAATAGATAAGAAGAATCAATGCATTTGAGGAAAATGGGAATTGAAATACACAATGATTGTTGATTTTTTTAGATGCAGAAATCAAAACTAGCTTGCAAGAAGGAAATAACAGAAGACATGTTGTGAAAAGGCAGTAACGTGGAATAAAGGAGTAGGGAGAGCATATCAGGTAATTTGGATAGGAAGGAGTTAGGAGATAACTGCTTGATAAATTTTATATGGCCCACTTAAATGCACAGATTTCTCTTCTTTAATTTATATGGAGAACAGGGTGTCGTTTCTCTTCCCTTTCAGAGCACCCGAGGTGTACTCTTTCAGACTGAAAACCTGAAAAGCTCAGGACTCAGTTGCTTAAGCACAGCTGAGAGGACATATTTCAATTAAGATTTACAGTTTGCTGTAGGTAGTAGACTGTCAAAAGTGGTTTAACCATATTTTTCATTTAACAAGAAGACTACAGAGAGTGTTTTCTGGTGTTGGTTCAGAGTCTTAAGAAAGTCAAGTGAACTATCTTAGAGGTTTTCATGGCTTTTTATTCACAGTTGCAAAAATTGCTGTTGGAGTACTCACTATTAAGCCCACATTTCTGGCAGAAAGATAGAGGTAAAAGAGAATGATATCTTGTACGACTGATACTTTGTCATATGGTTACAATGTAACTAGAAAAGAGACAATAAAATATTTGATGTTGTTTTAAGTTTCCTTGTTGTCAATCCCTCAGTGCTTTCTGATACTAAAGGAAAAAGTAGATGGATATTGACCTGGCAACTATCAACACCTGTCAGTCTCTCTTGGATAACCAATATCTCTATAATCTCTTCTTCCCAGTAAAAAAAAAATAAAATATATTCATAAACCACACTGTGCCATCTCAAGTTACTGCACCAAGATAAAATTACAATGATTTTCAGTTGTTCCAAATGGACAGAATACCCTTCCTTATGATATCATGTCTTATAAGATAGATAATTGGCTTGCTACCAATATACCCAGATGAGACTGTGGAAGAGACAGGAAAAAAATAATAATATTTATTTATTCCTTGGGTTGACCCTGTTTACACAGATGCATTACTATTAGAAAAGGTTGGTTTGGGACATTGGAATGAATTTACTTAATGGGTCTGTATGTAATTGGGTTGGAGAAAATTTTTAATTTCTACAAAAATTATTAGAATTCTATCTTATTCCCTTTTGATAATTTTCACATGTTAACAAAGCCAACGTTTTTGTCTAGCAGACAAGATCTTAAATCCTAACAAAACTCAATTTTTTCCTTTTTTTTTTAAGTTTGAGAGCCTCATGTTCTCTCATGCTGCTTTAAATACAACTCAAAAAAACAAAAGGAGCTAAATGGGGCAGTAAGCCCAGACTTTTTATTTTAATTTATTTATCTTATTTTTAATTAAAAAATTAAAGATTGTATTTATTTATTTGAGAGAGAGAGAGCATGAGTGGGGCAGGGGGATGTAGCTGCAGAGAGAGACTGAGAAGTATACTCCCTAATGAGCAGGAAGCCCGATATGGGGCTCGATCCCAGGATACTGACTGAGATCATGACCAGAGACAAAGGCAGATACATGTGCAAAATCCCTTTTTTTCTGGGAAACAATACTTTACAAGAGATGTTTGAAAAAGTACTGGGGAAACAACTTTAATCAGAGATACAAAAATTTAATTGACTTTTGTAAAGCTACAGGGATCCAAATGATGGGAATCCCAGGCCGTTTAGGTTGTGGACCACAGAGTATTCTTCTCTGTAATATTTTATTTTCTTCCATGTCTACTAACTCCAGTCCAAGTTCACTGATCTCTTTTTAGATAGTGCAAAACATGGCAAAGAATACCAAACAAGTGCCCAATATTCTACATTTATTACATCATTTCTAACATATAGAAGTGTGTTACCAAGGCTGGTTCTGTGAACAAACCTAGTTATGCTAAAGTGTGTTTTGTTCTCCAAAAATTAAATTCATGATTATCACACAATTATAAAATACTTGTGTCAAGAATTTTTATTCAAAAATTAATAAGAGAAGCAGATATTAAAACTAGTTCACATGGTTATTTGGGATATAAGCAGAGTTGTGCAGCAGAAGTGCTCTGGGCCCATAATTTGGGTTATAGAATTTATGTTTTCTAATGAAAAATCACTAACTTGCATTATTGTTAACAAGAATCCTGTGCATTACCATCAGTTTTCTCCATTATAACCTCGTGCTCTACAGTTTGTAAATAACTTTGTCAATAGCAAGCTAATAAACGGGGTGACTCCAATGGATTGAGATAATCTCCAGAGTTTCTGCTACATAATGAACAGGACTCCATTGAAAGGACACCTAAGAGTTTATTTTGCCCAAAACTTTGATCACTTTTTTCACTGTCCTTACCTATTTTCCAAACCTAGTTCTTTTCAGTCTACAGACAACCCTGTATCTGACTGACTTGTTAATTCTGGGAATGTCTTGCAGATTAATTTGCTTGCCCGAGGTGGTTCCTCTAATTGATGTCTAAGAACCCTAATTAGTTAAGAAAACTTTTTTTTTAAACATTTTCATTGCTATTTATTATTATTATTATTATTATTATTATTGCTAATATCTCTATTATAAATAATTCACAAGGGCATCTTTCTGACAAAAGACAAAGAGCTGGCTACTAGTAGAAAAAGTACATTTGACTCTGTCAGTGAAAGTGGTAAAGGGATTTGAGAAAATAAGGCAAAGCAGTGGAATTATGTGTTAAAACTTTAAATATTATAGACACATTTACTTAATTTCTAATACTGCTTATAATTAAAAAAGATGTTTTCCATGAACCACGCATTACAGCAAATATATTGTTTATACAGATTAAATTTTCATCAAAAGGGATGCCTGGGTGGCTCAGTTGGTTAAGCAGCTGCCTTTGGCTCAGGTCATGATCCCAGCATCCTGGGATCGAGTCCCGCATCTGGCTCCTTGCTCGGCCGGAGCCTGCTTCTCCCTCTACCTCTGCCTGCCATTCTGTCTGCCTGTGCTTGCTCTCTCGCCCACTCTCTCTGATAAAGAAATAAAATCTTAAAATAAATAAATAAATTTTCATCAAAAAATTATAAGTGTATTTTTTTGTAGGATCATGATAAGCATTTTGCAGATGAGAAAAGTGAAATTTAGAAAAGTATGTCTCTTCAAATCCCTCATACAATATCTGGCCTAGATAGAAGGATATACTATCACAATTGAGGAAGATAATTGAGATTACTTAAAATGATAAACTTTACTGTATAGGGTTTTTTACAAGTTTGCCACAGATTCACATTTTTTAAAATATATATCTATTTGTGTAAAGAGAATGCACTGAGAAGTAAAAAGATAGTGATATATCAGTGCTACCAACTAATGGCTATAATATCATCACCTTATTTATGAACAATGAAACAGTGTGTAATATTTAAATAAATTTAAATAAATTCCTATTTATTTTATATATTTATAAATTTAAATGAATTCCTATTTATTTATTATTAAAGAAATTCCTCTAACAAACAGTATGTTTTGAAGGTTGCTAGCAGGAAAGTGTTGTACGACATGGAAGTAATCAGAAAATGTGATCTAAAATTCTGCTTTCAAGGGCGCCTGGGTGGCTCAGTGGGTTAAAATTCTGCTTTCAAGAAGCTATAACAGTAAGTACTGAGCATTAGCTATTATATGCTATGGATGAATAACTGAAATCTACATTTGAAACTATTGGTACACTATATGTTACCTAATTGAATTTTAAAAAGTTAATAAAAAAAAACCACTATTTTATAAAACAATATTCCCAACAGGCTCTTTTGCTTTAAAATACTCACTTTGTTTCCTCTCCGAGAGAACACCAAATGGCGGATGACGCCGGTGCTGCGAGAGGGCCCGGAGGGCCCGGGGCCCTGGAATAGGAGGCCGTGGCGGTTTCCGCGGTGGCTTCGGCAGCGGCATCCGGGGCCGGGGCGGGCCGGGGCCGTGGTCGGGGCCGGGCCGAGGCCGCGGAGCTCGCGGGGGCAAGGCCGCGGACAAGGAGTGGATCCCCGTCACCAAGCTGGGCCGCCTGGTCAAAGACATGAAGATCAAGTCCCTGGAGGAGATCTATCTCTTCTCCCTGCCCATCAAGGACTCTGAGATCATCGACTTCTTCCTGGGAGCCTCCCTCAAGGACGAGGTTTTGAAGATCATGCCTGTGCAGAAGCAGACGCGCGCGGGCCAGCGGACCAGGTTCAAGGCATTTGTCGCCATCGGAGATTACAATGGACACGTCGGTTTGGATGTCAAGTGTTCCAAGGAGGTAGCCACTGCCATCCGCGGAGCCATCATTCTGGCGAAGCTTTCCATTGTCCCTGTGCGGCGAGGCTACTGGGGGAACAAGATCGGCAAGCCCCACACTGTCCCGTGCAAGGTGACTGGCCGCTGTGGCTCTGTGCTGGTGCGTCTCATCCCCGCCCCCAGAGGCACTGGCATTGTCTCGGCCCCTGTGCCCAAGAAACTGCTGATGATGGCTGGTATTGACGACTGCTACACCTCGGCCAGGGGCTGCACTGCCACCCTAGGGAACTTTGCCAAGGCTACTTTCGATGCCATCTCCAAGACCTACAGCTATCTCACCCCTGATCTCTGGAAGGAGACTGTGTTCACCAAGTCTCCCTATCAGGAGTTCACGGACCATCTTGTGAAGACCCACACCAGAGTCTCTGTTCAGAGGACCCAGGCTCCAGCTGTGGCTACTACATAGTTTTATACAAGAAAAATAAACTGAACTAAAGCTTGAAAAAAAATACTCACTTTGTAATGAGAGTCATTACTTTTGTCTAGCCAAATCTTATAGCACTGTTTATCCCTTCCCTGCTTTATCCCTTCCCAGTATCAATAAAGGCTCACTTGGGTTACCTAGAAGCCATGAGAAAGCTTGTAATAGATCTGGCTGGTTTTCACCAGCAATTTGACCACCATGTGCACAGGGAAGTCTATTGATAAAGGCTTTATTGCAATAAGTTGCAAATACATGGATGATTTTGAATTCTCTTTCTTGAGGTCTTGTTTCATGATAATAAATTTAGGGTGGCTTATTGGAATGGATGTTATTAACATATCTTCATAGTTATAAGCACATGGAATTGTAAAATAGATGAATGAATGTGGCATTACTGACAACTGTCCTCATTTTGAAATCAAATTACAGTGTACTAAGATGAGGAAGCAAAGCAGATTTGGGATTATGAGTGAAATAATTTTAAAAAGTATTAGGGGTATGATCGGACTATTGGGTAATTCAGTAGAAAAATGTCTACTGATTGAGATTCTGTGTTCCCTGATTTCAGAGAGAAGTTAAGATAAATAAGTAACACGAGGAGACTAGGAAGCCAAACATAAGTGATAATTTTGTGCCAGGGTGTGTATACATCTGTTTATCTTCTTGCTTTACCACTAAGGTTGCTCCTAGAGGAGAGTTTAAATATGTGTTGGAGCTAATCTCTGTGGATTACACAAGAAACCACATCCTACAGCTCTCCCTGAAACACCCCTTATGATTTCAATGTAATTTGGTTTTTGCATTTTTAGAAATAACAAAATACTTTGCAAACTCATCTACTTTATTACCATCACAAGTGAGTCAGCTGACTCCACATTTTAACACAGTGACAGTCACAGAGGAATGGAGGAATGAGTAGAGTTATCAATATATGTGCTTTTAAGAAGTATGACAGGGTAGCAGCTATTTCCAGGAACCAAAACATGGGTCAGCAGCTGTGCAGGAAAAGTGATGGAATAAATGACTCATTTCAGAGGAGTTCTATAACATATTAGTTCTATAATGTATCTTCAGCCCCCAATTACCCGCTTTGATCTAAAGATAAGGATTTACAGTTAAGGTCCCATTTATGATTTGACTGGTAGGGTCTGAATCATGTTTACTATTGTTTTGACTATTACTTGAAACCTATAGTAGTACTTGGGATATGTGTTGTGTATTCTGTGAACATGTGCTATTTTTAGATTAGATAATTTCTGTCTCGAACCCCTGTTCATTTGTTTGTTTTTGTTTATTTGATAGTGGTTTCAGTAAATGGATATATCTGAAAAATTGCAAAGCCACTATTAAAACAAGTTATTATTATATATAGCATGGAATTGCACATTCCTCCTTTGAATCCGACAGAGCTTCACCATATCCTTAACAATTTGGGAAAAACATGCTATTATTTTTCTTTATAAAATTTCTCCTGTTAGGCTGTGATGGTTGTCATCAGCAGTAACTCCTCTGAAGGCTTTGTCAAAAGAGTTGAAAAAATTGGAAAGGTGTGTGAATGAAGCTGTTTGTTGAATATAAAGAAAAGAGCATTGAAGTACAATTCACACTCTTACTTCTCCTTCTATGCTTTCAGATGTTTGTCATTTGAAAATTTTGCTTCTAGAAGAGATGCCCTATATAATTCTTACTTTAAGGAGCAAGTTGCTTTTATAATTTTTTTATTATTCTACCATTCCAGTATTTCCATTTAAATTAAATTCAATACCATTTAAAAAAAATCAAAAGTGCAGCCAGTATTCAATTCCTGGGCTAAATAATTTTAGAAAGCTTTGTGTTATTGAACCTACGGGGTTTTTATGTAGTTTTAACTCTTTCTTTCTGTGATTTTTCCCATTAGTCATGTAAGTGACTGCAAATTAACAGACATTGAGGATAAAGAAGGACTGAATAGAACAATCCTTGGCCTCATGAAGTTGAGAATCTAGCAAGGGAGTCAAACAATTCAATCATTCAGAGACAATTTATTGAGTGCCTGGCCTAAGATGAGCACAACAAAACCCCAGCCCAGAGGAATCATTTTAATGGGAGAGATAGATAATAGGTAAGCCAACTTTAAAAAAAAAAACGTACTGATTTTTCTTTAATAGAGATGCATATTTGAACTAAATAAGCACATTTTTAAAAGAGCAGTGATTGAGAAGAGGTTTTTAAACTGAGTGGTCCAAAAGGGCCTCCCTGAAAAAGTCTGTTTTGAACAGATTTCTGAATAATATCAGCTAGGAAGCTGCGTAAAAATCTCAGGGATGGGTGATTTTTCCAGTCGAAAAACTGTAAAGGCTCCAAAGTCACAATAGAGCTATAAGTTTCTCTAATAAAGTAACTTCTGACAAAGAATGAGAAGAAATAACTAACCCAGGTTTGAAAGAAAAGGGACAGACTTTCTATGGAATTCATATTTAATTAAAGCTCTAAAGGACAAAAATACAATAGAGCAAAATTCTGGTCACGCTGATATACCTAACGAAAGTTCATAAACAAGCTTTGGGTAGCAAAGAGTGTGTGGGAATGTTGGTAAGAACAGTGGGGAAGAGTCATCCCTGAACATGTTCTTAAATGAAGCAATTCTTGGGTTGTTTTAAAGGGTAAATTGGAGTTTGCCTAAGTGATTAGAGAAGGATGCCTCAGCTTATGGAAGTTCAAAGCCATAAAGATGTGATAAACTACTGCAGATATTTTCATGTATATTTGTTGTTGCTTCTAGTAATGGTGATCTAAAAACTCCTACTTAAGACAACTAAAAATCCAGACAAAATAGCTTTTAAAGTTAAAAATATCAGAATGATTATAAAAATAAGTGAGGGATTACTGGGCCAAAATACGAAATACAATGAGAGCCTAGAGATATATGCCCTGAAGCCATTTTAGCTATGAGAGCATTTGAAACTGCTAAAACACACTGAGCTGTGTTGTTCATAGACTCTTGATACTAGAGAAACAAAATTCAAAATCCAGCAGCAATCAAATTTGAGGACTTTGGTACAACCCAAATTTAACTTGAGATCCCCAAAGCACAAGGAGAAGCAGAAATAAGACTATAGCCTACCTTGCCTTCTGTGTAATCCCCAAAGCACAAGGAGAAGCAGAAATAAGACTATAGCCTACCTTGCCTTCTGTGTAAACTGAGAAAGCCAATCACTGAATTTGGAGTATGATTGTCTTGTAGAGTCTCAGATATAAGAGAAAATCCTACCAAGGAGGACCATACCATTATTATAGCTCTTAATTATCCCTACTCAATAAGAGTTTCAAATATAATGTCTTGAACATAGCAAAATGTAACAAAGCACACAAAGAAAAACCATTAACAAGATTTGATAGACAAAATGGGATTAAGTATGATGTTAAAATGATCAATAAAGATTGTAAAATGGCTTGATTACTCTGCTCAAAGAAATGAGAGGGGAAGCAAATTGAACCAAAAACTGACACTAAAAATGATATTGAGAAAGGTTTTATAAATGAACCAAATGGATACTCTAGAACTTTAAAAATATGACAGCTAATTTAAGGTACCACAGGGGTGCCTGGGTGGCTCACTTAATTAAACCTCCAATTCTTTTTCCTTTTTTTTTTAACACCTTAATTTTATTTTATCTCTTTCATTTGGCTCAGGTCATGATGTCAGGGTTGTGAAATAGAGCCCAGAGTTGGGCTCTGTGCTGAGCCTGGAGTCTGCTTAAGATTCTTTTCCCTTCTTTTTCTATCCCTCCCTGCACTCTCACTTGCTCGCTCTCTCTTGCTTGCAAATAAATAGATAGATAGATAGATAGATAGATAGATAATAGACAAAGAAAAATAAAAGCAGATTATGAAAATAAATATAAAGATTTTGAAATGAAAACAAGTTCAAAATAAAATAGAGAAGACCTACACAGCTTAAAGTTCATTCAGAAAATCTACTATTAAAGAAGTCAGTATGACACAATGTTAAGATATCAAAAGATTTGAGCATGCACTTTACAGAAAGGGTAATCCAAATGGCCACTCATATATAAAAACTGTTTATCTTTATTATGAATCTGGAATTAAATTAAATTAAATTAATAATAAATTAAAACCTAAAATGACATACTATTACACACTTACCATATTGGGCAACAGTAAAATTGCCTTGCAAGAATGTGAAAGAATGAAAGTGCCCATAATAAAAACATTTGAGGTAAGTTGGACAATATTTAGAAAACTTAAAAATAAAAATAAAAATTTGGTCCATTCCTAGAAATACAACATGGAACTAAATGAATATTTTCACCAGGATATGCAAACAGATGATTATAGCTATTTCATTCATAACAGCAGATCAGTAGTGGTCTATTTGCACAATGTTACATTAAATAAGAGAGAATATTAACAAACTGGGAGGAGGGGCTAGGTTGTTATCATAAACAGATCTTCTATGGTGCTGATTATGTTCTATTTCTCAAAATCTTTAAGTTAAAAAAGTTTTCACATTATATCTAGATAGATAGATGATAGATAGATATCCCAGAAGCTGCAATGCTAGGCTAAGACCAGGCTTTAAAGGGCTTTTCTATACTCTACTAAATACTTGAAACCATTCATTATATCATAGCTCAGTGTTCAAATCTCCATTTGTTTCCTCAGTTTCCTAATATTTACCTTAAGGTGACCTGATCCAGACTTTTGATCACCTTTGTCTAAATATTTCTATTTTAACAAAGTCCTTTTTAACACTGAGAGACTAAAACTTAGAAAAATACTCTTTTATCTCACTAGAGTGGAAAATATATAGTTACCCATTAACTAATGATATCCATGTCTACATTAGATCAATGACATTTTTAATTCTTGGGAGCTTTTGGTTAAATGAAATTTTTAAGCTTCCTTTAAATGAAGCTTTAAGCCATCACCACATGAATAAAATTAAAGAACCAAATGAAAACAGGCCAAGTATTTACAGAGTAATAGAATGTGCAATGGTAAGAGTACAATTCTGAAATCATAAAGCCTAAATTAGTGTGATGCATTTTTGCTACCCATGTAATCATAAACCAGTTATCCAAATGTGTTAGCCTCAGTTTTTTCACCCATGAAATGGTGATGATAATACTTATGCTGCGTTGTTGTGTGTATGTGATGAAGCATGGAGCATGAGAATCTCATATTCCATGCTAAAATGATAGCTATTTTTATACTTATAATAATTCTAGTAATAGTAATTAAATTGTTCAAAATGGTAATATTCATTTATATTGAGGCATTGTATTGACTATTCATAGACACATTTACCAAAATAAATTTCATTTTACTTTACCCCCTCTGAGGATATATATTCCCTAATTCAATATGAATCTCTTTATGAATAATAATTATCATAATAAATATGCTGATTTGTCTTCTATTTGTTTTTAGGGAGGTATCCTTTACTGTTGAACATGAAACTTAAGCAAGTCTGTCTTATTCAAAATTTGCATGCTGTTTTCTTATGAAACTAGATTATAGAGTTGTATGAAATAAATTCATGCAGTTAAGACATTGATGTTTGGAACACTGGGTGGTCAGTTTAGTATTTCAAAAGAAGATTTTAAATTTAAACCTTAAAACTGAGCTCTTTCAGCCTTATTTATAGACCATCCTTCATGTTTCATAAGTACTCCTCCATTGTAAACTAAGTAATACTTTTTGTCACAGTGTATATAATGAAAATGGATTTTATATTCTATTATTTCAGAGTTAGTTGCAGTTTCTACTGCCTTACTTCATTTTTTGAAAAATAGATTAATTCTACAAAAAGTTTTTTCCAGGTTTATTGAAAAAAATCGACATATTTGTAAATTTAAGAAATGATTTCTTATAACATTGCAAACCTTTAACATTGTGTAAATTTTGTACAATTTGATAAATTGGTATACATCTTTATTGCAATATAATCTACATAAAAATGTTAATACATCTACTATCTCGTATAGTTGCCACTGTTTTTTATGCATTTATCGTAAGGAATTTTAAGATCTACTCTCTTAGCAACTTTTATGTATATAGTATAGTAGAGATAAACTTCAGAGGTCTTGTGGGTTTTGTTCCAGACTGCCTCAATAAAGTGATTATCTCAATAAACTAAGTCAAATTATTATATTTTTTGGTTTCCCAGTGCATATAAAAAATTGTGTTTCCCAGTGCATATAAAAAATAAAAACTATACTGCACTGTTCAAAAGCATTATGTTTTTAAAGAAAAACAATGTATATACCTTAAGTACACTAGTTCTGAGTTTTCAGTGGGTCATAATTACTGATCACAGATCACCATAACAAATACAATAATAATGAAAAAACTTGATATATTGCAAGAATTACCAACATGTGACAAAGAGACACAAAATGAACAAATGTTGTTAGAAAAATGGTGGCAGCAGACCTCTTTTATACAAGATTGCTATAAACTTTCAACTTGTAAGAATGTGATATATGCAAAGTTTAATAAAGGGAAGCACAATAAAAAAAAGTATGTATATCTTATTAACTATGATCATCATGCTGTACATTAGATCCCCAGAACTTTTTCATATTATAGTTGCAAGTTTGCACCCTTGGACCACCTTACTCCACCCCAGGTTCACCCCTTGTCAACTCAACTCTAAGTTTCCATTAGTTTTCCTTTTCCTCAGATTCTGTATGTAAGGGATATCATAATACATAAATTAAAAAAATATACAAAATCTTTGAAATATTTCACTTAGAATAATACCTTCAAGATCCATCCATGCTGTTGTAAATGGCAGTATTTCTTAATTTTTCATGGTTAAGTAGTATTCCGTAGTATATATTTACCATACTTATTTTACTCATTCATCCATTAATGGATACTGAAGTTATTTCCATCTCTTGCTTAGAGTTAATAATTTTATAATAAACATAAGAGTGCAGATATGTCTTTGAACAGTGAACTTCGTTTTCTTTAGATAGATACCTAGAAGTGGGATTACTGAATCATATGGTAATTTTACTTTTAATAATATGAATAATCTCCATACTGTTTTCCATACAAATTTATATCCCTATTACAGTGCATAAGTTCCCCGTTTTCCCCAATATTTACCAAAATTGGTTAGTTTCAATTTTTTGGTAGTATATATTCTAATATCTTGCTGTGTTTTTCAGAGGTAAACAACAACAACAACAACATAAGGACTTTGCCCTGAGATTTTTACGTTGAGCACTTTTTAATGCTCCTGTTGGTCATTTATATAACTTTTTTGAAAAAAAAAGTCTATTGAGATCCTTTTGCTATTTTTTTAATCATATATTTTTTTCTATTTGTATCTGTTGGTTATTAACCTCTTTTCAGATATAAGATTCGTAAGTATTTTCTTACATTCTGTGGATTGTGTTTTCATTCTCTCTCCCTTTTTTTGGCAATGCAGAAACGTTAGTTTGATGTAATACCATTTATTTATTTTTGCTTTTTTTGCTTGTGTTTTTAGTCTGGTATCCAAAAAACTATTGGCAAGACTAATGTCAAGGAGAATTTTTCCTATGTTTTCCTTTAGGAAATTTAGTTTCATGCATCACCTTTAAGTCTTTAATCTATTTCAAGTTCAGACTTATGAGTGATATAAGGTTCCCTTCATACTGTTTATGTGACTATTCAGTTTTAAATATCATTTATTGAACAGACTATATTTCCCCATTACATATGTTGGCCCCTGTCAAATATTAGGTGACTGTATGAAAGGATTTATTTCTGGACTCTCAATTCTGTTCTACTTGTTTATTGGTCTGTTTTTATGCCAGTATACTTTATTGTTTTGAGCATGAGGGCTTTGTAGTATAGTTTCAAATCAAGAAGTGTAATCTCCCTTCTTCATTCTTTCTCAGAACTGCTTTGATTATTTGTTGTCTTTCATGGTCTCATATAAACTTTAGGATTCTTTACTTACTTCTGTAAAACAATAATATTGGATTTTTTTTAAGATTTTTAATTTATTTATTTGACAGAGAGAGATGACAAGCAGGCAGAGAGGCAGGCAGAGAGAGAAGAGGAAGCAGGCTTCCTGCTGAGCAGAGAGCCTGATGCGGGGCTCGATCCCAGGACCCTGGGATCATGACCAGAGCTGAAGGCAGCGGCTTAACCCACTGAGCCACCCAGGCGCCCCTAACATTGGATTTTTGATAGGAATTGGATTTACAGATGGTTTACGGTAGTATGGACATTTTAACAATGTTAATTCTTACCATTCATAAATATGAGCTATCTTTCCATTTCTGTCACCTTCAATTTCTTTATCAATGTCATAGTTTATGGAGTACAGATCTTTCATCTTCTTAGTTAAATCTATTCCTAAGTATTTTATTATTTTTGATGCTATTGTGAATTAGATTGTTTTCTTTATTTTTTCAGATAGTTCATCATTAGAATGTTAAAATGCTCCTGTCTTGTGCTTACTTTGGCAGCACATATACTAAAATTGGAATGATGCAGAGAAGATTAGCGTGATCACTGAACAAGGATGACATGACAAACTGGGAAGCAGTCCATAAAAAAAAAAAGAAACAAAACAAAATTCTTTTCTTTTATATATTGATCTTGTATTTGGTAATTTTACTAAATTTGTTTATTCAAATTTTTTGTGAATTTTTTAGGATTTTTTAACATGTAAGTTCATGTTATCCAAAAAAAGAAAATTTTACTTCTTCCTTTTTTTTTTTTTTTTTTGGAGTCTCTTATTTCTTTGTGTTCCTTGTTTCTCTGGCTAGGACATCCACTACTGTGTCAAATGAGAGTAGTGAAAATGGACACACTTGTCTTTCTTCTGATCTTTAAGGGGAAAACTTTCAAAAGTTTTGATTGAATATGAGATTAGCTCTGGGCTTGCAATCTGTGTTTTTTCTTTAATGGGTTTTTTAAATTATTTTTTAAAATTTTTTATATAATGTGTTTTTATCCCTAGGGGTACAGGTCTGTGATTCACAGCACTCACCATCACTCACCATAGCACCTGCCCTCTCCAATGTCCATACCCCCACCATCCTCTCCCAACACACCTCCCCCCAGCAACCCTCAGTCTGTTTTGTGAGATTCAGTCTTTTATGGTTTGTCTCCCTCCTAATACCATCTTTTTTTATTTTTTTTTCGTACGCCCGAAACTGCCTATGTTGCATCTCCACTTCATCATATCAGGGAGATCATATGATAGTTGTCTTTCTCAGATTGATTTATTTCGCCAAGCATAATACCCTCTAGTTCCATCCACGTCATCACAAATAGCAGGATTTCATTTTTTTTGATGGCTGCATAGTATTCCATTGAACATATATACCACATCTTATTTATTGATTCATCTGTTGAAGGACATTTAGTTTCTTTCCATAGTTTAACTATTGTGGACATTGCTGCTATAAACATTTGGGTGCATGTGCCCCTTCAGAATGCCACGTTTGTATCTGTAGGGTATATACCCAGTACTACAAGCACTGGGTCATAGGGTAGTTCTATTTTCAGCTTTTTGAGGCACGTCCACGCTGTTTTCCAGAGTGGTTGCACCAGCTTGCATTCCCACATACAGTGTAGGAGGGTTGCCCTTTCTCCACATCCTCGCCAGCATCTGTCATTGACGGACTTGTTCATTTTAGCCATTCTGAACGGTGTGAGGTGGTATCTCATTCTGGTTTTGATTTGTATTTCCCTGATGCCGAGTGATGTGGAGCATTTTTTCATGTGTCTGTTGGCCATTTGAATGTATTCTTTGATGGAACATGATAGTGAGCTTAGGGAATCACCAAGTTAATGAAAGAGGTGCCTCTTGTAGGTGAATTAAGAGTGAGAGAAAGAAAAGAGGGCTTATCCTAGATTGGAGAACTCGGGGCTGAAAAGGACCCTCATCTGGGAGCAGAGAAAGTGGTCCAGAATCAGAGGCACAGAGGACTCCCAACACCTTCCACAAAAGCGGAGCACCTAAAGACATAGTGCCATTACCCCTGAAAATCTAGGCATGGAGGTATTCTCTTTAGGCAAATAGGCATCGGAGAATAGTTTGTCCATAGCCCAGTCACTGACTTCAAGAGGAAAAGCTATACCAGCTCTCGAAGCAGGCCGGATAGCTCAAGCAACAGCAGCCAAGCCAAAATCCTTATCCCCTGCATTTCTGAACAATGACAGAGCAGCGGTTCTGTCTAGAACCAGGAGGTATTCAGAAGTCAATTGTTGGGTCCCGGGTTGTGTCCATCAGTTCAGACGCGGCCTTCAGATCAACTCATGATTCCAGGGCCTTGGCATTGACTCTGTTCTCAGGTTCTCTGCTCAGGGGCAAGTAAGCTTCTCCCTCTCCAGCTCCACCCCCTGATTGGGATCTCTCTGCCTCTCTGTCCAAACGTGCATGTGCATGTTCGATAAGATAACAAAGACAAAAACAGTGCACAATAATTGACTGGGGCCAAAGGATGTTTTATTGAATTTGGACCTAGGTTCCTATGGAGGGCAGCCAGGTATAGAGAACCTCCCACCATCCTAAAATGCCCGACCTTCGCTTGGAGCTTCCTTGTTCATTCTCCTGTTCTTTGCCTTCCTGGATCTCCTCACCAACCTGCAGCATCCGCTGTCTGTCGTGCTGTACTGACCCCTTGTTAACACATTGTGCATCCTCTCGGGGCTCCATTGGAACATGCCCATCTTCCTCAAGAGGCACTGTTTGCTTATCGCATGGAACCATTTGGGGGATGGTCATGAGAGGGTGAAGGCAGGCTTGTGCTGCCACATCTCCATGCAGTTCCACAGAGGGTAGCTGATCCACCATGAGGGAGTGCTCAAGGTTCTTCCACATTCGAATCCTCTTCAATGCGTCCTTTTGCACATACAAGTTGTCTTCCTGAAATGGGCACGGAAGTCTTTCAGTTGGCTTCATTGGGCTATGGGTCTCTTCCAACATGCTCTCCGTTGGCTTCTGTGGACTCCAAGAACATGAGTCCGTCCTGGACCTAAGGTTCTAGGGTGTAGACTCTGCCTTGGATGCATGGTCTTTTTGGAAGATTGGGAGGCCTTGTTGGCACCGTTTCTGGAGACCATTGAGGTACTCGTGTGCTTTCTGTGGAAGACTCCAGACATGTCTTTGGCACGGTTGCGGGGGTTCACTTTGAGCTTCCCTTGGGTGGACCTTTTCCTGTTGAGATGCTCCATGATTTGGTGGGAGGGTCTCACCCTTACGCAGGGCTCAGATTTCCTCCCCTGAGGCATTGCTTGCGGTCTGTTAGTTTCTTGGCTTGTCGTTGCTAAGATGGAATGCGGCATCTTGCCTTTCTCCGAGGTCCAGAGGGCTGGTGCTGACACTCACAACCAAATACTATGAATTGGGCCATGGAGAAGGTGACACCGACTCGCTTCGCAAACTGCCTTGGTGAGAGACCCAGGCGGCTCCAGCAGTTTGGGACGGCCTGGGGTCCTCTTGGCCCACCCATGACTACTCCAGTCAAGTGTAGTGATCAGGCCTGGGTTGATGAAGAGTGGTTGCTATGACCTCAAAGCTTTGTGACATCACAGATGCTGGCTTCACTGAAGCAGCTGTCCCTCTCCCATGACCTTGGTGTCCTATGGTTTAAGTAGGAAGCCCCGGGAAGGACAAAACAAGAGCCCTCTGAACCTGATCAAGAACTCAGGATGTCTTGTGGTTTAATGTCCAACTTCCCCTTTCTGGAGACATAGAGGAAGGAAAATGACATTCAGTATACCTTCCTTTAGGCCAACATATCCCCAGAGACGGCAAGGTGTCCTTTTACACTACAATTTCTAGATATCTCAAGAAAAGGTGAGGTCGCGTGTATGAGCAGCTCTCCGTGGGGTTTTTCGTCCTGTGGGTGAGAGCGTACTTTGTCAGCGTCTTTCGCCTATGCGTCAGTGATGACTAAGGTACGGAAAGTACCTTTCCGAGGAAAAGGTGAGGGCATCGCTATATGGTGCCGTCTGTGTCCTCGTCTCCTAGTGTTCTGAAACACGCGGCTAAGGGATGAGGCCTCTGTCTACCTGGCTTTCCCTTAAATACCTTTGAAAGTCTTTGAGGAGAGTGACCTTCTGCATCAGAGCTAAGTCTCAGAGAGGTCTACCGAACCCCTTGTTATTATTAGTTAACTGTACTTGTTGTGGTAACGGGTATAGACATGTGGACCAAGACTCTTTAGTCAGAAGGAAAGGGACGGCATATATAGACGGCTTGCAAGGCCCATTCGAGCAGACCTTTGGAGTGAGCCGCAATGCCCTTGCAAGGACTAGTGGATCAGGATGTTTGGGTCCATTTCGGCACCTCAGTATTCCTCTGCCATCGAAGTGAATGAACCCCTGGACCTTGCCTTGACATGAATGTCCCATGCCCTGCTGTTGGGAAATGGAAAAGGCAAGCAGACAAAGGGAAATATCATATGGCTTCCCACAATATGTGCCTCGGGAGGAATACCTTGGCCCTAGGAAAGGAAGGGAATAATGAAGGGCAAGAAGTCAGAGAAGGAGACCCACCAGGAGTGACTCAGGACTCTGAGAATCCAGATGAGGGCTACCGAAAAGAGAACTGATTAATCGGTGGTCAGGAGTTGTGGCATATATTAGGAGGAGCACTAGGACGTCCATGCAACTAAAGCATCCGTGAATACTCTGTCAAAAATGGATGATGGATGATAGGCAGGCTTTCTCAACAGAACAGCAACAAGAACAACATCAATTCATAGGAAAACAATGTGGCCCTCTCAAAACCAAAGGAAGTCACAGGGAGAAAAGGAAAGAATTATATTGTTTATTATCTTTCCTTATTGAAATGACATGGGTAGGTTTCCTAAAATGTCCTTCTTTGAATTGGGTCTTTATCCTTGTAAATTAGAGTTTACCCACCTCTTCCATCTCTGGATTTGATGAGAGGACATGACAATGCCTTCACTAAATACATAGAAGAGTGGCCCAAGCAAATGACTTGACCTGGCCTTCTGTGTGTTGGCAGGGGTTGGATTACTGCTTCAAAGGCTTCCGTCTAAACTAGAGAGCTGAGATTTTGTAGGTTTCCTGACCTAATCTTGGAAGTTTCTATGTGTCTGGGAATTTATCCTTTTCTCTCAGTTCTTGGATTTGCTAGCATAAATGTGTGGCTATGCCTTTTCGGTTATTCTTTTTTCCTTGCTACCAGTTGTGATGTGGTTTCATACTTGCAGCTGTGTGCTTGTCTCCCTGTTTTATCCCAGTAATGGCTTCTGCGGTTTGTTCCTGTTGTCAAAACTCAAGTGTGAGATCTCCTGATTTTTTTCCTATTGGTTTGTTTGTATTTCCTTAATTTTGATAATCACATGTCTGATTTCAATTTTTCTGTTAACTTTGGAGTTCGGTTTTTCTTCATCTTGTTCCTTCAGTCGTCCTTTTAGGTGGCTTTCTTTTTCGGTGTTTTTAAATTTTGGAAATGCACACATTTAACCCTATATTGTTTCCCCATAAAATGTTTTGGCATCCTCCTCTAAGTTTCTTAGAATTCCTTCGTTCATGGCTCTTCTTTTCCTTTGGATTTTCTTTCTTGCATTCATTGCAGTTCGTGAATGTGTTGTGTTTTCCACTTTAGTGTCTGGCTGTATTTCCAATTTGAAAGTGATATCTTCCTGTTTTCATACCTTCGTGATGATAAGTGCACAGGATAGGTTTTGACTTCTCTTCCATGAATTATGACTGGATTTGGACTCGAGCTCATGACCTGCGATAGACAAAGTTAGGTCTGCTGCTGGGAAGAACATATCTTATTGTCCTCAGAGACGCAATCTTACTCATGGACCCCCAAAAGTTCAGGTGGTCTCGAATGCCCATGTGGACGTCTGTTATTCCTTAGCACCTTCCCATCCAGATAATCTGTCCTGTGCTTAACCTGGATATCATAGTTGCCAACAGTATTGGATAAACGTCGCCATCTCCATTCCTGTGTGTTCATAGGCTTCCAACGTTTAGATACACCTTTTTTCATGGTGGATATGTTGGCAATTCTTCCAGGTTTCTGATGTTTTGATGCTCCATCAAGACAAAACACCTTCCGCTTAGCTTTTTTCTCTCGAAGGCATAAAATGACTCTCGCTGACTTAGGCACAAACACTTTGGCTCTCTTCTCCTTGGGAATAGCATAACCTACATCTTCCCTGTTTCTTCACTTGCAAGCTATGAGTATCTTTATAGTCGAAGGAAATCTCCTATGGGCAACAGAAGGACGAGCCTGTTTAATATTTGCTGTTTTCTTATGGATGTTTCTATTTTTTTTTTTTTTTGATTTGGAATTTCAACCACTGTTACAAACTGTTTGTATTGACGGGAGTCTTTAGTCCTGAGTACTGAATGTATTATTGATAGGTAATAGTTCACTTTCTCATTTCGGTTGGCTTCTGACTTGGATTCTATTTGCCTTTCACCTATATGGTATTTTCTTGGGGTTGCTTCATTGGTACGATTCCTCGCTTCCTTCCCATATTTTGCATGTCTTATCTTTGTGTGTTTGCATGTGCATGTGTTAATGCTGTGTGGTGTGTGTGTGTTTCACATCACAATTATTATTAAAATACGAGAGAATGGAATTCGGTCTCTTGTGGGTAGCAATTCAATTTGACATGCCTTGAAATCTCACATTCCATTAGTTTCAGGAAATCTCCTTAAAGGAATGTCATCTCTTGTCCTCTTCAAGAATCCCGTGTTCTCACAAAACGGCCTTCCAACAAACAGCACCATTTGAATTCCTCATTAGAGTCATAATGTTTGTCCCAATACCCTTTCTTTTTCGTATGTTTCTTGACTGTCATGAGTTAGTGAAATCGTCTGTTTATTGTCTTTCTGAGAATGATAGATGTGACAAAGTCCAATGCTCTCCGCAAGACTGCCATAAGAGACATGTGGAAGAATTCCTTCTTGCTTATGTCACAGTACAAATTGTGGTGACATGAAGACACTGAGATGGTAGTAGTGTCTAATAACCTCATGCTTCTTCAACCATGAAGGCAACAAAAAGATGACCACAACAACTGCAGTGGGGTGGAAATTGACCTGAAGCCTACAAGGTAAACTCCAGAGCGAAATAGAACGGAAGGTGCAGAGATGATGGGAGAAGGTTGGAGACATGGCTCAGGGGAGATTTGGTTGGTTCGTGGATCAGAGGGCTGGAGTCCATGAAGAGGACCAAAGCACAGGAGAGCAGGGCACCCTGGGAACACACAAGGAACCTGTTTCCCAGTGCCGTTGACTGTGAGACGCAGAGGGTCTGAAGGGCACGAGTACTTGACAACACAAGTGTTGAGGGCTGAAGTTTTCCTATCAGCAGGCTTGGCAGACATCAACTTGAAAGAACACCATCTTTTTCCTGCATATGACACCAACAAGCGACCAGGAGCAGACAGCCTGGAGACAATGATCAGAGAGAGACAATACCAAGAGACGCAGTGGGAAGATGATGAGTCGTGGGAGTGATTCCGTGAAAGGCAGTGTTCGTGGAGATGACTCAATGTGGACATAATAAATTTTGGCTCTCACAACAGCAGCATCAAGACAGAGCTTGGCCAAGACAGGTATGTGAGGACAGAGACTCCCTAGCCAGCCAACACAAAATACCAACAGTGGAACACTTGGAGGATTGCCTTCCTCAGTCCAAGATGCTTAGTCCAAGGAGAACAGACTCTCCCATACGGGACGAGAAGAAAGCTTTGACCACATGTTCTCTTCTGAACACAGCATTCTGCAGGCCTGCGTTCTGTTGAGTTGGTAGAGTTTCTCCTTTCACAGGCACACCAGAGCCCACCAAGGTAAACCTCAGCATATTCAGCCCGGACCCTAAAAACAACAAACGGCCGGAAAGGAGAGCTACTGCAAATGACTGGCCTCCAGGACAGGGTCAGCCACAACACAAACAGCAGTGGCATGCATGCCACATACACTCTCACAAACACACACACACACGCATGCACTCAACAAACCTTAAGGGCGAGCCCTGGGTCACTCACGGATCACTTCCTCCTAAATAAATTACCCTCAGGTTAGAAAACAGAATGAGTTTAACGAATACAGAGAGGTGACAGAGACTTAGATCCAATGCAAAGATGGAAGAATCAATTGATTCCCAGGTAAAGGAAGAAGGAGTGATTACGACTAGGCAGTCAGAGTGAAACCTCTACATAGAGCACGCCCGATGCGGGATAGAAAGCTGTGGCCTGGATACTCGCTGTACATCAGAAAACATAGGAGATATCAGAGAGTCTCGAAACACAGAGATAAAACTGATAAAGATAAAAACACCTAAAGAACTCCTGAAGAGAAGATTGGCAGGAGACTGGATGCAAAGTTCGGGAACATGGTAGAAGTGGAGGATCCAATTAGGAACCGAGAAGAACAAGCCTAGAAAATAAGGATGCAAATTCTAAGAGAGAAGGCAGAATGATGGAACATGATAGTGAGCTTAGGGAATCTCTAAGGAAATGAAAGAGGTGCCTCTTGTAGGTGAATTAAGAGTGAGAGAAAGAAAAGAGGGCTGATCCTAGATTAGAGAACTCGGGGCTGGAAAGGACCCTCATCTGGGAGCAGAGAAAGTGGTCCAGAATCAGAGGCACAGAGAACTCCCAACACCTTCCACAGAAGCGGAGCACCTAAAGACATAGTGCCATTCCCCCCGGAAAATCTAGGCATGGAGGTATTCTCTTTAGGCAAATAGGCATCGGAGAATAGTTTGTCCATAGCCCAGTCACTGACTTCAAGAGGAAAAGCTATACCAGCTCTCGAAGCAGGCCGGATAGCTCAAGCAACAGCAGCCAAGCCAAAATCCTTATCCCCTGCATTTCTGAACAATGACAGAGCAGCGGTTCTGTCTAGAACCAGGAGGTATTCAGAAGTCAATTGTTGGGTCCCGGGTTGTGTCCATCAGTTCAGACGCGGCCTTCAGATCAACTCATGATTCCAGGGCCTTGGCATTGACTCTGTTCTCAGGTTCTCTGCTCAGGGGCAAGTAAGCTTCTCCCTCTCCAGCTCCACCCCCTGATTGGGATCTCTCTGCCTCTCTGTCCAAACGTGCATGTGCATGTTCGATAAGATAACAAAGACAAAAACAGTGCACAATAATTGACTGGGGCCAAAGGATGTTTTATTGAATTTGGACCTAGGTTCCTATGGAGGGCAGCCAGGTATAGAGAACCTCCCACCATCCTAAAATGCCCGACCTTCGCTTGGAGCTTCCTTGTTCATTCTCCTGTTCTTTGCCTTCCTGGATCTCCTCACCAACCTGCAGCATCCGCTGTCTGTCGTGCTGTACTGACCCCTTGTTAACACATTGTGCATCCTCTCGGGGCTCCATTGGAACATGCCCATCTTCCTCAAGAGGCACTGTTTGCTTATCGCATGTAACCATTTGGGGGATGGTCATGAGAGGGTGAAGGCAGGCTTGTGCTGCCACATCTCCATGCAGTTCCACAGAGGGTAGCTGATCCACCATGAGGGAGTGCTCAAGGTTCTTCCACATTCGAATCCTCTTCAATGCGTCCTTTTGCACATACAAGTTGTCTTCCTGAAATGGGCACCGAAGTCTTTCAGATGGCTTCACTTGGGCTTGGGTCTCTTCCAACATGCTCTCCGTTGGCTTCTGTGGACTCCAAGAACATGAGTCCGTCCTGGACCTAAGGTTCTAGGGTGTAGAGTCTGCCTTGGATGAATGGTGTTTTTGGAAGATTGGGAGGCCTTGTTGGCACCGTTTCTGGAGACCATTGAGGTACTCGTGTGCTTGCTGTGGAAGATTCCAGACATGTCTTTGGCACGGTTGCGGGGGTTCACTTTGAGCTTCCCTTGGGTGGACCTTTTCCTGTTGAGATGCTCCATGATTTGGTGGGAGGGTCTCACCCTTACGCAGGGCTCGGATTTCCTCCCCTGAGGCTTTGCTTGTGGTCTGTTAGTTTCTTGGCCTGTCGTGGCTAAGATGGAATGAGGGATCCTTGCCTTTCTCCGAGGTCCAGAGGGCTGGTGCTGACACTCACGACCAAATACTACGAATTGGGCCATGGAGAAGTTGACACCGACTCGCTTCGCAAACTGCCTTGGTGAGAGACCCAGGCGGCTCCAGCGGTTTGGGATGGCTTGGGGTCCTCTTGGCCCACCCATGACTACTCCAGTCAAGTGTAGTGATCAGGCCTGGGTTGATGAGGAGTGGTTGCTATGACCTCAAGGCTTTGTGACATCACAGATGCTGGCTTCACTGAAGCAGCTGTCCCTCTCCCATGACCTTGGTGTCCTATGGCTTTAAGTAGGAAGCCCCGGGAAGGACAGAACAAGAGCCCTCTGAACCTGATCAAGAACTCAGGATGTCTTGTGGGTTAATGTCCAACTTCCCCTTTCTGGAGACATAGAGGAAGGAAAATGACATTCAGTATACCTTCCTTTAGGCCAACATATCCCCAGAGACGGCAAGGTGTCCTTTTACACTACAATTTCTAGATATCTCAAGAAAAGGTGAGGCCTCGCGGGTATAAGCAGCTCTCCGTGGGGTTTGTCGTCCTGTGGGTGAGAGCGTACTTTGTCAGCGTCTTTTGCCTATGGGTCAGTGATGACTAAGATACGGAAAGTCCCTTTCGGAGGTAAAAGGTGAGGGCATCGCTATATGGTGCTGTCTGTGGCCTCGTCTCCTAGTGTTCTGAAACACGCGGCTAAGGGATGAGGCCTCTGTCTACCTGGCTTTCCCTTAAATACCTTTGCAAAGTCTTTGAGGAGAGTGATATTCTGCATCTGAGCTAACTCTCAATGAAGAGGCCTGGACCGAACCCGTTGTTATTATTAGTTAACTGTACTTGTTGTGGTAACGGGTATAAACATGTGGACCAAGACTCTTTAGTCAGAAGGAAAGGGACGGCCTATACCGAAGGCTTGCAAGGCCCATTCGAGCAGAACTTTGGAGTGAGTCGCAATGCCCTTGCAAGGACTAGTGGATCAGAAAGTTTGGGTCCATTTCGGCACCACAGTATTCCTCTGCCGTCGAGTGAATGAACCCCTGGACCTTGCCTTGACATGAATGTCCCATGCCCTGCTGTTGGGAAATGGAAAAGGCAAGCAAACAAAGGGAAATGTCATATGGCTACCCACAATATGTGCCTCGGGAGGAATACCTTGGCCCACTTAAGGAAGGGAATAATAAAGGGCAAGAAGTCAGAGAAGGAGACCCACCAGGAGTGACTCAGGACTCTGAGAATCCAGATGAGGGCTACCGAAAAGAGAACTGATTAATGGGTGGTCAGGAGTTGTGGCATATATTAGGAGGAGCACTAGGACGTCCATGCAACTAAAGCATCCGTGAATACTCTGTCAAAAATGGATGATGGATGATAGGCAGGCTTTCTCAACAGAACAGCAACAAGAACAACATCAATTCATAGGAAAACAATGTGGCCCTCTCAAAACCAAAGGAAGTCACAGGGAGAAAAGGAAAGAATTATATTGTTTATTATCTTTCCTTATTGAAATGACATGGGTGGGTTTCCTAAAATGTCCTTCTTTGAATTGGGTCTTTATCCTTGTAAATTAGAGTTTACCCACCTCTTCCATCTCTGGATTTGATGAGAGGACATGACAATGCCTTCACTAAATACATAGAAGAGTGGCCCAAGCAAATGACTTGACCTGGCCTTCTGTGTGTTGGCAGGGGTTGGATTACTGCTTCAAAGGCTTCCGTCTAAACTAGAGAGCTGAGATTTTGTAGGTTTCCTGACCTAATCTTGGAAGTTTCTATGTGTCTGGGAATTTATCCTTTTCTCTCAGTTCTTGGATTTGCTAGCATAAATGTGTGGCTATGCCTTTTCGGTTATTCTTTTTTCCTTGCTACCAGTTGTGATGTGGTTTCATACTTGCAGCTGTGTGCTTGTCTCCCTGTTTTATCCCAGTAATGGCTTCTGCGGTTTGTTCCTGTTGTCAAAACTCAAGTGTGAGATCTCCTGATTTTTTTCCTATTGGTTTGTTTGTATTTCCTTAATTTTGATAATCACATGTCTGATTTCAATTTTTCTGTTAACTTTGGAGTTCGGTTTTTCTTCATCTTGTTCCTTCAGTCGTCCTTTTAGGTGGCTTTCTTTTTCGGTGTTTTTAAATTTTGGAAATGCACACATTTAACCCTATATTGTTTCCCCATAAAATGTTTTGGCATCCTCCTCTAAGTTTCTTAGAATTCCTTCGTTCATGGCTCTTCTTTTCCTTTGGATTTTCTTTCTTGCATTCATTGCAGTTCGTGAATGTGTTGTGTTTTCCACTTTAGTGTCTGGCTGTATTTCCAATTTGAAAGTGATATCTTCCTGTTTTCATACCTTCGTGATGATAAGTGCACAGGATAGGTTTTGACTTCTCTTCCATGAATTATGACTGGATTTGGACTCGAGCTCATGACCTGCGATAGACAAAGTTAGGTCTGCTGCTGGGAAGAACATATCTTATTGTCCTCAGAGACGCAATCTTACTCATGGACCCCCAAAAGTTCAGGTGGTCTCGAATGCCCATGTGGACGTCTGTTATTCCTTAGCACCTTCCCATCCAGATAATCTGTCCTGTGCTTAACCTGGATATCATAGTTGCCAACAGTATTGGATAAACGTCGCCATCTCCATTCCTGTGTGTTCATAGGCTTCCAACGTTTAGATACACCTTTTTTCATGGTGGATATGTTGGCAATTCTTCCAGGTTTCTGATGTTTTGATGCTCCATCAAGACAAAACACCTTCCGCTTAGCTTTTTTCTCTCGAAGGCATAAAATGACTCTCGCTGACTTAGGCACAAACACTTTGGCTCTCTTCTCCTTGGGAATAGCATAACCTACATCTTCCCTGTTTCTTCACTTGCAAGCTATGAGTATCTTTATAGTCGAAGGAAATCTCCTATGGGCAACAGAAGGACGAGCCTGTTTAATATTTGCTGTTTTCTTATGGATGTTTCTATTTTTTTTTTTTTTTGATTTGGAATTTCAACCACTGTTACAAACTGTTTGTATTGACGGGAGTCTTTAGTCCTGAGTACTGAATGTATTATTGATAGGTAATAGTTCACTTTCTCATTTCGGTTGGCTTCTGACTTGGATTCTATTTGCCTTTCACCTATATGGTATTTTCTTGGGGTTGCTTCATTGGTACGATTCCTCGCTTCCTTCCCATATTTTGCATGTCTTATCTTTGTGTGTTTGCATGTGCATGTGTTAATGCTGTGTGGTGTGTGTGTGTTTCACATCACAATTATTATTAAAATACGAGAGAATGGAATTCGGTCTCTTGTGGGTAGCAATTCAATTTGACATGCCTTGAAATCTCACATTCCATTAGTTTCAGGAAATCTCCTTAAAGGAATGTCATCTCTTGTCCTCTTCAAGAATCCCGTGTTCTCACAAAACGGCCTTCCAACAAACAGCACCATTTGAATTCCTCATTAGAGTCATAATGTTTGTCCCAATACCCTTTCTTTTTCGTATGTTTCTTGACTGTCATGAGTTAGTGAAATCGTCTGTTTATTGTCTTTCTGAGAATGATAGATGTGACAAAGTCCAATGCTCTCCGCAAGACTGCCATAAGAGACATGTGGAAGAATTCCTTCTTGCTTATGTCACAGTACAAATTGTGGTGACATGAAGACACTGAGATGGTAGTAGTGTCTAATAACCTCATGCTTCTTCAACCATGAAGGCAACAAAAAGATGACCACAACAACTGCAGTGGGGTGGAAATTGACCTGAAGCCTACAAGGTAAACTCCAGAGCGAAATAGAACGGAAGGTGCAGAGATGATGGGAGAAGGTTGGAGACATGGCTCAGGGGAGATTTGGTTGGTTCGTGGATCAGAGGGCTGGAGTCCATGAAGAGGACCAAAGCACAGGAGAGCAGGGCACCCTGGGAACACACAAGGAACCTGTTTCCCAGTGCCGTTGACTGTGAGACGCAGAGGGTCTGAAGGGCACGAGTACTTGACAACACAAGTGTTGAGGGCTGAAGTTTTCCTATCAGCAGGCTTGGCAGACATCAACTTGAAAGAACACCATCTTTTTCCTGCATATGACACCAACAAGCGACCAGGAGCAGACAGCCTGGAGACAATGATCAGAGAGAGACAATACCAAGAGACGCAGTGGGAAGATGATGAGTCGTGGGAGTGATTCCGTGAAAGGCAGTGTTCGTGGAGATGACTCAATGTGGACATAATAAATTTTGGCTCTCACAACAGCAGCATCAAGACAGAGCTTGGCCAAGACAGGTATGTGAGGACAGAGACTCCCTAGCCAGCCAACACAAAATACCAACAGTGGAACACTTGGAGGATTGCCTTCCTCAGTCCAAGATGCTTAGTCCAAGGAGAACAGACTCTCCCATACGGGACGAGAAGAAAGCTTTGACCACATGTTCTCTTCTGAACACAGCATTCTGCAGGCCTGCGTTCTGTTGAGTTGGTAGAGTTTCTCCTTTCACAGGCACACCAGAGCCCACCAAGGTAAACCTCAGCATATTCAGCCCGGACCCTAAAAACAACAAACGGCCGGAAAGGAGAGCTACTGCAAATGACTGGCCTCCAGGACAGGGTCAGCCACAACACAAACAGCAGTGGCATGCATGCCACATACACTCTCACAAACACACACACACGCATGCACTCAACAAACCTTAAGGGCGAGCCCTGGGTCACTCACGGATCACTTCCTCCTAAATAAATTACCCTCAGGTTAGAAAACAGAATGAGTTTAACGAATACAGAGAGGTGACAGAGACTTAGATCCAATGCAAAGATGGAAGAATCAATTGATTCCCAGGTAAAGGAAGAAGGAGTGATTACGACTAGGCAGTCAGAGTGAAACCTCTACATAGAGTACGCCCGATGCGGGATAGAAAGCTGTGGCCTGGATACTCGCTGTACATCAGAAAACATAGGAGATATCAGAGAGTCTCGAAACACAGAGATAAAACTGATAAAGATAAAAACACCTAAAGAACTCCTGAAGAGAAGATTGGCAGGAGACTGGATGCAAAGTTCGGGAACATGGTAGAAGTGGAGGATCCAATTAGGAACCGAGAAGAACAAGCCTAGAAAATAAGGATGCAAATTCTAAGAGAGAAGGCAGAATGATGGAACATGATAGTGAGCTTAGGGAATCTCTAAGGAAATGAAAGAGGTGCCTCTTGTAGGTGAATTAAGAGTGAGAGAAAGAAAAGAGGGCTGATCCTAGATTAGAGAACTCGGGGCTGGAAAGGACCCTCATCTGGGAGCAGAGAAAGTGGTCCAGAATCAGAGGCACAGAGAACTCCCAACACCTTCCACAGAAGCGGAGCACCTAAAGACATAGTGCCATTCCCCCCGGAAAATCTAGGCATGGAGGTATTCTCTTTAGGCAAATAGGCATCGGAGAATAGTTTGTCCATAGCCCAGTCACTGACTTCAAGAGGAAAAGCTATACCAGCTCTCGAAGCAGGCCGGATAGCTCAAGCAACAGCAGCCAAGCCAAAATCCTTATCCCCTGCATTTCTGAACAATGACAGAGCAGCGGTTCTGTCTAGAACCAGGAGGTATTCAGAAGTCAATTGTTGGGTCCCGGGTTGTGTCCATCAGTTCAGACGCGGCCTTCAGATCAACTCATGATTCCAGGGCCTTGGCATTGACTCTGTTCTCAGGTTCTCTGCTCAGGGGCAAGTAAGCTTCTCCCTCTCCAGCTCCACCCCCTGATTGGGATCTCTCTGCCTCTCTGTCCAAACGTGCATGTGCATGTTCGATAAGATAACAAAGACAAAAACAGTGCACAATAATTGACTGGGGCCAAAGGATGTTTTATTGAATTTGGACCTAGGTTCCTATGGAGGGCAGCCAGGTATAGAGAACCTCCCACCATCCTAAAATGCCCGACCTTCGCTTGGAGCTTCCTTGTTCATTCTCCTGTTCTTTGCCTTCCTGGATCTCCTCACCAACCTGCAGCATCCGCTGTCTGTCGTGCTGTACTGACCCCTTGTTAACACATTGTGCATCCTCTCGGGGCTCCATTGGAACATGCCCATCTTCCTCAAGAGGCACTGTTTGCTTATCGCATGGAACCATTTGGGGGATGGTCATGAGAGGGTGAAGGCAGGCTTGTGCTGCCACATCTCCATGCAGTTCCACAGAGGGTAGCTGATCCACCATGAGGGAGTGCTCAAGGTTCTTCCACATTCGAATCCTCTTCAATGCGTCCTTTTGCACATACAAGTTGTCTTCCTGAAATGGGCACCGAAGTCTTTCAGATGGCTTCACTTGGGCTTGGGTCTCTTCCAACATGCTCTCCGTTGGCTTCTGTGGACTCCAAGAACATGAGTCCGTCCTGGACCTAAGGTTCTAGGGTGTAGAGTCTGCCTTGGATGAATGGTGTTTTTGGAAGATTGGGAGGCCTTGTTGGCACCGTTTCTGGAGACCATTGAGGTACTCGTGTGCTTGCTGTGGAAGATTCCAGACATGTCTTTGGCACGGTTGCGGGGGTTCACTTTGAGCTTCCCTTGGGTGGACCTTTTCCTGTTGAGATGCTCCATGATTTGGTGGGAGGGTCTCACCCTTACGCAGGGCTCGGATTTCCTCCCCTGAGGCTTTGCTTGTGGTCTGTTAGTTTCTTGGCCTGTCGTGGCTAAGATGGAATGAGGGATCCTTGCCTTTCTCCGAGGTCCAGAGGGCTGGTGCTGACACTCACGACCAAATACTACGAATTGGGCCATGGAGAAGTTGACACCGACTCGCTTCGCAAACTGCCTTGGTGAGAGACCCAGGCGGCTCCAGCGGTTTGGGATGGCTTGGGGTCCTCTTGGCCCACCCATGACTACTCCAGTCAAGTGTAGTGATCAGGCCTGGGTTGATGAGGAGTGGTTGCTATGACCTCAAGGCTTTGTGACATCACAGATGCTGGCTTCACTGAAGCAGCTGTCCCTCTCCCATGACCTTGGTGTCCTATGGCTTTAAGTAGGAAGCCCCGGGAAGGACAGAACAAGAGCCCTCTGAACCTGATCAAGAACTCAGGATGTCTTGTGGGTTAATGTCCAACTTCCCCTTTCTGGAGACATAGAGGAAGGAAAATGACATTCAGTATACCTTCCTTTAGGCCAACATATCCCCAGAGACGGCAAGGTGTCCTTTTACACTACAATTTCTAGATATCTCAAGAAAAGGTGAGGCCTCGCGGGTATAAGCAGCTCTCCGTGGGGTTTGTCGTCCTGTGGGTGAGAGCGTACTTTGTCAGCGTCTTTTGCCTATGGGTCAGTGATGACTAAGATACGGAAAGTCCCTTTCGGAGGTAAAAGGTGAGGGCATCGCTATATGGTGCTGTCTGTGGCCTCGTCTCCTAGTGTTCTGAAACACGCGGCTAAGGGATGAGGCCTCTGTCTACCTGGCTTTCCCTTAAATACCTTTGCAAAGTCTTTGAGGAGAGTGATATTCTGCATCTGAGCTAACTCTCAATGAAGAGGCCTGGACCGAACCCGTTGTTATTATTAGTTAACTGTACTTGTTGTGGTAACGGGTATAAACATGTGGACCAAGACTCTTTAGTCAGAAGGAAAGGGACGGCCTATACCGAAGGCTTGCAAGGCCCATTCGAGCAGAACTTTGGAGTGAGTCGCAATGCCCTTGCAAGGACTAGTGGATCAGAAAGTTTGGGTCCATTTCGGCACCACAGTATTCCTCTGCCGTCGAGTGAATGAACCCCTGGACCTTGCCTTGACATGAATGTCCCATGCCCTGCTGTTGGGAAATGGAAAAGGCAAGCAAACAAAGGGAAATGTCATATGGCTACCCACAATATGTGCCTCGGGAGGAATACCTTGGCCCACTTAAGGAAGGGAATAATAAAGGGCAAGAAGTCAGAGAAGGAGACCCACCAGGAGTGACTCAGGACTCTGAGAATCCAGATGAGGGCTACCGAAAAGAGAACTGATTAATCGGTGGTCAGGAGTTGTGGCATATATTAGGAGGAGCACTAGGACGTCCATGCAACTAAAGCATCCGTGAATACTCTGTCAAAAATGGATGATGGATGATAGGCAGGCTTTCTCAACAGAACAGCAACAAGAACAACATCAATTCATAGGAAAACAATGTGGCCCTCTCAAAACCAAAGGAAGTCACAGGGAGAAAAGGAAAGAATTATATTGTTTATTATCTTTCCTTATTGAAATGACATGGGTGGGTTTCCTAAAATGTCCTTCTTTGAATTGGGTCTTTATCCTTGTAAATTAGAGTTTACCCACCTCTTCCATCTCTGGATTTGATGAGAGGACATGACAATGCCTTCACTAAATACATAGAAGAGTGGCCCAAGCAAATGACTTGACCTGGCCTTCTGTGTGTTGGCAGGGGTTGGATTACTGCTTCAAAGGCTTCCGTCTAAACTAGAGAGCTGAGATTTTGTAGGTTTCCTGACCTAATCTTGGAAGTTTCTATGTGTCTGGGAATTTATCCTTTTCTCTCAGTTCTTGGATTTGCTAGCATAAATGTGTGGCTATGCCTTTTCGGTTATTCTTTTTTCCTTGCTACCAGTTGTGATGTGGTTTCATACTTGCAGCTGTGTGCTTGTCTCCCTGTTTTATCCCAGTAATGGCTTCTGCGGTTTGTTCCTGTTGTCAAAACTCAAGTGTGAGATCTCCTGATTTTTTTCCTATTGGTTTGTTTGTATTTCCTTAATTTTGATAATCACATGTCTGATTTCAATTTTTCTGTTAACTTTGGAGTTCGGTTTTTCTTCATCTTGTTCCTTCAGTCGTCCTTTTAGGTGGCTTTCTTTTTCGGTGTTTTTAAATTTTGGAAATGCACACATTTAACCCTATATTGTTTCCCCATAAAATGTTTTGGCATCCTCCTCTAAGTTTCTTAGAATTCCTTCGTTCATGGCTCTTCTTTTCCTTTGGATTTTCTTTCTTGCATTCATTGCAGTTCGTGAATGTGTTGTGTTTTCCACTTTAGTGTCTGGCTGTATTTCCAATTTGAAAGTGATATCTTCCTGTTTTCATACCTTCGTGATGATAAGTGCACAGGATAGGTTTTGACTTCTCTTCCATGAATTATGACTGGATTTGGACTCGAGCTCATGACCTGCGATAGACAAAGTTAGGTCTGCTGCTGGGAAGAACATATCTTATTGTCCTCAGAGACGCAATCTTACTCATGGACCCCCAAAAGTTCAGGTGGTCTCGAATGCCCATGTGGACGTCTGTTATTCCTTAGCACCTTCCCATCCAGATAATCTGTCCTGTGCTTAACCTGGATATCATAGTTGCCAACAGTATTGGATAAACGTCGCCATCTCCATTCCTGTGTGTTCATAGGCTTCCAACGTTTAGATACACCTTTTTTCATGGTGGATATGTTGGCAATTCTTCCAGGTTTCTGATGTTTTGATGCTCCATCAAGACAAAACACCTTCCGCTTAGCTTTTTTCTCTCGAAGGCATAAAATGACTCTCGCTGACTTAGGCACAAACACTTTGGCTCTCTTCTCCTTGGGAATAGCATAACCTACATCTTCCCTGTTTCTTCACTTGCAAGCTATGAGTATCTTTATAGTCGAAGGAAATCTCCTATGGGCAACAGAAGGACGAGCCTGTTTAATATTTGCTGTTTTCTTATGGATGTTTCTATTTTTTTTTTTTTTTGATTTGGAATTTCAACCACTGTTACAAACTGTTTGTATTGACGGGAGTCTTTAGTCCTGAGTACTGAATGTATTATTGATAGGTAATAGTTCACTTTCTCATTTCGGTTGGCTTCTGACTTGGATTCTATTTGCCTTTCACCTATATGGTATTTTCTTGGGGTTGCTTCATTGGTACGATTCCTCGCTTCCTTCCCATATTTTGCATGTCTTATCTTTGTGTGTTTGCATGTGCATGTGTTAATGCTGTGTGGTGTGTGTGTGTTTCACATCACAATTATTATTAAAATACGAGAGAATGGAATTCGGTCTCTTGTGGGTAGCAATTCAATTTGACATGCCTTGAAATCTCACATTCCATTAGTTTCAGGAAATCTCCTTAAAGGAATGTCATCTCTTGTCCTCTTCAAGAATCCCGTGTTCTCACAAAACGGCCTTCCAACAAACAGCACCATTTGAATTCCTCATTAGAGTCATAATGTTTGTCCCAATACCCTTTCTTTTTCGTATGTTTCTTGACTGTCATGAGTTAGTGAAATCGTCTGTTTATTGTCTTTCTGAGAATGATAGATGTGACAAAGTCCAATGCTCTCCGCAAGACTGCCATAAGAGACATGTGGAAGAATTCCTTCTTGCTTATGTCACAGTACAAATTGTGGTGACATGAAGACACTGAGATGGTAGTAGTGTCTAATAACCTCATGCTTCTTCAACCATGAAGGCAACAAAAAGATGACCACAACAACTGCAGTGGGGTGGAAATTGACCTGAAGCCTACAAGGTAAACTCCAGAGCGAAATAGAACGGAAGGTGCAGAGATGATGGGAGAAGGTTGGAGACATGGCTCAGGGGAGATTTGGTTGGTTCGTGGATCAGAGGGCTGGAGTCCATGAAGAGGACCAAAGCACAGGAGAGCAGGGCACCCTGGGAACACACAAGGAACCTGTTTCCCAGTGCCGTTGACTGTGAGACGCAGAGGGTCTGAAGGGCACGAGTACTTGACAACACAAGTGTTGAGGGCTGAAGTTTTCCTATCAGCAGGCTTGGCAGACATCAACTTGAAAGAACACCATCTTTTTCCTGCATATGACACCAACAAGCGACCAGGAGCAGACAGCCTGGAGACAATGATCAGAGAGAGACAATACCAAGAGACGCAGTGGGAAGATGATGAGTCGTGGGAGTGATTCCGTGAAAGGCAGTGTTCGTGGAGATGACTCAATGTGGACATAATAAATTTTGGCTCTCACAACAGCAGCATCAAGACAGAGCTTGGCCAAGACAGGTATGTGAGGACAGAGACTCCCTAGCCAGCCAACACAAAATACCAACAGTGGAACACTTGGAGGATTGCCTTCCTCAGTCCAAGATGCTTAGTCCAAGGAGAACAGACTCTCCCATACGGGACGAGAAGAAAGCTTTGACCACATGTTCTCTTCTGAACACAGCATTCTGCAGGCCTGCGTTCTGTTGAGTTGGTAGAGTTTCTCCTTTCACAGGCACACCAGAGCCCACCAAGGTAAACCTCAGCATATTCAGCCCGGACCCTAAAAACAACAAACGGCCGGAAAGGAGAGCTACTGCAAATGACTGGCCTCCAGGACAGGGTCAGCCACAACACAAACAGCAGTGGCATGCATGCCACATACACTCTCACAAACACACACACACGCATGCACTCAACAAACCTTAAGGGCGAGCCCTGGGTCACTCACGGATCACTTCCTCCTAAATAAATTACCCTCAGGTTAGAAAACAGAATGAGTTTAACGAATACAGAGAGGTGACAGAGACTTAGATCCAATGCAAAGATGGAAGAATCAATTGATTCCCAGGTAAAGGAAGAAGGAGTGATTACGACTAGGCAGTCAGAGTGAAACCTCTACATAGAGTACGCCCGATGCGGGATAGAAAGCTGTGGCCTGGATACTCGCTGTACATCAGAAAACATAGGAGATATCAGAGAGTCTCGAAACACAGAGATAAAACTGATAAAGATAAAAACACCTAAAGAACTCCTGAAGAGAAGATTGGCAGGAGACTGGATGCAAAGTTCGGGAACATGGTAGAAGTGGAGGATCCAATTAGGAACCGAGAAGAACAAGCCTAGAAAATAAGGATGCAAATTCTAAGAGAGAAGGCAGAATGATGGAACATGATAGTGAGCTTAGGGAATCTCTAAGGAAATGAAAGAGGTGCCTCTTGTAGGTGAATTAAGAGTGAGAGAAAGAAAAGAGGGCTGATCCTAGATTAGAGAACTCGGGGCTGGAAAGGACCCTCATCTGGGAGCAGAGAAAGTGGTCCAGAATCAGAGGCACAGAGAACTCCCAACACCTTCCACAGAAGCGGAGCACCTAAAGACATAGTGCCATTCCCCCCGGAAAATCTAGGCATGGAGGTATTCTCTTTAGGCAAATAGGCATCGGAGAATAGTTTGTCCATAGCCCAGTCACTGACTTCAAGAGGAAAAGCTATACCAGCTCTCGAAGCAGGCCGGATAGCTCAAGCAACAGCAGCCAAGCCAAAATCCTTATCCCCTGCATTTCTGAACAATGACAGAGCAGCGGTTCTGTCTAGAACCAGGAGGTATTCAGAAGTCAATTGTTGGGTCCCGGGTTGTGTCCATCAGTTCAGACGCGGCCTTCAGATCAACTCATGATTCCAGGGCCTTGGCATTGACTCTGTTCTCAGGTTCTCTGCTCAGGGGCAAGTAAGCTTCTCCCTCTCCAGCTCCACCCCCTGATTGGGATCTCTCTGCCTCTCTGTCCAAACGTGCATGTGCATGTTCGATAAGATAACAAAGACAAAAACAGTGCACAATAATTGACTGGGGCCAAAGGATGTTTTATTGAATTTGGACCTAGGTTCCTATGGAGGGCAGCCAGGTATAGAGAACCTCCCACCATCCTAAAATGCCCGACCTTCGCTTGGAGCTTCCTTGTTCATTCTCCTGTTCTTTGCCTTCCTGGATCTCCTCACCAACCTGCAGCATCCGCTGTCTGTCGTGCTGTACTGACCCCTTGTTAACACATTGTGCATCCTCTCGGGGCTCCATTGGAACATGCCCATCTTCCTCAAGAGGCACTGTTTGCTTATCGCATGGAACCATTTGGGGGATGGTCATGAGAGGGTGAAGGCAGGCTTGTGCTGCCACATCTCCATGCAGTTCCACAGAGGGTAGCTGATCCACCATGAGGGAGTGCTCAAGGTTCTTCCACATTCGAATCCTCTTCAATGCGTCCTTTTGCACATACAAGTTGTCTTCCTGAAATGGGCACCGAAGTCTTTCAGATGGCTTCACTTGGGCTTGGGTCTCTTCCAACATGCTCTCCGTTGGCTTCTGTGGACTCCAAGAACATGAGTCCGTCCTGGACCTAAGGTTCTAGGGTGTAGAGTCTGCCTTGGATGAATGGTGTTTTTGGAAGATTGGGAGGCCTTGTTGGCACCGTTTCTGGAGACCATTGAGGTACTCGTGTGCTTGCTGTGGAAGATTCCAGACATGTCTTTGGCACGGTTGCGGGGGTTCACTTTGAGCTTCCCTTGGGTGGACCTTTTCCTGTTGAGATGCTCCATGATTTGGTGGGAGGGTCTCACCCTTACGCAGGGCTCGGATTTCCTCCCCTGAGGCTTTGCTTGTGGTCTGTTAGTTTCTTGGCCTGTCGTGGCTAAGATGGAATGAGGGATCCTTGCCTTTCTCCGAGGTCCAGAGGGCTGGTGCTGACACTCACGACCAAATACTACGAATTGGGCCATGGAGAAGTTGACACCGACTCGCTTCGCAAACTGCCTTGGTGAGAGACCCAGGCGGCTCCAGCGGTTTGGGATGGCTTGGGGTCCTCTTGGCCCACCCATGACTACTCCAGTCAAGTGTAGTGATCAGGCCTGGGTTGATGAGGAGTGGTTGCTATGACCTCAAGGCTTTGTGACATCACAGATGCTGGCTTCACTGAAGCAGCTGTCCCTCTCCCATGACCTTGGTGTCCTATGGCTTTAAGTAGGAAGCCCCGGGAAGGACAGAACAAGAGCCCTCTGAACCTGATCAAGAACTCAGGATGTCTTGTGGGTTAATGTCCAACTTCCCCTTTCTGGAGACATAGAGGAAGGAAAATGACATTCAGTATACCTTCCTTTAGGCCAACATATCCCCAGAGACGGCAAGGTGTCCTTTTACACTACAATTTCTAGATATCTCAAGAAAAGGTGAGGCCTCGCGGGTATAAGCAGCTCTCCGTGGGGTTTGTCGTCCTGTGGGTGAGAGCGTACTTTGTCAGCGTCTTTTGCCTATGGGTCAGTGATGACTAAGATACGGAAAGTCCCTTTCGGAGGTAAAAGGTGAGGGCATCGCTATATGGTGCTGTCTGTGGCCTCGTCTCCTAGTGTTCTGAAACACGCGGCTAAGGGATGAGGCCTCTGTCTACCTGGCTTTCCCTTAAATACCTTTGCAAAGTCTTTGAGGAGAGTGATATTCTGCATCTGAGCTAACTCTCAATGAAGAGGCCTGGACCGAACCCGTTGTTATTATTAGTTAACTGTACTTGTTGTGGTAACGGGTATAAACATGTGGACCAAGACTCTTTAGTCAGAAGGAAAGGGACGGCCTATACCGAAGGCTTGCAAGGCCCATTCGAGCAGAACTTTGGAGTGAGTCGCAATGCCCTTGCAAGGACTAGTGGATCAGAAAGTTTGGGTCCATTTCGGCACCACAGTATTCCTCTGCCGTCGAGTGAATGAACCCCTGGACCTTGCCTTGACATGAATGTCCCATGCCCTGCTGTTGGGAAATGGAAAAGGCAAGCAAACAAAGGGAAATGTCATATGGCTACCCACAATATGTGCCTCGGGAGGAATACCTTGGCCCACTTAAGGAAGGGAATAATAAAGGGCAAGAAGTCAGAGAAGGAGACCCACCAGGAGTGACTCAGGACTCTGAGAATCCAGATGAGGGCTACCGAAAAGAGAACTGATTAATCGGTGGTCAGGAGTTGTGGCATATATTAGGAGGAGCACTAGGACGTCCATGCAACTAAAGCATCCGTGAATACTCTGTCAAAAATGGATGATGGATGATAGGCAGGCTTTCTCAACAGAACAGCAACAAGAACAACATCAATTCATAGGAAAACAATGTGGCCCTCTCAAAACCAAAGGAAGTCACAGGGAGAAAAGGAAAGAATTATATTGTTTATTATCTTTCCTTATTGAAATGACATGGGTGGGTTTCCTAAAATGTCCTTCTTTGAATTGGGTCTTTATCCTTGTAAATTAGAGTTTACCCACCTCTTCCATCTCTGGATTTGATGAGAGGACATGACAATGCCTTCACTAAATACATAGAAGAGTGGCCCAAGCAAATGACTTGACCTGGCCTTCTGTGTGTTGGCAGGGGTTGGATTACTGCTTCAAAGGCTTCCGTCTAAACTAGAGAGCTGAGATTTTGTAGGTTTCCTGACCTAATCTTGGAAGTTTCTATGTGTCTGGGAATTTATCCTTTTCTCTCAGTTCTTGGATTTGCTAGCATAAATGTGTGGCTATGCCTTTTCGGTTATTCTTTTTTCCTTGCTACCAGTTGTGATGTGGTTTCATACTTGCAGCTGTGTGCTTGTCTCCCTGTTTTATCCCAGTAATGGCTTCTGCGGTTTGTTCCTGTTGTCAAAACTCAAGTGTGAGATCTCCTGATTTTTTTCCTATTGGTTTGTTTGTATTTCCTTAATTTTGATAATCACATGTCTGATTTCAATTTTTCTGTTAACTTTGGAGTTCGGTTTTTCTTCATCTTGTTCCTTCAGTCGTCCTTTTAGGTGGCTTTCTTTTTCGGTGTTTTTAAATTTTGGAAATGCACACATTTAACCCTATATTGTTTCCCCATAAAATGTTTTGGCATCCTCCTCTAAGTTTCTTAGAATTCCTTCGTTCATGGCTCTTCTTTTCCTTTGGATTTTCTTTCTTGCATTCATTGCAGTTCGTGAATGTGTTGTGTTTTCCACTTTAGTGTCTGGCTGTATTTCCAATTTGAAAGTGATATCTTCCTGTTTTCATACCTTCGTGATGATAAGTGCACAGGATAGGTTTTGACTTCTCTTCCATGAATTATGACTGGATTTGGACTCGAGCTCATGACCTGCGATAGACAAAGTTAGGTCTGCTGCTGGGAAGAACATATCTTATTGTCCTCAGAGACGCAATCTTACTCATGGACCCCCAAAAGTTCAGGTGGTCTCGAATGCCCATGTGGACGTCTGTTATTCCTTAGCACCTTCCCATCCAGATAATCTGTCCTGTGCTTAACCTGGATATCATAGTTGCCAACAGTATTGGATAAACGTCGCCATCTCCATTCCTGTGTGTTCATAGGCTTCCAACGTTTAGATACACCTTTTTTCATGGTGGATATGTTGGCAATTCTTCCAGGTTTCTGATGTTTTGATGCTCCAACAAGACAAAACACCTTCCGCTTAGCTTTTTTCTCTCGAAGGCATAAAATGACTCTCGCTGACTTAGGCACAAACACTTTGGCTCTCTTCTCCTTGGGAATAGCATAACCTACATCTTCCCTGTTTCTTCACTTGCAAGCTATGAGTATCTTTATAGTCGAAGGAAATCTCCTATGGGCAACAGAAGGACGAGCCTGTTTAATATTTGCTGTTTTCTTATGGATGTTTCTATTTTTTTTTTTTTTGATTTGGAATTTCAACCACTGTTACAAACTGTTTGTATTGACGGGAGTCTTTAGTCCTGAGTACTGAATGTATTATTGATAGGTAATAGTTCACTTTCTCATTTCGGTTGGCTTCTGACTTGGATTCTATTTGCCTTTCACCTATATGGTATTTTCTTGGGGTTGCTTCATTGGTACGATTCCTCGCTTCCTTCCCATATTTTGCATGTCTTATCTTTGTGTGTTTGCATGTGCATGTGTTAATGCTGTGTGGTGTGTGTGTGTTTCACATCACAATTATTATTAAAATACGAGAGAATGGAATTCGGTCTCTTGTGGGTAGCAATTCAATTTGACATGCCTTGAAATCTCACATTCCATTAGTTTCAGGAAATCTCCTTAAAGGAATGTCATCTCTTGTCCTCTTCAAGAATCCCGTGTTCTCACAAAACGGCCTTCCAACAAACAGCACCATTTGAATTCCTCATTAGAGTCATAATGTTTGTCCCAATACCCTTTCTTTTTCGTATGTTTCTTGACTGTCATGAGTTAGTGAAATCGTCTGTTTATTGTCTTTCTGAGAATGATAGATGTGACAAAGTCCAATGCTCTCCGCAAGACTGCCATAAGAGACATGTGGAAGAATTCCTTCTTGCTTATGTCACAGTACAAATTGTGGTGACATGAAGACACTGAGATGGTAGTAGTGTCTAATAACCTCATGCTTCTTCAACCATGAAGGCAACAAAAAGATGACCACAACAACTGCAGTGGGGTGGAAATTGACCTGAAGCCTACAAGGTAAACTCCAGAGCGAAATAGAACGGAAGGTGCAGAGATGATGGGAGAAGGTTGGAGACATGGCTCAGGGGAGATTTGGTTGGTTCGTGGATCAGAGGGCTGGAGTCCATGAAGAGGACCAAAGCACAGGAGAGCAGGGCACCCTGGGAACACACAAGGAACCTGTTTCCCAGTGCCGTTGACTGTGAGACGCAGAGGGTCTGAAGGTTGAGGGCTGAAGTTTTCCTATCAGCAGGCTTGGCAGACATCAACTTGAAAGAACACCATCTTTTTCCTGCATATGACACCAACAAGCGACCAGGAGCAGACAGCCTGGAGACAATGATCAGAGAGAGACAATACCAAGAGACGCAGTGGGAAGATGATGAGTCGTGGAGTGATTCCGTGAAAGGCAGTGTTCGTGGAGATGACTCAATGTGGACATAATAAATTTTGGCTCTCACAACAGCAGCATCAAGACAGAGCTTGGCCAAGACAGGTATGTGAGGACAGAGACTCCCTAGCCAGCCAACACAAAATACCAACAGTGGAACACTTGGAGGATTGCCTTCCTCAGTCCAAGATGCTTAGTCCAAGGAGAACAGACTCTCCCATACGGGACGAGAAGAAAGCTTTGACCACATGTTCTCTTCTGAACACAGCATTCTGCAGGCCTGCGTTCTGTTGAGTTGGTAGAGTTTCTCCTTTCACAGGCACACCAGAGCCCACCAAGGTAAACCTCAGCATATTCAGCCCGGACCCTAAAAACAACAAACGGCCGGAAAGGAGAGCTACTGCAAATGACTGGCCTCCAGGACAGGGTCAGCCACAACACAAACAGCAGTGGCATGCATGCCACATACACTCTCACAAACACACACACACACGCATGCACTCAACAAACCTTAAGGGCGAGCCCTGGGTCACTCACGGATCACTTCCTCCTAAATAAATTACCCTCAGGTTAGAAAACAGAATGAGTTTAACGAATACAGAGAGGTGACAGAGACTTAGATCCAATGCAAAGATGGAAGAATCAATTGATTCCCAGGTAAAGGAAGAAGGAGTGATTACGACTAGGCAGTCAGAGTGAAACCTCTACATAGAGCACGCCCGATGCGGGATAGAAAGCTGTGGCCTGGATACTCGCTGTACATCAGAAAACATAGGAGATATCAGAGAGTCTCGAAACACAGAGATAAAACTGATAAAGATAAAAACACCTAAAGAACTCCTGAAGAGAAGATTGGCAGGAGACTGGATGCAAAGTTCGGGAACATGGTAGAAGTGGAGGATCCAATTAGGAACCGAGAAGAACAAGCCTAGAAAATAAGGATGCAAATTCTAAGAGAGAAGGCAGAATGATGGAACATGATAGTGAGCTTAGGGAATCTCTAAGGAAATGAAAGAGGTGCCTCTTGTAGGTGAATTAAGAGTGAGAGAAAGAAAAGAGGGCTGATCCTAGATTAGAGAACTCGGGGCTGGAAAGGACCCTCATCTGGGAGCAGAGAAAGTGGTCCAGAATCAGAGGCACAGAGAACTCCCAACACCTTCCACAGAAGCGGAGCACCTAAAGACATAGTGCCATTCCCCCCGGAAAATCTAGGCATGGAGGTATTCTCTTTAGGCAAATAGGCATCGGAGAATAGTTTGTCCATAGCCCAGTCACTGACTTCAAGAGGAAAAGCTATACCAGCTCTCGAAGCAGGCCGGATAGCTCAAGCAACAGCAGCCAAGCCAAAATCCTTATCCCCTGCATTTCTGAACAATGACAGAGCAGCGGTTCTGTCTAGAACCAGGAGGTATTCAGAAGTCAATTGTTGGGTCCCGGGTTGTGTCCATCAGTTCAGACGCGGCCTTCAGATCAACTCATGATTCCAGGGCCTTGGCATTGACTCTGTTCTCAGGTTCTCTGCTCAGGGGCAAGTAAGCTTCTCCCTCTCCAGCTCCACCCCCTGATTGGGATCTCTCTGCCTCTCTGTCCAAACGTGCATGTGCATGTTCGATAAGATAACAAAGACAAAAACAGTGCACAATAATTGACTGGGGCCAAAGGATGTTTTATTGAATTTGGACCTAGGTTCCTATGGAGGGCAGCCAGGTATAGAGAACCTCCCACCATCCTAAAATGCCCGACCTTCGCTTGGAGCTTCCTTGTTCATTCTCCTGTTCTTTGCCTTCCTGGATCTCCTCACCAACCTGCAGCATCCGCTGTCTGTCGTGCTGTACTGACCCCTTGTTAACACATTGTGCATCCTCTCGGGGCTCCATTGGAACATGCCCATCTTCCTCAAGAGGCACTGTTTGCTTATCGCATGGAACCATTTGGGGGATGGTCATGAGAGGGTGAAGGCAGGCTTGTGCTGCCACATCTCCATGCAGTTCCACAGAGGGTAGCTGATCCACCATGAGGGAGTGCTCAAGGTTCTTCCACATTCGAATCCTCTTCAATGCGTCCTTTTGCACATACAAGTTGTCTTCCTGAAATGGGCACCGAAGTCTTTCAGATGGCTTCACTTGGGCTTGGGTCTCTTCCAACATGCTCTCCGTTGGCTTCTGTGGACTCCAAGAACATGAGTCCGTCCTGGACCTAAGGTTCTAGGGTGTAGAGTCTGCCTTGGATGAATGGTGTTTTTGGAAGATTGGGAGGCCTTGTTGGCACCGTTTCTGGAGACCATTGAGGTACTCGTGTGCTTGCTGTGGAAGATTCCAGACATGTCTTTGGCACGGTTGCGGGGGTTCACTTTGAGCTTCCCTTGGGTGGACCTTTTCCTGTTGAGATGCTCCATGATTTGGTGGGAGGGTCTCACCCTTACGCAGGGCTCGGATTTCCTCCCCTGAGGCTTTGCTTGTGGTCTGTTAGTTTCTTGGCCTGTCGTGGCTAAGATGGAATGAGGGATCCTTGCCTTTCTCCGAGGTCCAGAGGGCTGGTGCTGACACTCACGACCAAATACTACGAATTGGGCCATGGAGAAGTTGACACCGACTCGCTTCGCAAACTGCCTTGGTGAGAGACCCAGGCGGCTCCAGCGGTTTGGGATGGCTTGGGGTCCTCTTGGCCCACCCATGACTACTCCAGTCAAGTGTAGTGATCAGGCCTGGGTTGATGAGGAGTGGTTGCTATGACCTCAAGGCTTTGTGACATCACAGATGCTGGCTTCACTGAAGCAGCTGTCCCTCTCCCATGACCTTGGTGTCCTATGGCTTTAAGTAGGAAGCCCCGGGAAGGACAGAACAAGAGCCCTCTGAACCTGATCAAGAACTCAGGATGTCTTGTGGGTTAATGTCCAACTTCCCCTTTCTGGAGACATAGAGGAAGGAAAATGACATTCAGTATACCTTCCTTTAGGCCAACATATCCCCAGAGACGGCAAGGTGTCCTTTTACACTACAATTTCTAGATATCTCAAGAAAAGGTGAGGCCTCGCGGGTATAAGCAGCTCTCCGTGGGGTTTGTCGTCCTGTGGGTGAGAGCGTACTTTGTCAGCGTCTTTTGCCTATGGGTCAGTGATGACTAAGATACGGAAAGTCCCTTTCGGAGGTAAAAGGTGAGGGCATCGCTATATGGTGCTGTCTGTGGCCTCGTCTCCTAGTGTTCTGAAACACGCGGCTAAGGGATGAGGCCTCTGTCTACCTGGCTTTCCCTTAAATACCTTTGCAAAGTCTTTGAGGAGAGTGATATTCTGCATCTGAGCTAACTCTCAATGAAGAGGCCTGGACCGAACCCGTTGTTATTATTAGTTAACTGTACTTGTTGTGGTAACGGGTATAAACATGTGGACCAAGACTCTTTAGTCAGAAGGAAAGGGACGGCCTATACCGAAGGCTTGCAAGGCCCATTCGAGCAGAACTTTGGAGTGAGTCGCAATGCCCTTGCAAGGACTAGTGGATCAGAAAGTTTGGGTCCATTTCGGCACCACAGTATTCCTCTGCCGTCGAGTGAATGAACCCCTGGACCTTGCCTTGACATGAATGTCCCATGCCCTGCTGTTGGGAAATGGAAAAGGCAAGCAAACAAAGGGAAATGTCATATGGCTACCCACAATATGTGCCTCGGGAGGAATACCTTGGCCCACTTAAGGAAGGGAATAATAAAGGGCAAGAAGTCAGAGAAGGAGACCCACCAGGAGTGACTCAGGACTCTGAGAATCCAGATGAGGGCTACCGAAAAGAGAACTGATTAATGGGTGGTCAGGAGTTGTGGCATATATTAGGAGGAGCACTAGGACGTCCATGCAACTAAAGCATCCGTGAATACTCTGTCAAAAATGGATGATGGATGATAGGCAGGCTTTCTCAACAGAACAGCAACAAGAACAACATCAATTCATAGGAAAACAATGTGGCCCTCTCAAAACCAAAGGAAGTCACAGGGAGAAAAGGAAAGAATTATATTGTTTATTATCTTTCCTTATTGAAATGACATGGGTGGGTTTCCTAAAATGTCCTTCTTTGAATTGGGTCTTTATCCTTGTAAATTAGAGTTTACCCACCTCTTCCATCTCTGGATTTGATGAGAGGACATGACAATGCCTTCACTAAATACATAGAAGAGTGGCCCAAGCAAATGACTTGACCTGGCCTTCTGTGTGTTGGCAGGGGTTGGATTACTGCTTCAAAGGCTTCCGTCTAAACTAGAGAGCTGAGATTTTGTAGGTTTCCTGACCTAATCTTGGAAGTTTCTATGTGTCTGGGAATTTATCCTTTTCTCTCAGTTCTTGGATTTGCTAGCATAAATGTGTGGCTATGCCTTTTCGGTTATTCTTTTTTCCTTGCTACCAGTTGTGATGTGGTTTCATACTTGCAGCTGTGTGCTTGTCTCCCTGTTTTATCCCAGTAATGGCTTCTGCGGTTTGTTCCTGTTGTCAAAACTCAAGTGTGAGATCTCCTGATTTTTTTCCTATTGGTTTGTTTGTATTTCCTTAATTTTGATAATCACATGTCTGATTTCAATTTTTCTGTTAACTTTGGAGTTCGGTTTTTCTTCATCTTGTTCCTTCAGTCGTCCTTTTAGGTGGCTTTCTTTTTCGGTGTTTTTAAATTTTGGAAATGCACACATTTAACCCTATATTGTTTCCCCATAAAATGTTTTGGCATCCTCCTCTAAGTTTCTTAGAATTCCTTCGTTCATGGCTCTTCTTTTCCTTTGGATTTTCTTTCTTGCATTCATTGCAGTTCGTGAATGTGTTGTGTTTTCCACTTTAGTGTCTGGCTGTATTTCCAATTTGAAAGTGATATCTTCCTGTTTTCATACCTTCGTGATGATAAGTGCACAGGATAGGTTTTGACTTCTCTTCCATGAATTATGACTGGATTTGGACTCGAGCTCATGACCTGCGATAGACAAAGTTAGGTCTGCTGCTGGGAAGAACATATCTTATTGTCCTCAGAGACGCAATCTTACTCATGGACCCCCAAAGTTCAGGTGGTCTCGAATGCCCATGTGGACGTCTGTTATTCCTTAGCACCTTCCCATCCAGATAATCTGTCCTGTGCTTAACCTGGATATCATAGTTGCCAACAGTATTGGATAAACGTCGCCATCTCCATTCCTGTGTGTTCATAGGCTTCCAACGTTTAGATACACCTTTTTTCATGGTGGATATGTTGGCAATTCTTCCAGGTTTCTGATGTTTTGATGCTCCATCAAGACAAAACACCTTCCGCTTAGCTTTTTTCTCTCGAAGGCATAAAATGACTCTCGCTGACTTAGGCACAAACACTTTGGCTCTCTTCTCCTTGGGAATAGCATAACCTACATCTTCCCTGTTTCTTCACTTGCAAGCTATGAGTATCTTTATAGTCGAAGGAAATCTCCTATGGGCAACAGAAGGACGAGCCTGTTTAATATTTGCTGTTTTCTTATGGATGTTTCTATTTTTTTTTTTTTTTGATTTGGAATTTCAACCACTGTTACAAACTGTTTGTATTGACGGGAGTCTTTAGTCCTGAGTACTGAATGTATTATTGATAGGTAATAGTTCACTTTCTCATTTCGGTTGGCTTCTGACTTGGATTCTATTTGCCTTTCACCTATATGGTATTTTCTTGGGGTTGCTTCATTGGTACGATTCCTCGCTTCCTTCCCATATTTTGCATGTCTTATCTTTGTGTGTTTGCATGTGCATGTGTTAATGCTGTGTGGTGTGTGTGTGTTTCACATCACAATTATTATTAAAATACGTGAGAATGGAATTCGGTCTCTTGTGGGTAGCAATCCAATTTGACATGCCTTGAAATCTCACATTCCATTAGTTTCAGGAAATCTCCTTAAAGGAATGTCATCTCTTGTCCTCTTCAAGAATCCCGTGTTCTCACAAAACGGCCTTCCAACAAACAGCACCATTTGAATTCCTCATTAGAGTCATAATGTTTGTCCCAATACCCTTTCTTTTTCGTATGTTTCTTGACTGTCATGAGTTAGTGAAATCATCTGTTTATTGTCTTTCTGAGAATGATAGATGTGACAAAGTCCAATGCTCTCCGCAAGACTGCCATAAGAGACATGTGGAAGAATTCCTTCTTGCTTATGTCACAGTACAAATTGTGGTGACATGAAGACACTGAGATGGTAGTAGTGTCTAATAACCTCATGCTTCTTCAACCATGAAGGCAACAAAAAGATGACCACAACAACTGCAGTGGGGTGGAAATTGACCTGAAGCCTACAAGGTAAACTCCAGAGCGAAATAGAACGGAAGGTGCAGAGATGATGGGAGAAGGTTGGAGACATGGCTCAGGGGAGATTTGGTTGGTTCGTGGATCAGAGGGCTGGAGTCCATGAAGAGGACCAAAGCACAGGAGAGCAGGGCACCCTGGGAACACACAAGGAACCTGTTTCCCAGTGCCGTTGACTGTGAGACGCAGAGGGTCTGAAGGGCACGAGTACTTGACAACACAAGTGTTGAGGGCTGAAGTTTTCCTATCAGCAGGCTTGGCAGACATCAACTTGAAAGAACACCATCTTTTTCCTGCATATGACACCAACAAGCGACCAGGAGCAGACAGCCTGGAGACAATGATCAGAGAGAGACAATACCAAGAGACGCAGTGGGAAGATGATGAGTCGTGGGAGTGATTCCGTGAAAGGCAGTGTTCGTGGAGATGACTCAATGTGGACATAATAAATTTTGGCTCTCACAACAGCAGCATCAAGACAGAGCTTGGCCAAGACAGGTATGTGAGGACAGAGACTCCCTAGCCAGCCAACACAAAATACCAACAGTGGAACACTTGGAGGATTGCCTTCCTCAGTCCAAGATGCTTAGTCCAAGGAGAACAGACTCTCCCATACGGGACGAGAAGAAAGCTTTGACCACATGTTCTCTTCTGAACACAGCATTCTGCAGGCCTGCGTTCTGTTGAGTTGGTAGAGTTTCTCCTTTCACAGGCACACCAGAGCCCACCAAGGTAAACCTCAGCATATTCAGCCCGGACCCTAAAAACAACAAACGGCCGGAAAGGAGAGCTACTGCAAATGACTGGCCTCCAGGACAGGGTCAGCCACAACACAAACAGCAGTGGCATGCATGCCACATACACTCTCACAAACACACACACACACGCATGCACTCAACAAACCTTAAGGGCGAGCCCTGGGTCACTCACGGATCACTTCCTCCTAAATAAATTACCCTCAGGTTAGAAAACAGAATGAGTTTAACGAATACAGAGAGGTGACAGAGACTTAGATCCAATGCAAAGATGGAAGAATCAATTGATTCCCAGGTAAAGGAAGAAGGAGTGATTACGACTAGGCAGTCAGAGTGAAACCTCTACATAGAGCACGCCCGATGCGGGATAGAAAGCTGTGGCCTGGATACTCGCTGTACATCAGAAAACATAGGAGATATCAGAGAGTCTCGAAACACAGAGATAAAACTGATAAAGATAAAAACACCTAAAGAACTCCTGAAGAGAAGATTGGCAGGAGACTGGATGCAAAGTTCGGGAACATGGTAGAAGTGGAGGATCCAATTAGGAACCGAGAAGAACAAGCCTAGAAAATAAGGATGCAAATTCTAAGAGAGAAGGCAGAATGATGGAACATGATAGTGAGCTTAGGGAATCTCTAAGGAAATGAAAGAGGTGCCTCTTGTAGGTGAATTAAGAGTGAGAGAAAGAAAAGAGGGCTGATCCTAGATTAGAGAACTCGGGGCTGGAAAGGACCCTCATCTGGGAGCAGAGAAAGTGGTCCAGAATCAGAGGCACAGAGAACTCCCAACACCTTCCACAGAAGCGGAGCACCTAAAGACATAGTGCCTTTCCCCCCGGAAAATCTAGGCATGGAGGTATTCTCTTAGGCAAATAGGCATCGGAGAATAGTTTGTCCATAGCCCAGTCACTGACTTCAAGAGGAAAAGCTATACCAGCTCTCGAAGCAGGCCGGATAGCTCAAGCAACAGCAGCCAAGCCAAAATCCTTATCCCCTGCATTTCTGAACAATGACAGAGCAGCGGTTCTGTCTAGAACCAGGAGGTATTCAGAAGTCAATTGTTGGGTCCCGGGTTGTGTCCATCAGTTCAGACGCGGCCTTCAGATCAACTCATGATTCCAGGGCCTTGGCATTGACTCTGTTCTCAGGTTCTCTGCTCAGGGGCAAGTAAGCTTCTCCCTGTCCAGCTCCACCCCCTGATTGGGATCTCTCTGCCTCTCTGTCCAAACGTGCATGTGCATGTTCGATAAGATAACAAAGACAAAAACAGTGCACAATAATTGACTGGGGCCAAAGGATGTTTTATTGAATTTGGACCTAGGTTCCTATGGAGGGCAGCCAGGTATAGAGAACCTCCCACCATCCTAAAATGCCCGACCTTCGCTTGGAGCTTCCTTGTTCATTCTCCTGTTCTTTGCCTTCCTGGATCTCCTCACCAACCTGCAGCATCCGCTGTCTGTCGTGCTGTACTGACCCCTTGTTAACACATTGTGCATCCTCTCGGGGCTCCATTGGAACATGCCCATCTTCCTCAAGAGGCACTGTTTGCTTATCGCATGTAACCATTTGGGGGATGGTCATGAGAGGGTGAAGGCAGGCTTGTGCTGCCACATCTCCATGCAGTTCCACAGAGGGTAGCTGATCCACCATGAGGGAGTGCTCAAGGTTCTTCCACATTCGAATCCTCTTCAATGCGTCCTTTTGCACATACAAGTTGTCTTCCTGAAATGGGCACCGAAGTCTTTCAGATGGCTTCACTTGGGCTTGGGTCTCTTCCAACATGCTCTCCGTTGGCTTCTGTGGACTCCAAGAACATGAGTCCGTCCTGGACCTAAGGTTCTAGGGTGTAGAGTCTGCCTTGGATGAATGGTGTTTTTGGAAGATTGGGAGGCCTTGTTGGCACCGTTTCTGGAGACCATCGAGGTACTCGTGTGCTTGCTGTGGAAGATTCCAGACATGTCTTTGGCACGGTTGCGGGGGTTCACTTTGAGCTTCCCTTGGGTGGACCTTTTCCTGTTGAGATGCTCCATGATTTGGTGGGAGGGTCTCACCCTTACGCAGGGCTCGGATTTCCTCCCCTGAGGCTTTGCTTGTGGTCTGTTAGTTTCTTGGCCTGTCGTGGCTAAGATGGAATGAGGGATCCTTGCCTTTCTCCGAGGTCCAGAGGGCTGGTGCTGACACTCACGACCAAATACTACGAATTGGGCCATGGAGAAGTTGACACCGACTCGCTTCGCAAACTGCCTTGGTGAGAGACCCAGGCGGCTCCAGCGGTTTGGGATGGCTTGGGGTCCTCTTGGCCCACCCATGACTACTCCAGTCAAGTGTAGTGATCAGGCCTGGGTTGATGAGGAGTGGTTGCTATGACCTCAAGGCTTTGTGACATCACAGATGCTGGCTTCACTGAAGCAGCTGTCCCTCTCCCATGACCTTGGTGTCCTATGGCTTTAAGTAGGAAGCCCCGGGAAGGACAGAACAAGAGCCCTCTGAACCTGATCAAGAACTCAGGATGTCTTGTGGGTTAATGTCCAACTTCCCCTTTCTGGAGACATAGAGGAAGGAAAATGACATTCAGTATACCTTCCTTTAGGCCAACATATCCCCAGAGACGGCAAGGTGTCCTTTTACACTACAATTTCTAGATATCTCAAGAAAAGGTGAGGCCTCGCGGGTATAAGCAGCTCTCCGTGGGGTTTGTCGTCCTGTGGGTGAGAGCGTACTTTGTCAGCGTCTTTTGCCTATGGGTCAGTGATGACTAAGATACGGAAAGTCCCTTTCGGAGGTAAAAGGTGAGGGCATCGCTATATGGTGCTGTCTGTGGCCTCGTCTCCTAGTGTTCTGAAACACGCGGCTAAGGGATGAGGCCTCTGTCTACCTGGCTTTCCCTTAAATACCTTTGCAAAGTCTTTGAGGAGAGTGATATTCTGCATCTGAGCTAACTCTCAATGAAGAGGCCTGGACCGAACCCGTTGTTATTATTAGTTAACTGTACTTGTTGTGGTAACGGGTATAAACATGTGGACCAAGACTCTTTAGTCAGAAGGAAAGGGACGGCCTATACCGAAGGCTTGCAAGGCCCATTCGAGCAGAACTTTGGAGTGAGTCGCAATGCCCTTGCAAGGACTAGTGGATCAGAAAGTTTGGGTCCATTTCGGCACCACAGTATTCCTCTGCCGTCGAGTGAATGAACCCCTGGACCTTGCCTTGACATGAATGTCCCATGCCCTGCTGTTGGGAAATGGAAAAGGCAAGCAAACAAAGGGAAATGTCATATGGCTACCCACAATATGTGCCTCGGGAGGAATACCTTGGCCCACTTAAGGAAGGGAATAATAAAGGGCAAGAAGTCAGAGAAGGAGACCCACCAGGAGTGACTCAGGACTCTGAGAATCCAGATGAGGGCTACCGAAAAGAGAACTGATTAATGGGTGGTCAGGAGTTGTGGCATATATTAGGAGGAGCACTAGGACGTCCATGCAACTAAAGCATCCGTGAATACTCTGTCAAAAATGGATGATGGATGATAGGCAGGCTTTCTCAACAGATAGCAACAACAACATCAATTCATAGGAAAACAATGTGGCCCTCTCAAAACCAAAGGAAGTCACAGGGAGAAAAGGAAAGAATTATATTGTTTATTATCTTTCCTTATTGAAATGACATTGGGTGGGTTTCCTAAAATGTCCTTCTTTGAATTGGGTCTTTATCCTTGTGAATTAGAGCTTACCCGCCTCTTCCATCTCTGGATTTGATGAGAGGACATGACAATGCCTTCACTAAATACCTAGAAGAGTGGCCCAGGAAAATGATCTTTTAGGCCAACCTTTCTCCAGAGATGGCAAAGTTTTCCTATTTCCTCTGAAATATCTAGAGATATCAGAAACAACAAGTCCTCTGGTATATCATCCCGTCTCTCTGAGTTTTGTCATCCTTTGCATGAGAGAGTGACATTATACATTATAGCTAATCCTTAAGGAGGAGCAATGGACAGCACTCCTTGTTACCATTATTTATCTCTACCTACTGTGTTAATGGGTATAACCCTGTTGACCAAGTCTCTTTAATCAAAGGAAAATTAATGGCTTATATCGATGGTCTGCAAGGCTCACTTGAACAGAACTGAGGATTGAGCTGCTATGTCCTTGCAAAGACTAGTGGATAAAGAAGGTGTGGTCCATATTGGCAACAGAGTATTCCTCAGCAATTAGGGAGGATGAACTCTTGATTATTGCACTGGCATGAATGCCACAGGACTGGGTTTGTGAAATGAAATGGGCAAGGAGACATAGGGAAATATCATATGGCTTCTCTCATATGTGCCCTAGGACGAATACCACGGCCCTTAGTAGAAAGAAGGAAAAACTGAAGGGGATAAGTCAGAGAAGGAGACAAACCAAGAGTAACTCAGAACTCTGAGGAATCAAGCTGAGAGTCAAGGAAAAAAGAGACATGCAGGGAATGAGGGAACGGGCTAATGGGTGTTGAAGAGTTCTGGCATATCTTAGGCGGAGTACTAGGTCATATATGGAACTGAAGCATCAGTGAATACTCTGTCAAAAATGGATGATGGATGATAGGCTGGCTTCCTCAACAGTACAAAATAATACAAAAACAAGCTGGCCCTTTCAAATGCAGGTGAAGACAGACAGAGAAAAGGAAAGAATTATATCTTTATTATGTTTAATTATTGAAATGGAATATAATTTATTTCCTAAAATGTCATTATTTGAATTGGGTCTTTATACTAGTAAAGTGGAGTTCATCCACCTCCTCCATTTGTGGAATTGATGAGAAGAAAATGGCATTGCCTTCTCTAAATGTCTAGAAGAGTTGAACAGGAAATGATTTGCACCTCGCCATCTGTGTGTTGACAGGGGTTTGATTACTGCTTCAAACGCTTTAGTCACTACTACAGAGCTGAGATTTTGTAGGTTTCCTGACCTAATCTTTGGAGTGAATATGTGTCTTGGAATTTATCCTTTTCTCTCAGTTCTTTTCTTTTGGGTTTGCTTCATTAGTGCTATTCTTCACTTCCTCCCCATCTTTTGTGTGTCTTATCTGTGTGTGTGTGTGTGTGTGTGCTGAGTGTGTTTCAAATAACAATTATAATTAAATTGATGGAGATAGGAAGTCGGTATTTAATGGATAGCAGTTCCATTTGACATGCCTTGAAAACTCACATTCCCTCTCTTTCAGCCACATTTCCTACAAAGAATGTCATATTTTGTCCTCTTTGATAAACACATATTTTCTCAAACCTGACCTCAACAAACACCACATTTTGTGTGCCTGGGTAGTGTCGTATTATTTGTCCATTTTTCCCTTGCTTTTTCATATGTCTCTTGACAGTCATGAGAGAGTGAAATTGTATGTTATTTGTCTTTCTGGGACTGATAGATGTGACGTAGGCTAATGCTCTCCACAATTCTGCCACATGAGGCAAGTGGAAAGAATTCATTCTTGCTTATGGCTGGGTAAGATTCTGTGGGGCTTTTTCAGGACAGTGAGATGGTAGTAGTGTCTGGTAACTCCAGACTTGTCTTTATCCAGGAACACAACAGGAAGATTACCACATCAACTTCAACATGGCAGAAATGAACTGGAGCCCACAAAGCAAACTCCATAGCAAAAGAGAGAATAAGTTGCAATCACTATGGGAGAAGACTGGAGACATGGTTTAGGGGAAAAGTGGAAAGTTGGTAATTCAGAAGGCAGTGAGACAATGCAATGGGCAAAGCCACAAGAGATCGGAGCACACTTGGAACCCACAAGGAGTACGTTCTCCAATTCCATTGATTCTGACCATCAGGGGGTCTGAATCATACTAGTTCATGCCAACAAAGGGCCTTGAGGCCTGGAGATTTTAGATCAGCAGCCTTGGCATATCAACTCAAAAGAACACTGTATTTCTCTGTCAGAGAACACCAACAAATAGCCAGGTGAAGACAGCCTGGAAACCACGATTAGAGACAATACCAGGTGACACAGTGGGAAGATGGTGGGTTCTGGCTGTACATTAGTGAGAGGCAGTGTTCTTGGAGATGATTTGATGGGGGCAAAAGAAATTTGGGGCTCTCGCACAGGCAGCATCAAGCCCGAGCTACTGGCCAAAGACAGGTTGGTGAGGGCTTTAATTGCCTCTCCTGCAAACACGAAATTCTAACCATGGAACACATAGGGTACTGTGTTCCTCAGTCCAACTTGCTTCATTTTAAGAGAACAGATTCTCCCATAGGGGACTAGAAGAAAGCCCTGACCACAGAATGCTACAGGCATTCATTCTGTTGTGAAGGTTGAATTTCTCCTTTCACAGGCACACCAGATCCCACCAAGCTAAACCTCAGCCTATTCAGCCCAGACCCCAAACACACCAAAAGGCTGGCAAAGAGAGCCTCTGCAGATGACTGGTCTCAAGGACAGGGGGCAGCTATGATACAACAGCAGAGGGCATGCATGCCACACACACATACCTGAGACTCCCTCAAGGGCCAGCCCTTGGGCACTCCATGATATCTTATTTCTAAAGAAATTACCATCAGGATAAAAAACAGAATTGATTTTTCAAATACTGAGAAAGAGTCAGAGACCTATATCCAAGACAAAGATGGAAGAATCAATTGTTGCCAAGGAAGAAGACAAGAAATTATCATGGCCAGGTAATCGGAGTGAAACCTCACATATAACACGCCCAATGGAGGATTGAAAGCAGAAAGATATCAGGGAGTCTCAAAACACATAGATTTAACTGATAGAAATAAAATAAAGTAAAATAAAATAAAATAAAATAAATAAAGAATTTCTAAAGAAAAGATTGGTAGCAGACTGAAGGAAAAGTCCAAGAAGCTGGCAGAAGCAAAGGACCAAATTTTTGACCTGGCAGAAAAGGAATGGTAAATAAGGAAACAAATCCAAAGAAAGAAGGAAGAATGATGAAACATGACAATGAGCTTAGGAAAGTCATTGACTCCAAGGAATAGAAAGAGGTGCTTATTGTAGGAGAAGTAGGAGTGAGAGAAAAAAAAGAGGGCTGAACATGGATTTGAGAATTCAGAGCTAAAACTGTCCCTCATCTGGGAGCAGAAACAGAGATCCAGATTCAGAGGCAAGGAGGACTCACATCACCATCCACAGAAGCATGGAACCACAAGACATAGTTTCATTCAATGGAGGAATTCTCTTTACCTAAATATGCGTGGGAGTGTAGTTTGTACATAGCCAAATCACTTACCTCAAGAGGACAAACTATACCAGCTCTCAAAGCAGGCCAGGTTGCTCAAGCAACACCAGCCCAAGCCAAAATCCATTTCCCCTTCATTTGTGAACAATGACAGAGCAGTGGTTCACGTCTAGAACTAGGACGTATTCAGAAGTCAAAGGTTGTGTCATGGATTGTGTCTATCAGTTCAGAGGCGGCCTTCAGCTCAACTCATGATCCCAGGGTCTTGGCATCGACTCTGGTCTCAGGTTCCCTGCTCAGGGGTAAGTCAGCTTTTCCCTCTCCAGCTCTACACCCTGATTGTGATCTCTCTGTCTCTCTGTCAAATATGTGCATGTGCATTGTTTGACAAAAAGACAAAAACACAACCGGGGTACAAGGATTGACTGTGGCCAGGGGATGTTTTCTTTAATTTGGACCTAGATCTCTATGGAAGGCAGCCAGGTTCAGAGAACCTCCCATTATCTCAAATGCTAGACCTTCGCTCAGAGCTCCAATGTTCATTCTCCAGTTCCTTGTCTTCCTGAATATCCTCACCAACCTGTAGCATACGCTGTCTGTGGCTCTCTAATGGCCCTTTGTTGTCCCACTGTTCATCTTCTGCTGCCTCCATTAGAACACGCCCATCTTCCACAAGAGGCATTGTTTGCTTATCCCATGAAACTATTTGGGGGATGTTCATGAGAGGGTGAAGGCAGGCTTGTGCTGTCACATCTACATGTACTCCTCCAGAGGGTATCTGCACGACCCTGTGGGAATGCTCCAGGTTCTTTGACATTTGAATCCTCTTCAATGCGTCCTTTTGAAGATACAAGTTGTCTTCCTGAAACGGGCACGGAAGTCTTTCAGATGGCTTCACTTGGGCTATGGGTCTTTTCCAACATGCTCCATGCTTGCTCCTGTGGACTCCAAGTACATGAGTCCATTCTGGACCTAAGGTTCTAGGATGTAGAATCTGCTTTTGGTAAATCGTCAGTTTTGAAGATTTGGAAGTCATTTTGGCTCTATTTCTAGGGATGCTACAGCTACTCATTATAAGGTCCGCCAGGCCAGAGGGAGTCATTTTGTGTTTCTGCAGTAAACTTATATTGAACCCATGCTGTAAACAAAATTGACCCTACTCCTCCCAGAGGAGCTTACTCTCAAAGCCTAGATACAAGGGTGAATCAGGCCAGGTGAAGACATCCCATTAGAGGGGCACACATATATCTACTAGGGTAAATTGAGATCCAATTGTCCACCCATGTGTTACCTAGCATTTTTGTTTTTGTGGTGTAGCAGACTTAGCACGACTGTGCAGTTTTTTCTGTATTGTTATCTCATTGGCCACGTCTGTATAGCCTGGCTAAACTACCGCTATAAATGTTAGTCTCTGAGGCTGGGAGGGGTTGCCTCTTTGCAAGAGAAGGCCCTGACCGGTCAATATGATTCTCGATGCTTTGTGCAAAATTAACGTTTGCTTGACCTTCACTTTGTATCAGTCTCGCTCTTTTGAATAAGGACCCTATCTTTGGAGGGCCACCCGAATTCAAATGATGAGAACTGAAACAGCATTGGAATTTTTGGAAAAGCCTCTGGAGGTAAGATCATGGGATCCTGCATGGAGCTGCAGTGTACAGTCTCCTACCAATCTTCTCTTCAGGAGTTCTTTAGGTGCTTTTATCTTTATCAGTTTTATCTCTGTGGTTCGAGACTCTCTGATATCTCCTATGTTTTCTGACGTACAGCGAGTATCCAGGCCCCTGCTTTCAATCCTGCATCGGGCGTTTTCTATGTAGAGGGTTCACTCTGATTGCCTAGCCATAATCATTCCTTCTTCCTTTACCTGGGCATCAATTGATTTTTTCATCTTTGCATTGGATCTAAGTCTCTGTCACCTCTCTGTATTCGTTAAACTCATTCTGCTTTCTAACCTGAGGGTAATTTATTTAGGAGGAAGAGATCCGGAGTACCCAGGGCTGGCCCTTAAGGTTTGTTGAGTGCGTGCGTGTGTGTGTGTTTGTGAGTGTGTATGTGGCATGCATGCCACTGCTGTTTGTGTTGTGGCTGACCCTGTCCTGGAGGCCAGTCATTTGCTGTAGCTCTCCTTTCCGGCCGTTTGTTGTTTTTAGGGTCCAGGTTGAATATGCAGAGGTTTACCTTGGTGGGCTCTGGTGTGCCTGTGAAAGGAGAAATTCGAGCAACTCAGCAGAACGCAGGCCTGCAGAATGCTGTGTTCAGAAGAGAACATGTGGTCAAAGCTTTCTTCTCGTCCCCTATGGGAGAGTCGTTGTCCTTGGACTAAGCATCTTGGACTGAGGAAGGCAGTTTTCCAAGTATTCCACTGTCGGGATTTCGAGTTGGCTGGCTAGGCAGCCTATGTCCTCACATACCTGTCTTGGCCAGTAGCTTTGTCTTGATGCTGCTGTTGCGAGAGCCCAAAATTTATTATGTCCACATTGAGACATCTCCACGAACACTGCCTTTCATGGAATCACTCCCACTACTCACCATCTTCCCAGTGCGTCACTTAGTATTGTCTCTCTCTGATCATTGTCTCCAGGCTGTCTGCTCCTGGTCGCTTGTTGGTGTCATATGCAGGAAAAAGATGGTGTTCCTTCAAGTTGATGTCTGCCAAGCCTGCTGATAGGAAAACTTCAGACTTCAACACTTGTGTTGTAAAGTACTCGTGCCCTTCAGACCCTCTGCGTCTCACAGTCAACGGCACTGGGAAACAGGTTCCTTGTGGGTTCCCAGTGTGCCCTGCTCTCCTGTGCCTTGGTACTCTTCATGGGATCCAGCCCTCTGATCCACTAACCAACCAAATATCCCCTGAGCCATGTCTCCAACCTTCTCCCATCATCTCTGCAACTTCCGTTTTCTTTCGCTGTGGAGTTTATCTTGTAGGCTTCAGGTCAATTTCCACCCCAATGCAGTTGTTGTGTTCATCTTCCTGTTGCCTTCATAGCTGAAGACAAGCATGAGGTTATTAGACACTACTACCATCTCACTCTCCTCCATGTCACCGCAATTCGTACTGAGACATAAGCAAGAAGGAATTCTTCCACTTGTCTCTTATGGCAGTCTTGCGGAGAGCATTGGGCTTTGTCACATCTATCATTCTCAGAACGACATCAGACAGACGATTTCACTAACTCATGACACTCAAGAATCATACGAAAAAGAAAGGGTATTGGTACAAACAGTATGACTCTAATGAGAAATTCAAATGGTGCTGTTCTTTGGAAAGCAGTTTTGTGAGAACACGTGTTACTTGAAGAGGACAAGAGATGACATTCCTTTAAGGAGATTTCCTGAAACTGATGGAATGTGAGATTTCAAGGCATGTCAAATTGAATTGCTACCCACAAGAGACCGAATTCCATTCTCTCGTATTTTAATAATAATTGTGATGTGAAACACACACACACCACACAGCATTAACACATGCACATGCAAACACACAAAGATAAGACATGCAAAATATGGGAAGGAAGCGAGGAATCGTACCAATGAAGCAACCCCAAGAAAATACCATATAGGTGAAAGGCAAATAGAATCCAAGTCAGAAGCCAACCGAAATGAGAAAGTGAACTATTACCTATCAATAATACATTCAGTATCAGGACTAAAGTCTCCCGTCAATACAAACAGTTTGTAACAGTGGTTGAAATTCCAAATCAAAAAAAAAAAAAAAGGTAGAAAACATCCATAAGAAAACAACAAATATTAAACTAGCTCGTCCTTCTGTTGACCATAGGAGATTTCCTTCGACTATAAAGATACTCATAGCTTGCAAGTGAAGAAACAGGGAAGATGTAGGTTATGCTATTCCCAAGGAGAAGAGAGCCAAAGTGTTTGTGCCTAAGTCAGCGAGAGTCATTTTATGCCTTCGAGAGACAAAAGATAAGCGGAAGTTGTTTTGTCTTGATGGAGCATCAAAACAACAGAAACCTGGAAGAATTGCCAACATATACACCACGAACAAGGGTGTATCTAAACGTTGGAAGGTATGAACACACAGGAAGGGAGATGGTAAATTTTATCCAATACTGTTGGCAATTATGATATCTACGTTAAGCACAGGACAGATCATCTGGATGGGAAGGTGCTAAGGAATAACAGACGTCCACATGGGCTCTCGAGACCACCTGAACTTTGGGGATCGATGAGAAAGATTGCGTCTCTGAGGACAATAAGATATGTTCTTCCCAGCAGCAGACCTAACTTTGTCTATCGCAGGTCATGAGCTCGAGTCCAAATCCAGTCATAATTCATGGAAGAGAAGTCAAAACCTATCCTGTGCACTTATCATCACGAAGGTATGAAAACAGGAAGATATCACTTTCAAATTGGAAATACAGCCAGACACTAAAGTGGAAAACACAACACATTCACGAACTGCAATGAATGCAAGAAAGAAAATCCAAAGGAAAAGAAGAGCCATGAACGAAGGAATTCTAAGAAACTTAGAGGAGGATGCCAAAACATTTTATGGGGAAACCATATAGGGTTAAAAGCATGCATTTCCAAAATTTAAAAACACTGAAAAAGAAATCCCCCTATAAGGACGACTGAAGGAACAAGATGAAGAAAAACCGAACTCCAAAGTTAACAGAAAAATTGAAATCATACATGTGATTATCAAAATTAAGGAAATACAAACAAACCAATAGGAAATGAATCAGGAGACCTCACACTTCAGTTTTCACAACACGAACAAACCACAGAAGCCATTACTGGGATAAAACAGGGAGACAAGCACACAGCTGCAAGTATGAAACCACATGACAACTCGGAGAAAGGAAAAAAGAAAAACCGAAGAGGCACATCCACACATTTATGCTAGCAAATCCAAGAACTGAGAGAAAAGGATAAATTCGCAGACACATAGGAACATCCAAGTTAGGTCAGTAATCCTGCAAAATCTCAGCTCTAGTAGTGACGGAACCATTTGAAGCAGTAATCCAACCCCAGCCAACACACAGAAGGCCAGGTCAAGACATTTTCTTGAGCCACTCCTCTAGGTATTTAGTGAAGGCATTGTGATGTCCTCTCATCAAATCCAGAGATGGAAGAGGTGGGTAAACTCTAATTCACAAGGATAAAGACCCAATTCAAAAAAGGACATTTTAGGAAACCAATTGAATGTCATTTCAATAAAGGAAAGACAATAAACAATATAATTCTTTCCTTTTCTCCTGTGACTGCCTTTGGTTTAGAGAGGGCCATAATGTTTTCCTCTGAAATTATGTTGTTCTTGTTGCTGTTCTGTTGAGAAAGCCTGCCTATCATCCATCATCCGTTTTTGACAGAGTATTCAGGGATGCTTTAGTTGCATGTACGTCCAGTGCTCCTCTTAATATATTCCACAACTCCTGACTACCCATTAAGCAGTTCTCTTTTTGGTAAACCTCAGCTGGATTCTCAGAGTCCTGAGTCACTCCTGGTGGGTCTCCTTCTCTGACTTCTTGCCCGTCAGTATTCCCTTCCTTTTCCATTTCCCAACAGCAGGGCATGGGACATTCATGTCAAGGCAAGGTCCAGGGGTTCATTCACTTCGATGACAGAGGAATACTGTGGTGCCGAAATGGACCCAAACTTCCTGATCCACTAGTCCTTGCAAAGGCATTGCGGCTCACTCCAAAAGTCTGCTCGAATGGGCCTTGCAAGCCGTCGGTATAGGCCGTCCCTTTCCTTCTGACTAAAGAGACTTGGTCCACATGTCTATACCCGTTACCACAACAAGTACAGTTAACTAATAATGACAACGTTTTCGGTCCAGTCCTCTTCATTGAGAGTTAGCTCAGATGCAGAATATCACTCTCCTCAAAGACTTTGCAAAGGTATTTAAGGGAAAGCCAGGTAGACAGAGGCCTCATCCCTTAGCCGCGTGTTTCAGAACACTAGGAGACGAGGCCCCAGACAGCACCATATATCGATGCCATCACCTTTTACCTCGGAAAGGGACTTTCCGTACCTTAGTCATCACAGACGCATAGGCGAAAGACGCTGACAAAGTACGCTCTCACCCACAGGACGAGAAAACCCACGGAGAGCTATTCATACCCGCGAGGCCTCACCTTTTCTTGAAATATCTAGAAATTGTAGTGGAAAAGGACACCTTGCCATCTCCGGGGATATGTTGGCCTAAAGGAAGGTATACTGAATGTCATTTTCCTTCCTCTATGTCTCCAGAAAGGGGAAGTTGGACATTAACCCACAAGACATCCTGAGTTCTTGATCAGGTTCAGAGGGCTCTTGTTCTGTCCTTCCCGGGGCTTCCTACTTAAAGCCATAGGACACCAAGGTCATGGGAGAGGGACAGCTGCTTCAGTGAAGCCAGCATCTGTGATGTCACAAAGCTTTGAGGTCATAGCAACCACTCCTCATCAACCCAGGCCTGATCACTACACTTGACTGGAGTAGTCATGGGTGGGCCAAGAGGACCCCAGGCCGTCCCAAACCTCTGGAGCTGCCTGGGTCTCTCACCAAGGCAGTTTGCGAAGCGAGTCGGTGTCACCTTCTCCATGGCCCAATTCATAGAGGAAAAAGGGATATTTTTCAAAATAAAAATTAGCGTATTTTTCAGAATATGATATAGTGTTATTCACTGAACTGAGGGAACAAATGTCAAAGTCTAACACAGTTTACAGAATGTTTTAACATAAATTGAAATTTAAATCTGACCAAATTTCACAGTTTTAAGTAAAATGATAGCACTTTATATCCTTGAAAAGTGGTAAGTGACCCAAAACATGGCTTAGAAAAACAAATTTAACACTACACTAGTCTGAGATGGTTAAGTTATGGTACAACTTGCCATTGTGTATCGTCAAATGGTATATTTTTTTCTTTTGGGCTTGTCATTATATTTTATTTTAGCCATTCTGGTAAGTGTGTAGTGATATCTCAGTGTCATTTTAATTGCATTTCCTTGATGTCTAATTATGTCAAAATATATTACTTTGATGTTTAATGCTCTGAGCTTTCTCAGTTCAAGACCATGAAGCCACTTAGGAAAAATACAGTTGCAGAGGCACTCATAGACCAACTCTTATTTCGAAATAAGAAGAAACATTACTACCCATTCCAACAAAAATTAGATTTGTTATGCAGCAGGGATTTTATAAATTACCTGACACAACTAATATAGTAAGATGAAATGGGACAGGCGGCTTCTTGCAGCTATATACAACATCATTTTAATTTCAATTTTCAGTATAATTTTTCCAAGGTATACACAGAATATATATTTAATGTAAATTGTGAACATTTTAAACTCTGTATATGGAAATTAGTCAATTTTAAGTTTATAACAATCAAAATTAACGGAAGTTTATTTTAAATTAGTTAGCTTTCTCTGCATTGCAAGACAGAATAATCAAGAATTGGTAAGAAAAACGTAATCTCTGTAAAATTACCAGGGGTGCATTATAAAGTGTTCGGTAACCGATCAAACTCACAATTTGGATTGAATGGCAAGTGATTTTTAAAATCTGGAACTCATTGTCAATTTTTTTTCTTCATTGTGTCTTAATAAATTACTTTCTTCATTTGCATGGGAGTGAAGAAAAATGCATGACATTTCATCTCAACACTAACACCTTTAACTGGCAACTCTGAATGTACTTTACAGCAGTGTAACAAAGTAAAGATCAATGATGTTTCATGAAATATTTGTTATAATTCTCAAGGAGATAGGGAGTTTGTGCAAAAATGCAAATCACTTTGCGACTAAACACATTGTTTATTTCAGCTAATTTTAAGAAAATATGCTGAGAATCTCTCAAAAAAGGAAGCAATGATTTAGGTTTGCCTTCAAACTCCTTATCTAATCCTGAACCAACAGCACATAGTTCAAAGAGCAACTAATTTGAGTAGCTCCAATTTACACATTTCCTAACAATGCTTAATTTAGTGGAATTTCTGTCCAATTATGGTAATTTGATGTAATGAAAGACAAAAGTTCAAAAAGATCATCCTTAATTTATATAGATGCCAAACACTGCATTTTCTGAATGACGCCCAGGAACGTATTTTCAAAAACAAACAAACAATGCCAGAACCACTATTAGGTCATCTCTAGGCAGAAAGTGACTCAGAGCTTACATTACTCTCTCCCTGAAAGTATACTGTAGGCACTGAAACTACTACCCTGAGTCTGTGCTATCAAATTCCTTAAGTTAGAAAGTTTTAAAACCCATCTGTGTGGGAGTATTTCATTTACAGATAGAGATTTGGTTGTTTATACATTTTCATACTTGATTTTTAGGATGTAATAACTATGTTTTAAAATTCATGGTGGTTTTGAATACTGTTGGATAATTGTGCTAAAATGGTATATCCATTCCTCCTAGGAAACAGAAATTATAGAAAGGTAGTGCTTTTCAAATCTGACATCTTTGAGTCATTGCAGTTTCATATAAATGCAATAGGAAAAGTGTCATTCATGTTTATGATATTTTCTACAAATAAATTAGAATGTACTGGAGGCCTGATATAAAGTGGGATGCCTAAACTTCAGTAAGATCTTGTTTTCAATTCAAAATAAATTTTATTTTTTATTTTTTTATAATGTCCCTCAATTTCAGATAAGCACCCCCATTAGGTCCACTCTGTTTTTTTTTAAGAATTTATTTATTTTATTTGACAGATAGAGATCACAAGTAGGCAGAGAGGCAGGCAGAAAGAGAGGAGGAAGCAGGCTCCCTCCTAGGCAGAGAGCCCGATGCGGGGCTCGATCCCAGGACCCTGGGATCATGACCTGAGCCAAAGGCAGAGGCTTTAACCCACTGAGCCACCCAGGAGCCCCCAAAATAAATTTTAAATTGAATTATGCACCTCTAAGTTCAGAGACAATAAACATCAACCAACACAATTAATAAGTTCTATTTCTTGAAATTTCGGGAACATTGATAGTCTCATCTCCTGGAAGAACAACAGCTAAAATTTTTGGTCATGGATTCTTGCTAAAATATCACTTTCCCAAAGAAAATTAATGTTATGAATTTTTATTGATTGTTATTGATCATGAAGAATATAACAACCACGATAAAAAGAGTAGGAAAAACATGATATCTCATCTGTAAGGGCATGTGGAAAGTAGGAAATGCTAATAAAAATAACTACCATTATTTCCTAAGTTAACATAATATAACAGAACAAAAATATTTTAAAACAATGTTTTCTTTTTTTTTAAGATTTTATTTATTTATTTGACAGAGAGAGATCACAAGTAGGCAGAGAGGCAGGCAGAAAGAGAGGAGGAAGCAGGCACCCTGCTGAGCAGAGAGCCCAATGTGGGACTCGATCCCAGGACTCTGAGATTATGACCTGAGCCGAAGGCAGCGGCTTTACCCACTGAGCCACCCAGGCACCCCCATAACAATATTTTCTAGGCTCATTCTGATAACTCTTTTCTACATTCAAATTTAAAGGTTGAGGCATGTGATATATATTACACAAAAAACATCCCAAGGCATTCGTTAAAAAAAAAACTCTTAATAAAGAACAAATCCAAAGGAATTTCTTTTCTAATTTAATTAACAAATTATGAATCGACTTACCTATTTAATCACAGCGTATCAGGCACCAATAATATTTTTTAATCGTCACACCTGATGCAATAGTTACCATCTTTCAGACATACTGATCACGAACAAGCAAATAAACAAGAGCACCGTAGCTTAAGATCTACCTGCATAAATATAGGCTACTTCAGACAATCTCTTCACCACAACATAGAAATGAATAGAAATCATACATGCTCTGTATGGACATACAGATGAGATAGAAGGGGATGGATGTTAATATATGCAGAATCTTTATTAATTACATTGTAAACCATAATATGGAAAAACAGAATACAATTTTAGAAATACCCAGGTCACCATCATTGTTTTATTTTTATATGTGTAGATAAGGAGTTTAATAAACAATTTATGACTATTCAACTCCTTATATTTTAAAAATTTTAGTAAAAGTAACAAACCTACCACCTAGAAAATTATACTTATCTGCAACATACAGCTTTGCCAGCATGGTAGAGAAAAAGCAAAACAAAATAAGTAAGAAAAGTTTAACATTTCACAAGAGATTTGCTTTTATTTTTTATTTATTATTTTTTATTTTTCATTAATTATTTACTTCTATTTTCTACTTTATTTTAATGAAAATGTCATGACCATAACATAAGAGCAGAATTAAACCAACCTGAGAAATTATTTTTTCATAAGTTAAAATAAACTAGCTTGGTGATTAATTCAAAATTATATTACAAACTTCAGTGTTCTTGAAGTAAGTATCACTGCATAAACAAATCAGTCAGGAGTCATAAACTAATGATGATTCTAAATGTTATTTAGAGAGACATTCTGTTCTTAATATATTTCAAATCTTCTACACAAGACAAAGTGGATCCAAGTAATCTGTAGGCAAAATAAGATTTTAGAGAAGTATATATTTCCAGCAGTATTTATAAAATATTACCTTTATGTAAGGCATCATCCTGGACTTTGTGGAAAACACACAAAGGAGTAAGAAGTGGCCCTTCAAGAAACATATACAATATCAAGGTTTAACATGAAGCAGCATGTCTTCTCTAAGTAAAAAAAAAAACATTGTACTAACTGACTTTACTGAAACTTTATATTTATTGCTCTCATTTTAGGTCATAGTGTCCTTCTGCATGCAGGCTGCTATAACGGACATGATATAGACTTAATAGCTTATAAAGAACAGGAATTTATTTCTCACAGTTCTAGAACGGAGAAGTTCAAGATTAAGGAATGGGCAGATCCAGGGAGAGCCCACTTCCTCATAGATGGCTATCTTCTCACTGTAAACGTACATGATGAATGAATCAAGAGAACTCACTGGGGTCTCCTTTAAAAGGACTGTAATCCCACTTATGACCTAATCACCTCCCAAAGGCCCCTAAGTTTTAATACTATCACTTCCAGAGTTAGATTCCATAATATGATTTTGGGAGACATAAACATTCACACCATAGTATATATAAACAAAAAAAGACACAAAAACAACAAACAAAAAAATTATTTTAACTACCTATTATTTTCAACTACATAAACTTTTAATTTGTTTCTATATAATATTAAATAACTCATTTGAGTGATTCACTTATATCCAATGCATCTGAGTGCAATTAAATTTGCTTACCCAGCATATCCAGAAGCATATTTCTTCAGACTATCCCATTCCCCACCTTACAGGATTTACCACAATTAGAAGACATGGGATAGAGGATAGATAGATAGATGTATACATAAACACACTTGTACATACCCATATGCATATTTTTTCCTGTTAATGATACTCATGCAAATAAAATTTAAGCTCAAGGAAACCTGTCTTGTGTGTTACTTAATATCCAGTTTTTAGTCAACATCCAAAAACAAATAATCCAATAAAAACATGGATAGAAGACATGAACAAGTGTTTCCCCAAAGAACACATTCAAATGTTCAGTAGATACATGAAAAGATGTCCATCATCATGTATCATCAGGAAATTGCAAAGCAAAACTAGAAAGAGATACCACCTCAAACCTGTCAGAATGGCTAAAATCAACACTACAAGAAACAAAAGGTGTTGGAGAGGATGTGAAAAAGTAACACTTGTGGGGGCTGCCTGGGTGGCTCAGTGGGTTAAGCCTCTGCCTTCAGCTCAGGTCATGATCTCAGGGTCCTGGGATCAAGTCCCACATCAGGCTCTCTGCCAGGCATGGAGCCTGCTCCCTCCTCTCTCTCTCTCTACTTGTGATCTCTCTCTGTCAAATGAATAAAATCTTAAAAAAAAAAGAAAAAGTAACAATTGTGAACTGTTGGTGGTGATGCAAACTGATACAGCCATATTTGAAAACAGTATGGAATTTCCATAAAATTTAAAAATAGAAGTCCTTTGTGATCCAACAATCCTGTTGGTGTGTATTTACCCAATGAATATAAGAAAACTTATTCAAAGGGATGCTAGCACCCCTATGTTTATAGCAGCATTATTTATAAAGCTAAGATATGGAAAGCGCCCAAGTATCCATCAATTGATGAATAAATAAAGAATAAGTGGTATGTATATACAATGGAATATTATTCTGCCATAAAAAAGACTGAAATCTTGCCATTTGCAATAACATGGTTGGAACTAGACAGTATAATGCTAAAAGTGAAATAAGTCAGTCAGAGAAAGACAAATACCTTTACTCATATATGGAATAAAAGAAACAAAACAAACAAGCAAAGGGGAAATAATAAGACATAGAAAGAGAAACAAAGCAAGAAACAGACATTTCATTAAGGAGAACAAACTGATGGTTACTTGACGGGATCTGAAAGGAGTGATGGATTAAATAAGTGATGGGGTTAATTAGAGCACTTGTCATGATGAGCACTGAGTGCTATATGTTATATTGTACACATGAAACTAATACAACCATATATGTTAACTAACTGGATTTCAAATGAAAATTTTTTAAAATCCCAGTTTTTAGCTCACATTCTGGCTTACAAAAGGGATTTAGTCAGGAATTTGGAGATTAGTTAATGAACAAATAAGGGGTGAACAGGCAGTTGTTAGATAAAATTACTATCCTTTCTGGCATGATCTTATACCTTTTATCTAGAATTATTTTTAGCACTTTAGACTCTTCCTATTTTATTTTGAGTCATTAAACAAAAATTTCCTCAAAGGACCTTAGACTCCATCCAATTTGAGCAACAGTGTGAGAGAGGAAATGGTGTCCAGGAGGAAAAAAAAAAGATGAAACTACTTTTGCTTACTAGTGAATGCATAGTTCTTCCACAGAATAAGCTCTAAATGGTCAGGGCTCCAGCTTTATATGTGTTCAGTCATATGTTCAGAAGTAGGTAACACTATCAAAAAATATAAAGCATCTGAGATTATTTTCCCTTATTTGAAAGCTGGTGTATGAGTCTGCCATAGTTTCTTGGGTGTTGATAGAAGACGCAGACTCATGGTTCAGAAATAATATAGTTTAATATTCACAGCAATAGAGGTAGCCAGAATATTAACAGTATTTGTGTGTGTGTGTGTGTGTGTGTGTGTAGGGGTGGGAGTTATATATCAGTTCTGAGCCTCAGTTCCCACAAGAAGAATCAAAACAGAGGCAGATAATATTTGCAAACACAACAGGTTAAGTTAAAAAAAAGATACTATTTCTGTCTTCTAAGTCTATTCAATACAACCATCTTCAAAGGATGGCCTAGAACAAATAATAAATGCAGAAATGTAAGCAACCAATTGAAAAGTGTCTCCCAAGAAACACACTTTGAGAGTCTTCATTTGACAAAAATACTATAGGATATTACATGGATCAGGTGCATTGAATACTGGAAGGTTAAAATTACAAGGGACCAAATATTTTTAAGCAGTTCTGGCATCCAGTAGAGTTCACATAGGTTTTATAAGATTGAGGAAAGAAGCCATCAAAACCTGGGCCCAGGGGCACCTGGGTAGCTCAGTGGGTTAAGCCTCTGCCTTCGGCTCAGGCCATGATCTCAGGGTCCTGGGATCGAGCTCTGCATCAGGCTCTCTGTTCAGCAGGGAGCCTGCTTCCCAACCCCCCCCCCTGCCTCTTTGCCTACTTGTGGTCTCTGTCTGTCAAATAAATAAATAAAATCTTAAAACAAAACAAAACAAAACAAAAATCCTGGGCCCAATTTTCCCAAAAGTATGATTCTGATTCTAGTCTCTATAATGTTATCCCTTGAAGACAATGTCTCTAATTGAGTTGAATTAGTTTACTAAAGAGCATACCCTCATTTGTTGTAGGAGATGAACAATATGCAAGAGGCAAAATGCCACATGGAAGCCACCTGGTCTTCAGTGGAATATAGAATCAGTTCCTTTGGGATGAATTTGTTCCACATTTGACTTCCCACTTAAGGGAAAATAAGAGTGCCTTCTAATAGATTTTAAATAGAAATGACAATGGAAGCTTATACAAGATTATAAAATGGGAAATTTCATTTAGATAAGCAATCATTTCAAAGTCATCTTCTTAATATTACAGACTCTTCACATAATAATAATTTTATTTTGGTATTATATGGTAATTTCAAATATAGTAAATATAAAGAATTTACCTCTGTAATTATAGCGAGTCTGGTCGTAGTTTACTGGCAACAAAACTTCAATTTAGAAGTATGGTCTACCAATTATTAATACATTTGGAAATGGTGTGTCATCTTCACTCCACTTGTCTCACTAAAACAGTGAGCCAAAAAAAGTAGGTCCAAGCTGTTTACTATGGTCAAAATGAGTTGCTTTTGCACTTGGTAAAGAAGCAGTCATATTTTGGAAGAAGAAACTGAGGCTATTAATATTTTCAACTTATTTTCAGAAAAGGAAAGAAAGGATAATCTAAGCTAAAGCCAAAATCTTACACAAGGTGGCTGGAGAATGATCTTTTCCCAGATAAAGGGTTTTTCAACTTAGCCATGTTAGGAGGAAGAAGAGATGAGACATTGTGGACTTGACTAACGTTTGTACACTGTTCAAAAAGTTTTCAAAATAATGTGTATTATTTTTCTTCTTTTAGTTGAGACAAAAAAAGCAAACAAACCAAAAAAAAAAAAAACACTAATGAGCTTACTCTTAAAAGGAGGTAAACAAGAAACTAGCAAAGATTGAGTGTTAGGTATTGTCCCCCTCCTTTTTTTTTTTAATTCTGTTATGCTAGTTACCATACAATACATCATTAGTTTTTGAAGTAGTGTTCCATGATTCATTGTTTGTGTAAAACACCCAGTGCCCCATGCAATATGTGCCCTCCTTAATACCCATCACCATGCTCACCCATCCCCACATCCTTCTCATCTTTAAAACCCTCAGTTTGTTTCTTGGAGTCCATAGTTTTTCATGTTTCATTTCCCCCTCCAATACCCCCACTTCATTTTTCCTTTCCTTCTCCTAATGTCCTCCATGCTATTCCTTAGGTTCCACAAATAAGTGAAACCATATGATGATTGACTTTCACTGCTTGACTTATTTTACTTAACATAATCTCCTACAGTCCCATCCATGTTGATGCAAAAGTTGGGTATTCATCCTTTCTGATGGCTGAGTGATATTCCATTGTATCCTTGGATCACATCTTCTTTATCCGTTTGTCTGTTGTAGGGGATCTTGGCTCTTTCAACAGAATGGCTATAGTGGACATTGCTGCTATGAACACTGGGGTGCATATGGCCCTTCTTTCCAGTAAAATAGAGCTAGCGTATGACCCAGCGATTGCACTACTGAGTATTGACCTCAAAGATACAGATGTAGTGAAAAGAATTAGGTATTGTTAAAGCACAAATGCAGGGGATAGAAGATATGGTACAGAAGAGGGAAGGGCGACCATATGGCAGAGTAGAATAAAGTAGCTCAGGAAGAAATTAGTCATATCCAGATATTGTAAGGCATGTGGGGTTGGCAGGGAGAGCATGAGAAATCATGAGAGAAGAGAGAGAAAATGGACCAGGCAGGAGAGGTTTATAACATTTTAACATCTAAGGTAAGCATATGCAAAGCAGAATAGGGAAAGAAATAAAAGTTTTTATAAGACTCAATACATAAGGAATAACGTGGAGGACACTGGGAGATGGAGAGAAGTGTGCTGGGGGAAATCGGAGGGAGAGACAAACCATGAGAGACTGTGGACTCTGAGAAACAAACTGAGGGTTTTGAAGAGGAGGGTGGCAGGTGGTTGGGTGAGCCCAGTGGTGGGTATTAAGGAGGGAATTTATTACATGAAGCACTGGGTGTGGTGCATAAACAATGAATTTTGGATCCCTGAAAATAAACTAAAAGAAAAAAAAGACTGACTACAGACATGGACCTCAGTGTAACACAGATATGGAACTCACTGTAATACCAGCCACTTCCCACCGACACACACAGACTATGATAATAATAAATAATAATGCAATTAAGAAAATTGCCTGCCAAATAATTTTTCCTCTTTTTTATTTTTATGATTATTATTTTTATTTTATTTTTAAAGTTTTTATTTAAATTGTAGTTAGTTAAAATAAGGTTAATATTACTTTCAGGTGTACAATATAGTGATCAACACTGCCATACAATGGCTTAAATAAAAAAATAAAAAAAAAATTTTTTAAAGATTTTATTTTTAAATAAAACCTCTACACCCAAGGTGGATTTCAAACGTACAACCCCACGATCAAGATTTACATATTTTACTGACTGTTCCAGCCAGGCACCCCAACAAATAAAAATTTTATAAAATTGTTGAGTTTGTGAGAGTCTCATTTGCTTAGTCAGTTAAGTGTCTGCCTTTGGCTCAGATCAGGATCTCAAGAGTCCTGGGATCGAGCCCCATATTGCTCATGCTCTCTCTCTCTCTCTCTCTCTGGCTTTTGCTCTTAAATAAATAAATAAAATATTTTTAAAAAAATTGTTGAATTTGTTTAACTAGTTTTAAACTAGTAGACAGAGATGAAGATAAAGTATGATGTAATGGCACGGAAAAATACAACTTACACGTTTTAAAAAAAAATGTGCAATGCAAGTTACCTCACTTCTTTTATCACCACACTGGAACTTTCCCTACTGAGTTGTTGTAATGTAAGGACCTATTTTATATTTTTATATTTTAGCAAGAGGCTTTCATTGAGGTTAACCCTTAAACTGTCCTTGCTCCCCTTCCCCCAGGGGGTTCACTTAAAAACAAGTCCTGGTAATCAGCTCCAGGTAACAAAGCCCATATACAAAAGTGGGTCAGGCCAGGTGGAGACATCAATCAGCGGGAGGGGGGGCGGTGTTTGCATATTGTCTCCCTAGATACTAAGGAGTATGCCCCACTCCTCCACCCTTTGGGAACCTTTTTGGCACTAATCCTAATCAAGGTGTAATAGGCTGGGTCAAATGTCTATACTAGGGTAAATTGAACCTCAATTGGTCATCTAGCCTCACTGTGCAGTTTCCTGTGTGTGTTAAAATCTCATTGGTCACCTGTGCGTGGCCAGGCCTGACTGCATGGCCTTTGCCCTTAAAAGCTAGACTGTGAAACAGCAAAGGGTTGCCTTCTCTCATAAGAGGTGTGGCCCCAAACGTTCGGTTAGATTCTTGATGCTTGGCATGAAATAAAGCTTTGCTTGACCTTTGCTTTACATCAGTCTCGCTCCTTTAATCATAGACCCATTATTGGGGCATAACAGTATTAATCTTAAAGTTATAAGTCCACAATGCATCCATCATCCATTCTACCCCTTAACATTCCCCTTTGGACAGACCCATGATCTAGAACAAGCCTTATTTTATAGTGCCTTGTAGGAGATTTTTGCTGCTTCCTAAATTGCCTACTTTCCTCTCACCATTACCACGGAAATTGGGTCCACTGAAACAAAGGTGTAGTGTAAGAAATTAAGACTTCCATAAATCTCTTTAAATAATAAAGTATAAGATAGTGATACCTTTTTTTCTGCCACATAACCAATTCTTGCAAGAATAAGGTCATATAAGAGAATTTACAACACATGCTAGCATTATCCTACTGGACCCAGACCATTTGTATGTTTCTCTGTCTCTGAGAAATGTAGATACTTACATGACTGAAACCTAAAAATTGTTTGATATGACCACTAATATCACCTACATTATTTTAAAGCCTGTTTAAGGCTTCTGTAATACATAGGCATTGTAAACACTTATTAGGCATCTTGTATATATCAAACACTTTAAAAATCTCTGCTTTAAAAAAAAAAAAACTCTACCTCAATGGAACTTTGAGTCTGAAAAAGATACAGGCAATATACAAGGCAACAGATAGAATAATTACATATTTGATTATATACTCTGAGGATGTCACCTTAAATTGATATGAAAATGATCAGAAGGATCTGGATTTCTTGTCAAAATTTTTTGCCTTAAAAAGAAATTGATATTTAGGGAAAGTTGTTACTGAAAGAGGTCCTGTGTCAACCAAAAATGTTAAACCATGATCTCGCTAAATTTTCCAGTTGTGATCATTGCTTTGTTTAGCTGTCTTCTATTAAGACTGAATTTAGTAATTCAGTCTCAGATTCAGTAAGTCTTATTTTTAAAGATTTTATTTATTTATTAGAGAGAGAGAGGGAGGGGCAGAGGGAGAGGAAGAACCAGACTCCTTGCTGAGCAGGCAGCTGATGCAGGACTGGATCCTAGTACCCTGGCATCATGACCTAAGCTGAAGGAAGACACTTAACCAACTGAGCCACCCAGGCACTCTAGACTGTAAACTTCTTAAAGGTAAAAAAGTTTATTCTTCTAGTAGTTCCACAGACATTTCTAACTTCCATAAAAAAGCATGTACTGATGTAAAATGCCAGCAAATCAAATTATTTAAAAAAGAAAGAAAGAAAGAAAAGATATATCTGGATAAAGAGAAAAACAGAAAATCTAATAATACATTGAATTATTACAGCAAAGAGTGGAGGAAGAGAAAATAAATATGAGATAGAAATTTCCACTAAAAGAAAAAAATTGAATAAGGCAGGAGATTTAGAAAATTATTATGACAGACTTGAGAAAAAAATAAAATAGGAATTTTTAGAAAATAGCAATGAATGAAAAGGTAAATTGTTCCTACCTCTATAATATTAGCTGTTTGTTGTTGTTGTTGTTGCTAATTTACCTACTTATGCTAATAAACAAAGAAAGGTTTCATTTAGGGATAAGGTTTCTCTCTCTATATATATATTTTTTCCATTTAGGGATAAGGTATATGTATATATACATATATATATATGTATATATATATTTTTTTAATTTTAATTGTTAGAAAATGTGTCACAGAAAGTGTTTAAACTTTAAGATACAGATGCAACATGTAATGAACTGCATTGTTTGAACGTCTAATTTGTAAATGCTGTTAGAGGAAACTTGGTGGAAATGTTCTTATGTGATTGTGTTTCTGGAACTAAGTATATTTATTAATAAGGAATAGTCTAAAATTATGAAATGACCAGGAGCGGACAATTTTCCTAATCCTATCAGCTCTTTGCAGCTCTTTTATTAGCCCCCTTCAGGAATATCAGCTTTTTTATCTAATTAAATTTTATATTAATGTGCTTTTGACTTTTGGCCTTTCTCTTCCTTCTGCTCTTTTTTTCCCCTAAATTACATGTTTCTGTTTAACAGCTACTATCAATTCTTTGATATGAATTCTCAACATCAATTTACTAACTCCAGAGATGAAGGAGCATCAATATTTAGAAGCGAAGAATACAAAGCCTTCGACATCTGGATGGCTCAGTCACTTAAGAATCTGCCTTCGACTCAGGTGGTGATCCCAGGGTCGTGGGATGGAACCCCAGGTTGAACTTTCTGCTCAGCTGGGAGCCTACTTCTCCCTCTCCTTCTGCCTGCAGCTCCCTTTGTTTGCGTTCTCCCTCTCTTTGTCAACTAAATAAAATATAATAAAATAATGTAAATAATACATTTATTTATTAAAATGCAATTATTACACAATACATAATGTATCGCATAATTATAATAATGACTAAATAATTTATTAAATATTTATATTAAATATATCAATTTAATTAAATAAATATTTTTAGAATTTAAAATATTTCACATTTAGATTATTAAATATTAAATCATTAATTTAATAAATAAATATCTAAACATAATTAAATAAAATAATTTATTTATTAAAATGAATAAAATAATGTCATTATCTGAGCATGTATTTTTAAATAGTCTAAAAAAAACCATGTAATAAAGTCTACATACATTGAGTTTAGATATTTATACAAGTTAACCCAGACACTCAACCCACAGACAGTTTCAAAACATTTGTTTTTATCTACTACTCAAAATACGATTTTAATGTATTTATTTGTAACTTTGACATAGCAAGGAAACTTGGAGGAAAAGGAGACATTTGCTTTTAATATTTGAAAATTATTTGGTGATTTAAAATAAATAAAAACCTTAACACGTGAGCATTTCTTCTTAAATAACACTGTGAAGTTTCTGAGTCGCATTCTATTAAAAGTGCTGATAAAATGGCCTCAGTTACTCATTTAAATTATCAGCTGAATGGGTAACAAATGAAGTAGAGAGCTTTTTAATTATTTATGAATGTATTGCTTGTGGATGGAGTGCCACATAGAGTTACCTCTCTTTTTGGCTTTGTTTTGTGAGCAGTAGTGGAATCTATGAATGTGATTAAATATAAGGACATTCACAGAAATTCTTAATGAACTTCTGGGGAAGGGCAATAAGTGCAAGGAAAAACTGCAGCAAGACTAATTACAAATTTCAAGTGGTCATCACTTAATTATAGAAGCTTTTAAGTTCAAGTAATATATCATTTTTATGAGCCTATCATATTGTATTAATTAACACAAAATGCACTCTTGAACACTTATCTTTTCACATATTTCTTATTCTTAGTACTTAAAATTACCCTTATGATTGATAAGTAAATGGATTTTACTGACAATGCATTTATTTACATAAATAAATAATGCTGTTTATATATATAAAAACAATTGAATATGTGTATGTGTTCAATGAATTTTTTTTCAAATTAACATCTTAATTCTACCACATTAGTTACAAATAGATATAGACTTTATAGATTCATCAAATATTTTATTCTCAAATTTATATGTCCTTTGTGAAGTAAATGAAACTGTATATATTAAATATAATCCTATCACATGTAACAGTTACTAGTGCATCCCAGGACATACATAGGTCAGGTCCTCCTCAAGGCATCACGGATAACTGGATTTCACTTTCTATCCTAGGAGTCTTCTGTATATTTCTGTGGCTTTTATACTACAATCAGGAGGAAGAATTCTTTTGCTAAAAGCTTCCAAATGACTATGCGAGTAGATTATTTGTAGACTAGTGATATAATATTATAGTTTAATATGTGAAGCATGATAAAATAAAATGCCATTGCCATATTTAATTTGTTCAGTAAAGCATTCATTTAGTTATCAAGCATTCATTTTCTTTTTTTAAAGATTTTATTTATTTATTTGACAGACAGAGATCACGAGTAGACAGAGAGGCAGGCAGAGAGAAAGGAAGGGGAGCAGGGTACCTGCTGAGCAGAGAGCCTGATGTGGGACACTATCCCAGGACTCTGGGATCATGACCTGAGCAGAAGGCAGAGGCTTTAATGCACTGAGCTACCCAAGAGCCCCAAGCATTCATTTTCTTTATACAGAAGAGATAGAAAAATATTATATAGTAGAAAATACAGTAAATAATCTAGAAACCTTGATCATTTTGTTTTGGCAATTTTAGAACATAAAATTAGCTAAAGCTCAAGTGCAAGTTATATTTGTATCATAGGAGGAAAAGTTAATTAAAAGTTTGTTTATTACCATAGTTTAACACTTCAACAAAATGATAACGAGTCCAAAATCAATGAATATATGAAGTATACAATAAAAACAATAATCTTGAGTGTATGTGACTCACTGTAGGTATTGATAGGCTAGAAATCAAAGGGAAAGTATCTATAGGGTTTGTTCAGTTCCATGCTCATCAGATTAATAGGCTTTCTCATATTGCTTCCTTCACCACATTAATTTGTCTAATGAAGTTTTCAAGAGTTAAAGACAGTGATAGGTTCATGGCTGGAGAGAAGGTACAGAATCTAAGATAGTTCAGCAGTGCTTATTATTTAAGAGAAAGACAGCATGGGAGGTGAGGGGTATATCATGCATCCTGTTTTCACTCCCTTTGTGGAGCACCTACCCTGGAGGTCATGTAATAATAACCAATGACCAAAAAACAATAAAAAAAACCCAAACATCCATGTGGAAGTGCCATCCCTGCCTGGAGATGAGTAGACTGCTCAAACAGATCCTGGGCAGGCATCTCAGCCCAGGCCTGTGCTGGGGAAGCTGGTTCATGGCTTTGGGCGCAATCAGGAAGCCAGCAAACTGACGGGAGAGTGCAGCCAGGGTTAACAGGACTGATGATCTTTTTGCAGCCAGGCCGCGGGTGGACACCCGCTCAAGGAGCCAGGCTAGGAGGCTGCCCAGCGCCAGCGCTGGCAAAGCTTGCAGCCCCCGGGGCTTCCCCCCGCGCCCCAGCCAGGGCGGGGCCTCAGGAGGGAGGGGAGCGGGGCAGCGCGGAGAAGGGGCTTTGCTAATTGCCAAAGCGAAAAGGGAGCTCGCGGAGGACTCAGGAGGGAGGGGGGCGGGGGCGGGTGGAGGGCGGCGGGGAGAAGGCGCTTTGCTAATTGTCGAAGCTAGAAGTGAGCTCACAGAGGATATGGCTGAGAGTCTGGGAGGAGGTGGAGGGGCTGGCGGAGGAGGGGCGGGCAGCGCCGCGGTGCTGTGCTGCGGCCCAGTCGGGACTGCAGGACCCACCGGACTCGCCCCCCGTGCGCTCCCATGTGAGGCCTCGCTGTCCCGCTACTGCTGCCTGCTGCCCCTCCCCGCCCCAAGGCTTTTCAGGACCACCCTCTGCACACAGGTAAAGTGACACCGCGCCGCGCCCTCACCTGGAGCAGAAAGCGCGGACCCGACCTGGGGGCGGAGAGGGGGGTTGTGGAGGCCCAGCCTCCCGCGAACCCCAGGGCACCGGGACCACCCCAGACGCTGCGCCAAACCCAGGTCCGCATGGGGTCGGGCTGGGGACAGCGCCTTGCGAGGTGCCCCACGCTAGCGGGCGCGCTAGCCGCCATCTTTTGGCAGCCCCATGCGCCCCTGCTGAGGACCCCCTTCCCTCCCCCACCGTGGCCCCGCTGCTTTTGTTCTGGACTTGGGATCCCAGGTGGAAACTAGTCCCTCAGACCTCCCTGGCAGCAAGGAGGGCAGGGAGGGATTCTTGGTTTTCTGCCCTGGCTCCTCCTCTCTCCCCATTCACATGCCTTCTGGCTTCCCTTTCCTCTCCTCATTGTCAGTTTTCTTAAATGGTTTTCTTCTGCATGTTGACCCGAAGAGCTATTTCATGAATGAATATACACGAAACTGAGTTGGAGCCCACCTGTGGGAGCCCAACTGTAGTGGCCGTTCATTAGAATGGTCTCTGGTTCTAGCCTCAGTTCAGAATACTGCATGTACCTGAGGATCAAGTCCAGATGTTTCTTTCATCTCTGACTTGAATTTGAAATCCTCCTCAGACTTCAGCTTCCAGGATTTCTCCAGTCCTTGCTCTCCCACTGTCTTGGTGGGGATCCGCCATGAGTGTTGAACACAGGAATGAATGAATGATATATACCCCAGATTGCTGGGGCTTTCTCATGTTTTGCTGAGGTTGGAAAGGCTTGGTAGAGACCCCCTGTAAGCAGATAGAGAGCTGCATGCAATTGCTTAGATAAACGTGTTCCCCACTTAATTGCTTGGGCATTGAACATTTCGCCCTTAACCTGTGGCTGGAGCAGTTAGGAGGAGACAATCTGGAGGTGAATCAGTAGATGGCTGAATCCACATGGTGGTGGTCTGAGTTTGGGAGATTTTCCTGGAGATTCAAAGGAAAGATCTAAATTCTTCCAGTGGGGAGTGGTAAACATTTTATCGATGGGAGATGGAAAATAAATGGTCTGGTTAACCTTTCCCTCCCCCTCAAAACCCATTATTTGAAAACACAAAAAGGGAAGTGAAGGGAGAAATCCTCCCACTCCCATCCCCACTCACCTCCATAGCCACCTCCTCTTCCAAGAACCTAGCAGACAAGGTGCCAAGAAGTGTTAGGTACCAGCAGTGGTCTCAGGTACTCAGCATGATCTCATTCAAGGATCATGGTGAAAGGCTTTCAAAGAGATTGTGGGGGCACAGGGATCCAGTTAAGGGGAACAAGTTTAAGGTTTGCCTGGTCCCCTAAAAATTACTGGCACTAGAGAAGATGAGCTTTGGGAACTATAGCTTAATGGATACAATGTGTTAAAAGCTTCAGTGAGTCATGGTGGGAAGAGGCTATGAGGGCACCAAACACAGTCTTAGATGATGTTATTAATAGCACTACAGGCTCTAGATTTCCTGTGGTGGTGTTCTTGGCAAGACCAGCCCGGCCAAAGTGGATACTCTCAACCTGGAACAGAGGGTCTTGGAGATGCCAGCACGTGAGGTATGATGAGAGGGTAAAATGATAGGAGGTGTCCTTTGGAAGGACTGACTCCTTGACTTTAAAAGGGAGAACCCAAATCTGTAGGTGAAATCTTTCTGGCTACAAAGAGGGCCAAGGCCTCCTAAGGTCAAGGTCTCCTCGTCACTTGCAAAGATGTCGAAGAACATATTCAGACATTTCAAAGATGTCCTCATATCATTGGTTCCCACTCTGGAATTCTATCAATAAGGTGAGAGTTCCTCTAGTTGAAAAAGAGATCTAAAAAGACTTCCCTTTCTCATGTAATTTCTGTAACCTCCAGGACACACCCACCTCCCCCTTCCAGCTCTGTAATGAAGCCACAGCTGGTGCCAATTTGTGGAACTCCTTAAAGGCTATTCTCCCTTATATACCAAGTTCCCATGCTCCCTCACCCGATTTCCTGCACTCACCTCCCACCTGGTGTGTTCACACCTGCAAGTGCCTTTTACCAACCCCTTTGCCAAAAGGCAGCCAGAGTGACCTTTCAAAGACCTATCAGTTCCTGGCATTTGTCTCCATAGAAATCTGCACTGATCTTCTAACAAATTCTCAGTCCTCCAAAGGCACCCATAATCCTCCCATTAGTCTCTTCATACCCCTCCAACTGACTGATGCCTGTTCTGCCCCATCTCTCTGCCCTTCAACCACACTGCCTCCTTCTTCCTGTGGAGACCTCTCATGCCACCTGCCTCCAAGCACAGGTGATTCCCATTGATGGGAAGACCCTCTTCTCTCCCCCATCTCCCCACTCCAGTTACTCCCATTTATTCGTGAGCTCACAAGCCCCATGGTACACACTCTCCATGCAGCCTGCTCTCTCTTTTCTAGCACTGGCCTCCGTTTCTAGCTGTGCTTGTGTCATGGATGTCCCTCCCCAGCCAGCCTCCAAGCTCTCCTTCCCTTTAGCTCCAACACCTGACACAGTGCCTGGCACGTAGTAAGCCCTCCTAGCTTCAAAGAGCCTCACTGAGGGACTGAAAGCATTTTTAAAATGTCACTACGTAGGCTCCAAACTGTAGGCAGAAAAAGCTTTGCCTGGATTGACATTTTAGAGACGTATTCGTCAAGTTGGATGTGTTCACTGACTTTGCCTTGTAAAATTAAAAAAAAAAAAAAAAGGACCTCTGTATCGCTTCGCATCTACCAAAGGCGCATGTATACTCCTAGACCACGTTATGAGCTTAATGGAAGGAGACAAGATGTTTTCGCTAAGAAAATGTATAAGACTGTTGAGGTCAAGTGGGAGGAAACAGTCCGTTTGTTGGAGCATTGCTATCTTACTCTATCACAGCCACTCTTAAAAATCTGACACGGGGTGAGTCAGAATTGTCTGTCGGAGATGAGTTAGATCTGGCTCATGTTCCTACAGACATGAAAGCCAAAAACAAAGAAGGAGGCTTTGAAAGCGTGGGTTGAGGAGGCGGTGTGGATCACTACGATGAGCTAAGTGCCCAGGGCCACCAGCAGACATGCTGGCCTGTGTCCTTCCTTTGTTCTGGGGTCCCTCTTGCACCATGTGGTGAGGCTGGTGGCTGGGAGCAGCTCAGACAGTACCTGGTGGCATCTTACCTCTCCCACCCTCCTGTGGGCTCCAGTGGGCTCCAGTAGGTCCCAAGGGACAGCCTGCCTTCTTTGAAAAGCCCAGTAGCACTGGGAGCAGAAACTGGGACCAAAGAGTGAGCACCCTGTTTGACAAGCTGGACCAGCCACCTCTTCTTCAGATGCAGGGGGAGCCCTGGCATGCTGACTCCTCCCTTCTCCCTTTCCCCTTTACTCTCTTCCTCCCTCTTTCTTTCCCCTCTCTCCTTCCCTGGTGGTGCCCTTTCCCAATGCCCTCTTCATCCCTTTTCCTTTCTACATACCTGTCTTCCTGAGTTTCTTCTCTTTCCTCCCCATTACTTCCCTTCATCTGAATCTCCTCTTTGGTCCCTTTGTCTCTGCTCTCTGCTCCTCCTCCCCTTCCCTGGCCCCTGTTCAGCTCCATACTGAATGCAGGCAGAGCTGGACTAACATGCTCACTTGCTTGCTCAGCCACCCTCCAGAGAAGTCACTCTTCGGTGGCCACCTTCCTGACCCCCTGGTCGCTTCTCCACTTGTTCAGATATTGCTCTGAAGTCTGAGGAGGTCAGAGCGGGGCTGCCACAGAAGCAGGCCAGAGGAGAAACCAAACCATGTGTCCACACTGTCCCCCAGCACTGCTGCTCTGAGAGCTTTCGGAGTCCTCAAAGGGTTAGGATTTAGGGGCTTCTTCAGAACCGGGAGTGAAAACAAGCATAGGTCAAAAGAAAAGCGACGGCCCCCACACAAAAATAATAATCACAAATGAAAACTATGTTAACTCTGAGTCCCAAAGTCGAAAAATTGCCTTGAATCTGTCACTAGAAAGCACCCAAGGCCTCACTCTCTGGGTTCTGGGTGCCCTGGGAATGGCAGGAGGCTCTGACAGGCGCGTGGGAGTGCCGAACTATGGGGGCTAGCCTGACTGGTGGCAGGGGTGAGGCGGTACCCCCTGTGGCACTGTCCTGGCCCGACCCCCTGCGGACACGGTGTGGCGCGGCATCCAGTGTGGTCCTGGTGCACTGGGGTTGGCGGGAGGCTGGGTCCCACCACCCCACACCCTGCTCTTGGCTCGTGTTTTCTGCTTCAGGTGAGGGCGCGTCGCGGTGTCACTTTACCTGTGAACAGAGGGTCCTCCAGAGAAGCCATGGGGCGGGGAGGGGCAGCAGGCGGCCTGAACGGGAATGGGACACCGCAGCGTCTGGGGCTAGGCTGGAGCTTGGGAGTGCAGGGGCAGCGAGTATGGTGGGTCCTGCAGTCCCGAATGGGCTGCAGCACAGCACCCTGGCGCTGCGCGCCCCTCCTTCCCGCCTGGGCAATTAGCAAAGCCCCTTCTCCAGGCCGCCCCCGTCCCGCCCCCGCCCCCCTCCCTCCTGAGTCCTCTGAGAGCTCACTTCCAGCTTTGGAAATTAGCAAAGACCCTTCTCTGCGCCGGCCCCGCCCCCTCACTCCTGAGGACTGAGCACTGGCATGCTACTGCATTGCCAGCACCTGGGCTGGGCAGCCTCCTAGCCTGGCTCCCTGAGCGGCTGTCCACGTGCAGCCTGGCTGCGAATAGATCATCAGTCTTAAACGCCGGCTGCACTCTTGGGTCAGTTTGCTGGCTTCCAGATTGCGCCCAAAGCCAGGAACCAGCTTCCCCAGCACAGGCCTGGGCTGAGATGCATGCCCTGGATCTGTCTGAGCAGTCTCCTTGACTCCAGGCAGGGATGGCACTTCGACCTGGATGTTTGGGTTTTCTGTTTGTTTTTTTTGGTCATTGGTTATTACATGACCTCCAGGGTAGGTGCTCCACAAAGGGAGTGAAAACAGGACGCCATATATAAGCATACAGCCATTCTAGAAAAATAGCTTGGGGTTCTCCTGGAAACGCTGCATTGGTCCTTGCACTATGGTTTAATAGAAAAGGGATTATGCACCAAGTTACTTAAATGAGCATAGGTTGAAATCGTTTACTGAGAGTAAATATTTTAAATAGTTATATTTTAACTAAATCTATCATCAATCATAAATCTATTACACGAAGGTTACAGGCAATTTAAAAGCAAGAGCACTCTCTTCAGGGTTTTAAATAACCCCTGTCTCTCTTGGCACATGAGAATGCAAAGATAGGAAATGGTTTGTAAAAGATCATATAATAGCTTTTACTAATTCTATTTATTTGACAGACAGAGATCACAAGTAGGCAGAGAGGCAGGCAGAGAGAAAGATGGGGAAGCAGGCTCCCCGTCAAGCAGAGAGCCTGATGAAGGGCTCGATCCCAGGACCCTGAGATCATGACCTGAGCCCAAGGCAGAGGCTTAACACACGGAGCCACCCAGGCGCCCCCAGATGAAATACATTTCTGACTTAGAAACTTCAGATAGAATTATTTTGTCCATGATGACAACTGAAGAAAATGTGTCATCCCTAAACCTAACCTTAAACCCTACCAACGCTGAAACCTAAGCTGACCTTAAAGCCCAAACTAGAACCCTGAATCCCAAACCTGGAATGGAACCCAAAGCCTGTACCTGAGCCCTGGATCCAAGCCCTGAACCACAAACCCAAACCCTAAACCAGACCTCCAAGTCATGAAACCTGAACCCAAATCTCAGCATGAAGTCAAACCCCAAATTTGACCTTGAACTTTATCCCATAAGCCCTGAGTCTTAAAGCCTAAATCATAAACTTAAAGCCCTAAACTATAACTCTGTTCCCTTGTCCTTCACTCTAAACCCTCACCCTAACACTAAACCCAAAGCCTGATCTAGAACTCTGACTAAAACCTGAACCTGTACCCAAATTCAAATGCTTCACCACACTTTGCTTAGGCACTTGCCATTGATGGATATTTGCAGTTTCTACCTTTTGATTCTTGTGAACATTGTTTGGGTTGGGGGCTAGGGTTAGGGTCTTGGATTAGGGTAGGGTCCAGGCTTGAGACCAAGTTGAGGTCAGAGTGTGGGTCTGCATCAGGGCCATGTTCAGTGACACTGTTTGGGTCAAGGACTGTTGTAATTCCACATTGTTTCCAATTCATTGTTCCTTAGCTATTTGGGGGGAAGTTGGGGGGTATTGGGCTCCATGCAGCTTGAATTTCCGGAATGAAATGGCATCAGCTGGACCCCAGGAGGGAGCAGGACCTTCCACTGAAGGGTGAGCTCCCACAGTCCTGCACTGCCTTGCACCGCCTGCAGAGGGCGCCAGACCCCAGCTCCGCCCTGAGCCAAGGCTGCACAGCCACAGCTGGGACCAGAGCCCCGCCTCTTCAGGACCCACTGTGGAGACTTCTGGAGAATGTGGGGCGCCTCCCACCCTGACAGGACAAGCTGAGGAGGGTGTGGCTCTGCATCCACACTGACCGGACCCGTTGTGGAGGACGCGCCCACGCTGGCAGCAGTCCAACCTCCTAAGGACCAGATGCTGGAGGAGCTGAGGAGAAGCCGCCTGAGTGCACTGTCAAGGGGTTCGTGGTCTCAGGACCCCACAGAGGAAGGGCGCCCTGTGTAGACACTGGGGCTTCCGTCGTTTTGTGTGAGGAGACGTGGCCTCCTGCTGTGCTGTGCGCGGGGCTGTGGGGTCCCCCCTTTCTGGGCTCGGGTGCTCCTAGGTCCTCATCTGTGTTTGTGTGCTCGCGGATTAGGTTCCTTGGGCTCCTCAGATGGTCTGCAGTCAGGGAGCGTCCCCCTGCTTCGGTGCTTGTGCTCTCCCCACCTCAGCCCTGCGGGGTCCTTCCCGTGTCCACACCCACTCCAGGCTTGCACCGAGTCCGGAAATTCGGGAGCCAGAGTGAGGACTCTGTAGACGGTTTTGGGGAGAGTAGGTATTTTCCCAGTGTGGGTTCTTCCCTGAGCACAGTGCCTCCCCATCTCTGTGTGTACCCCTCCCTGTCTGTCGTCATTGTTGCAGGGCTGTCAGAGGACAGGTCTGTCACCTTCTTGGTTCAGGGGCCTCCCGGGTATCTTGCTGTCTTGGATGCAGTTGTAAATGAGATCGTTCTCTGCAGTCTCTATTTGATGGTTCCTTCCGAGCACGTAGGAGTGCCACTAATTTGTGCATATTGATTTTGTTCCTTGCAAGTTCTTGTATTTATTTGTTCGATTGGCCTTAAACTCAATCTCCCAGTTATTTGACCAGCAGAATGTATTTAATTGGGAAGAGCAGAGAATGGCATTCTGGGCTGAGCAAGCTAAGGTCCCATCACAGGCAAGTGTGAGAAACAAAGGAGATTAACATTATTTCATGGAGGAGGAAGAAGTTGGGAAGGGTGCTTGAAGGAAAGTCCCTTGGAGAAAGGCAGGGTGATGGAGAATTCTCACCAGCTGAGCTGCAAAGCTCCTACAAAAAGTCAGGAGATGAACCTCCAGCTTCCCCTGTGGGGCCTAAAATTGGTGAGTCTCTCCTGTGGGGGATTGCAATGTGGAGTCTGTAATGGGCACTGAGCAGCAGGCGCCCCCTTCCAGCCTCCCCTTCTGGCATCCCCAGTCCACTTTACTGGGGCTTCCCTTCCTGCTTTTGCACAGTTCTAACCAGCTTGTGGTGGAACGTTGTGGAAAAACTGAAATTCCAAATCCACTGCTTCTACTGCACCTGAGATACAGGGGCCCATGATTTAATTCTCCCACGAGTCTCTTGCTAACATGTGTCCTCTCCATGTTGGGTGACCTGGATCTGGGAGGGCTTGGCCTCCATCCCAAAGTCTGATGTTCTCTCTGCTTCCGTGTCGTCGTGCTAACATGGATGTTTGGAAGATTCATTTCCTCTGTGGTGATTTCAAAGTGCAGTCAGCTTGTTATAGCAGCACAAATACGTGCTGTCTCCACACTCAGATTCCCCAGCCGTCATTTCTTTACCACGTTTGCCACTTCACACGGGATGCTTCAGTGTGTTTGATCCCACACCAGGACAATGTCCTGCAGAACCACCACATAACCTGAAATGAGGAGATCATTACAGAACCCATCCAAGGGTTAGTGTTAGGAACCAGGGACATGGCAGGACTGACCTGAAGACCCCATGGAGAGCTGTCAGGGTGGCTGAGTTGACAGTGGAGGTGAGGGTGAGTGTCTGGCTCTGGCTTTGTGTCCAGGAGTCAGCTCTGTGTGGGTGTGTCCTCAGCTAGGCATGCAGATTTCTGCTCCTCTGAATCCTTTCCGGAGTTCCAAATGGCACAGTTTCCTTCTGGGCAGCAGGCTGAGTCCTCTGGGATTGCCCATGTGTCCCCAAATTGTAGGGCACCTACTGCAAGGCCTTTGGGGTCACAATCCTGAGAACCGAACCAAACCAAAGGTTATGGTTAGGGCCCACCACATGGCAGGCCCGATCTGCCAGCACTCTGTCCATCTTTCTGGGGGAGGAAGCAGTCGAGGGATTTGTTCAGGTTGAGTGTCAAGCTCCAGGTTTGCATCCAGTGGCCTGCTGAATATGGGGTGTCCCAGGTAGGAATGCAGATTTCAGTTCCTCTGAATCCTTTCTGGAGTTCCAAATGGCATGGTTCCTTTCAGGGTGGCAGGGTGAGTCCTATGGTGTTCCTCACTGTCCCCAATCTCTGAGGCTTTAGAGCCAGGCCGTCGGGGACAGACCTCTCAGGACAGAATCTAGGCTTAAGAGTTTGTGCCTATGGGCATGGCTGCACTGATCTGAAAGCACTGTGGCGAGGATCACAGGGGTCTGAGTTGAGAGCATTGTTCAGGATCAGTATCAAGGTCTGGGTTTGTGTCCAGTGGACCGCTGAATGTGGGGGTGGTCTCAGATGTCCAAGACGATTTCCCCTACTCTGAATCCTTTCCAGCATTCCAAATAGCCTGGTTTCCTTCTGGGTGGCAAGCTGAAATCTCTGGGATTTCTCAGGTCTTGCCATTGCCCTTGCAAGGGCAAGATACTTTTTACAGTAAAAGAATTCACCAGATGAGCTGAACAGCAGAAAAGACACAGCTCAAGAGTTAATCAGTGAACAGGAATATCATGCCAAAAACTTCTTTGATAACACACTACAGAGCAGGGGAAGATAGGAGAGAAAGCTGAGATATAAAGGACAAACCCTCCAACTTTACAACATCATTCCCTACTTGTTTATTTCCATTGCTGTCAGCTCATTCCCAGTCAAAAATAAGTCACATGAGCCAGCCTTTTTTCTTCCTGAGATTGGGGCACTGTAAAGCCAACCAGAGGGGCCAAGGGCACCCCTATACCTGCTGAGCTGAGTCCATTTGTACCCCAACCGTGAGGAGGTACCAGCCTGTCCCCCTGGTGCTCCATGGTCTGTGGCAGTCCTTCCTTCTGGACACTGCTTTGCTGCTCTATTTTCGATAACCCTGGTCTCAAACTAGGGATTGCTCCTGGAAGAGGAACTCAGGGAGATGAGGCTCAGGAGGGTCTCCCTGCCTGGAATCTTCGTGTGAGGAGTGCACAGCCAACAGATTTTACCCAGGGACTTGCAAAATGCAGAGAGGCAGGTTTCTTTCCTCTCTTTCTCTCTCTCTCTAGCCTCATACTAACCAGGAGTTCTTAGAACTTTCTTCAGTGACTTCTTTGTGTAGCTTGGCCACTTTTTCACAGAAAGGCCACTTGAGCATGATGAAACACACGTATAAGCAATTACATTAAAAAAAAAACAATAAGCCAATGTACACAGACCTTTGACAGCAGCACAGGACGCTCAAGGGACCAGAGTCCCTACCTTGGGCAATAGTGGTAGAGGCCGGGTTCTGCCATGCAGGTCCCTAGACCTTTGGCAGTTTCCACGATTGCAAATCCAGACATGCAGAATCCTGAGGGACAACCTACTAACTGCAAAAGAGCAAAAATTCATCAGGATTCAGAGAGTGGAAATCCATTTGTACTGGAAAAGAAAGAAGTAGGCTTGCTGTGAATCCAGCAGGGAGGACAGGCATAGATAAAGGCTGGTGTATGCGTCACGGAAACTATTGTTTCTCAAGGGTCCTGCTGTCTCTGTAAAATGCTATGAGGACTGTCTCTTGGGGACCTCCTGCTTTCCTACCAGTGACACCCCCAGATTCTGCTTTGCTAGTCCCATGGATTCCTGGGGATACCCAGTTGATAAGCTATGCTGTCCTCATGACAACACTTGCTAATGGACTGAATGTTTGTGTCTTGTCCCAATTCAGATGTTGAAGCCCTGACCCTCAAGGAGTGCCATCAGGAGGTATGGGCTTTGAGAGGTGGTGAGGTCATGAGATTGGAACACTTGTGAATGAGATAAAAGCACTTCTGAGAAACGACCTGAGAGATTGTTCTGCCAGCTGTCATCCATGCAAGTCTACAACAGAAATATGGGCATTTGTAGATAATGAAGCAGTCTCTTGCTAGATATCAGATCTCCCAGGATCTTGCTTTTGGACTTCTCAGTCTCTAGAACTGCAAGGAATAGTACATGTTTTGCTATTTCAGCCACCCAGTCTGTCATCATTTGTTGCAGCAACTTGAACTGAATAAAGCAGAGCCCAAGTCCTGGTTAATCCCTGCTTCTACTCATTTCCCCTCAGAAAGAGCTTCTAATCCAGAACTGACCTCTGCTTTCCATACACGTGCTTCAGACTCCTTCTGTGAGAGCCCAGACTTTGTAAAAGACTCCTCCCTCATGGCAACCAGCATTCTGTGACTCCTGAGGACTGTCCTCCCTGACTGTATTGAGTCAATCAAACTGATTTTGATTCTGGAGTCCCAGGATCAAGGACTGCATCAGGCTCCCAGCTTCATGGGGAGTCCGCTTCTCCCTCTGACCTTCTCCCCTCTCATGCTCTCTCTCTCACTCTCTCTCTCTCCCTCTCAAATAAATAAATAAAAATCTTTTAAAAATCTGATTTTAACAGACCATAAGCTTGTTCTTGCTGGTCTTTGGAAGATTAGGCATTAGCCCTTCGGAGAAAGTTCTGAATGGCTGCTTCATGAAGGGGTGAACTGTGTCCCCAAAGTCTCTTTTTGCTGCCTTCTAATCACAGATGCTGAGACAAATCCTCCCAGGTGCTGGTTTTTCAAAGCACTTAATGCTTTGGCTTTGAAGTTCCTCACTTGACAGTTCTGCTTTAATCAGTTTGTGACAAAACAGCCAATTGGTGGTGGATGCAAAGTGCACTGATAAAGTTAATATCAGGGAACAATTTTTTGAGTGTCATGCATGTGCACGTGTGTGCACACACATATCCATGTGCTAAGCATTATGGTAAATGTCTGACAAGAACTAAAAGATCAAAAAGTCAGGATACCCCATTAGCTGATATTTTTATTATTCCTACATCCTAATCTATGAAAAACAGGGTCAGAGAATAAGAAGTGGCAAAAAGAATCAAGATTTGAGGCAGTTCGATTTCTCAGCCAGCCTTGATCAATAGGCATGTACACCTGTGTCTAGTTTCAGCTCTGTGTAACCTTGCCATAACCTTGGATAAGCCATTCATCTCTCAAGTTCAGGTTCTTGGTCCAAGGAGGGAAGGGGCACAGGTTGAGTACCTCCAGTGGGACTTCCTGGCAGGCTTGTTCATCCAAGCATTCCTGTTTCAGTTGGAGTAATTGAAGCCAGTCTTTGTTTTACCGAAGGCCAAGCTTGTCCAGTGTGTCCATGCCACCAGCCAACAGCATTTGTCCATGCCATGTAACAACTGAGCAACATTCATAGGAATGGGGGGAGGAAAAGATGTCCACAGGTGTTGACAGATGTTCTGCATGGAGGAACAGGAGCTGGGGCCATCACCTGCTGTTTCTAGTGGCCTTCTCTGTCGAGTTAAAATAAATGGCAATTATTTGCAATGACAGGGGTGAAAGTAGAGGGTATTATGCCAAGCGAAATAAGTCAGTCAGAGAAAGACAATTATCATATGATCTCACTCATATGTGGAGTTCAAGAAACAAACCAGAATCATAGGGGAGTAAAGGAAAAAAATAAAACAAGATGAAGTCAAAGAGGGAGACAAACCAGAAGAGACTTTAAAAAAAAAGATTTTTATTTACTTATTTGACAAACAGAGATCACAAGTAGGCAGAGAGGCAGGAAGAGCGAGAGAGGAGGATGCAGACTCCCCAGGGAGCAGAGAGCCTGATGTGGGGCTCGATCCCAGGACCCTGAGATCATAACCTGAGTTGAAGGCAGAGGCTTTAACCCACTGAGCCAGCCAGGTACCCCTCAGAAGAGACTCTTAATCACAGTAAACAAACTGAGGGTTCTTGGAGGGGAGAGGGATGGGTGGATGGGGTAACTGGGTGATGGACATTAAGGAAGGCATGTGATACAGTGAGCACTGGGTGTTACAAAAGACTGATGAATCACTAACCTGTATGTCTGAAACTAGTATTATATGTTAATTAATTGTATTTAGATTAAAATTTTCTTTAAAAATAATTTTAAAATAAAATAAGTAACAATCCAATAATGATCAGAGTTATCCAGCAGGGAGTATCAGATCTAGAAGTCAGTTAAATTTAAGGGGCTTGCCGAAGTTTAGGAGAGTCACGCTAGGTCATTTTCCTGTGTGGGGAAGTCTTCAGGGGCAGTTCCAAAGACAAAGATTATTAATATTTCTCCTTCCCCCATTCCTCCTAGAGCCAAAGATGTTTCCTCCACTCACCCACTGGCCCTGTATGTAGGTGTTGCTTTCTCTCTACCAATCAAAAAATCAGTGAGTAACTATAACTTCACCTTTTCCAATATCCCCCTACCCCCGACCTTTGGTCTTTAATGGCCATGGGCAACAGGGACAAAGACATTTTTTAAAAACTTACAGAGATCTATTATGCTCTACTACCTTGGCCCGCATGGGCCACTGCAAAGGGATTCTGTGAACCGTGTACTCAGATGAATGGTCATTATCTTCAAAAAGGCAGGGGCAGTGATAGACACAGGAACCAAAAAAGCAAGAGTTAACGGACCATCAGAATAATGGAGTACCAACACTTTTATGTCCTTGGCTTGAATCCTCAAGGTCCAGTGTCTCAACAGAATTTTCATTTTGGTCTCATCTGCCTCACTTGTCCACCCCTGGGCCAGTTGGCAGTTATACTGAGAACCGGAAATTTTCCTTAGAAGAGAGAAAGAGTATTTGTCAGGTAAACCAAGGAAATGTCCATTACAGGAAGTTAGGCCTTTTGTCATGGTACTCCATTAGCACCCTCCTGACTGTTAAAGAAAAAAAAAATATTGTGACACCCATTAAAGAGAGTAAGGAAGATTTTAATCAAGGGATGCTACTATGATGAGATTTTATTGTATAGTATGGGAGAGAAATCTGGCTCAGCTCAGACAAATGGAGATTTACAGCTAAAGAGCATGGTGGGGATCACTGAATGTAAAATTAAGATGGAACATCAAGGGTAAGGATGAAGGGATTCTGGCTAAACCATCTGGACAGTAATATTGTTGAAGGAAGGCTAGGGTCATAAACTATTGAGATCAGGGGATAAGGAATTTTTTAAAAGACTTATTAATACATTTTAAAGAGAGGGAGCAGGGGTAGGGGTAGAGGGAGAGGGAAAGAGAATTTTAATCAGACTCTTCACTGAGCATAGAGCCTGAGGTGAGGCTTAATCTCAGGACCGTGAGATCATGACCAGAGTAGAAACCAAGAGTCAAACGTTCAACCAGCTGCACCAACCAGGTGCCCTGGGAATAAGGGATTGGATCAGATATTAAGGGTTATAGATACTGAAGCACCAGGGTGGCTTAGTTGGTTAAATCTCTGGCTTTGGCTTGGTCATGATCTGATCCCAGGATCAAGCCTGGCATTGGGCTTGCTGCTCAGTGGGGAGTCTGGTTCTCTCTCTCCCTCTGCTATTCCCCATGCTCAGGCTCTCTCTCTGTCAAAATAAATAAATCTTAAAAAAAAAAAAGGGGTAAGATACCAGGGGTGAGAGATAAGGAATTTGATCAGATATCAAGAGTAGGATAGAAGATTGCTGAAAAATGACCAAGCAGATTTCTTGCTAAAACTGGGCTAAGTGGGCGGAGCCTAAGATCAAGGTAGACAGAAAGAGGACTCAAAGGAACTTGACTCGAGTCTGGTCAAGGAGAAAATCTTCATCATCCATGACCATTGTATTTTCTGCAGTCACACATTTTACTAATTCTTTTATCAGACATTCAGTGAACGAGAAACATGAACGCAGCAGCAATAATATAACAAATGTAAGCGCTCTAGAAGAGACAAAGGCAGTATGGGAATCCACCTCATCAGATTTAGAATATGCATGACTCCATGACTGAATTACTACCACTGCTTGACTGTTGAGATTAAGATGTAGTACAGAGGATCAGAGGGAAGGGAGGGAAATCTGAATGGGAGTCATCAGAAAGGGAGACAAGCCATGAGGCACCTTTAACTATAGGAAACAGACTGAGAGTTGCTGGGGGGGAGGGGAGTGGGAGACATGGAGAAACTGGGTGATAGGCATTAAGGAGGACACGTGATGTGATGAGCACCAAGGGTTATCCACAACTGATGAGTTACTGAATTCTCTGAAACCAATGATGTACTATCTAATGGCTAATTGAATTTAAATATCTAAAAAAGGCACTTCAAAAAAAAAGATGTAGCATAACTCACAATATCCTTTGAGTGGAAGAATGTGCGGACTTTCCACACCTCTGCTGTCCAAGTCCCATGGCTAGTAGCCACATGTGGCTAATGACCACTTAAAAGGTGGCCAATTCAAATGGAGAAATGCTGTAAAAGCAGAATAAACACTGGCTTTCAAAGACATATTGTAACCAAAAGTCAGAGAGTATTGCCACCCTCACATCACAAACATCGCATGACTTCTACAGCTAATGAGAGTGGGACCCAAGATGAGAGAGGTCAACCTGAAAGTCCATGATGTCAGAAAGAACATGGAGAAGAAAGAGTCACAATCCTGGAGTGGATGGGCTGAGGACTGTCAGAATGCCTTTTTTTTTTTTTTTTGGTGATTCTGTATACGGACAAGGAGAATTCATTGGAGATGACATCTGTATGCCTCACATTTTCAAGGGAAAATTATGAAAACGCATATAGACCCACAGCCATAGTTTAATTATGTTTGAAATATATTCAGAACTACTCCAGTCAGTAAATTGCATATTTTCACATTTAGCTTCTCAATTTTCTCTTCGGCACCTCCCATTCTTGAAATCCCAACACAAATCACATCTCTTGCCTAAGGACCATAAACTACCTCACTATCAAAGGCTACAGTTCATTCATTCATTTGATTCATTCAAAGCAACCTAATCTTGAGTGATGTCTTAGGCGCTCTTCTAGGGACTGGTGACACGGTGAACAAAATAGGTAAAAATCTCACTTTCATGGAGCCTCTCTGGTATTTAGGGGAAAATCTTTCCTTATCAACATGAAAATACTTTTTATGGATGTTGCTTAGAATTTCAGTTTTTTTTTTTCTTGACAGTATCTCAGGTGATCATCTTTGAGGTGGTTCTCCTGAAAATATTTTTGGGGGGTACTGACTCGACTTTCTGAGTCAGACACTTTCCTAAAGACAGGGGTCAAAGGAAAAGTGACAACTGTCACTCTTGCAGTAAGAACAGGGATCACAATGCTTGAAACAGATATGCTGCTCAGCTGTCAGAAAGTCCACAAGGCTCCAAATGTGTGTGGCCAACTAACGGAACCTGTAACTCAGAGGTTATCATCCTGAGAGCAATGGGAAATCCCTCTAGTTAAGGACTCTCCTTGACGGAAGCTTGACAATGGCCTTGATTTACTTACTATGATGTTTAGGTAATTATACACATTAAGAAAAGTGCACAAGGCACTTACATTTCCATGATACCATCAAAGATATTGTTGTTTTATTAAAATGTTACATCTAGAGTTGTAACGTATAGAGTAGTTAAGTCAATCACTATGAGGTACAGGTGAGACTATTGTAACAGCCATACTTCCATAAAAAAGAAAAATTTTTTGTGGTTTCTGATCTAGGAATCAGCCAGTGAATAATTCTATATCAGTGTCCAGTTACCGGGCTAAACATGTAATCTATTTATATTTCTGAGGGTAAGCAGAATTGTGATCACTGAGCCAGCTGTATTCTAGTAACTACTCATTTACCCAACATAACAGATATAAGAAGGTAAAAGGCTTCTAAGGAGACTGGTTACTTATATTTTGAACCACATTTTGGCAGGTATAACTTGCAACTTGTGCTTAGTGGTAAGATTTCTGATATTTACTTTCTCCTTCCTTTGGCAAGTCAAGTTAGTTAAAAAGTAATTAGAGTAGAGTCCATTGTTTTTCTTAAATGCTTACAGAGATATAGAACTCTCAAGTTTCTTTACTAGACAGGATTAGATCACATTAGTGATAAAGATCAGAATGATTTACATTGCTAAAACGAGAACTTCCTGTCAGTTTGGAGAAAGCTCATTTTTATAACCAACATATTGGCTGGGCTAGAGATTAATGAGTGCTATGGGTGGGGTGATGAATGTGATATATTCAATGACCTGTGGAATTTGTTCTGTAATTTCCCCACTCCTCTGGTCAGCAGAGCGTCTTCTTCAGTACCCAGCACTGCCCATAACTGCATTCAGAAAATCACTCTCCAAAAATGGTTATTTGTTTTGCCTTTTTTATAATTTTTTAAAACATTTGATTTATTTACATGTCAGAGAGAGGGAATGAGAGCACAAGCAGGGGGAGCAGGAGAGGGAAGGGGAGAAGCAAGCAAGCTTCCTGCACAAGGGCTGAAGAAGACAGAATGGGAAGGGGACAAGAAGAATAGTGGGTTTCAGATTCTTGGGAACAGAGCCCACATCTATTTCTATGTTTATCTCACTGCTATAAACCCAGGTCACAGCAGAGTGCCTGCAGCAGAGTCATGGAAGTGCTCCAGAACTGATAACTATTGCTATTTATACTACTAACATTCCTCCACAAAGGGCCAAGTGTCATAGCTTCTCCCAGTTCCCCACACTGAACGCAATGAAGAATCAAACTATCGGGTGAAGGATGGCGAGGGGCATTTAACAGGACCCAGATCACAGGAGCCATATTGTATTACAGGACCAGGGGTCTTACCAGTGACTAGGTATTCACTCCTCTTGAGAGGCTAGCTCCTTGGATCTCCCTCTTCAATCCTCTGAACCCATGTCTGGCATCAGAAACAAAAGTAAACATAACGTATCGCCCTTGTTTATTTTTTACTATTATTTGTTACAGAGGAAGAGAGAGATCACAAGCAAGGGGAGCTGCAGGCAGAGGGAAGGCAGGCCCCCCACTAGAGCCTGGTATGGGATCCAATCCCAGGACCCTGGGATCATGACCTGAACCAAAGGTAGATGCTTAACTGAGTAAGCTACCCAGGCGTCCCTTATTGTCCTTCTTTAAAATTTAATGTATTCTCTCTCCCTCTCTCTTTGTCCCCACTCTGTCACTCATACTCACACAATCACAGAGTCACAGACAATAGCAAGGCATTTCCCATTCTAATTCGCTAAGGCACTGTGAGCTTAAGCTCAACAGAATCACTTTGCCAGCTGCTGCTCTACCGTGCCCTGATCCCTTCTCTATCCCCAAGCTCGATCTGTAACTCAAGTGTCATGGTGGTGGCTCTTTCTGCCCTCCCTCCACAAGGCTGTCATCAGCACACTCTTCCCCGTGGCTCCACTCTCCAGCACTGGCTGCCTTTGGTCTACGGGTATGCCCTCTCCTAGAGCTTTTCCACTCTCCCTGAGGGGAAGACAACCCTTACTTCTCCCCGGTGGCTGTCACGTGTCCGCTATATATTGTGACGATCAGCCCGATTAAGAGATTGGGAACTAAAAGACTGGCTTCTGCTTATGGATCAAACTAACTCTGGGGCTTGGGACACATGACAGCAGCACATGGTGGTAGAACTGAGATGGTTAGGGAGTTAATCTGCATTTTCACATCTGGTCAGCAGCAGAACAAAGAAGACACCCCAGATCTCCTATCTCCCAGAACAGTACTCTTCAAATAACTTACAGCACCATCCTTCTCCAGCTTTGGAAGTGGCACTTTTCCAACCCCAAAGTCTTGATTCTAGGCAGCACTCCGAGAGATACTCCCTCCAGAATCACCCCTGGCTGGAAGTAGTGGTCGGCCAAGGCCTCCCAAATATCTTCCCTTCAGAGTTGCACTTGCATCAAACTCAAAACTGTGGCACGTACAGGACTTTCCTGTCGGCCTCTAGCTCTAATGACCTATTGGACTTCAGAGGTGCTCTTTTATACCCACTTACCTTATAACATCAACGTGTGACTCCTCTAGAATTCTCTCCATGGTTTTTCTCCTGTACTAATTGTTATGGACTGAATTGTGTCCCCACAAAAGTCATATGAAGAATTCCTAATCTCCGGTGTGACTGCATCTGGAGATAGGGCCTACCTAGAAGGAGGTACTGAAGGCTTGGTGAGGTCACAGGAGTCCTAATCTGCTAGGACTGGTGTCCTCATAAGGGTGAAACACATGAAAGCACTCCCCCTACCTCCCCTCTGGGGGTCCACAGAGAAGAGGTCATCTGAGGGCACAGTTGAAAAGGTAGTGATCTATAGACCAACAAGAAAAGGCTCACTGGAGACCAACCTTGCTGGCACCTTGATCTGGAACTTCTGGCCTCCAGATCTGTGAGAAAATACATTTCTGACATTAAAGCTCTCCAGCCTGTGTTTGTCTGTCCCCGACGGCCTGGCTCCAAAGCCTCAGAGAATGGGGACAGTGAGGAACACCATAGGACTCAACCTGCCACCCTGAAAGGAACCATGCCATTTGGAACTCCAGAAAGGATTCAGAGGAACTGAAATCTGCATTCCTACCTCTGGACACCCCCATATTCAGCAGGCCCCTGGATGCAAACCTGGAGCTTGACACTCAACCTGAACAAATCCCTCGACTGCTTCCTCCCCCAGAAAGATGGACAGAGTGCTAGCAGATCGGGCCTGCCATGTGGTGGTCCCTAACCATAACCTTTGGTTTGGTTTTCAAGATACTGACCCCAAAGGCCTTGCAGTAGGTGCCCTACAATTTGGGGACACATGGGCAATCCCAGAGGACTCAGCCTGCTGCCCAGAAGGAAACTGTGCCATTTGGAACTCCGGAAAGGATTCAGAGGAGCAGAAATCTGCATGCCTAGCTGAGGACACACCCACACAGAGCTGACTCCTGGACACAAAGCCAGAGCCAGACACTCACCCTCACCTCCACTGTCAACTCAGCCACCCAGACAGCTCTCCATGGGGTCTTCAGGTCAGTCCTGCCATGTTCCTGGTTCCTAACACTAACCCTTGGATGGGTTCTGTAATGATCTCCTCATTTCAGGTTATGTGGTGGTTCTGCAGGACATTGTCCTGGTGTGGGATCAAACACACTGAAGCATCCCGTGTGAAGTGGCAAACGTGGTAAAGAAATGACGTCTGGGGAATCTGAGTGTGGAGACAGCACGTATTTGTGCTGCTATAACAAGCTGACTGCACTTTGAAATCACCACAGAGGAAATGAATCTTCCAAACATCCATGTTAGCACGATGACACGGAAGCAGAGAGAACATCAGACTTTGGGATGGAGGCCAAGCCCTCCCAAATCCAGGTCACCCAACATGGAGAGGACACATGTTAGCAAGAGACTCGTGGGAGAATTAAATCATGGGCCCCTGTATCTCAGGTGCAGTAGAAGCAGTGGATTTGGAATTTCAGTTTTTCCACAACGTTCCACCACAAGCTGGTTAGAACTGTGCAAAAGCAGGAAGGGAAGCCCCAGTAAAGTGGACTGGGATTGCCAGAAGGGGAGGCTGGAAGGGGGCGCCTGGTGCTCAGTGCCCATTACAGACCCCACATTGCAATCCCCCACAGGAGAGACTCACCAATTTTAGGCCCCACAGGGGAAGCTGGAGGTTCATCTCCTGACTTTTTGTAGGATCTTTGCAGCTCAGCTGGTGAGAATTCTCCATCACCCTGCCTTTCTCCAAGGGACTTTTCTTCAAGCACCCTTCCCATCTTCTTCCTCCTCCATGAAATAATGTTCCTCTCCTTTGTTTCTCGCACTTGCCTGTGATGGGACCTTAGCTTGCTCAGCCCAGACTGCCATTCTCTGCTCTTCCCAATTTAAACCCATGCTGCTGGTCAAATAACTGGCAGATTGAGTTTAAGGCCAATTGAACTAATAAATTCAAGAATTTGCAAGGAACAAAATCAATATGCACAAATTAGTGGCACTCCTAGGTGCTCCGAAGGAACCATCAGAAAGAGACTGCGGAGAACGATCTCATTTACACCTGCATCCAAGACAGCAAGATACCTGGGAGGCCCCTGAACCAAGAAGGTGACAGACCTGTCCTCTGACAGCCCTGCAACAATGACGACAGACAGGGAGGGGTACACACAGAGATGGGGAGGCACTGTGCTCAGGGAAGAACCCACACTGGGAAAATACCTACTCTCCCCAAAACCGTCTACAGAGTCCTCACTCTGGCTCCCGAATTTCCGGACTCGGTGCAAGCCTGGAGTGGGTGTGGACACGGGAAGGACCCCGCAGGGCTGAGGTGGGGAGAGCACAAGCACCGAAGCAGGGGGACGCTCCCTGACTGCAGACCATCTGAGGAGCCCAAGGAACCTAATCCGCGAGCACACAAACACAGATGAGGACCTAGGAGCACCCGAGCCCAGAAAGGGGGGACCCCACAGCCCCGCGCACAGCACAGCAGGAGGCCACGTCTCCTCACACAAAACGACGGAAGCCCCAGTGTCTACACAGGGCGCCCTTCCTCTGTGGGGTCCTGAGACCACGAACCCCTTGACAGTGCACTCAGGCGGCTTCTCCTCAGCTCCTCCAGCATCTGGTCCTTAGGAGGTTGGACTGCTGCCAGCGTGGGCGCGTCCTCCACAACGGGTCCGGTCAGTGTGGATGCAGAGCCACACCCTCCTCAGCTTGTCCTGTCAGGGTGGGAGGCGCCCCACATTCTCCAGAAGTCTCCACAGTGGGTCCTGAAGAGGCGGGGCTCTGGTCCCAGCTGTGGCTGTGCAGCCTTGGCTCAGGGCGGAGCTGGGGTCTGGCGCCCTCTGCAGGCGGTGCAAGGCAGTGCAGGACTGTGGGAGCTCACCCTTCAGTGGAAGGTCCTGCTCCCTCCTGGGGTCCAGCTGATGCCATTTCATTCCGGAAATTCAAGCTGCATGGAGCCCAATACCCCCCAACTTCCCCCCAAATAGCTAAGGAACAATGAATTGGAAACAATGTGGAATTACAACAGTCCTTGACCCAAACAGTGTCACTGAACATGGCCCTGATGCAGACCCACACTCTGACCTCAACTTGGTCTCAAGCCTGGACCCTACCCTAATCCAAGACCCTAACCCTAGCCCCCAACCCAAACAATGTTCACAAGAATCAAAAGGTAGAAACTGCAAATATCCATCAATGGCAAGTGCATAAGCAAAGTGTGGTGAAGCATTTGAATTTGGGTACAGGTTCAGGTTTTAGTCAGAGTTCTAGATCAGGCTTTGGGTTTAGTGTTAGGGTGAGGGTTTAGAGTGAAGGACAAGGGAACAGAGTTATAGTTTAGGGCTTTAAGTTTATGATTTAGGCTTTAAGACTCAGGGCTTATGGGATAAAGTTCAAGGTCAAATTTGGGGTTTGACTTCATGCTGAGATTTGGGTTCAGGTTTCATGACTTGGAGGTCTGGTTTAGGGTTTGGGTTTGTGGTTCAGGGCTTGGATCCAGGGCTCAGGTACAGGCTTTGGGTTCCATTCCAGGTTTGGGATTCAGGGTTCTAGTTTGGGCTTTAAGGTCAGCTTAGGTTTCAGCGTTGGTAGGGTTTAAGGTTAGGTTTAGGGATGACACATTTTCTTCAGTTGTCATCATGGACAAAATAATTCTATCTGAAGTTTCTAAGTCAGAAATGTATTTCATCTGGGGGCGCCTGGGTGGCTCCCTGTGTTAAGCCTCTGCCTTGGGCTCAGGTCATGATCTCAGGGTCCTGGGATCGAGCCCTTCATCAGGCTCTCTGCTTGACGGGGAGCCTGCTTCCCCATCTTTCTCTCTGCCTGCCTCTCTGCCTACTTGTGATCTCTGTCTGTCAAATAAATAGAATTAGTAAAAGCTATTATATGATCTTTTACAAACCATTTCCTATCTTTGCATTCTCATGTGCCAAGAGAGACAGGGGTTATTTAAAACCCTGAAGAGAGTGCTCTTGCTTTTAAATTGCCTGTAACCTTCGTGTAATAGATTTATGATTGATGATAGATTTAGTTAAAATATAACTATTTAAAATATTTACTCTCAGTAAACGATTTCAACCTATGCTCATTTAAGTAACTTGGTGCATAATCCCTTTTCTATTAAACCATAGTGCAAGGACCAATGCCGCGTTTCTGAGAGAACCCCAAGCTATTTTTCTAGAATGGCTGTATGCTATATATGGCGTCCTGTTTTCACTCCCTTTGTGGAGCACCTACCCTGGAGGTCATGTAATAACCAATGACCAAAAAAACAAACAAGAAACCCAAACATCCAGGTCGAAGTGCCATCCCTGCCTGGAGTGGAGGAGACTGCTCAGACAGATCCCAGGCAGGCATCTCAGCCCAGGCCTGTGCTGGGGAAGCTGGTTCCTGGCTTTGGGCGCAATCTGGAAGCCAGCAAACTGACCCAAGAGTGCAGCTGGCGTTTAGGACTGATGATCTTTTCGCAGCCAGGCTGCGCGTGGACACCCGCTCAGGGAGCCAGGCTAGGAGGCTGCCCAGGGCAGGCGCTGGCAATGCAGCAGCATGCCAGGGCTTAGCCCCGCACCCCAGCATGGGCTCCGGCCTCAGAAGTGAGGGGGCGGGGCCAGCGCAGAGAAGGGTCTTTGCTAATTTCCAAAGCTGGAAGTGAGCTCTCAGAGGACTCAGGAGGGAGGGGGGCGGGGGCGGCCGGGAGAGGGGCTTTGCTAATTGCCCAGGCGGGAAGGAGGGGCGCGCAGCGCCAGTGTGCTGTGCTGCAGCCCATTTGGGACTGCAGGACCCACCATACTCGCTGCCCCTGCACTCCCATGCTCCAGCCTAGCCCCTGAGGCCGCGGTGTCCTGTTCCCGTTCCCGCCGCCTGCTGCCCCTCCCCGACCCATGGCTTCTCTGGAGGACCCTCTGCTCACAGGTAAAGTGACACCACGACACGCCCTCACCTGAAGCAGAAAACGCAGTCCAGGAGCTGGGCGCAGCCTCCCGCCAACCCCAGGGCACCAGGACCACCCCAGACGCTGCGCCACACCCTGTCCGCAGGGGGTCAGGCCAGGACAGTGCCACAGGGGGTACCGCCTCACCCCTGCCACCGGTCAGGCTAGCCCCCATAGTTCGGCACTCCCACGCGCCTGTCAGAGCCTCCTGCCATTCCCAGGGCACCCAGAACCCAGAGAGTGAGGCCTTGGGTGTTCTCTAGTGACAGATTCAAGGCAATTTTTCGACTTTGGGACTCAGAGTTAACATAGTTTTCATTTGTGATTATTATTTTTGTGTGGGGGCCGTCGCTTTTCTTTTGACCTATGCTTGTTTTCACTCCCGGTTCTGAAGAAGCCCCTAAATCCTAACCCTTTGAGGACTCCGAAAGCTCTCAGAGCAGCAGTGCTGGGGGACAGTGTGGACACATGGTTTGGTTTCTCCTCTGGCCTGCTTCTGTGGCAGCCCCGCTCTGTCCTCCTCAGACTTCAGAGCAATATCTGAACAAGTGGAGAAGCAACCAGGGGGTCAGGAAGGTGGCCACCGAAGAGTGACTTCTCTGGAGGGTGGCTGAGCTAGCAAGTGAGCATGTTAGTCCAGCTCTGCCTGCATTCAGTATGGAGCTGAACAGGGGCCAGGGAAGGGGAGGAGGAGCAGAGAGCAGGGACAAAGGGACCAAAGAGGAGATTCAGATGAAGGGAAGTAATGGGGAGGAAAGAGAAGAAACTCTAGAAGACAGGTATGTAGAAAGGAAAAGGGATGAAGTGGGCATTGGGAAAGGGCACCACCAGGGAAGGAGAGAGGGGAAGAAAAGAGGGAGGAAAGAGGAAAGGGGAAAGGGAGAAGGGAGGAGTCAGCATGCCAGGGCTCCCCCTGCATCTGAAGAAGAGGTGGCTGGTCCAGCTTGTCAAACAGGGTGCTCACTCTTTGGCCCCAGTTTCTGCTCCCAGTGCTACTGGGCTTTGCAAGGAAGGCAGGCTGTCCCTTGGGACCTACTGGAGCCCACTGGAGCCCACAGGAGGGTGGGAGAGGTAAGATGCCACCAGGTCCTGTCCTGAGCTGCTCCCAGCCACCAGCCTCACCACATGGTGCAAGAGGGACCCCAGAACAAAGGACGGACACAGGCCAGCATGTCTGCTGGTGGCCCTGGGCACTTAGCTCATCGCAGTGAACCACACGGCCTCCTCAACCCACGCTTTCAAAGCCTCCTTCTTCGCTTCTGGCTTTCATGTCTGTAGGAACATGAGCCAGATCTAACTCATCTCCGACAGACAATTCTGACTCACCCCGTGTCAGATTTTTATGAGTGGCTGTGATAGAGTAAGATAGCAATGCTCCAACAAACGGACTGTTTCCTCCCACTTGACCTCAACAGTCTTATACATTTTCTTAGCGAAAACATCTTGTCTCCTTCCATTAAGCTCATAACGTGGTCTAATAGTATACATGCGCCTTCCTTAGATGCGAAGCGATACAGAGGTCCTTTTTTTTTTTTAATTTTACAAGGTAAAGTCAGTGAACACATCCAACTTGACGAATACGTCTCTAAAATGTCAATCCAGGCAAAGCTTTTTCTGCCTACAGTTTCGAGCCTACGTGGTGACATTTTTAAAATGCTTTCAGTCCCTCAGTGAGGCTCTTAGAAGCTAGCCAGGGCTTACTACGTGCCAGGCACTGTGTCAGGTGTTGGAGCTAAAGGGAAGGAGAGCTTGGAGGCTGGCTGGGGAGGGACATCCATGACACAAGCACAGCTAGAAACGGAGGCCAGTGCTAGAAAAGAGAGAGCAGGCTGCATGGAGAGTGTGTACCATGGGGCTTGTGAGCTCACGAATAAGTGGGAGTAACTGGAGTGGGGAGATGGGGGAGAGAAGAGGGTCTTCCCATCAATGGGAATCACCTGTGCTTGGAGGCAGGTGCCATGAGAGGTCTCCACAGGAAGAAGGAGGCAGTGTGGTTGAAGGGCAGAGAGATGGGGCAGAACAGGCATCAGTCAGTTGGAGGGGTATGAATAGACTGATGGGAGGATTATGGGTGCCTTTGGAGGACTGAGAATTTGTTAGAAGATCAGTGCAGATTTCTATGGAGACAAATGCCAGGAACTGATAGGTCTTTGAAAGGTCACTCTGGCTGCCTTTTGGCAAAGGGGTTGGTAAAAGGCACTTGCAGGTGTGAACACACCAGGTGGGAGGTGAGTGCAGGAAATCGGGTGAGGGAGCATGGGAACTTGGTCCCGGGGTATATAAGGGAGAATAGCCTTTAAGGAGTTCCACAAATTGGCACCAGCTGTGGCTTCATTACAGAGCTGGAAGGGGGAGGTGGGTGTGTCCTGGAGGTTACAGAAATTACATGAGAAAGGGAAGTCTTTTTAGATCTCTTTTTCAACTAGAGGAACTCTCACCTTATTGATAGAATTCCAGAGTGGGAACCAATGATATGAGGACATCTTTGAAATGTCTGAATATGTTCTTCGACATCTTTGCAAGTGACGAGGAGACCTTGACCTTAGGAGGCCTTGGCCCTCTTTGTAGCCAGAAAGATTTCACCTACAGATTTGGGTTCTCCCTTTTAAAGTCAAGGAGTCAGTCCTTCCAAAGGACACCTCCTATCATTTTACCCTCTCATCATACCTCACGTGCTGGCATCTCCAAGACCCTCTGTTCCAGGTTGAGAGTATCCACTTTGGCCGGGCTGGTCTTGCCAAGAACACCACAACAGGAAATCTAGAGCCTATAGTGCTATTAATAACATCATCTAAGACTGTGTTTGCTACCCTCTTGGCCTCTTCCCACCATGACTCACTGAAGCTTTTTACACATTGTATCCATTATGCTATAGTTCCCAAAGCTCATCTTCTCTAGTGCCATTAGTTTTTAGGGGACCAGGCAAACCTTAAACTTGTCCCCCTTAATTGGATCCCTGTGCCCCCACAATCTCTTTGAATGCCTTTCACCATGATTCTTGAATGAGATCTGAGACCACTGCTGGTACCTAACACTTCTTGGCACCTTGTCTGCTAGGTTCTTGGAAGAGGAGGTGGCTATGGAGGTGAGTGGGGATGGGAGTGGGAGGATTTCTCCCTTCACTTCCCTTTTTGTGTTTTCAAATAATGGGTTTTGAGGGGGAGGGAAAGGTTAACCAGACCATTTATTTTCCATCTCCCATCGATAAAATGTCACACAGGAGAGAGGTGGCAGAAACGCACTTTCAGGTTAATTTTTTTACAAGGAAGATTGACTTATGAACCTACTTTGTTATTCCCTTTCATTCAATTTCCCTGTACCTCCTTTTCTATGAAGTGTAACGGTAACCCATTATTATTTTTATTGTTGGCACGTGCTTTGTGAACCATAAAGTGTACGCTATAAATGGGAGCGCTTTTCTTTTTTTTTTTTTTTTGTAGTTTACGAAAAACTAATATTTTTTAAATTAATTTTTTATTTATTTTCAGCATAACAGTATTCATTCTTTTTGCACCACACCCAGTGCTCCATGCAAGCAGTGCCCTCTATGATACCCAACACCTGGTACCCCAACCTCCAAATCCCCCGCCCCTTCAAAACCCTCAGATTGTTTTTCAGAGTCCATAGTCTCTCATGATTCAGCTCCCCTTCCAATTTCCCCCACCTCCCTTCTCGTCTCTAACTCCCCATGTCCATGAAAAACTAATTTAAAAACATTCATCCACCAGAGTACCCAAAGGGCTCCCATATAAACTATCTGTCGTTACATTATGTCCCGACGTGGAGCTCGATCCCAGGATCCTGAGATAATGACCTGAACTGAAGGCAGAGGCTTTAACACACTGAGCCACCAGCCCCAATGTATTCTCTTCAGTACCAGAATTTGTAACCAATTGACAGATGAAAAAGGAGGCAGTCAAGTGAAAAAGTGAAAATCAATAGGTCTTAGACCTGCAAGAAATTTGAATTAGATGAATTCAGCTACTCAGGCACTGTTTCACATTTTCAGATCTCTGCAGAAAAGGGGTTAACCTTTTTACAGCATGTAAAAGAGAAGACTATAACACATACTATGTGTAAGCCTGTAAATATCAAAAAATATCCCATTAGTTGCTAAGACACACAGGGCCTATATTTTCTCTCAAATTCATGAATATGTAGGAGCAATAAGTGAGAAGTGAATGTATACTTTTCACTTCGAAGTCTTTTAGAAATCTAAAATATGACTTTCTATGGTTTGTGTCTCCATATTCCTTTATTGCCAGTTTGAACAAATCCACATGCTTTGATTCAAAGGTAATAAATTCCTCTTATTTGGAAACATGATGTTTATTTTTATTCTCTCACCCTTAGCAGGTGGTTTCATTTTAGCACACTTCAGAGTTATAATTTCATGCTTATTAAAAACATTTATTATGATCTACATAGATGAATGAAACTTTTATTTTATTAAATTATTTGACAAAAAATCTGTTATTTTTAAAAATGTATTTCCTTTAGGGTTATTTTAGAGCGTTCAGAGAGGATCTAGGAGTGTGGTATTATGTAGTTTTTAAGTAGGTATGAAATGGTTATTTATAGGATTGTTTCTTTAAGGCTTATGTGTATTGTCCATTATATGCTATAAAATATTTTGAAAGTAAATTTAAGGTATGTTTTACATAGTTTATTTTTTGGAAATAAATATTGAAATGACTTGTGAAATTCAGTATATTCTCAACATTAATTTATTTTGAAATTTACCAGTTGTCTACTGAACTATTATATGGCAGATATTACTTCAGACTACACTGGTAAATGAAATACTTGGCTTTGTAGAACTTTTATTTTAATGGGTGAGACAATTCAAAGCTATAAACCTTAATAAAAATTGCATAGTGCATTCAAAAAGGATGAGTACAATGGGGAAAAAGAAAAACTCGATCAGGGTGAGAAAAATCAAGGTTGCTAGGCAGGGGATGGGGAGTTAAAATTTTTAATAGGAAGATCAGGGTAGTTACAATGAAGCTGACAATTGAACAAAGGTATGGAAAGGTGATGAATTTGCGCAGAACTATCAGCAATAAGGTCACTCCAGACAAAGGAATTGGCTATCTTGAAGGCCATAAGGTTGGATCATGCCTGGCATATCTGAGGAATAGCAAGGAGGCCACTGTGAGTGACTGAAGAGTAGCAGGGAAAGAGGTCACAGAGGTTAAATGAGTGGCTAGATCATGTAAAAGCTTAGAAGTCATTGTAAAACTCTGGCTTTTATATTTGGAAACTTACTGTGTGATAGAATTTCTGCTAATAACTGAGAGTTCGATTGTCCATAAAATTTCAAGGACTCTTATTCTAGTAAGACAGAATGAAGAGAAAGAGTTCATATTTTCACATGGTGTAACAAATGCTCAGAGATGCAAGTGTAGGAAGCTATAGGATCACAGAAGAAGGCACTAAAATCACACCAATATATTTGATGACTGTGACTATATATAAATTTGTATTTTCTAGATTTTTTATAGTCATGGAATCACACTGTATATACTATTCATTGCCTGGCTTTTCTTTTCTCAGCATCATTACTTTGAGAATCTCCAATTGTAAATAGTTCATTTTGATGTTGAATAGTAATCTCTTTAATGAATAGATCATAATTTTTCTTTGCTCTATGGATGGACATTGATGAACATTTCCACTGTTTTCAATTCTTAAAAATAAAGCTGCTATGAAATTCATATACAAGTCCCTGTATGAACATAGGGCTTGTTTCTCTTGGTTAAATGCCTAGAAGTAAAATGGCTATTTTTGTAACTGCAACATATTTTGCATTTAAAAAAATTTTCAAACTATTTTCCAAAGTGGTTGTATCATGATATATGCCAACAACAGTTTAGATTTTTTGTTGCTTCTCAATCTAGCTCAGACCAAGTACAATTAGCCTTTATAATTTTAGCCATTCTAATAGATATGTAAGCATGTCTCATTATGATTTTAATTTGTATTTCTTTAATGTCTAAATGTTGAGAAATTTGTCATGTGCCTATAAGCCATCCATATACTTTTGGTGACATGTCTCTTCCATTATTTCCTTCACATGTAAAATTGGATACTCTGTTTGGTTATTAGTAAGGTTTTTTATTTTTATTCATATTTAAATAATCAGAGTAGATGTCCATTATCAGATATGTAATTTGGAAATCGCTTGTCCATCTTTACAGTTTCTCAATGGAGCTTTGATAGCTGTGTCTTTCAAGAAATATGCTACTTCTTTCCTGGTACACGGAGGTATGACTAGAACATTATCAATGTTGACCTTTGCAAAGAAAATCATGGCTTAAGATATATGTAGTCTGCAGTTGTTGGGAGTGTTCACCATCCTTGCCTCTAACTCATCTCTCACTGCCCACACATTCAGATATAGGGGAATATTGATTGACAAAATATTAATTGCCAAATAACACTAGTTAGAGAATAAGAAAAATGCAGGCACCTGATTATATAATATTACATAAATAAAATGTGTTTTTATAAGTGCTATTGGAAGTAAATTCCTCAATACTTTAATCACACAGAATGATGGAATCCTAGATTTTTTTTTCTTGTATTTACTAAGAAAATGATCATGCCTCAAGTATATTAAAATGGAATAGGGAAAATTAAAAATTGTTTTAAGATGATTTGCGTGTGTTGTGCGTATGTGAGAGAGAAAGTGAGAGAGAAAGAGAAAGAAAAAGAGAAAGGGAAAGACAGAGAGGTGGCTGCAGTGAATTGATGAGTTGGAGGATAGATTTTAAAGTTTTGTCTTTTGCTTTCTACATTTCTTTTTCCTTAGGTACAAGAGAACAATCAGTAATATCTCAGAAGCCTGCTGGTAACATCAGCAGAAAGAATTAGAGGTTCCCAGAAAATTAAGATGACATATAGTTTTCCTGACATAAGAAAATCATTTTTTGTCCCCAGCTATTTTCAATGATCTATACCCCACCTGTGTACTTGCCCAAGCACACTTCTTCCAAAAATTCCTGGGAGGTTCTTAAAAAGAAATGCAAAAACCTCACTCCTTAAGGATTTTGAGGGAACAAGGCAATGGGAAAACTAACAGTCACCACCAGACCAGGAAATAGCCTAAGCTATTGAGACAATAAATCAGTGGCAAAACTCCTAGTGCTATTTCAAAAGCAATCAAGGCCTTGCATTCCTTGTCCCAGAAAATGAGCCCAAGACCCCATCTAGTTTCTATCTGCTCTTGAAGCCTGCAGAGTCCCTTTCCCTTGTCCAACAGTTACCTCTGCTTTATTCTAACGTTGAAGTTTCTGCCCTCGGTGGAATACAAGCTTCATTCAGGTGAACATGCAATACATATTGCACAAATACATATGTGGATGTGCATGCAGCCACAACCTTATGACCAACCATACACGGAATAATAAAACTCTCCCTTCTGAGTATTCATCTTAAATACTAAATAAAAATCTCTCTCCTGTTCAAACAGTCAAGGCTTTGGAACTTATTCCCTGTGATCTCCTTGTATGTTGTAAACAAAGATTCCTTTGTTTGACAACTCCACCTGTTTCTGTGATTCACCAAAGACTGACCTCAGTTAGTTCAGTTGCTGTAATGGCTTTCACTACTCTGATTCTACCTCTGCAAGTCTCCAAATTTAACTATTTTTTCTCCCAATTCTGCATGTTCTTGGCTTTAAACTGCAACTCTGAAGAGAAGATTTGCTTGTTTAAAAAAAAAATCAAGAAAAGGTAGTAGTAGTTAACATTGTTACTTTGAACTTCCTGCCCTAAGGGGCTCTCCTGTTCTTTCTCTTTGACTTCCTGGACTAAAACGACAGAAATTTGGCAATACATCACTCCCCAATCCAGATTACTGCCAGAACAGTTTATACTCTTAGAAAAATATTAGTTTAAAAGATCACATAATTAAATACTTAAGCATGTAGTGTAATATAGTGGTTTACAAGAAATATATTTTGGTCATCTGAATATTTGGTTTTCAACCATGGCTACTGACTCACAGCTCCTAAAACTCTTGGGATTTCCTGTGATAAGGGTGAGAGAGGTGTGTTTTGTTCTGTTAATGAAGTGACCTTCAGACCTCACTCAAGGCAAGGGCTGTTTGCCTGAAGGACCAACCACTTGGTGAAAGCCTTCACAACTTTTTGCCTCCCCTTCCTCCCAATACAGGATTATCTGGGGAGGGAAGAGGATCTGGAGATTAGATCAGCAAATGACAATGATTTAGTCAGTCATGACTATGTCATGAAGCCTCCACAGAAAAGCTGAAAGGACTGGGTTCAGAAAGCTTTTAGTTTGTGAAATGTATGAAAAGGCAGGAAGAGTGGCAGTCTTACAGAAGGTAATAGAAGCTCTGTGCCCATTCTCCATACCTTGCCCTGTGCACTTCTTTATCTATCTATTGATTTAAATCTTCTATTATATCTTTTAATAAGCTGGCAAACATAAAGTAAGTATTTTTCTGAGTTTTGTGAGTCCCTGTAGCAAATTAAAAGAACGTAAGAAGTAGGCCACTGGGACCTCCAACCTGTAGTTGCTCAGTCACAAGCACAGGTAATAACCTGGGGCCTACAGTGAGACTGGCATCTGAGGTGGGGTTGGAGATAGTCTTGGAGGACTGATCCATTAACTGATGAAATCTTACACTATGTTCAGGTAGATAGTGTCAGAATTTAGTTGAATTCTTGGAGATCCTGCTGTTGTCTGAAAATTATTTGGCATTGTTGGTATGATGTCCTAAAACCCAAAAAGATATAGCTACCTCAAAATAAGAATACGGTTGACAGCTTATATATAATAAGTGAGTATTTCAGGGATTTAAAATATACCCAATAAATAATGTAAGGAAATAAGGAAAGATTTTGAAATAAAAACAAGAATAAGAACCTAGTGGTACTAATAGATTAAATATATGTAATCTAGTTGAATTAAGAATACAATGGATAGAATACGTAATGGATTCAATAGAGATAAGAAGTCACTTAAGGATATAGTCATCTGGATACCAGCAAAGCATTAAAATTATCAATATAAAAGAGGTGTAAGATGTAGGTGATGTGTGTGGAACAAAAGCTAGAGAAGAAATTAGATTTCCTTACTACTCATAGCCTGTTGACAAGTCCTTGAAGCTCCTCTGGGGACTCAGCTGCTTCCATGTGGACACATCCACTCAGGGCAAAAAGCATTCTTAGTCCACCCCCCAGGATACTGAAAATCTACTTTCACATGTAAAAATTACTTTGGAAACTTCTTTATCTCTACTCCCCACCCCTGCCCTCAAGATATACATTGGCAATCATCTCCCAAGCATATACCCACTGATACACATCAGAAGAGTCTCTTCCCTGAGTTTTTACTAAATAGTAATAAATGACCTTTCCCTAACAATAGCTAGCCCCCTCAAGGTCCTGGAAACCTTGTTTATAAAATACCTTGGAGGCTTGTGCTATCCCTAACCTCCTCCCAAATTGAAAGTATATAATCAGCCACTCTTCATGACCCTCTCTCTCTACTCCAAATAAATAAATAAATAAATATTTTTAAATAAAATAAAATAAATGACTTTTTTTAAATGAAAGAAGAAAAAGGAAAGAAATATTTGAATATTAATGTACATCTATTTCTCAAGCATAAAATAGTCAAGACACTGGATTAAAACTTACATACAAGAAAAGAAAGAAAATATTCATAACTAGAGTTGACTCTATGAATCCCAAACTAGGGCATACATACCAAAGACACACAAAAAAAATCACAAGTGTTAGAGAGAAAAAAAATAATTCATTAATAAAGAAACAAGAATCAGACTGACAGAATTTTTTTAAATAACATCAGATATAAAAAAGAATGAAGTAATAGCTTTATTATCTTGAAAAAAAATCACAAATGGAAACATTTAGATCCTTATAAAATGTCATTGGCATAGGAAGGCATAATAAAAAAAATATTTTCAGGAATACAGATCACAGATAATTTGCCTTAATTTGTGTAGGCAGCACTTAAATACTAATATTATTTTAACAGTTAAAATATACTCTATGATCTTTGAGGTTGGGGAAAAGAGGATGACCAAGTCATCTTGAAATAATTCAGTTTTATGAAAAAAGTAAAAAGATCAAAAAAAAGGCTTGTAGAAAAGAGAGATAAAACATATGCATAATAAAAATAAATAAATAAATAAACAGCTGGAGTGCCTGGGTGACTTAGTCGGTTCAAGTGTCTGCCTTCAGCTCAGGTGATGATCCCAGGGTCCTGGTATTGAGCCCTGCATCAGGCTCCCTGCTCAGTGGAGAGTCTGCTTCTCCCTCCCATTGAGAAAAAAAATTTGACTTATTTATTTGAGAGAGATAATCTTTAAATTTTACTTATTTATTTGAGAGAGAGTGAGAAAAGAAAAACATGCACACAGCAGAGGGAATAACAGAGGGAGAGGGAGAAGCACGCCTCTGAGCAGGGAACCCCCTGCGGGGCTCTATCCCAGGACCCGGGTATTATGACCTGAGCTATAGGTAGACACTTAACTCAGGTACCCCAATAAATACAATCTTTTAAAAAAAATAAATAATAATAAAAATAAATAATATTTCAGATAGTATGATTTTTTTAATGTGAGACTTGGTATAAAAACAGGATGACATACTTGTCTAATTATAGCAAAGACTTTGATAAGTTTAGATGCAGTAGTACATAAAAAATTTAACTTCTTTCATTAACTGATAATTTAATTAGATTAAATTAAGAGACATCAAAATTTAGAGAATCTAATAGTCCTGATCTATTAATAAATGTAGCCATCCTGACCCCAAAACAAGAGTCTTCAGTAAGTATATAAGCATAAGTTGAACATTTACACAAACAGGCCATTATTTAGGCCAGAAGTATATGCCAATAAATTCCTAGAGTTAAATATCAGGCTATATTTTCCAAGAATAAGGCAATAAAATTAGAAAACAATGACCAAAATATTAAATTCATATAATTGGAAGTTAACTTCATACCTAAAAAGAAATAATACAGCTAATTCAGAAATTTTTAGAATTACAGTACTTTGGTAATATCAACTCTCAAAATGAGTAACGGACAGGTGGGGCTAGCAAGAGACTCGTGGGAGGATTAAATCATGGGCCCCTGTATCTCAGGTGCAGTAGAAGCAGTGGATTTGGAATTTCAGTTTTTCCACAACGTTCCACCACAAGCTGGTTAGAACTGTGCAAAAGCAGGAAGGGAAGCCCCAGTAAAGTGGACTGGGGATGCCAGAAGGGGAGGCTGGAAGGGGGCGCCTGCTGCTCAGTGCCCATTACAGACCCCACATTGCAATCCCCCACAGGACAGACTCACCAATTTTAGGCCCCACAGGGGAAGCTGGAGGTTCATCTCCTGACTTTTTGTAGGATCTTTGCAGCTCAGCTGGTGAGAATTCTCCATCACCCTGCCTTTCTCCAAGGGACTTTTCCTCAAGCACCCTTCCCAACTTCTTCCTCCTCCATGAAATAATGTTCCTCTCCTTTGTTTCTCGCACTTGCCTGTGATGGGACCTTAGCTTGCTCAGCCCAGACTGCCATTCTCTGCTCTTCCCAATTAAACCCATGCTGCTGGTCAAATAACTGGCAGATTGAGTTTAAGGCCAATTGAACTATTAAATTCAAGAACTTGCAAGGAACAAAATCAATATGCACAAATTAGTGGCACTCCTAGGTGCTCCGAAGGAACCATCAGAAAGAGACTGCGGAAAACGATCTCATTTACACCTGCATCCAAGACAGCAAGATACCTGGGAGGCCCCTGAACCAAGAAGGTGACAGACCTGTCCTCTGACAGCCCTGCAACAATGACGACAGACAGGGAGGGGTACACACAGAGATGGGGAGGCACTGTGCTCAGGGAAGAACCCACACTGGGAAAATACCTACTCTCCCCAAAACCGTCTACAGAGTCCTCACTCTGGCTCCCGAATTTCCGGACTCGGTGCAAGCCTGGAGTGGGTGTGGACACGGGAAGGACCCCGCAGGGCTGAGGTGGGGAGAGCACAAGCACCGAAGCAGGGGGACGCTCCCTGACTGCAGACCATCTGAGGAGCCCAAGGAACCTAATCCGCGAGCACACAAACACAGATGAGGACCTAGGAGCACCCGAGCCCAGAAAGGGGGGACCCCACAGCCCCGCGCACAGCACAGCAGGAGGCCACGTCTCCTCACACAAAACGACGGAAGCCCCAGTGTCTACACAGGGCGCCCTTCCTCTGTGGGGTCCTGAGACCACGAACCCCTTGACAGTGCACTCAGGCGGCTTCTCCTCAGCTCCTCCAGCATCTGGTCCTTAGGAGGTTGGACTGCTGCCAGCGTGGGCGCGTCCTCCACAACGGGTCCGGTCAGTGTGGATGCAGAGCCACACCCTCCTCAGCTTGTCCTGTCAGGGTGGGAGGCGCCCCACATTCTCCAGAAGTCTCCACAGTGGGTCCTGAAGAGGCGGGGCTCTGGTCCCAGCTGTGGCTGTGCAGCCTTGGCTCAGGGCGGAGCTGGGGTCTGGCGCCCTCTGCAGGCGGTGCAAGGCAGTGCAGGACTGTGGGAGCTCACCCTTCAGTGGAAGGTCCTGCTCCCTCCTGGGGTCCAGCTGATGCCATTTCATTCCGGAAATTCAAGCTGCATGGAGCCCAATACCCCCCAACTTCCCCCCAAATAGCTAAGGAACAATGAATTGGAAACAATGTGGAATTACAACAGTCCTTGACCCAAACAGTGTCACTGAACATGGCCCTGATGCAGACCCACACTCTGACCTCAACTTGGTCTCAAGCCTGGACCCTACCCTAATCCAAGACCCTAACCCTAGCCCCCAACCCAAACAATGTTCACAAGAATCAAAAGGTAGAAACTGCAAATATCCATCAATGGCAAGTGCCTAAGCAAAGTGTGGTGAAGCATTTGAATTTGGGTACAGGTTCAGGTTTTAGTCAGAGTTCTAGATCAGGCTTTGGGTTTAGTGTTAGGGTGAGGGTTTAGAGTGAAGGACAAGGGAACAGAGTTATAGTTTAGGGCTTTAAGTTTATGATTTAGGCTTTAAGACTCAGGGCTTATGGGATAAAGTTCAAGGTCAAATTTGGGGTTTGACTTCATGCTGAGATTTGGGTTCAGGTTTCATGACTTGGAGGTCTGGTTTAGGGTTTGGGTTTGTGGTTCAGGGCTTGGATCCAGGGCTCAGGTACAGGCTTTGGGTTCCATTCCAGGTTTGGGATTCAGGGTTCTAGTTTGGGCTTTAAGGTCAGCTTAGGTTTCAGCGTTGGTAGGGTTTAAGGTTAGGTTTAGGGATGACACATTTTCTTCAGTTGTCATCATGGACAAAATAATTCTATCTGAAGTTTCTAAGTCAGAAATGTATTTCATCTGGGGGCGCCTGGGTGGCTCCGTGTGTTAAGCCTCTGCCTTGGGCTCAGGTCATGATCTCAGGGTCCTGGGATCGAGCCCTTCATCAGGCTCTCTGCTTGACGGGGAGCCTGCTTCCCCATCTTTCTCTCTGCCTGCCTCTCTGCCTACTTGTGATCTCTGTCTGTCAAATAAATAGAATTAGTAAAAGCTATTATATGATCTTTTACAAACCATTTCCTATCTTTGCATTCTCATGTGCCAAGAGAGACAGGGGTTATTTAAAACCCTGAAGAGAGTGCTCTTGCTTTTAAATTGCCTGTAACCTTCGTGTAATAGATTTATGATTGATGATAGATTTAGTTAAAATATAACTATTTAAAATATTTACTCTCAGTAAATGATTTCAACCTATGCTCATTTAAGTAACTTGGTGCATAATCCCTTTTCTATTAAACCATAGTGCAAGGACCAATGCCGCGTTTCTGAGAGAACCCCAAGCTATTTTTCTAGAATGGCTGTATGCTATATATGGCGTCCTGTTTTCACTCCCTTTGTGGAGCACCTACCCTGGAGGTCATGTAATAACCAATGACCAAAAAAACAAACAAGAAACCCAAACATCCAGGTCGAAGTGCCATCCCTGCCTGGAGTGGAGGAGACTGCTCAGACAGATCCCAGGCAGGCATCTCAGCCCAGGCCTGTGCTGGGGAAGCTGGTTCCTGGCTTTGGGCGCAATCTGGAAGCCAGCAAACTGACCCAAGAGTGCAGCTGGCGTTTAGGACTGATGATCTTTTCGCAGCCAGGCTGCGCGTGGACACCCGCTCAGGGAGCCAGGCTAGGAGGCTGCCCAGGGCAGGCGCTGGCAATGCAGCAGCATGCCAGGGCTTAGCCCCGCACCCCAGCATGGGCTCCGGCCTCAGAAGTGAGGGGGCGGGGCCAGCGCAGAGAAGGGTCTTTGCTAATTTCCAAAGCTGGAAGTGAGCTCTCAGAGGACTCAGGAGGGAGGGGGGCGGGGGCGGCCGGGAGAGGGGCTTTGCTAATTGCCCAGGCGGGAAGGAGGGGCGCGCAGCGCCAGTGTGCTGTGCTGCAGCCCATTTGGGACTGCAGGACCCACCATACTCGCTGCCCCTGCACTCCCATGCTCCAGCCTAGCCCCTGAGGCCGCGGTGTCCTGTTCCCGTTCCCGCCGCCTGCTGCCCCTCCCCGACCCATGGCTTCTCTGGAGGACCCTCTGCTCACAGGTAAAGTGACACCACGACACGCCCTCACCTGAAGCAGAAAACGCAGTCCAGGAGCTGGGCGCAGCCTCCCGCCAACCCCAGGGCACCAGGACCACCCCAGACGCTGCGCCACACCCTGTCCGCAGGGGGTCAGGCCGGGACAGCGCCACAGGAGGTACCCCCCCCCTGCCAGCGGGCAGGCTAGCCCCCATAGTTCTGCACCCCCACGCGCTTTTCAGAGCCTCCTGCCATTCCCAGGGCACCCAGAACCCAGAGAGTGAGGCCTTGGGTGTTCTCTAGTGACAGATTCAAGGCAATTTTTCGACTTTGGGACTCAGAGTTAACATAGTTTTCATTTGTGATTATTATTTTTGTGTGGGGGCCGTCGCTTTTCTTTTGACCTATGCTTGTTTTCACTCCCGGTTCTGAAGAAGCCCCTAAATCCTAACCCTTTGAGGACTCCGAAAGCTCTCAGAGCAGCAGTGCTGGGGGACAGTGTGGACACATGGTTTGGTTTCTCCTCTGGCCTGCTTCTGTGGCAGCCCCGCTCTGTCCTCCTCAGACTTCAGAGCAATATCTGAACAAGTGGAGAAGCAACCAGGGGGTCAGGAAGGTGGCCACCGAAGAGTGACTTCTCTGGAGGGTGGCTGAGCTAGCAAGTGAGCATGTTAGTCCAGCTCTGCCTGCATTCAGTATGGAGCTGAACAGGGGCCAGGGAAGGGGAGGAGGAGCAGAGAGCAGGGACAAAGGGACCAAAGAGGAGATTCAGATGAAGGGAAGTAATGGGGAGGAAAGAGAAGAAACTCTAGAAGACAGGTATGTAGAAAGGAAAAGGGATGAAGTGGGCATTGGGAAAGGGCACCACCAGGGAAGGAGAGAGGGGAAGAAAAGAGGGAGGAAAGAGGAAAGGGGAAAGGGAGAAGGGAGGAGTCAGCATGCCAGGGCTCCCCCTGCATCTGAAGAAGAGGTGGCTGGTCCAGCTTGTCAAACAGGGTGCTCACTCTTTGGCCCCAGTTTCTGCTCCCAGTGCTACTGGGCTTTGCAAGGAAGGCAGGCTGTCCCTTGGGACCTACTGGAGCCCACTGGAGCCCACAGGAGGGTGGGAGAGGTAAGATGCCACCAGGTCCTGTCCTGAGCTGCTCCCAGCCACCAGCCTCACCACATGGTGCAAGAGGGACCCCAGAACAAAGGACGGACACAGGCCAGCATGTCTGCTGGTGGCCCTGGGCACTTAGCTCATCGCAGTGAACCACACGGCCTCCTCAACCCACGCTTTCAAAGCCTCCTTCTTCGCTTCTGGCTTTCATGTCTGTAGGAACATGAGCCAGATCTAACTCATCTCCGACAGACAATTCTGACTCACCCCGTGTCAGATTTTTATGAGTGGCTGTGATAGAGTAAGATAGCAATGCTCCAACAAACGGACTGTTTCCTCCCACTTGACCTCAACAGTCTTATACATTTTCTTAGCGAAAACATCTTGTCTCCTTCCATTAAGCTCATAACGTGGTCTAATAGTATACATGCGCCTTCCTTAGATGCGAAGCGATACAGAGGTCCTTTTTTTTTTTTAATTTTACAAGGTAAAGTCAGTGAACACATCCAACTTGACGAATACGTCTCTAAAATGTCAATCCAGGCAAAGCTTTTTCTGCCTACAGTTTCGAGCCTACGTGGTGACATTTTTAAAATGCTTTCAGTCCCTCAGTGAGGCTCTTAGAAGCTAGCCAGGGCTTACTACGTGCCAGGCACTGTGTCAGGTGTTGGAGCTAAAGGGAAGGAGAGCTTGGAGGCTGGCTGGGGAGGGACATCCATGACACAAGCACAGCTAGAAACGGAGGCCAGTGCTAGAAAAGAGAGAGCAGGCTGCATGGAGAGTGTGTACCATGGGGCTTGTGAGCTCACGAATAAGTGGGAGTAACTGGAGTGGGGAGATGGGGGAGAGAAGAGGGTCTTCCCATCAATGGGAATCACCTGTGCTTGGAGGCAGGTGCCATGAGAGGTCTCCACAGGAAGAAGGAGGCAGTGTGGTTGAAGGGCAGAGAGATGGGGCAGAACAGGCATCAGTCAGTTGGAGGGGTATGAATAGACTGATGGGAGGATTATGGGTGCCTTTGGAGGACTGAGAATTTGTTAGAAGATCAGTGCAGATTTCTATGGAGACAAATGCCAGGAACTGATAGGTCTTTGAAAGGTCACTCTGGCTGCCTTTTGGCAAAGGGGTTGGTAAAAGGCACTTGCAGGTGTGAACACACCAGGTGGGAGGTGAGTGCAGGAAATCGGGTGAGGGAGCATGGGAACTTGGTCCCGGGGTATATAAGGGAGAATAGCCTTTAAGGAGTTCCACAAATTGGCACCAGCTGTGGCTTCATTACAGAGCTGGAAGGGGGAGGTGGGTGTGTCCTGGAGGTTACAGAAATTACATGAGAAAGGGAAGTCTTTTTAGATCTCTTTTTCAACTAGAGGAACTCTCACCTTATTGATAGAATTCCAGAGTGGGAACCAATGATATGAGGACATCTTTGAAATGTCTGAATATGTTCTTCGACATCTTTGCAAGTGACGAGGAGACCTTGACCTTAGGAGGCCTTGGCCCTCTTTGTAGCCAGAAAGATTTCACCTACAGATTTGGGTTCTCCCTTTTAAAGTCAAGGAGTCAGTCCTTCCAAAGGACACCTCCTATCATTTTACCCTCTCATCATACCTCACGTGCTGGCATCTCCAAGACCCTCTGTTCCAGGTTGAGAGTATCCACTTTGGCCGGGCTGGTCTTGCCAAGAACACCACAACAGGAAATCTAGAGCCTATAGTGCTATTAATAACATCATCTAAGACTGTGTTTGCTACCCTCTTGGCCTCTTCCCACCATGACTCACTGAAGCTTTTTACACATTGTATCCATTATGCTATAGTTCCCAAAGCTCATCTTCTCTAGTGCCATTAGTTTTTAGGGGACCAGGCAAACCTTAAACTTGTCCCCCTTAATTGGATCCCTGTGCCCCCACAATCTCTTTGAATGCCTTTCACCATGATTCTTGAATGAGATCTGAGACCACTGCTGGTACCTAACACTTCTTGGCACCTTGTCTGCTAGGTTCTTGGAAGAGGAGGTGGCTATGGAGGTGAGTGGGGATGGGAGTGGGAGGATTTCTCCCTTCACTTCCCTTTTTGTGTTTTCAAATAATGGGTTTTGAGGGGGAGGGAAAGGTTAACCAGACCATTTATTTTCCATCTCCCATCGATAAAATGTCACACAGGAGAGAGGTGGCAGAAACGCACTTTCAGGTTAATTTTTTTACAAGGAAGATTGACTTATGAACCTACTTTGTTATTCCCTTTCATTCAATTTCCCTGTACCTCCTTTTCTATGAAGTGTAACGGTAACCCATTATTATTTTTATTGTTGGCACGTGCTTTGTGAACCATAAAGTGTACGCTATAAATGGGAGCGCTTTTCTTTTTTTTTTTTTTTTTGTAGTTTACGAAAAACTAATATTTTTTAAATTAATTTTTTATTTATTTTCAGCATAACAGTATTCATTCTTTTTGCACCACACCCAGTGCTCCATGCAAGCAGTGCCCTCTATGATACCCAACACCTGGTACCCCAACCTCCAAATCCCCCGCCCCTTCAAAACCCTCAGATTGTTTTTCAGAGTCCATAGTCTCTCATGATTCAGCTCCCCTTCCAATTTCCCCCACCTCCCTTCTCGTCTCTAACTCCCCATGTCCATGAAAAACTAATTTAAAAACATTCATCCACCAGAGTACCCAAAGGGCTCCCATATAAACTATCTGTCGTTACATTATGTCCCGACGTGGAGCTCGATCCCAGGATCCTGAGATAATGACCTGAACTGAAGGCAGAGGCTTTAACACACTGAGCCACCAGCCCCAATGTATTCTCTTCAGTACCAGAATTTGTAACCAATTGACAGATGAAAAAGGAGGCAGTCAAGTGAAAATCAATAGGTCTTAGACCTGCAAGAAATTTGAATTAGATGAATTCAGCTACTCAGGCACTGTTTCACATTTTCAGATCTCTGCAGAAAAGGGGTTAACCTTTTTACAGCATGTAAAAGAGAAGACTATAACACATACTATGTGTAAGCATGTAAATATCAAAAAATATCCCATTAGTTGCTAAGACACACAGGGCCTATATTTTCTCTCAAATTCATGAATATGTAGGAGCAATAAGTGAGAAGTGAATGTATACTTTTCACTTCGAAGTCTTTTAGAAATCTAAAATATGACTTTCTATGGTTTGTGTCTCCATATTCCTTTATTGCCAGTTTGAACAAATCCACATGCTTTGATTCAAAGGTAATAAATTCCTCTTATTTGGAAACATGATGTTTATTTTTATTCTCTCACCCTTAGCAGGTGGTTTCATTTTAGCACACTTCAGAGTTATAATTTCATGCTTATTAAAAACATTTATTATGATCTACATAGATGAATGAAACTTTTATTTTATTAAATTATTTGACAAAAAATCTGTTATTTTTAAAAATGTATTTCCTTTAGGGTTATTTTAGAGCGTTCAGAGAGGATCTAGGAGTGTGGTATTATGTAGTTTTTAAGTAGGTATGAAATGGTTATTTATAGGATTGTTTCTTTAAGGCTTATGTATATTGTCCATTATATGCTATAAAATATTTCGAAAGTAAATTTAAGGTATGTTTTACATAGTTTATTTTTTGGAAATAAATATTGAAATGACTTGTGAAATTCAGTATATTCTCAACATTAATTTATTTTGAAATTTACCAGTTGTCTACTGAACTATTATATGGCAGATATTACTTCAGACTACACTGGTAAATGAAATACTTGGCTTTGTAGAACTTTTATTTTAATGGGTGAGACAATTCAAATCTATAAACCTTAATAAAAATTGCATAGTGCATTCAAAAAGGATGAGTACAATGGGGAAAAAGAAAAACTCGATCAGGGTGAGAAAAATCAAGGTTGCTAGGCAGGGGATGGGGAGTTAAAATTTTTAATAGGAAGATCAGGGTAGTTACAATGAAGCTGACAATTGAACAAAGGTATGGAAAGGTGATGAATTTGCGCAGAACTATCAGCAATAAGGTCACTCCAGACAAAGGAATTGGCTATCTTGAAGGCCATAAGGTTGGATCATGCCTGGCATATCTGAGGAATAGCAAGGAGGCCACTGTGAGTGACTGAAGAGTAGCAGGGAAAGAGGTCACAGAGGTTAAATGAGTGGCTAGATCATGTAAAAGCTTAGAAGTCATTGTAAAACTCTGGCTTTTATATTTGGAAACTTACTGTGTGATAGAATTTCTGCTAATAACTGAGAGTTCGATTGTCCATAAAATTTCAAGGACTCTTATTCTAGTAAGACAGAATGAAGAGAAAGAGTTCATATTTTCACATGGTGTAACAAATGCTCAGAGATGCAAGTGTAGGAAGCTATAGGATCACAGAAGAAGGCACTAAAATCACACCAATATATTTGATGACTGTGACTATATATAAATTTGTATTTTCTAGATTTTTTATAGTCATGGAATCACACTGTATATACTATTCATTGCCTGGCTTTTCTTTTCTCAGCATCATTACTTTGAGAATCTCCAATTGTAAATAGTTCATTTTGATGTTGAATAGTAATCTCTTTAATGAATAGATCATAATTTTTCTTTGCTCTATGGATGGACATTGATGAACATTTCCACTGTTTTCAATTCTTAAAAATAAAGCTGCTATGAAATTCATATACAAGTCCCTGTATGAACATAGGGCTTGTTTCTCTTGGTTAAATGCCTAGAAGTAAAATGGCTATTTTTGTAACTGCAACATATTTTGCATTTAAAAAAATTTTCAAACTATTTTCCAAAGTGGTTGTATCATGATATATGCCAACAACAGTTTAGATTTTTTGTTGCTTCTCAATCTAGCTCAGACCAAGTACAATTAGCCTTTATAATTTTAGCCATTCTAATAGATATGTAAGCATGTCTCATTATGATTTTAATTTGTATTTCTTTAATGTCTAAATGTTGAGAAATTTGTCATGTGCCTATAAGCCATCCATATACTTTTGGTGACATGTCTCTTCCATTATTTCCTTCACATGTAAAATTGGATACTCTGTTTGGTTATTAGTAAGGTTTTTTTATTTTTATTCATATTTAAATAATCAGAGTAGATGTCCATTATCAGATATGTAATTTGGAAATCGCTTGTCCATCTTTACAGTTTCTCAATGGAGCTTTGATAGCTGTGTCTTTCAAGAAATATGCTACTTCTTTCCTGGTACACGGAGGTATGACTAGAACATTATCAATGTTGACCTTTGCAAAGAAAATCATGGCTTAAGATATATGTAGTCTGCAGTTGTTGGGAGTGTTCACCATCCTTGCCTCTAACTCATCTCTCACTGCCCACACATTCAGGTATAGGGGAATATTGATTGACAAAATATTAATTGCCAAATAACACTAGTTAGAGAATAAGAAAAATGCAGGCACCTGATTATATAATATTACATAAATAAAATGTGTTTTTATAAGTGCTATTGGAAGGAAATTCCTCAATACTTTAATCACACAGAATGATGGAATCCTAGATTTTTTTTTCTTGTATTTACTAAGAAAATGATCATGCCTCAAGTATATTAAAATGGAATAGGGAAAATTAAAAATTGTTTTAAGATGATTTGCGTGTGTTGTGCGTATGTGAGAGAGAAAGTGAGAGAGAAAGAGAAAGAAAAAGAGAAAGGGAAAGACAGAGAGGTGGCTGCAGTGAATTGATGAGTTGGAGGATAGATTTTAAAGTTTTGTCTTTTGCTTTCTACATTTCTTTTTCCTTAGGTACAAGAGAACAATCAGTAATATCTCAGAAGCCTGCTGGTGACATCAGCAGAAAGAATTAGAGGTTCCCAGAAAATTAAGATGACATATAGTTTTCCTGACATAAGAAAATCATTTTTTGTCCCCAGCTATTTTCAATGATCTATACCCCACCTGTGTACTTGCCCAAGCACACTTCTTCCAAAACTTCCTGGGAGGTTCTTACAAAGAAATGCAAAAACCTCACTCCTTAAGGATTTTGAGGGAACAAGGCAATGGGAAAACTAACAGTCACCACCAGACCAGGAAATAGCCTAAGCTATTGAGACAATAAATCAGTGGTAAAACTCCTAGTGCTATTTCAAAAGCAATCAAGGCCTTGCATTCCTTGTCCCAGAAAATGAGCCCAAGACCCCATCTAGTTTCTATCTGCTCTTGAAGCCTGCAGAGTCCCTTTCCCTTGTCCAACAGTTACCTCTGCTTTATTCTAACGTTGAAGTTTCTGCCCTCGGTGGAATACAAGCTTCATTCAGGTGAACATGCAATACATATTGCACAAATACATATGTGGATGTGCATGCATCCACAACCTTATGACCAACCATACACGGAATAATAAAACTCTCCCTTCTGAGTATTCATCTTAAATACTAAATAAAAATCTCTCTCCTGTTCAAACAGTCAAGGCTTTGGAACTTATTCCCTGTGATCTCCTTGTATGTTGTAAACAAAGATTCCTTTGTTTGACAACTCCACCTGTTTCTGTGATTCACCAAAGACTGACCTCAGTTAGTTCAGTTGCTGTAATGGCTTTCACTACTCTGATTCTACCTCTGCAAGTCTCCAAATTTAACTATTTTTTCTCCCAATTCTGCATGTTCTTGGCTTTAAACTGCAACTCTGAAGAGAAGATTTGCTTGTTTAAAAAAAAAATCAAGAAAAGGTAGTAGTAGTTAACATTGTTACTTTGAACTTCCTGCCCTAAGGGGCTCTCCTGTTCTTTCTCTTTGACTTCCTGGACTAAAACGACAGAAATTTGGCAATACATCACTCCCCAATCCAGATTACTGCCAGAACAGTTTATACTCTTAGAAAAATATTAGTTTAAAAGATCACATAATTAAATACTTAAGCATGTAGTGTAATATAGTGGTTTACAAGAAATATATTTTGGTCATCTGAATATTTGGTTTTCAACCATGGCTACTGACTCACAGCTCCTAAAACTCTTGGGATTTCCTGTGATAAGGGTGAGAGAGGTGTGTTTTGTTCTGTTAATGAAGTGACCTTCAGACCTCACTCAAGGCAAGGGCTGTTTGCCTGAAGGACCAACCACTTGGTGAAAGCCTTCACAACTTTTTGCCTCCCCTTCCTCCCAATACAGGATTATCTGGGGAGGGAAGAGGATCTGGAGATTAGATCAGCAAATGACAATGATTTAGTCAGTCATGACTATGTCATGAAGCCTCCACAGAAAAGCTGAAAGGACTGGGTTCAGAAAGCTTTTAGTTTGTGAAATGTATGAAAAGGCAGGAAGAGTGGCAGTCTTACAGAAGGTAATAGAAGCTCTGTGCCCATTCTCCATACCTTGCCCTGTGCACTTCTTTATCTATCTATTGATTTAAATCTTCTATTATATCTTTTAATAAGCTGGCAAACATAAAGTAAGTATTTTTCTGAGTTTTGTGAGTCCCTGTAGCAAATTAAAAGAACGTAAGAAGTAGGCCACTGGGACCTCCAACCTGTAGTTGCTCAGTCACAAGCACAGGTAATAACCTGGGGCCTACAGTGAGACTGGCATCTGAGGTGGGGTTGGAGATAGTCTTGGAGGACTGATCCATTAACTGATGAAATCTTACACTATGTTCAGGTAGATAGTGTCAGAATTTAGTTGAATTCTTGGAGATCCTGCTGTTGTCTGAAAATTATTTGGCATTGTTGGTATGATGTCCTAAAACCCAAAAAGATATAGCTACCTCAAAATAAGAATACGGTTGACAGCTTATATATAATAAGTGAGTATTTCAGGGATTTAAAATATACCCAATAAATAATGTAAGGAAATAAGGAAAGATTTTGAAATAAAAACAAGAATAAGAACCTAGTGGTACTAATAGATTAAATATATGTAATCTAGTTGAATTAAGAATACAATGGATAGAATACGTAATGGATTCAATAGAGATAAGAAGTCACTTAAGGATATAGTCATCTGGATACCAGCAAAGCATTAAAATTATCAATATAAAAGAGGTGTAAGATGTAGGTGATGTGTGTGGAACAAAAGCTAGAGAAGAAATTAGATTTCCTTACTACTCATAGCCTGTTGACAAGTCCTTGAAGCTCCTCTGGGGACTCAGCTGCTTCCATGTGGACACATCCACTCAGGGCAAAAAGCATTCTTAGTCCACCCCCCAGGATACTGAAAATCTACTTTCACATGTAAAAATTACTTTGGAAACTTCTTTATCTCTACTCCCCACCCCTGCCCTCAAGATATACATTGGCAATCATCTCCCAAGCATATACCCACTGATACACATCAGAAGAGTCTCTTCCCTGAGTTTTTACTAAATAGTAATAAATGACCTTTCCCTAACAATAGCTAGCCCCCTCAAGGTCCTGGAAACCTTGTTTATAAAATACCTTGGAGGCTTGTGCTATCCCTAACCTCCTCCCAAATTGAAAGTATATAATCAGCCACTCTTCATGACCCTCTCTCTCTACTCCAAATAAATAAATAAATAAATATTTTTAAATAAAATAAAATAAATGACTTTTTTTAAATGAAAGAAGAAAAAGGAAAGAAATATTTGAATATTAATGTACATCTATTTCTCAAGCATAAAATAGTCAAGACACTGGATTAAAACTTACATACAAGAAAAGAAAGAAAATATTCATAACTAGAGTTGACTCTATGAATCCCAAACTAGGGCATACATACCAAAGACACACAAAAAAAATCACAAGTGTTAGAGAGAAAAAAAATAATTCATTAATAAAGAAACAAGAATCAGACTGACAGAATTTTTTTAAATAACATCAGATATAAAAAAGAATGAAGTAATAGCTTTATTATCTTGAAAAAAAATCACAAATGGAAACATTTAGATCCTTATAAAATGTCATTGGCATAGGAAGGCATAATAAAAAAAATATTTTCAGGAATACAGATCACAGATAATTTGCCTTAATTTGTGTAGGCAGCACTTAAATACTAATATTATTTTAACAGTTAAAATATACTCTATGATCTTTGAGGTTGGGGAAAAGAGGATGACCAAGTCATCTTGAAATAATTCAGTTTTATGAAAAAAGTAAAAAGATCAAAAAAAAGGCTTGTAGAAAAGAGAGATAAAACATATGCATAATAAAAATAAATAAATAAATAAACAGCTGGAGTGCCTGGGTGACTTAGTCGGTTCAAGTGTCTGCCTTCAGCTCAGGTGATGATCCCAGGGTCCTGGTATTGAGCCCTGCATCAGGCTCCCTGCTCAGTGGAGAGTCTGCTTCTCCCTCCCATTGAGAAAAAAAATTTGACTTATTTATTTGAGAGAGATAATCTTTAAATTTTACTTATTTATTTGAGAGAGAGTGAGAAAAGAAAAACATGCACACAGCAGAGGGAATAACAGAGGTACCCTAATAAATACAATCTTTTAAAAAAAATAAATAATAATAAAAATAAATAATATTTCAGATAGTATGATTTTTTTAATGTAAGACTTGGTATAAAAACAGGATGACATACTTGTCTAATTATAGCAAAGACTTTGATAAGTTTAGATGCAGTAGTACATAAAAAATTTAACTTCTTTCATTAACTGATAATTTAATTAGATTAAATTAAGAGACATCAAAATTTAGAGAATCTAATAGTCCTGATCTATTAATAAATGTAGCCATCCTAACCCCAAAACAAGAGTCTTCAGTAAGTATATAAGCATAAGTTGAACATTTACACAAACAGGCCATTATTTAGGCCAGAAGTATATGCCAATAAATTCCTAGAGTTAAATATCAGGCTATATTTTCCAAGAATAAGGCAATAAAATTAGAAAACAATGACCAAAATATTAAATTCATATAATTGGAAGTTAACTTCATACCTAAAAAGAAATAATACAGCTAATTCAGAAATTTTTAGAATTACAGTACTTTGGTAATATCAACTCTCAAAATGAGTAACGGACAGGTGGGGCTAGCAAGAGACTCGTGGGAGGATTAAATCATGGGCCCCTGTATCTCAGGTGCAGTAGAAGCAGTGGATTTGGAATTTCAGTTTTTCCACAACGTTCCACCACAAGCTGGTTAGAACTGTGCAAAAGCAGGAAGGGAAGCCCCAGTAAAGTGGACTGGGGATGCCAGAAGGGGAGGCTGGAAGGGGGCGCCTGCTGCTCAGTGCCCATTACAGACCCCACATTGCAATCCCCCACAGGACAGACTCACCAATTTTAGGCCCCACAGGGGAAGCTGGAGGTTCATCTCCTGACTTTTTGTAGGATCTTTGCAGCTCAGCTGGTGAGAATTCTCCATCACCCTGCCTTTCTCCAAGGGACTTTTCCTCAAGCACCCTTCCCAACTTCTTCCTCCTCCATGAAATAATGTTCCTCTCCTTTGTTTCTCGCACTTGCCTGTGATGGGACCTTAGCTTGCTCAGCCCAGACTGCCATTCTCTGCTCTTCCCAATTAAACCCATGCTGCTGGTCAAATAACTGGCAGATTGAGTTTAAGGCCAATTGAACTAATAAATTCAAGAACTTGCAAGGAACAAAATCAATATGCACAAATTAGTGGCACTCCTAGGTGCTCCGAAGGAACCATCAGAAAGAGACTGCGGAAAACGATCTCATTTACACCTGCATCCAAGACAGCAAGATACCTGGGAGGCCCCTGAACCAAGAAGGTGACAGACCTGTCCTCTGACAGCCCTGCAACAATGACGACAGACAGGGAGGGGTACACACAGAGATGGGGAGGCACTGTGCTCAGGGAAGAACCCACACTGGGAAAATACCTACTCTCCCCAAAACCGTCTACAGAGTCCTCACTCTGGCTCCCGAATTTCCGGACTCGGTGCAAGCCTGGAGTGGGTGTGGACACGGGAAGGACCCCGCAGGGCTGAGGTGGGGAGAGCACAAGCACCGAAGCAGGGGGACGCTCCCTGACTGCAGACCATCTGAGGAGCCCCAGGAACCGAATCCGCGAGCACACAAACACAGATGAGGACCTAGGAGCACCCGAGCCCAGAAAGGGGGGACCCCACAGCCCCGCGCACAGCACAGCAGGAGTCCACGTCTCCTCACACAAAACGACGGAAGCCCCAGTGTCTACACAGGGCGCCCTTCCTCTGTGGGGTCCTGAGACCACGAACCCCTTGACAGTGCACTCAGGCGGCTTCTCCTCAGCTCCTCCAGCATCTGGTCCTTAGGAGGTTGGACTGCTGCCAGTGTGGGCGCGTCCTCCACAACGGGTCCGGTCAGTGTGGATGCAGAGCCACACCCTCCTCAGCTTGTCCTGTCAGGGTGGGAGGCGCCCCACATTCTCCAGAAGTCTCCACAGTGGGTCCTGAAGAGGCGGGGCTCTGGTCCCAGCTGTGGCTGTGCAGCCTTAGCTCAGGGCGGAGCTGGGGTCTGGCGCCCTCTGCAGGCGGTGCAAGGCAGTGCAGGACTGTGGGAGCTCACCCTTCAGTGGAAGGTCCTGCTCCCTCCTGGGGTCCAGCTGATGCCATTTCATTCCGGAAATTCAAGCTGCATGGAGCCCAATACCCCCCAACTTCCCCCCAAATAGCTAAGGAACAATGAATTGGAAACAATGTGGAATTACAACAGTCCTTGACCCAAACAGTGTCACTGAACATGGCCCTGATGCAGACCCACACTCTGACCTCAACTTGGTCTCAAGCCTGGACCCTACCCTAATCCAAGACCCTAACCCTAGCCCCCAACCCAAACAATGTTCACAAGAATCAAAAGGTAGAAACTGCAAATATCCATCAATGGCAAGTGCATAAGCAAAGTGTGGTGAAGCATTTGAATTTGGGTACAGGTTCAGGTTTTAGTCAGAGTTCTAGATCAGGCTTTGGGTTTAGTGTTAGGGTGAGGGTTTAGAGTGAAGGACAAGGGAACAGAGTTATAGTTTAGGGCTTTAAGTTTATGATTTAGGCTTTAAGACTCAGGGCTTATGGGATAAAGTTCAAGGTCAAATTTGGGGTTTGACTTCATGCTGAGATTTGGGTTCAGGTTTCATGACTTGGAGGTCTGGTTTAGGGTTTGGGTTCGTGGTTCAGGGCTTGGATCCAGGGCTCAGGTACAGGCTTTGGGTTCCATTCCAGGTTTGGGATTCAGGGTTCTAGTTTGGGCTTTAAGGTCAGCTTAGGTTTCAGCGTTGGTAGGGTTTAAGGTTAGGTTTAGGGATGACACATTTTCTTCAGTTGTCATCATGGACAAAATAATTCTATCTGAAGTTTCTAAGTCAGAAATGTATTTCATCTGGGGGCGCCTGGGTGGCTCCGTGTGTTAAGCCTCTGCCTTGGGCTCAGGTCATGATCTCAGGGTCCTGGGATCGAGCCCTTCATCAGGCTCTCTGCTTGACGGGGAGCCTGCTTCCCCATCTTTCTCTCTGCCTGCCTCTCTGCCTACTTGTGATCTCTGTCTGTCAAATAAATAGAATTAGTAAAAGCTATTATATGATCTTTTACAAACCATTTCCTATCTTTGCATTCTCATGTGCCAAGAGAGACAGGGGTTATTTAAAACCCTGAAGAGAGTGCTCTTGCTTTTAAATTGCCTGTAACCTTCGTGTAATAGATTTATGATTGATGATAGATTTAGTTAAAATATAACTATTTAAAATATTTACTCTCAGTAAATGATTTCAACCTATGCTCATTTAAGTAACTTGGTGCATAATCCCTTTTCTATTAAACCATAGTGCAAGGACCAATGCCGCGTTTCTGAGAGAACCCCAAGCTATTTTTCTAGAATGGCTGTATGCTATATATGGCGTCCTGTTTTCACTCCCTTTGTGGAGCACCTACCCTGGAGGTCATGTAATAACCAATGACCAAAAAAACAAACAAGAAACCCAAACATCCAGGTCGAAGTGCCATCCCTGCCTGGAGTGGAGGAGACTGCTCAGACAGATCCCAGGCAGGCATCTCAGCCCAGGCCTGTGCTGGGGAAGCTGGTTCCTGGCTTTGGGCGCAATCTGGAAGCCAGCAAACTGACCCAAGAGTGCAGCTGGCGTTTAGGACTGATGATCTTTTCGCAGCCAGGCTGCGCGTGGACACCCGCTCAGGGAGCCAGGCTAGGAGGCTGCCCAGGGCAGGCGCTGGCAATGCAGCAGCATGCCAGGGCTTAGCCCCGCACCCCAGCATGGGCTCCGGCCTCAGAAGTGAGGGGGCGGGGCCAGCGCAGAGAAGGGTCTTTGCTAATTTCCAAAGCTGGAAGTGAGCTCTCAGAGGACTCAGGAGGGAGGGGGGCGGGGGCGGCCGGGAGAGGGGCTTTGCTAATTGCCCAGGCGGGAAGGAGGGGCGCGCAGCGCCAGTGTGCTGTGCTGCAGCCCATTTGGGACTGCAGGACCCACCATACTCGCTGCCCCTGCACTCCCATGCTCCAGCCTAGCCCCTGAGGCCGCGGTGTCCTGTTCCCGTTCCCGCCGCCTGCTGCCCCTCCCCGACCCATGGCTTCTCTGGAGGACCCTCTGCTCACAGGTAAAGTGACACCACGACACGCCCTCACCTGAAGCAGAAAACGCAGTCCAGGAGCTGGGCGCAGCCTCCCGCCAACCCCAGGGCACCAGGACCACCCCAGACGCTGCGCCACACCCTGTCCGCAGGGGGTCAGGCCGGGACAGCGCCACAGGAGGTACCCCCCCCCTGCCAGCGGGAAGGCTAGCCCCCATAGTTCTGCACCCCCACGCGCTTTTCAGAGCCTCCTGCCATTCCCAGGGCACCCAGAACCCAGAGAGTGAGGCCTTGGGTGTTCTCTAGTGACAGATTCAAGGCAATTTTTCGACTTTGGGACTCAGAGTTAACATAGTTTTCATTTGTGATTATTATTTTTGTGTGGGGGCCGTCGCTTTTCTTTTGACCTATGCTTGTTTTCACTCCCGGTTCTGAAGAAGCCCCTAAATCCTAACCCTTTGAGGACTCCGAAAGCTCTCAGAGCAGCAGTGCTGGGGGACAGTGTGGACACATGGTTTGGTTTCTCCTCTGGCCTGCTTCTGTGGCAGCCCCGCTCTGTCCTCCTCAGACTTCAGAGCAATATCTGAACAAGTGGAGAAGCAACCAGGGGGTCAGGAAGGTGGCCACCGAAGAGTGACTTCTCTGGAGGGTGGCTGAGCTAGCAAGTGAGCATGTTAGTCCAGCTCTGCCTGCATTCAGTATGGAGCTGAACAGGGGCCAGGGAAGGGGAGGAGGAGCAGAGAGCAGGGACAAAGGGACCAAAGAGGAGATTCAGATGAAGGGAAGTAATGGGGAGGAAAGAGAAGAAACTCTAGAAGACAGGTATGTAGAAAGGAAAAGGGATGAAGTGGGCATTGGGAAAGGGCACCACCAGGGAAGGAGAGAGGGGAAGAAAAGAGGGAGGAAAGAGGAAAGGGGAAAGGGAGAAGGGAGGAGTCAGCATGCCAGGGCTCCCCCTGCATCTGAAGAAGAGGTGGCTGGTCCAGCTTGTCAAACAGGGTGCTCACTCTTTGGCCCCAGTTTCTGCTCCCAGTGCTACTGGGCTTTGCAAGGAAGGCAGGCTGTCCCTTGGGACCTACTGGAGCCCACTGGAGCCCACAGGAGGGTGGGAGAGGTAAGATGCCACCAGGTCCTGTCCTGAGCTGCTCCCAGCCACCAGCCTCACCACATGGTGCAAGAGGGACCCCAGAACAAAGGACGGACACAGGCCAGCATGTCTGCTGGTGGCCCTGGGCACTTAGCTCATCGCAGTGAACCACACGGCCTCCTCAACCCACGCTTTCAAAGCCTCCTTCTTCGCTTCTGGCTTTCATGTCTGTAGGAACATGAGCCAGATCTAACTCATCTCCGACAGACAATTCTGACTCACCCCGTGTCAGATTTTTATGAGTGGCTGTGATAGAGTAAGATAGCAATGCTCCAACAAACGGACTGTTTCCTCCCACTTGACCTCAACAGTCTTATACATTTTCTTAGCGAAAACATCTTGTCTCCTTCCATTAAGCTCATAACGTGGTCTAATAGTATACATGCGCCTTCCTTAGATGCGAAGCGATACAGAGGTCCTTTTTTTTTTTTAATTTTACAAGGTAAAGTCAGTGAACATATCCAACTTGACGAATACGTCTCTAAAATGTCAATCCAGGCAAAGCTTTTTCTGCCTACAGTTTCGAGCCTACGTGGTGACATTTTTAAAATGCTTTCAGTCCCTCAGTGAGGCTCTTAGAAGCTAGCCAGGGCTTACTACGTGCCAGGCACTGTGTCAGGTGTTGGAGCTAAAGGGAAGGAGAGCTTGGAGGCTGGCTGGGGAGGGACATCCATGACACAAGCACAGCTAGAAACGGAGGCCAGTGCTAGAAAAGAGAGAGCAGGCTGCATGGAGAGTGTGTACCATGGGGCTTGTGAGCTCACGAATAAGTGGGAGTAACTGGAGTGGGGAGATGGGGGAGAGAAGAGGGTCTTCCCATCAATGGGAATCACCTGTGCTTGGAGGCAGGTGCCATGAGAGGTCTCCACAGGAAGAAGGAGGCAGTGTGGTTGAAGGGCAGAGAGATGGGGCAGAACAGGCATCAGTCAGTTGGAGGGGTATGAATAGACTGATGGGAGGATTATGGGTGCCTTTGGAGGACTGAGAATTTGTTAGAAGATCAGTGCAGATTTCTATGGAGACAAATGCCAGGAACTGATAGGTCTTTGAAAGGTCACTCTGGCTGCCTTTTGGCAAAGGGGTTGGTAAAAGGCACTTGCAGGTGTGAACACACCAGGTGGGAGGTGAGTGCAGGAAATCGGGTGAGGGAGCATGGGAACTTGGTCCCGGGGTATATAAGGGAGAATAGCCTTTAAGGAGTTCCACAAATTGGCACCAGCTGTGGCTTCATTACAGAGCTGGAAGGGGGAGGTGGGTGTGTCCTGGAGGTTACAGAAATTACATGAGAAAGGGAAGTCTTTTTAGATCTCTTTTTCAACTAGAGGAACTCTCACCTTATTGATAGAATTCCAGAGTGGGAACCAATGATATGAGGACATCTTTGAAATGTCTGAATATGTTCTTCGACATCTTTGCAAGTGACGAGGAGACCTTGACCTTAGGAGGCCTTGGCCCTCTTTGTAGCCAGAAAGATTTCACCTACAGATTTGGGTTCTCCCTTTTAAAGTCAAGGAGTCAGTCCTTCCAAAGGACACCTCCTATCATTTTACCCTCTCATCATACCTCACGTGCTGGCATCTCCAAGACCCTCTGTTCCAGGTTGAGAGTATCCACTTTGGCCGGGCTGGTCTTGCCAAGAACACCACAACAGGAAATCTAGAGCCTATAGTGCTATTAATAACATCATCTAAGACTGTGTTTGCTACCCTCTTGGCCTCTTCCCACCATGACTCACTGAAGCTTTTTACACATTGTATCCATTATGCTATAGTTCCCAAAGCTCATCTTCTCTAGTGCCATTAGTTTTTAGGGGACCAGGCAAACCTTAAACTTGTCCCCCTTAATTGGATCCCTGTGCCCCCACAATCTCTTTGAATGCCTTTCACCATGATTCTTGAATGAGATCTGAGACCACTGCTGGTACCTAACACTTCTTGGCACCTTGTCTGCTAGGTTCTTGGAAGAGGAGGTGGCTATGGAGGTGAGTGGGGATGGGAGTGGGAGGATTTCTCCCTTCACTTCCCTTTTTGTGTTTTCAAATAATGGGTTTTGAGGGGGAGGGAAAGGTTAACCAGACCATTTATTTTCCATCTCCCATCGATAAAATGTCACACAGGAGAGAGGTGGCAGAAACGCACTTTCAGGTTAATTTTTTTACAAGGAAGATTGACTTATGAACCTACTTTGTTATTCCCTTTCATTCAATTTCCCTGTACCTCCTTTTCTATGAAGTGTAACGGTAACCCATTATTATTTTTATTGTTGACACGTGCTTTGTGAACCATAAAGTGTACGCTATAAATGGGAGCGCTTTTCTTTTTTTTTTTTTTTTTGTAGTTTACGAAAAACTAATATTTTTTAAATTAATTTTTTATTTATTTTCAGCATAACAGTATTCATTCTTTTTGCACCACACCCAGTGCTCCATGCAAGCAGTGCCCTCTATGATACCCAACACCTGGTACCCCAACCTCCAAATCCCCCGCCCCTTCAAAACCCTCAGATTGTTTTTCAGAGTCCATAGTCTCTCATGATTCAGCTCCCCTTCCAATTTCCCCCACCTCCCTTCTCGTCTCTAACTCCCCATGTCCATGAAAAACTAATTTAAAAACATTCATCCACCAGAGTACCCAAAGGGCTCCCATATAAACTATCTGTCGTTACATTATGTCCCGACGTGGAGCTCGATCCCAGGATCCTGAGATAATGACCTGAACTGAAGGCAGAGGCTTTAACACACTGAGCCACCAGCCCCAATGTATTCTCTTCAGTACCAGAATTTGTAACCAATTGACAGATGAAAAAGGAGGCAGTCAAGTGAAAATCAATAGGTCTTAGACCTGCAAGAAATTTGAATTAGATGAATTCAGCTACTCAGGCACTGTTTCACATTTTCAGATCTCTGCAGAAAAGGGGTTAACCTTTTTACAGCATGTAAAAGAGAAGACTATAACACATACTATGTGTAAGCCTGTAAATATCAAAAAATATCCCATTAGTTGCTAAGACACACAGGGCCTATATTTTCTCTCAAATTCATGAATATGTAGGAGCAATAAGTGAGAAGTGAATGTATACTTTTCACTTCGAAGTCTTTTAGAAATCTAAAATATGACTTTCTATGGTTTGTGTCTCCATATTCCTTTATTGCCAGTTTGAACAAATCCACATGCTTTGATTCAAAGGTAATAAATTCCTCTTATTTGGAAACATGATGTTTATTTTTATTCTCTCACCCTTAGCAGGTGGTTTCATTTTAGCACACTTCAGAGTTATAATTTCATGCTTATTAAAAACATTTATTATGATCTACATAGATGAATGAAACTTTTATTTTATTAAATTATTTGACAAAAAATCTGTTATTTTTAAAAATGTATTTCCTTTAGGGTTATTTTAGAGCATTCAGAGAGGATCTAGGAGTGTGGTATTATGTAGTTTTTAAGTAGGTATGAAATGGTTATTTATAGGATTGTTTCTTTAAGGCTTATGTATATTGTCCATTATATGCTATAAAATATTTCGAAAGTAAATTTAAGGTATGTTTTACATAGTTTATTTTTTGGAAATAAATATTGAAATGACTTGTGAAATTCAGTATATTCTCAACATTAATTTATTTTGAAATTTACCAGTTGTCTACTGAACTATTATATGGCAGATATTACTTCAGACTACACTGGTAAATGAAATACTTGGCTTTGTAGAACTTTTATTTTAATGGGTGAGACAATTCAAATCTATAAACCTTAATAAAAATTGCATAGTGCATTCAAAAAGGATGAGTACAATGGGGAAAAAGAAAAACTCGATCAGGGTGAGAAAAATCAAGGTTGCTAGGCAGGGGATGGGGAGTTAAAATTTTTAATAGGAAGATCAGGGTAGTTACAATGAAGCTGACAATTGAACAAAGGTATGGAAAGGTGATGAATTTGCGCAGAACTATCAGCAATAAGGTCACTCCAGACAAAGGAATTGGCTATCTTGAAGGCCATAAGGTTGGATCATGCCTGGCATATCTGAGGAATAGCAAGGAGGCCACTGTGAGTGACTGAAGAGTAGCAGGGAAAGAGGTCACAGAGGTTAAATGAGTGGCTAGATCATGTAAAAGCTTAGAAGTCATTGTAAAACTCTGGCTTTTATATTTGGAAACTTACTGTGTGATAGAATTTCTGCTAATAACTGAGAGTTCGATTGTCCATAAAATTTCAAGGATTCTTATTCTAGTAAGACAGAATGAAGAGAAAGAGTTCATATTTTCACATGGTGTAACAAATGCTCAGAGATGCAAGTGTAGGAAGCTATAGGATCACAGAAGAAGGCACTAAAATCACACCAATATATTTGATGACTGTGACTATATATAAATTTGTATTTTCTAGATTTTTTATAGTCATGGAATCACACTGTATATACTATTCATTGCCTGGCTTTTCTTTTCTCAGCATCATTACTTTGAGAATCTCCAATTGTAAATAGTTCATTTTGATGTTGAATAGTAATCTCTTTAATGAATAGATCATAATTTTTCTTTGCTCTATGGATGGACATTGATGAACATTTCCACTGTTTTCAATTCTTAAAAATAAAGCTGCTATGAAATTCATATACAAGTCCCTGTATGAACATAGGGCTTGTTTCTCTTGGTTAAATGCCTAGAAGTAAAATGGCTATTTTTGTAACTGCAACATATTTTGCATTTAAAAAAATTTTCAAACTATTTTCCAAAGTGGTTGTATCATGATATATGCCAACAACAGTTTAGATTTTTTGTTGCTTCTCAATCTAGCTCAGACCAAGTACAATTAGCCTTTATAATTTTAGCCATTCTAATAGATATGTAAGCATGTCTCATTATGATTTTAATTTGTATTTCTTTAATGTCTAAATGTTGAGAAATTTGTCATGTGCCTATAAGCCATCCATATACTTTTGGTGACATGTCTCTTCCATTATTTCCTTCACATGTAAAATTGGATACTCTGTTTGGTTATTAGTAAGGTTTTTTTATTTTTATTCATATTTAAATAATCAGAGTAGATGTCCATTATCAGATATGTAATTTGGAAATCGCTTGTCCATCTTTACAGTTTCTCAATGGAGCTTTGATAGCTGTGTCTTTCAAGAAATATGCTACTTCTTTCCTGGTACACGGAGGTATGACTAGAACATTATCAATGTTGACCTTTGCAAAGAAAATCATGGCTTAAGATATATGTAGTCTGCAGTTGTTGGGAGTGTTCACCATCCTTGCCTCTAACTCATCTCTCACTGCCCACACATTCAGGTATAGGGGAATATTGATTGACAAAATATTAATTGCCAAATAACACTAGTTAGAGAATAAGAAAAATGCAGGCACCTGATTATATAATATTACATAAATAAAATGTGTTTTTATAAGTGCTATTGGAAGGAAATTCCTCAATACTTTAATCACACAGAATGATGGAATCCTAGATTTTTTTTTCTTGTATTTACTAAGAAAATGATCATGCCTCAAGTATATTAAAATGGAATAGGGAAAATTAAAAATTGTTTTAAGATGATTTGCGTGTGTTGTGCGTATGTGAGAGAGAAAGTGAGAGAGAAAGAGAAAGAAAAAGAGAAAGGGAAAGACAGAGAGGTGGCTGCAGTGAATTGATGAGTTGGAGGATAGATTTTAAAGTTTTGTCTTTTGCTTTCTACATTTCTTTTTCCTTAGGTACAAGAGAACAATCAGTAATATCTCAGAAGCCTGCTGGTAACATCAGCAGAAAGAATTAGAGGTTCCCAGAAAATTAAGATGACATATAGTTTTCCTGACATAAGAAAATCATTTTTTGTCCCCAGCTATTTTCAATGATCTATACCCCACCTGTGTACTTGCCCAAGCACACTTCTTCCAAAACTTCCTGGGAGGTTCTTACAAAGAAATGCAAAAACCTCACTCCTTAAGGATTTTGAGGGAACAAGGCAATGGGAAAACTAACAGTCACCACCAGACCAGGAAATAGCCTAAGCTATTGAGACAATAAATCAGTGGTAAAACTCCTAGTGCTATTTCAAAAGCAATCAAGGCCTTGCATTCCTTGTCCCAGAAAATGAGCCCAAGACCCCATCTAGTTTCTATCTGCTCTTGAAGCCTGCAGAGTCCCTTTCCCTTGTCCAACAGTTACCTCTGCTTTATTCTAACGTTGAAGTTTCTGCCCTCGGTGGAATACAAGCTTCATTCAGGTGAACATGCAATACATATTGCACAAATACATATGTGGATGTGCATGCATCCACAACCTTATGACCAACCATACACGGAATAATAAAACTCTCCCTTCTGAGTATTCATCTTAAATACTAAATAAAAATCTCTCTCCTGTTCAAACAGTCAAGGCTTTGGAACTTATTCCCTGTGATCTCCTTGTATGTTGTAAACAAAGATTCCTTTGTTTGACAACTCCACCTGTTTCTGTGATTCACCAAAGACTGACCTCAGTTAGTTCAGTTGCTGTAATGGCTTTCACTACTCTGATTCTACCTCTGCAAGTCTCCAAATTTAACTATTTTTTCTCCCAATTCTGCATGTTCTTGGCTTTAAACTGCAACTCTGAAGAGAAGATTTGCTTGTTTAAAAAAAAAATCAAGAAAAGGTAGTAGTAGTTAACATTGTTACTTTGAACTTCCTGCCCTAAGGGGCTCTCCTGTTCTTTCTCTTTGACTTCCTGGACTAAAACGACAGAAATTTGGCAATACATCACTCCCCAATCCAGATTACTGCCAGAACAGTTTATACTCTTAGAAAAATATTAGTTTAAAAGATCACATAATTAAATACTTAAGCATGTAGTGTAATATAGTGGTTTACAAGAAATATATTTTGGTCATCTGAATATTTGGTTTTCAACCATGGCTACTGACTCACAGCTCCTAAAACTCTTGGGATTTCCTGTGATAAGGGTGAGAGAGGTGTGTTTTGTTCTGTTAATGAAGTGACCTTCAGACCTCACTCAAGGCAAGGGCTGTTTGCCTGAAGGACCAACCACTTGGTGAAAGCCTTCACAACTTTTTGCCTCCCCTTCCTCCCAATACAGGATTATCTGGGGAGGGAAGAGGATCTGGAGATTAGATCAGCAAATGACAATGATTTAGTCAGTCATGACTATGTCATGAAGCCTCCACAGAAAAGCTGAAAGGACTGGGTTCAGAAAGCTTTTAGTTTGTGAAATGTATGAAAAGGCAGGAAGAGTGGCAGTCTTACAGAAGGTAATAGAAGCTCTGTGCCCATTCTCCATACCTTGCCCTGTGCACTTCTTTATCTATCTATTGATTTAAATCTTCTATTATATCTTTTAATAAGCTGGCAAACATAAAGTAAGTATTTTTCTGAGTTTTGTGAGTCCCTGTAGCAAATTAAAAGAACGTAAGAAGTAGGCCACTGGGACCTCCAACCTGTAGTTGCTCAGTCACAAGCACAGGTAATAACCTGGGGCCTACAGTGAGACTGGCATCTGAGGTGGGGTTGGAGATAGTCTTGGAGGACTGATCCATTAACTGATGAAATCTTACACTATGTTCAGGTAGATAGTGTCAGAATTTAGTTGAATTCTTGGAGATCCTGCTGTTGTCTGAAAATTATTTGGCATTGTTGGTATGATGTCCTAAAACCCAAAAAGATATAGCTACCTCAAAATAAGAATACGGTTGACAGCTTATATATAATAAGTGAGTATTTCAGGGATTTAAAATATACCCAATAAATAATGTAAGGAAATAAGGAAAGATTTTGAAATAAAAACAAGAATAAGAACCTAGTGGTACTAATAGATTAAATATATGTAATCTAGTTGAATTAAGAATACAATGGATAGAATACGTAATGGATTCAATAGAGATAAGAAGTCACTTAAGGATATAGTCATCTGGATACCAGCAAAGCATTAAAATTATCAATATAAAAGAGGTGTAAGATGTAGGTGATGTGTGTGGAACAAAAGCTAGAGAAGAAATTAGATTTCCTTACTACTCATAGCCTGTTGACAAGTCCTTGAAGCTCCTCTGGGGACTCAGCTGCTTCCATGTGGACACATCCACTCAGGGCAAAAAGCATTCTTAGTCCACCCCCCAGGATACTGAAAATCTACTTTCACATGTAAAAATTACTTTGGAAACTTCTTTATCTCTACTCCCCACCCCTGCCCTCAAGATATACATTGGCAATCATCTCCCAAGCATATACCCACTGATACACATCAGAAGAGTCTCTTCCCTGAGTTTTTACTAAATAGTAATAAATGACCTTTCCCTAACAATAGCTAGCCCCCTCAAGGTCCTGGAAACCTTGTTTATAAAATACCTTGGAGGCTTGTGCTATCCCTAACCTCCTCCCAAATTGAAAGTATATAATCAGCCACTCTTCATGACCCTCTCTCTCTACTCCAAATAAATAAATAAATAAATATTTTTAAATAAAATAAAATAAATGACTTTTTTTAAATGAAAGAAGAAAAAGGAAAGAAATATTTGAATATTAATGTACATCTATTTCTCAAGCATAAAATAGTCAAGACACTGGATTAAAACTTACATACAAGAAAAGAAAGAAAATATTCATAACTAGAGTTGACTCTATGAATCCCAAACTAGGGCATACATACCAAAGACACACAAAAAAAATCACAAGTGTTAGAGAGAAAAAAAATAATTCATTAATAAAGAAACAAGAATCAGACTGACAGAATTTTTTTAAATAACATCAGATATAAAAAAGAATGAAGTAATAGCTTTATTATCTTGAAAAAAAATCACAAATGGAAACATTTAGATCCTTATAAAATGTCATTGGCATAGGAAGGCATAATAAAAAAAATATTTTCAGGAATACAGATCACAGATAATTTGCCTTAATTTGTGTAGGCAGCACTTAAATACTAATATTATTTTAACAGTTAAAATATACTCTATGATCTTTGAGGTTGGGGAAAAGAGGATGACCAAGTCATCTTGAAATAATTCAGTTTTATGAAAAAAGTAAAAAGATCAAAAAAAAGGCTTGTAGAAAAGAGAGATAAAACATATGCATAATAAAAATAAATAAATAAATAAACAGCTGGAGTGCCTGGGTGACTTAGTCGGTTCAAGTGTCTGCCTTCAGCTCAGGTGATGATCCCAGGGTCCTGGTATTGAGCCCTGCATCAGGCTCCCTGCTCAGTGGAGAGTCTGCTTCTCCCTCCCATTGAGAAAAAAAATTTGACTTATTTATTTGAGAGAGATAATCTTTAAATTTTACTTATTTATTTGAGAGAGAGTGAGAAAAGAAAAACATGCACACAGCAGAGGGAATAACAGAGGTACCCTAATAAATACAATCTTTTAAAAAAAATAAATAATAATAAAAATAAATAATATTTCAGATAGTATGATTTTTTTAATGTAAGACTTGGTATAAAAACAGGATGACATACTTGTCTAATTATAGCAAAGACTTTGATAAGTTTAGATGCAGTAGTACATAAAAAATTTAACTTCTTTCATTAACTGATAATTTAATTAGATTAAATTAAGAGACATCAAAATTTAGAGAATCTAATAGTCCTGATCTATTAATAAATGTAGCCATCCTAACCCCAAAACAAGAGTCTTCAGTAAGTATATAAGCATAAGTTGAACATTTACACAAACAGGCCATTATTTAGGCCAGAAGTATATGCCAATAAATTCCTAGAGTTAAATATCAGGCTATATTTTCCAAGAATAAGGCAATAAAATTAGAAAACAATGACCAAAATATTAAATTCATATAATTGGAAGTTAACTTCATACCTAAAAAGAAATAATACAGCTAATTCAGAAATTTTTAGAATTACAGTACTTTGGTAATATCAACTCTCAAAATGAGTAACGGACAGGTGGGGCTAGCAAGAGACTCGTGGGAGGATTAAATCATGGGCCCCTGTATCTCAGGTGCAGTAGAAGCAGTGGATTTGGAATTTCAGTTTTTCCACAACGTTCCACCACAAGCTGGTTAGAACTGTGCAAAAGCAGGAAGGGAAGCCCCAGTAAAGTGGACTGGGGATGCCAGAAGGGGAGGCTGGAAGGGGGCGCCTGCTGCTCAGTGCCCATTACAGACCCCACATTGCAATCCCCCACAGGACAGACTCACCAATTTTAGGCCCCACAGGGGAAGCTGGAGGTTCATCTCCTGACTTTTTGTAGGATCTTTGCAGCTCAGCTGGTGAGAATTCTCCATCACCCTGCCTTTCTCCAAGGGACTTTTCCTCAAGCACCCTTCCCAACTTCTTCCTCCTCCATGAAATAATGTTCCTCTCCTTTGTTTCTCGCACTTGCCTGTGATGGGACCTTAGCTTGCTCAGCCCAGACTGCCATTCTCTGCTCTTCCCAATTAAACCCATGCTGCTGGTCAAATAACTGGCAGATTGAGTTTAAGGCCAATTGAACTAATAAATTCAAGAACTTGCAAGGAACAAAATCAATATGCACAAATTAGTGGCACTCCTAGGTGCTCCGAAGGAACCATCAGAAAGAGACTGCGGAAAACGATCTCATTTACACCTGCATCCAAGACAGCAAGATACCTGGGAGGCCCCTGAACCAAGAAGGTGACAGACCTGTCCTCTGACAGCCCTGCAACAATGACGACAGACAGGGAGGGGTACACACAGAGATGGGGAGGCACTGTGCTCAGGGAAGAACCCACACTGGGAAAATACCTACTCTCCCCAAAACCGTCTACAGAGTCCTCACTCTGGCTCCCGAATTTCCGGACTCGGTGCAAGCCTGGAGTGGGTGTGGACACGGGAAGGACCCCGCAGGGCTGAGGTGGGGAGAGCACAAGCACCGAAGCAGGGGGACGCTCCCTGACTGCAGACCATCTGAGGAGCCCCAGGAACCGAATCCGCGAGCACACAAACACAGATGAGGACCTAGGAGCACCCGAGCCCAGAAAGGGGGGACCCCACAGCCCCGCGCACAGCACAGCAGGAGTCCACGTCTCCTCACACAAAACGACGGAAGCCCCAGTGTCTACACAGGGCGCCCTTCCTCTGTGGGGTCCTGAGACCACGAACCCCTTGACAGTGCACTCAGGCGGCTTCTCCTCAGCTCCTCCAGCATCTGGTCCTTAGGAGGTTGGACTGCTGCCAGTGTGGGCGCGTCCTCCACAACGGGTCCGGTCAGTGTGGATGCAGAGCCACACCCTCCTCAGCTTGTCCTGTCAGGGTGGGAGGCGCCCCACATTCTCCAGAAGTCTCCACAGTGGGTCCTGAAGAGGCGGGGCTCTGGTCCCAGCTGTGGCTGTGCAGCCTTAGCTCAGGGCGGAGCTGGGGTCTGGCGCCCTCTGCAGGCGGTGCAAGGCAGTGCAGGACTGTGGGAGCTCACCCTTCAGTGGAAGGTCCTGCTCCCTCCTGGGGTCCAGCTGATGCCATTTCATTCCGGAAATTCAAGCTGCATGGAGCCCAATACCCCCCAACTTCCCCCCAAATAGCTAAGGAACAATGAATTGGAAACAATGTGGAATTACAACAGTCCTTGACCCAAACAGTGTCACTGAACATGGCCCTGATGCAGACCCACACTCTGACCTCAACTTGGTCTCAAGCCTGGACCCTACCCTAATCCAAGACCCTAACCCTAGCCCCCAACCCAAACAATGTTCACAAGAATCAAAAGGTAGAAACTGCAAATATCCATCAATGGCAAGTGCATAAGCAAAGTGTGGTGAAGCATTTGAATTTGGGTACAGGTTCAGGTTTTAGTCAGAGTTCTAGATCAGGCTTTGGGTTTAGTGTTAGGGTGAGGGTTTAGAGTGAAGGACAAGGGAACAGAGTTATAGTTTAGGGCTTTAAGTTTATGATTTAGGCTTTAAGACTCAGGGCTTATGGGATAAAGTTCAAGGTCAAATTTGGGGTTTGACTTCATGCTGAGATTTGGGTTCAGGTTTCATGACTTGGAGGTCTGGTTTAGGGTTTGGGTTCGTGGTTCAGGGCTTGGATCCAGGGCTCAGGTACAGGCTTTGGGTTCCATTCCAGGTTTGGGATTCAGGGTTCTAGTTTGGGCTTTAAGGTCAGCTTAGGTTTCAGCGTTGGTAGGGTTTAAGGTTAGGTTTAGGGATGACACATTTTCTTCAGTTGTCATCATGGACAAAATAATTCTATCTGAAGTTTCTAAGTCAGAAATGTATTTCATCTGGGGGCGCCTGGGTGGCTCCGTGTGTTAAGCCTCTGCCTTGGGCTCAGGTCATGATCTCAGGGTCCTGGGATCGAGCCCTTCATCAGGCTCTCTGCTTGACGGGGAGCCTGCTTCCCCATCTTTCTCTCTGCCTGCCTCTCTGCCTACTTGTGATCTCTGTCTGTCAAATAAATAGAATTAGTAAAAGCTATTATATGATCTTTTACAAACCATTTCCTATCTTTGCATTCTCATGTGCCAAGAGAGACAGGGGTTATTTAAAACCCTGAAGAGAGTGCTCTTGCTTTTAAATTGCCTGTAACCTTCGTGTAATAGATTTATGATTGATGATAGATTTAGTTAAAATATAACTATTTAAAATATTTACTCTCAGTAAATGATTTCAACCTATGCTCATTTAAGTAACTTGGTGCATAATCCCTTTTCTATTAAACCATAGTGCAAGGACCAATGCCGCGTTTCTGAGAGAACCCCAAGCTATTTTTCTAGAATGGCTGTATGCTATATATGGCGTCCTGTTTTCACTCCCTTTGTGGAGCACCTACCCTGGAGGTCATGTAATAACCAATGACCAAAAAAACAAACAAGAAACCCAAACATCCAGGTCGAAGTGCCATCCCTGCCTGGAGTGGAGGAGACTGCTCAGACAGATCCCAGGCAGGCATCTCAGCCCAGGCCTGTGCTGGGGAAGCTGGTTCCTGGCTTTGGGCGCAATCTGGAAGCCAGCAAACTGACCCAAGAGTGCAGCTGGCGTTTAGGACTGATGATCTTTTCGCAGCCAGGCTGCGCGTGGACACCCGCTCAGGGAGCCAGGCTAGGAGGCTGCCCAGGGCAGGCGCTGGCAATGCAGCAGCATGCCAGGGCTTAGCCCCGCACCCCAGCATGGGCTCCGGCCTCAGAAGTGAGGGGGCGGGGCCAGCGCAGAGAAGGGTCTTTGCTAATTTCCAAAGCTGGAAGTGAGCTCTCAGAGGACTCAGGAGGGAGGGGGGCGGGGGCGGCCGGGAGAGGGGCTTTGCTAATTGCCCAGGCGGGAAGGAGGGGCGCGCAGCGCCAGTGTGCTGTGCTGCAGCCCATTTGGGACTGCAGGACCCACCATACTCGCTGCCCCTGCACTCCCATGCTCCAGCCTAGCCCCTGAGGCCGCGGTGTCCTGTTCCCGTTCCCGCCGCCTGCTGCCCCTCCCCGACCCATGGCTTCTCTGGAGGACCCTCTGCTCACAGGTAAAGTGACACCACGACACGCCCTCACCTGAAGCAGAAAACGCAGTCCAGGAGCTGGGCGCAGCCTCCCGCCAACCCCAGGGCACCAGGACCACCCCAGACGCTGCGCCACACCCTGTCCGCAGGGGGTCAGGCCGGGACAGCGCCACAGGAGGTACCCCCCCCCTGCCAGCGGGAAGGCTAGCCCCCATAGTTCTGCACCCCCACGCGCTTTTCAGAGCCTCCTGCCATTCCCAGGGCACCCAGAACCCAGAGAGTGAGGCCTTGGGTGTTCTCTAGTGACAGATTCAAGGCAATTTTTCGACTTTGGGACTCAGAGTTAACATAGTTTTCATTTGTGATTATTATTTTTGTGTGGGGGCCGTCGCTTTTCTTTTGACCTATGCTTGTTTTCACTCCCGGTTCTGAAGAAGCCCCTAAATCCTAACCCTTTGAGGACTCCGAAAGCTCTCAGAGCAGCAGTGCTGGGGGACAGTGTGGACACATGGTTTGGTTTCTCCTCTGGCCTGCTTCTGTGGCAGCCCCGCTCTGTCCTCCTCAGACTTCAGAGCAATATCTGAACAAGTGGAGAAGCAACCAGGGGGTCAGGAAGGTGGCCACCGAAGAGTGACTTCTCTGGAGGGTGGCTGAGCTAGCAAGTGAGCATGTTAGTCCAGCTCTGCCTGCATTCAGTATGGAGCTGAACAGGGGCCAGGGAAGGGGAGGAGGAGCAGAGAGCAGGGACAAAGGGACCAAAGAGGAGATTCAGATGAAGGGAAGTAATGGGGAGGAAAGAGAAGAAACTCTAGAAGACAGGTATGTAGAAAGGAAAAGGGATGAAGTGGGCATTGGGAAAGGGCACCACCAGGGAAGGAGAGAGGGGAAGAAAAGAGGGAGGAAAGAGGAAAGGGGAAAGGGAGAAGGGAGGAGTCAGCATGCCAGGGCTCCCCCTGCATCTGAAGAAGAGGTGGCTGGTCCAGCTTGTCAAACAGGGTGCTCACTCTTTGGCCCCAGTTTCTGCTCCCAGTGCTACTGGGCTTTGCAAGGAAGGCAGGCTGTCCCTTGGGACCTACTGGAGCCCACTGGAGCCCACAGGAGGGTGGGAGAGGTAAGATGCCACCAGGTCCTGTCCTGAGCTGCTCCCAGCCACCAGCCTCACCACATGGTGCAAGAGGGACCCCAGAACAAAGGACGGACACAGGCCAGCATGTCTGCTGGTGGCCCTGGGCACTTAGCTCATCGCAGTGAACCACACGGCCTCCTCAACCCACGCTTTCAAAGCCTCCTTCTTCGCTTCTGGCTTTCATGTCTGTAGGAACATGAGCCAGATCTAACTCATCTCCGACAGACAATTCTGACTCACCCCGTGTCAGATTTTTATGAGTGGCTGTGATAGAGTAAGATAGCAATGCTCCAACAAACGGACTGTTTCCTCCCACTTGACCTCAACAGTCTTATACATTTTCTTAGCGAAAACATCTTGTCTCCTTCCATTAAGCTCATAACGTGGTCTAATAGTATACATGCGCCTTCCTTAGATGCGAAGCGATACAGAGGTCCTTTTTTTTTTTTAATTTTACAAGGTAAAGTCAGTGAACATATCCAACTTGACGAATACGTCTCTAAAATGTCAATCCAGGCAAAGCTTTTTCTGCCTACAGTTTCGAGCCTACGTGGTGACATTTTTAAAATGCTTTCAGTCCCTCAGTGAGGCTCTTAGAAGCTAGCCAGGGCTTACTACGTGCCAGGCACTGTGTCAGGTGTTGGAGCTAAAGGGAAGGAGAGCTTGGAGGCTGGCTGGGGAGGGACATCCATGACACAAGCACAGCTAGAAACGGAGGCCAGTGCTAGAAAAGAGAGAGCAGGCTGCATGGAGAGTGTGTACCATGGGGCTTGTGAGCTCACGAATAAGTGGGAGTAACTGGAGTGGGGAGATGGGGGAGAGAAGAGGGTCTTCCCATCAATGGGAATCACCTGTGCTTGGAGGCAGGTGCCATGAGAGGTCTCCACAGGAAGAAGGAGGCAGTGTGGTTGAAGGGCAGAGAGATGGGGCAGAACAGGCATCAGTCAGTTGGAGGGGTATGAATAGACTGATGGGAGGATTATGGGTGCCTTTGGAGGACTGAGAATTTGTTAGAAGATCAGTGCAGATTTCTATGGAGACAAATGCCAGGAACTGATAGGTCTTTGAAAGGTCACTCTGGCTGCCTTTTGGCAAAGGGGTTGGTAAAAGGCACTTGCAGGTGTGAACACACCAGGTGGGAGGTGAGTGCAGGAAATCGGGTGAGGGAGCATGGGAACTTGGTCCCGGGGTATATAAGGGAGAATAGCCTTTAAGGAGTTCCACAAATTGGCACCAGCTGTGGCTTCATTACAGAGCTGGAAGGGGGAGGTGGGTGTGTCCTGGAGGTTACAGAAATTACATGAGAAAGGGAAGTCTTTTTAGATCTCTTTTTCAACTAGAGGAACTCTCACCTTATTGATAGAATTCCAGAGTGGGAACCAATGATATGAGGACATCTTTGAAATGTCTGAATATGTTCTTCGACATCTTTGCAAGTGACGAGGAGACCTTGACCTTAGGAGGCCTTGGCCCTCTTTGTAGCCAGAAAGATTTCACCTACAGATTTGGGTTCTCCCTTTTAAAGTCAAGGAGTCAGTCCTTCCAAAGGACACCTCCTATCATTTTACCCTCTCATCATACCTCACGTGCTGGCATCTCCAAGACCCTCTGTTCCAGGTTGAGAGTATCCACTTTGGCCGGGCTGGTCTTGCCAAGAACACCACAACAGGAAATCTAGAGCCTATAGTGCTATTAATAACATCATCTAAGACTGTGTTTGCTACCCTCTTGGCCTCTTCCCACCATGACTCACTGAAGCTTTTTACACATTGTATCCATTATGCTATAGTTCCCAAAGCTCATCTTCTCTAGTGCCATTAGTTTTTAGGGGACCAGGCAAACCTTAAACTTGTCCCCCTTAATTGGATCCCTGTGCCCCCACAATCTCTTTGAATGCCTTTCACCATGATTCTTGAATGAGATCTGAGACCACTGCTGGTACCTAACACTTCTTGGCACCTTGTCTGCTAGGTTCTTGGAAGAGGAGGTGGCTATGGAGGTGAGTGGGGATGGGAGTGGGAGGATTTCTCCCTTCACTTCCCTTTTTGTGTTTTCAAATAATGGGTTTTGAGGGGGAGGGAAAGGTTAACCAGACCATTTATTTTCCATCTCCCATCGATAAAATGTCACACAGGAGAGAGGTGGCAGAAACGCACTTTCAGGTTAATTTTTTTACAAGGAAGATTGACTTATGAACCTACTTTGTTATTCCCTTTCATTCAATTTCCCTGTACCTCCTTTTCTATGAAGTGTAACGGTAACCCATTATTATTTTTATTGTTGACACGTGCTTTGTGAACCATAAAGTGTACGCTATAAATGGGAGCGCTTTTCTTTTTTTTTTTTTTTTTGTAGTTTACGAAAAACTAATATTTTTTAAATTAATTTTTTATTTATTTTCAGCATAACAGTATTCATTCTTTTTGCACCACACCCAGTGCTCCATGCAAGCAGTGCCCTCTATGATACCCAACACCTGGTACCCCAACCTCCAAATCCCCCGCCCCTTCAAAACCCTCAGATTGTTTTTCAGAGTCCATAGTCTCTCATGATTCAGCTCCCCTTCCAATTTCCCCCACCTCCCTTCTCGTCTCTAACTCCCCATGTCCATGAAAAACTAATTTAAAAACATTCATCCACCAGAGTACCCAAAGGGCTCCCATATAAACTATCTGTCGTTACATTATGTCCCGACGTGGAGCTCGATCCCAGGATCCTGAGATAATGACCTGAACTGAAGGCAGAGGCTTTAACACACTGAGCCACCAGCCCCAATGTATTCTCTTCAGTACCAGAATTTGTAACCAATTGACAGATGAAAAAGGAGGCAGTCAAGTGAAAATCAATAGGTCTTAGACCTGCAAGAAATTTGAATTAGATGAATTCAGCTACTCAGGCACTGTTTCACATTTTCAGATCTCTGCAGAAAAGGGGTTAACCTTTTTACAGCATGTAAAAGAGAAGACTATAACACATACTATGTGTAAGCCTGTAAATATCAAAAAATATCCCATTAGTTGCTAAGACACACAGGGCCTATATTTTCTCTCAAATTCATGAATATGTAGGAGCAATAAGTGAGAAGTGAATGTATACTTTTCACTTCGAAGTCTTTTAGAAATCTAAAATATGACTTTCTATGGTTTGTGTCTCCATATTCCTTTATTGCCAGTTTGAACAAATCCACATGCTTTGATTCAAAGGTAATAAATTCCTCTTATTTGGAAACATGATGTTTATTTTTATTCTCTCACCCTTAGCAGGTGGTTTCATTTTAGCACACTTCAGAGTTATAATTTCATGCTTATTAAAAACATTTATTATGATCTACATAGATGAATGAAACTTTTATTTTATTAAATTATTTGACAAAAAATCTGTTATTTTTAAAAATGTATTTCCTTTAGGGTTATTTTAGAGCATTCAGAGAGGATCTAGGAGTGTGGTATTATGTAGTTTTTAAGTAGGTATGAAATGGTTATTTATAGGATTGTTTCTTTAAGGCTTATGTATATTGTCCATTATATGCTATAAAATATTTCGAAAGTAAATTTAAGGTATGTTTTACATAGTTTATTTTTTGGAAATAAATATTGAAATGACTTGTGAAATTCAGTATATTCTCAACATTAATTTATTTTGAAATTTACCAGTTGTCTACTGAACTATTATATGGCAGATATTACTTCAGACTACACTGGTAAATGAAATACTTGGCTTTGTAGAACTTTTATTTTAATGGGTGAGACAATTCAAATCTATAAACCTTAATAAAAATTGCATAGTGCATTCAAAAAGGATGAGTACAATGGGGAAAAAGAAAAACTCGATCAGGGTGAGAAAAATCAAGGTTGCTAGGCAGGGGATGGGGAGTTAAAATTTTTAATAGGAAGATCAGGGTAGTTACAATGAAGCTGACAATTGAACAAAGGTATGGAAAGGTGATGAATTTGCGCAGAACTATCAGCAATAAGGTCACTCCAGACAAAGGAATTGGCTATCTTGAAGGCCATAAGGTTGGATCATGCCTGGCATATCTGAGGAATAGCAAGGAGGCCACTGTGAGTGACTGAAGAGTAGCAGGGAAAGAGGTCACAGAGGTTAAATGAGTGGCTAGATCATGTAAAAGCTTAGAAGTCATTGTAAAACTCTGGCTTTTATATTTGGAAACTTACTGTGTGATAGAATTTCTGCTAATAACTGAGAGTTCGATTGTCCATAAAATTTCAAGGATTCTTATTCTAGTAAGACAGAATGAAGAGAAAGAGTTCATATTTTCACATGGTGTAACAAATGCTCAGAGATGCAAGTGTAGGAAGCTATAGGATCACAGAAGAAGGCACTAAAATCACACCAATATATTTGATGACTGTGACTATATATAAATTTGTATTTTCTAGATTTTTTATAGTCATGGAATCACACTGTATATACTATTCATTGCCTGGCTTTTCTTTTCTCAGCATCATTACTTTGAGAATCTCCAATTGTAAATAGTTCATTTTGATGTTGAATAGTAATCTCTTTAATGAATAGATCATAATTTTTCTTTGCTCTATGGATGGACATTGATGAACATTTCCACTGTTTTCAATTCTTAAAAATAAAGCTGCTATGAAATTCATATACAAGTCCCTGTATGAACATAGGGCTTGTTTCTCTTGGTTAAATGCCTAGAAGTAAAATGGCTATTTTTGTAACTGCAACATATTTTGCATTTAAAAAAATTTTCAAACTATTTTCCAAAGTGGTTGTATCATGATATATGCCAACAACAGTTTAGATTTTTTGTTGCTTCTCAATCTAGCTCAGACCAAGTACAATTAGCCTTTATAATTTTAGCCATTCTAATAGATATGTAAGCATGTCTCATTATGATTTTAATTTGTATTTCTTTAATGTCTAAATGTTGAGAAATTTGTCATGTGCCTATAAGCCATCCATATACTTTTGGTGACATGTCTCTTCCATTATTTCCTTCACATGTAAAATTGGATACTCTGTTTGGTTATTAGTAAGGTTTTTTTATTTTTATTCATATTTAAATAATCAGAGTAGATGTCCATTATCAGATATGTAATTTGGAAATCGCTTGTCCATCTTTACAGTTTCTCAATGGAGCTTTGATAGCTGTGTCTTTCAAGAAATATGCTACTTCTTTCCTGGTACACGGAGGTATGACTAGAACATTATCAATGTTGACCTTTGCAAAGAAAATCATGGCTTAAGATATATGTAGTCTGCAGTTGTTGGGAGTGTTCACCATCCTTGCCTCTAACTCATCTCTCACTGCCCACACATTCAGGTATAGGGGAATATTGATTGACAAAATATTAATTGCCAAATAACACTAGTTAGAGAATAAGAAAAATGCAGGCACCTGATTATATAATATTACATAAATAAAATGTGTTTTTATAAGTGCTATTGGAAGGAAATTCCTCAATACTTTAATCACACAGAATGATGGAATCCTAGATTTTTTTTTCTTGTATTTACTAAGAAAATGATCATGCCTCAAGTATATTAAAATGGAATAGGGAAAATTAAAAATTGTTTTAAGATGATTTGCGTGTGTTGTGCGTATGTGAGAGAGAAAGTGAGAGAGAAAGAGAAAGAAAAAGAGAAAGGGAAAGACAGAGAGGTGGCTGCAGTGAATTGATGAGTTGGAGGATAGATTTTAAAGTTTTGTCTTTTGCTTTCTACATTTCTTTTTCCTTAGGTACAAGAGAACAATCAGTAATATCTCAGAAGCCTGCTGGTAACATCAGCAGAAAGAATTAGAGGTTCCCAGAAAATTAAGATGACATATAGTTTTCCTGACATAAGAAAATCATTTTTTGTCCCCAGCTATTTTCAATGATCTATACCCCACCTGTGTACTTGCCCAAGCACACTTCTTCCAAAACTTCCTGGGAGGTTCTTACAAAGAAATGCAAAAACCTCACTCCTTAAGGATTTTGAGGGAACAAGGCAATGGGAAAACTAACAGTCACCACCAGACCAGGAAATAGCCTAAGCTATTGAGACAATAAATCAGTGGTAAAACTCCTAGTGCTATTTCAAAAGCAATCAAGGCCTTGCATTCCTTGTCCCAGAAAATGAGCCCAAGACCCCATCTAGTTTCTATCTGCTCTTGAAGCCTGCAGAGTCCCTTTCCCTTGTCCAACAGTTACCTCTGCTTTATTCTAACGTTGAAGTTTCTGCCCTCGGTGGAATACAAGCTTCATTCAGGTGAACATGCAATACATATTGCACAAATACATATGTGGATGTGCATGCATCCACAACCTTATGACCAACCATACACGGAATAATAAAACTCTCCCTTCTGAGTATTCATCTTAAATACTAAATAAAAATCTCTCTCCTGTTCAAACAGTCAAGGCTTTGGAACTTATTCCCTGTGATCTCCTTGTATGTTGTAAACAAAGATTCCTTTGTTTGACAACTCCACCTGTTTCTGTGATTCACCAAAGACTGACCTCAGTTAGTTCAGTTGCTGTAATGGCTTTCACTACTCTGATTCTACCTCTGCAAGTCTCCAAATTTAACTATTTTTTCTCCCAATTCTGCATGTTCTTGGCTTTAAACTGCAACTCTGAAGAGAAGATTTGCTTGTTTAAAAAAAAAATCAAGAAAAGGTAGTAGTAGTTAACATTGTTACTTTGAACTTCCTGCCCTAAGGGGCTCTCCTGTTCTTTCTCTTTGACTTCCTGGACTAAAACGACAGAAATTTGGCAATACATCACTCCCCAATCCAGATTACTGCCAGAACAGTTTATACTCTTAGAAAAATATTAGTTTAAAAGATCACATAATTAAATACTTAAGCATGTAGTGTAATATAGTGGTTTACAAGAAATATATTTTGGTCATCTGAATATTTGGTTTTCAACCATGGCTACTGACTCACAGCTCCTAAAACTCTTGGGATTTCCTGTGATAAGGGTGAGAGAGGTGTGTTTTGTTCTGTTAATGAAGTGACCTTCAGACCTCACTCAAGGCAAGGGCTGTTTGCCTGAAGGACCAACCACTTGGTGAAAGCCTTCACAACTTTTTGCCTCCCCTTCCTCCCAATACAGGATTATCTGGGGAGGGAAGAGGATCTGGAGATTAGATCAGCAAATGACAATGATTTAGTCAGTCATGACTATGTCATGAAGCCTCCACAGAAAAGCTGAAAGGACTGGGTTCAGAAAGCTTTTAGTTTGTGAAATGTATGAAAAGGCAGGAAGAGTGGCAGTCTTACAGAAGGTAATAGAAGCTCTGTGCCCATTCTCCATACCTTGCCCTGTGCACTTCTTTATCTATCTATTGATTTAAATCTTCTATTATATCTTTTAATAAGCTGGCAAACATAAAGTAAGTATTTTTCTGAGTTTTGTGAGTCCCTGTAGCAAATTAAAAGAACGTAAGAAGTAGGCCACTGGGACCTCCAACCTGTAGTTGCTCAGTCACAAGCACAGGTAATAACCTGGGGCCTACAGTGAGACTGGCATCTGAGGTGGGGTTGGAGATAGTCTTGGAGGACTGATCCATTAACTGATGAAATCTTACACTATGTTCAGGTAGATAGTGTCAGAATTTAGTTGAATTCTTGGAGATCCTGCTGTTGTCTGAAAATTATTTGGCATTGTTGGTATGATGTCCTAAAACCCAAAAAGATATAGCTACCTCAAAATAAGAATACGGTTGACAGCTTATATATAATAAGTGAGTATTTCAGGGATTTAAAATATACCCAATAAATAATGTAAGGAAATAAGGAAAGATTTTGAAATAAAAACAAGAATAAGAACCTAGTGGTACTAATAGATTAAATATATGTAATCTAGTTGAATTAAGAATACAATGGATAGAATACGTAATGGATTCAATAGAGATAAGAAGTCACTTAAGGATATAGTCATCTGGATACCAGCAAAGCATTAAAATTATCAATATAAAAGAGGTGTAAGATGTAGGTGATGTGTGTGGAACAAAAGCTAGAGAAGAAATTAGATTTCCTTACTACTCATAGCCTGTTGACAAGTCCTTGAAGCTCCTCTGGGGACTCAGCTGCTTCCATGTGGACACATCCACTCAGGGCAAAAAGCATTCTTAGTCCACCCCCCAGGATACTGAAAATCTACTTTCACATGTAAAAATTACTTTGGAAACTTCTTTATCTCTACTCCCCACCCCTGCCCTCAAGATATACATTGGCAATCATCTCCCAAGCATATACCCACTGATACACATCAGAAGAGTCTCTTCCCTGAGTTTTTACTAAATAGTAATAAATGACCTTTCCCTAACAATAGCTAGCCCCCTCAAGGTCCTGGAAACCTTGTTTATAAAATACCTTGGAGGCTTGTGCTATCCCTAACCTCCTCCCAAATTGAAAGTATATAATCAGCCACTCTTCATGACCCTCTCTCTCTACTCCAAATAAATAAATAAATAAATATTTTTAAATAAAATAAAATAAATGACTTTTTTTAAATGAAAGAAGAAAAAGGAAAGAAATATTTGAATATTAATGTACATCTATTTCTCAAGCATAAAATAGTCAAGACACTGGATTAAAACTTACATACAAGAAAAGAAAGAAAATATTCATAACTAGAGTTGACTCTATGAATCCCAAACTAGGGCATACATACCAAAGACACACAAAAAAAATCACAAGTGTTAGAGAGAAAAAAAATAATTCATTAATAAAGAAACAAGAATCAGACTGACAGAATTTTTTTAAATAACATCAGATATAAAAAAGAATGAAGTAATAGCTTTATTATCTTGAAAAAAAATCACAAATGGAAACATTTAGATCCTTATAAAATGTCATTGGCATAGGAAGGCATAATAAAAAAAATATTTTCAGGAATACAGATCACAGATAATTTGCCTTAATTTGTGTAGGCAGCACTTAAATACTAATATTATTTTAACAGTTAAAATATACTCTATGATCTTTGAGGTTGGGGAAAAGAGGATGACCAAGTCATCTTGAAATAATTCAGTTTTATGAAAAAAGTAAAAAGATCAAAAAAAAGGCTTGTAGAAAAGAGAGATAAAACATATGCATAATAAAAATAAATAAATAAATAAACAGCTGGAGTGCCTGGGTGACTTAGTCGGTTCAAGTGTCTGCCTTCAGCTCAGGTGATGATCCCAGGGTCCTGGTATTGAGCCCTGCATCAGGCTCCCTGCTCAGTGGAGAGTCTGCTTCTCCCTCCCATTGAGAAAAAAAATTTGACTTATTTATTTGAGAGAGATAATCTTTAAATTTTACTTATTTATTTGAGAGAGAGTGAGAAAAGAAAAACATGCACACAGCAGAGGGAATAACAGAGGTACCCTAATAAATACAATCTTTTAAAAAAAATAAATAATAATAAAAATAAATAATATTTCAGATAGTATGATTTTTTTAATGTAAGACTTGGTATAAAAACAGGATGACATACTTGTCTAATTATAGCAAAGACTTTGATAAGTTTAGATGCAGTAGTACATAAAAAATTTAACTTCTTTCATTAACTGATAATTTAATTAGATTAAATTAAGAGACATCAAAATTTAGAGAATCTAATAGTCCTGATCTATTAATAAATGTAGCCATCCTAACCCCAAAACAAGAGTCTTCAGTAAGTATATAAGCATAAGTTGAACATTTACACAAACAGGCCATTATTTAGGCCAGAAGTATATGCCAATAAATTCCTAGAGTTAAATATCAGGCTATATTTTCCAAGAATAAGGCAATAAAATTAGAAAACAATGACCAAAATATTAAATTCATATAATTGGAAGTTAACTTCATACCTAAAAAGAAATAATACAGCTAATTCAGAAATTTTTAGAATTACAGTACTTTGGTAATATCAACTCTCAAAATGAGTAACGGACAGGTGGGGCTAGCAAGAGACTCGTGGGAGGATTAAATCATGGGCCCCTGTATCTCAGGTGCAGTAGAAGCAGTGGATTTGGAATTTCAGTTTTTCCACAACGTTCCACCACAAGCTGGTTAGAACTGTGCAAAAGCAGGAAGGGAAGCCCCAGTAAAGTGGACTGGGGATGCCAGAAGGGGAGGCTGGAAGGGGGCGCCTGCTGCTCAGTGCCCATTACAGACCCCACATTGCAATCCCCCACAGGACAGACTCACCAATTTTAGGCCCCACAGGGGAAGCTGGAGGTTCATCTCCTGACTTTTTGTAGGATCTTTGCAGCTCAGCTGGTGAGAATTCTCCATCACCCTGCCTTTCTCCAAGGGACTTTTCCTCAAGCACCCTTCCCAACTTCTTCCTCCTCCATGAAATAATGTTCCTCTCCTTTGTTTCTCGCACTTGCCTGTGATGGGACCTTAGCTTGCTCAGCCCAGACTGCCATTCTCTGCTCTTCCCAATTAAACCCATGCTGCTGGTCAAATAACTGGCAGATTGAGTTTAAGGCCAATTGAACTAATAAATTCAAGAACTTGCAAGGAACAAAATCAATATGCACAAATTAGTGGCACTCCTAGGTGCTCCGAAGGAACCATCAGAAAGAGATTGCGGAAAACGATCTCATTTACACCTGCATCCAAGACAGCAAGATACCTGGGAGGCCCCTGAACCAAGAAGGTGACAGACCTGTCCTCTGACAGCCCTGCAACAATGACGACAGACAGGGAGGGGTACACACAGAGATGGGGAGGCACTGTGCTCAGGGAAGAACCCACACTGGGAAAATACCTACTCTCCCCAAAACCGTCTACAGAGTCCTCACTCTGGCTCCCGAATTTCCGGACTCGGTGCAAGCCTGGAGTGGGTGTGGACATGGGAAGGACCCCGCAGGGCTGAGGTGGGGAGAGCACAAGCACCGAAGCAGGGGGACGCTCCCTGACTGCAGACCATCTGAGGAGCCCCAGGAACCGAATCCGCGAGCACACAAACACAGATGAGGACCTAGGAGCACCCGAGCCCAGAAAGGGGGGACCCCACAGCCCCGCGCACAGCACAGCAGGAGTCCACGTCTCCTCACACAAAACGACGGAAGCCCCAGTGTCTACACAGGGCGCCCTTCCTCTGTGGGGTCCTGAGACCACGAACCCCTTGACAGTGCACTCAGGCGGCTTCTCCTCAGCTCCTCCAGCATCTGGTCCTTAGGAGGTTGGACTGCTGCCAGTGTGGGCGCGTCCTCCACAACGGGTCCGGTCAGTGTGGATGCAGAGCCACACCCTCCTCAGCTTGTCCTGTCAGGGTGGGAGGCGCCCCACATTCTCCAGAAGTCTCCACAGTGGGTCCTGAAGAGGCGGGGCTCTGGTCCCAGCTGTGGCTGTGCAGCCTTAGCTCAGGGCGGAGCTGGGGTCTGGCGCCCTCTGCAGGCGGTGCAAGGCAGTGCAGGACTGTGGGAGCTCACCCTTCAGTGGAAGGTCCTGCTCCCTCCTGGGGTCCAGCTGATGCCATTTCATTCCGGAAATTCAAGCTGCATGGAGCCCAATACCCCCCAACTTCCCCCCAAATAGCTAAGGAACAATGAATTGGAAACAATGTGGAATTACAACAGTCCTTGACCCAAACAGTGTCACTGAACATGGCCCTGATGCAGACCCACACTCTGACCTCAACTTGGTCTCAAGCCTGGACCCTACCCTAATCCAAGACCCTAACCCTAGCCCCCAACCCAAACAATGTTCACAAGAATCAAAAGGTAGAAACTGCAAATATCCATCAATGGCAAGTGCATAAGCAAAGTGTGGTGAAGCATTTGAATTTGGGTACAGGTTCAGGTTTTAGTCAGAGTTCTAGATCAGGCTTTGGGTTTAGTGTTAGGGTGAGGGTTTAGAGTGAAGGACAAGGGAACAGAGTTATAGTTTAGGGCTTTAAGTTTATGATTTAGGCTTTAAGACTCAGGGCTTATGGGATAAAGTTCAAGGTCAAATTTGGGGTTTGACTTCATGCTGAGATTTGGGTTCAGGTTTCATGACTTGGAGGTCTGGTTTAGGGTTTGGGTTCGTGGTTCAGGGCTTGGATCCAGGGCTCAGGTACAGGCTTTGGGTTCCATTCCAGGTTTGGGATTCAGGGTTCTAGTTTGGGCTTTAAGGTCAGCTTAGGTTTCAGCGTTGGTAGGGTTTAAGGTTAGGTTTAGGGATGACACATTTTCTTCAGTTGTCATCATGGACAAAATAATTCTATCTGAAGTTTCTAAGTCAGAAATGTATTTCATCTGGGGGCGCCTGGGTGGCTCCGTGTGTTAAGCCTCTGCCTTGGGCTCAGGTCATGATCTCAGGGTCCTGGGATCGAGCCCTTCATCAGGCTCTCTGCTTGACGGGGAGCCTGCTTCCCCATCTTTCTCTCTGCCTGCCTCTCTGCCTACTTGTGATCTCTGTCTGTCAAATAAATAGAATTAGTAAAAGCTATTATATGATCTTTTACAAACCATTTCCTATCTTTGCATTCTCATGTGCCAAGAGAGACAGGGGTTATTTAAAACCCTGAAGAGAGTGCTCTTGCTTTTAAATTGCCTGTAACCTTCGTGTAATAGATTTATGATTGATGATAGATTTAGTTAAAATATAACTATTTAAAATATTTACTCTCAGTAAACGATTTCAACCTATGCTCATTTAAGTAACTTGGTGCATAATCCCTTTTCTATTAAACCATAGTGCAAGGACCAATGCCGCGTTTCTGAGAGAACCCCAAGCTATTTTTCTAGAATGGCTGTATGCTATATATGGCGTCCTGTTTTCACTCCCTTTGTGGAGCACCTACCCTGGAGGTCATGTAATAACCAATGACCAAAAAAACAAACAAGAAACCCAAACATCCAGGTCGAAGTGCCATCCCTGCCTGGAGTGGAGGAGACTGCTCAGACAGATCCCAGGCAGGCATCTCAGCCCAGGCCTGTGCTGGGGAAGCTGGTTCCTGGCTTTGGGCGCAATCTGGAAGCCAGCAAACTGACCCAAGAGTGCAGCTGGCGTTTAGGACTGATGATCTTTTCGCAGCCAGGCTGCGCGTGGACACCCGCTCAGGGAGCCAGGCTAGGAGGCTGCCCAGGGCAGGCGCTGGCAATGCAGCAGCATGCCAGGGCTTAGCCCCGCACCCCAGCATGGGCTCCGGCCTCAGAAGTGAGGGGGCGGGGCCAGCGCAGAGAAGGGTCTTTGCTAATTTCCAAAGCTGGAAGTGAGCTCTCAGAGGACTCAGGAGGGAGGGGGGCGGGGGCGGCCGGGAGAGGGGCTTTGCTAATTGCCCAGGCGGGAAGGAGGGGCGCGCAGCGCCAGTGTGCTGTGCTGCAGCCCATTTGGGACTGCAGGACCCACCATACTCGCTGCCCCTGCACTCCCATGCTCCAGCCTAGCCCCTGAGGCCGCGGTGTCCTGTTCCCGTTCCCGCCGCCTGCTGCCCCTCCCCGACCCATGGCTTCTCTGGAGGACCCTCTGCTCACAGGTAAAGTGACACCACGACACGCCCTCACCTGAAGCAGAAAACGCAGTCCAGGAGCTGGGCGCAGCCTCCCGCCAACCCCAGGGCACCAGGACCACCCCAGACGCTGCGCCACACCCTGTCCGCAGGGGGTCAGGCCGGGACAGCGCCACAGGAGGTACCCCCCCCCTGCCAGCGGGAAGGCTAGCCCCCATAGTTCTGCACCCCCACGCGCTTTTCAGAGCCTCCTGCCATTCCCAGGGCACCCAGAACCCAGAGAGTGAGGCCTTGGGTGTTCTCTAGTGACAGATTCAAGGCAATTTTTCGACTTTGGGACTCAGAGTTAACATAGTTTTCATTTGTGATTATTATTTTTGTGTGGGGGCCGTCGCTTTTCTTTTGACCTATGCTTGTTTTCACTCCCGGTTCTGAAGAAGCCCCTAAATCCTAACCCTTTGAGGACTCCGAAAGCTCTCAGAGCAGCAGTGCTGGGGGACAGTGTGGACACATGGTTTGGTTTCTCCTCTGGCCTGCTTCTGTGGCAGCCCCGCTCTGTCCTCCTCAGACTTCAGAGCAATAGCTGAACAAGTGGAGAAGCAACCAGGGGGTCAGGAAGGTGGCCACCGAAGAGTGACTTCTCTGGAGGGTGGCTGAGCTAGCAAGTGAGCATGTCAGTCCAGCTCTGCCTGCATTCAGTATGGAGCTGAACAGGGGCCAGGGAAGGGGAGGAGGAGCAGAGAGCAGGGACAAAGGGACCAAAGAGGAGATTCAGATGAAGGGAAGTAATGGGGAGGAAAGAGAAGAAACTCTAGAAGACAGGTATGTAGAAAGGAAAAGGGATGAAGTGGGCATTGGGAAAGGGCACCACCAGGGAAGGAGAGAGGGGAAGAAAAGAGGGAGGAAAGAGGAAAGGGGAAAGGGAGAAGGGAGGAGTCAGCATGCCAGGGCTCCCCCTGCATCTGAAGAAGAGGTGGCTGGTCCAGCTTGTCAAACAGGGTGCTCACTCTTTGGCCCCAGTTTCTGCTCCCAGTGCTACTGGGCTTTGCAAGGAAGGCAGGCTGTCCCTTGGGACCTACTGGAGCCCACTGGAGCCCACAGGAGGGTGGGAGAGGTAAGATGCCACCAGGTCCTGTCCTGAGCTGCTCCCAGCCACCAGCCTCACCACATGGTGCAAGAGGGACCCCAGAACAAAGGACGGACACAGGCCAGCATGTCTGCTGGTGGCCCTGGGCACTTAGCTCATCGCAGTGAACCACACGGCCTCCTCAACCCACGCTTTCAAAGCCTCCTTCTTCGCTTCTGGCTTTCATGTCTGTAGGAACATGAGCCAGATCTAACTCATCTCCGACAGACAATTCTGACTCACCCCGTGTCAGATTTTTATGAGTGGCTGTGATAGAGTAAGATAGCAATGCTCCAACAAACGGACTGTTTCCTCCCACTTGACCTCAACAGTCTTATACATTTTCTTAGCGAAAACATCTTGTCTCCTTCCATTAAGCTCATAACGTGGTCTAATAGTATACATGCGCCTTCCTTAGATGCGAAGCGATACAGAGGTCCTTTTTTTTTTTAATTTTACAAGGTAAAGTCAGTGAACATATCCAACTTGACGAATACGTCTCTAAAATGTCAATCCAGGCAAAGCTTTTTCTGCCTACAGTTTCGAGCCTACGTGGTGACATTTTTAAAATGCTTTCAGTCCCTCAGTGAGGCTCTTAGAAGCTAGCCAGGGCTTACTACGTGCCAGGCACTGTGTCAGGTGTTGGAGCTAAAGGGAAGGAGAGCTTGGAGGCTGGCTGGGGAGGGACATCCATGACACAAGCACAGCTAGAAACGGAGGCCAGTGCTAGAAAAGAGAGAGCAGGCTGCATGGAGAGTGTGTACCATGGGGCTTGTGAGCTCACGAATAAGTGGGAGTAACTGGAGTGGGGAGATGGGGGAGAGAAGAGGGTCTTCCCATCAATGGGAATCACCTGTGCTTGGAGGCAGGTGCCATGAGAGGTCTCCACAGGAAGAAGGAGGCAGTGTGGTTGAAGGGCAGAGAGATGGGGCAGAACAGGCATCAGTCAGTTGGAGGGGTATGAATAGACTGATGGGAGGATTATGGGTGCCTTTGGAGGACTGAGAATTTGTTAGAAGATCAGTGCAGATTTCTATGGAGACAAATGCCAGGAACTGATAGGTCTTTGAAAGGTCACTCTGGCTGCCTTTTGGCAAAGGGGTTGGTAAAAGGCACTTGCAGGTGTGAACACACCAGGTGGGAGGTGAGTGCAGGAAATCGGGTGAGGGAGCATGGGAACTTGGTCCCGGGGTATATAAGGGAGAATAGCCTTTAAGGAGTTCCACAAATTGGCACCAGCTGTGGCTTCATTACAGAGCTGGAAGGGGGAGGTGGGTGTGTCCTGGAGGTTACAGAAATTACATGAGAAAGGGAAGTCTTTTTAGATCTCTTTTTCAACTAGAGGAACTCTCACCTTATTGATAGAATTCCAGAGTGGGAACCAATGATATGAGGACATCTTTGAAATGTCTGAATATGTTCTTCGACATCTTTGCAAGTGACGAGGAGACCTTGACCTTAGGAGGCCTTGGCCCTCTTTGTAGCCAGAAAGATTTCACCTACAGATTTGGGTTCTCCCTTTTAAAGTCAAGGAGTCAGTCCTTCCAAAGGACACCTCCTATCATTTTACCCTCTCATCATACCTCACGTGCTGGCATCTCCAAGACCCTCTGTTCCAGGTTGAGAGTATCCACTTTGGCCGGGCTGGTCTTGCCAAGAACACCACCACAGGAAATCTAGAGCCTGTAGTGCTATTAATAACATCATCTAAGACTGTGTTTGCTGCCCTCTTGGCCTCTTCCCACCATGACTCACTGAAGCTTTTAACACATTGTATCCATTAAGCTATAGTTCCCAAAGCTCATCTTCTCTAGTGCCATTAGTTTTTAGGGGACCAGGCAAACCTTAAACTTGTCCCCCCTAATTGGATCCCTGTTCCCCCACAATCTATTTGAAAGCCTTTCACCATGATTCTTGAATTAGATCTGAGACCACTGCTGGTACCTAACACTTCTTGGCACCTTGTCTGTTAGGTTCTTGGAAGAGGAGATGGCTATGGAGGTGAGTGGGAATGGGAGTGGGAGGATTTCTCCCTTCACTTTGCTTTTTGTGTTTTCAAATAATGGGTTTTGAGGGGGCGGGAAAGTTTAACCAGACCATTTATTTTCCATCTCCCATCGATAAAATGTTTACCACTCCACACTGGAAGAATTTATATTTTTCCTTTGAATCTCCAGGAAAATCTCCCAAACCCAGACCACCACCATGTGGATTCAGCCATCTTCTGATTCACCTCCAGATTGTCTCCTCCTAACTGCTCAAGCCAGTGGTTAAGGGCGAAATGTTCAATGCCCAAGCAATTAAGTGGGGAACACGTTTATCTAAGCAATTGCATGCAGCTCTCTATCTGCATACAGGGGGTCTCTCCCAAGCCTTTCCAACCTCAGCAAAAGAAGACAAAGCCCCAGCAGTCTGGGGTATATATCATTCATTCATTCCTGTGTTCAACACTCATGGCGGATCCCCACCAAGACAGTGGGAGAGCAAGGACTGGAGAAATCCTGGAAGCTGAAGTCTGAGGAGGATTTCAAATTCAAGTTAGAGATGAAAGAAACATCTGGACTTGGTCCTCAGGTACATGCAGTATTCTGAACTGAGGCTAGAACCAGAGACCATTCTAATGAAAGGCCTCTACAGGTGGGCTCCAACTCAGTTTCGTGTATATTCATTCATGAAATAGCTCTTTGGGTCAACATGCAGAAGAAAACCATTTCAGAAAACTGACAATGAGGAGAGTAAAGGGAAGCCAGAAGGCTTGTGAATGGGGAGAGAGGAGGACCCAGGGCAGGAAACCAAGAATCCCTCCCTGCCCTCCTTGCTGCCAGGGAGGTCTGAGGGACTAGTTTCCACCTGGGATCCCAAGTCCAGAACAAAAGCAGCGGGGCCACGGCGGGGGAGGGAAGGGGGTCCTCAGCACGGGCGCATGGGGCTGCGGAAAGATGGGGGCTAGCGTGCCTGCTGGCGGGGGGCACCTCCCAAGGCGCTGTCCCCAGCCCGACCCCATGAGGACCCGGGTTTGGCGCAGCGTCCGGGGTGGTCCCGGTGCCCTGGGGTTCGTGGGAGGCTGGGCCTCCACAACCCCCCTCTTCGCCCCCAGGTCGGGTCCGCGCTTTCTGCTCCAGGTGAGGGCGCGGCGCGGTGTCACTTTACCCCTGTGCAGAGGGTGGTCCGGAGAAGCCTTGGGGCGGGGAGGGGCAGCAGGCAGCAGGAGCAGGACAGCGGAGCCTCACATGGGAGCGTACGGGCGGCGAGTCCGGTGGGTCCTGCAGTCCCGACTGAGCCGCAGCACAGCACCGCGGCGCTGCCCGCCCCTCCTCCGCCAGCCCCTCCACCTCCTCCCAGACTCTCAGCCACATCCTCTGTGAGCTCACTTCCAGCTTAGGCAATTAGCAAAGCGCCTTCTCCCCGCCGCCCTCCACCCGCCCCCGCCCCCCTCCCTCCTGAGTCCTCCGCGAGCTCCCTTTTCGCTTTGGCAATTAGCAAAGCCCCTTCTCTGCCCCGCCCCCGCCCCCTCCCTCCTGAGGCCCCGCCCTGGCTGGGGCGCGGGGGAAGCCCCGGGGGCTGCAAGCTTGACCAGCGCTGGCGCTGGGCAGCCTCCTAGCCTGGCTCCTTGAGCGGGTGTCCACCCGCGGCCTGGCTGCAAAAAGATCATCAGTCCTGTTAACCCTGGCTGCACTCTCCCGTCAGTTTGCTGGCTTCCTGATTGCGCCCAAAGCCAGGAACCAGCTTCCCCAGCACAGGCCTGGGCTGAGATGCCTGCCCAGGATCTGTTTGAGCAGTCTACTCATCTCCAGGCAGGGATGGCACTTCCACATGGATGTTTGGGTTTTTTTATTGTTTTTTGGTCATTGGTTATTATTACATGACCTCCAGGGTAGGTGCTCCACAAAGGGAGTGAAAACAGGATGCATGATATACCCCTCACCTCCCATGCTGTCTTTCTCTTAAATAATAAGCACTGCTGAAATATCTTAGATTCTGTACCTTCTCTCCAGCCATGAACCTATCACTGTCTTTAACTCTTGAAAACTTCATTAGACAAATTAATGTGGTGAAGGAAGCAATATGAGAAAGCCTATTAATCTGATGAGCATGGAACTGAACAAACCCTATAGATACTTTCCCTTTGATTTCTAGCCTATCAATACCTACAGTGAGTCACATACACTCAAGATTATTGTTTTTATTGTATACTTCATATATTCATTGATTTTGGACTTGTTATCATTTCGTTGAAGTGTTAAACTATGGTAATAAACAAACTTTTAATTAACTTTTCCTCCTATGATACAAATATAACTTGCACTTGAGCTTTAGCTAATTTTATGTTCTAAAATTGCCAAAACAAAATGATCAAGGTTTCTAGATTATTTACTGTATTTTCTACTATATAATATTGTTCTATCTCTTCTGTATAAAGAAAATGAATGCTTGGGGCTCTTGGGTGGCTCAGTGTGTTAAAGCCTCTGCCTTCTGCTCAGGTCATGATCCCAGAGTCCTGGGATAGAGCCCCACATCAGGCTCTCTGCTCAGCAGGGACCCTGCTTCCCTTCCTTTCTCTCTGCCTGCCTCTCTGTCTACTTGTGATCTCTGTCTGTCAAATAAATAAATAAAATCTTTAAAAAAAGAAAATGAATGCTTGATAACTAAATGAATGCTTTACTGAACAAATTAAATATGGCAATGGCATTTTATTTTATCATGCTTCACATATTAAACTATAATATTATATCACTAGTCTACAAATAATCTACTCGCATAGTCATTTGGAAGCTTTTAGCAAAAGAATTCTTCCTCCTGATTGTAGTATAAAAGCCACAGAAATATACAGAAGACTCCTAGGATAGAAAGTTAAATCCAGTTATCCGTGATGCCTTGAGTAGGACCTGACCTATGTATGTCCTGGGATGCACTAGTAACTGTTACATGTGATAGGATTATATTTAATATATACAGTTTCATTTACTTCACAAAGGACATATAAATTTGAGAATAAAATATTTGATGAATCTATAAAGTCTATATCTATTTGTAACTAATGTGGTAGAATTAAGATGTTAATTTGAAAAAAAATTCATTGAACACATACACATATTCAATTGTTTTTATATATATAAACAGCATTATTTATTTATGTAAATAAATGCATTGTCTGTAAAATCCATTTACTTATCAATCATAAGGGTAATTTTAAGTACTAAGAATAAGAAATATGTGAAAAGATAAGTGTTCAAGAGTGCAGTTTGTGGTAATTAATACAATATGATAGGCTCATAAAAATGATATATTACTTGAACTTAAAAGCTTCTATAATTAAGCGATGACCACTTGAAATTTGTAATTAGTCTTGCTGCAGTTTTTCCTTGCACTTATTGCCCTTCCCCAGAAGTTCATTAAGAATTTCTGTGAATGTCCTTATGTTTAATCTCATTCATAGATTCCACTGCTGCTCACAAAACAAAGCCAAAAAGAGAGGTAACTCTATGTGGCACTCCATCCACAAGCAATACATTCATAAATAATTAAAAAGCTCTCTACTTCATTTGTTACCCATTCAGCTGATAATTTAAATGAGTAACTGAGGCCATTTTATCAGCACTTTTAATAGAATGCGACTCAGAAACTTCACAGTGTTATTTAAGAAGAAATGCTCACGTGTTAAGGTTTTTATTTTTTTAAATCAACAAAATAATTTTCAAATATTAAAAGCAAATGTCTCCTTTTCCTCCAAGTTTCCTTGCTATGTCAAAGTTACAAATAAATACATTAAAATCGTATTTTGAGTAGTAGATAAAAACAAAAGTTTTGAAACTGTGGGTTCAGTGTCTGGGTTAACTTGTATAAATATCTGAACTCAATGTATTTAGACTTTATTAGATTTTTTTTAGACTATTTAAAAATACATGCTGAGATAATGACAACATTATTTTATTCATTTTAATAAATAAATTATTTTATTTAATTATGTTTAGATATTTATTAAATTAATGATTTAATATTTAATAATCTAAATTTGAAATATTTTAAATTCTAAAAATATTTATTTAATTAAATTGATATATTTAATATAAATATTTAATAAATTATTTAATCATTATTATAATTATGCAATACATTATGTATTGTGTAATAATTGCATTTTAATAAATAAATAAATGTATTATTTACATTATTTTATTTTATTTTATTTTATTTTATTTACTTGACAAAGAGAGGGAGAACGCAAGCAAAGGGAGCTGCAGGCAGAAGGAGAGGGAGAAGTAGGCTCCCAGCTGAGTAGAAAGTTCAACCTGGGGTTCCATCCCACGACCCTGGGATCACCACCTGAGTCGAAGGCAGATGCTTAAGTGACTGAGCCATCCAGATGCCCAAGGCTTTGTATTCTTCGCTTCTAAATATTGATGCTCCTTCATCTCTGGAGTTAGTAAATTGATGTTGAGAATTCATATCAAAGAATTGATAGTAGCTGTTAAACAGAAACATGTAATTTAGGGGAAAAAAAAGAACAGAAGGAAGAGAAAGGCCAAAAGTCAAAAGCACATTAATATAAAATTTATTTATTTATTTATTTATTTATTTATTTTTAAATTTTTTTTATTTTATTTTATTTATTTGACAGAGAGAGATTACAAGTAGGCAGAGAGGCAGGCAGAGAGAGAGAGAGGAGGAAGCAGGCTCCCTGCTGAGCAGAGAGTCCGATGCGGGACTCGATCCCAGGACCCTGAGATCATGACCTGAGAGAAGGCAGCGGCTTAACCCACTGAGCCACCCAGGCGCCCTAAAATTTAATTAGATAAAAAAGCTGATATTCCTGAAGGGGGCTAATAAAAGAGCTGCAAAGAGCTGATAGGATTAGGAAAATTGTCCACTCCTGGTCATTTCATAATTTTAAACTATTCCTTATTAATAAATATACTTAGTTCCAGAAACACAAGCACATAAGAACATTTCCACCAAGTTTCCTCTAACAGCATTTACAAATTAGACGTTCAAACAATGCAGTTCATTACATGTTGCATCTGTATCTTAAAGTTTAAACACATTCTGTGACACATTTTCCAACAATTAAAATTAAAAAATATATATATACATATATATCTATGTATATATATATATACCTTATCCCTAAATGGAAAAAATATATATAGAGAGAGAGAAACCTTATCCCTAAATGAAACCTTTCTTTGTTTATTAGATTAAATAGGTAAATTAGCAACAACAACAACAAACAGCTAATATTATAGAGGTAGGAACAATTTACCTTTTCATTCATTGCTATTTTCTAAAAATTCCTATTTTATTTTTTTCTCAAGTCTGTCATAATAATTTTCTAAATCTCCTGCCTTATTCAATTTTTTTCTTTTAGTGGAAATCTCTATTTCATATTTATTTTCTCTTCCTCCACTCTTTGCTCTAATAATTCAATGTATTATTAGATTTTCTGTTTTTCTCTTTATCCAGATATATCTTTTCTTTCTTTTTTTCTTTTTTAAATAATTTGATTTGCTGGCATTTTACATCAGTACATGCTTTCTTATGGATGTTAGAAATGTCTGTGGAACTACTAGAAGAATAAACTTTTTTACCTTTAAGAAGTTTACAGTCTAGAGTGCCTGGGTGGCTCAGTTGGTTAAGTGTCTTCCTTCAGCTTAGGTCATGATGCCAGGGTACTAGGATCCAGTCCTGCATCAGCTGCCTGCTCAGCAAGGAGTCTGGTTCTTCCTCTCCCTCTGCCCCTCCCTCTCTCTCTCTAATAAATAAATAAAATCTTTAAAAAAAAGACTTACTGAAATCTGAGACTGAATTACTAAATTCAGTCTTAATAGAAGACAGCTAAACAAAGCAATAATCACAACTGGAAAATTTAGCGAGATCATGGTTTAACATTTTTGGTTGACACAGGACCTCTTTCAGTAACAACTTTCCCTAAATATCAATTTCTTTGTAAGGCAAAAAATTTTGACAAGAAATCCAGATCCTTCTGATCATTTTCATATCAATTTAAGGTGACATCCTCAGAGTATATAATCAAATATGTAATTATTCTATCTGTTGCCTTGTATATTGCCTGTATCTTTTTCAGACTCAAAGTTCCATTGAGGTAGAGTTTTTTTTTTTTTAAGCAGAGATTTTTAAAGTGTTTGATATATACAAGATGCTTAATAAGTGTTTACAAAGCCTATGTATTACAGAAGCCTTAAACAGGCTTTAAAATAATGTAGGTGATATTAGTGGTCATATCAAACAATTTTTAGGTTTCAGTCATGTAAATAACTACATTTCTCAGAGACAGAGAAACATACAAATGGTCTGGGTCCAGTAGGATAATGCTAGCATGTGTTGTAAATTCTTTTATATGACCTTATTCTTGCAAGAATTGGTTATGTGGCAGAAAAAAAGGTATCACTATCTTATACTTTATTATTTAAAGAGATTTATGGAAGTCTTAATTTCTTACACTACCCCTTTGTTTCAGTGGACCCAATTTCCGTGGTAATGGTGAGAGGAAAGTAGGCAATTTAGGCAGCAGCAAAAATCTCCCACAAGGCACTATAAAATAAGGCTTGTTCTAGATCATGGGTCTGTCCAAAGGGGAATGTTAAGGGGTAGAATGGATGATGGATGCATTGTGGACTTATAACTTTAAGATTAATACTGTTATGCCCCAATAATGGGTCTATGATTAAAGGAGCGAGACTGATGTAAAGCAAAGGTCAAGCAAAGCTTTATTTCATGCCAAGCATCAAGAATCTAACCGAACGTTTGGGGCCACACCTCTTATGAGAGAAGGCAACCCTTTGCTGTTTCACAGTCTAGCTTTTAAGGGCAAAGGCCATGCAGTCAGGCCTGGCCACGCACAGGTGACCAATGAGATTTTAACACACACAGGAAACTGCACAGTGAGGCTAGATGACCAATTGAGGTTCAATTTACCCTAGTATAGACATTTGACCCAGCCTATTACACCTTGATTAGGATTAGTGCCAAAAAGGTTCCCAAAGGGCGGAGGAGTGGGGCATACTCCTTAGTATCTAGGGAGACAATATGCAAACACCGCCCCCCTCCCGCTGATTGATGTCTCCACCTGGCCTGACCCACCCTTGTATATGGGCTTTGTTACCTGGAGCTGATTTCCAGGACTTGTTTTTAAGTGAATCCCCTGGGGGAAGGGGAACAAGGACAGTTTAAGGGTTAACCTCAATGAAAGCCTCTTGCTAAAATATAAAAATATAAAATAGGTCCTTACATTACAACAACTCAGTAGGGAAAGTCCCAGTGTGGTGATAAAAGAAGTGAGGTAACTTGCATTGCACATTTTTTTTTAAAACGTGTAAGTTGTATTTTTCCGTGCCATTACATCATACTTTATCTTCATCTCTGTCTACTAGTTTAAAACTAGTTAAACAAACTCAACAATTTTTTAAAAAATATTTTATTTATTTATTTAAGAGCAAAAGCCAGAGAGAGAGAGAGAGAGAGCATGAGCAATATGGGGCTCGATGCCAGGACTCTTGAGATCCTGATCTGAGCCAAAGGCAGACACTTAACTGACTAAGCAAATGAGACTCCCACAAACTCAACAATTTTATAAAATTTTTATTTGTTGGGGTGCCTGGCTGGAACAGTCAGTAAAATATGTAAATCTTGATCGTGGGGTTGTACGTTTGAAATCCACCTTGGGTGTAGAGGTTTTATTTAAAAATAAAATCTTTAAAAATTTTTTTTCATTTTTTTATTTAAGCCATTGTATGGCAGTGTTGATTACTATATTGTACACCTGAAAGTAATATTAACCTTATTTTAACTAACTACAATTTAAATAAAAACTTTAAAAATAAAATAAAAATAATAATCATAAAAATAAAAAAGAGGAAAAATTATTTGGCAGGCAATTTTCTTAATTGCATTATTATTTATTATTATCATAGTCTGTGTGTGTCGGTGGGAAGTGGCTGGTATTACAGTGAGTTCCATATCTGTGTTACACTGAGGTCCATGTCTGTAGTCAGTCTTTTTTTTCTTTTAGTTTATTTTCAGGGATCCAAAATTCATTGTTTATGCACCACACCCAGTGCTTCATGTAATAAATTCCCTCCTTAATACCCACCACTGGGCTCACCCAACCACCTGCCACCCTCCTCTTCAAGACCCTCAGTTTGTTTCTCAGTGTCCACAGTCTCTCATGGTTTGTCTCTCCCTCCGATTTCCCCCAGCACACTTCTCTCCATCTCCCAGTGTCCTCCACGTTATTCCTTATGTATTGAGTCTTATAAAAACTTTTATTTCTTTCCCTATTCTGCTTTGCATATGCTTACCTTAGATGTTAAAATGTTATAAACCTCTCCTGCCTGGTCCATTTTCTCTCTCTTCTCTCATGATTTCTCATGCTCTCCCTGCCAACACCACATGCCTTACAATATCTGGATATGACTAATTTCTTCCTGAGCTACTTTATTCTACTCTGCCATATGGTTGCCCTTCCCTCTTCTGTACCATAACTTCTATCCCCTGCATTTGTGCTTTAACAATACCTAATTCTTTTCACTACATCTGTATCTTTGAGGTCAATACTCAGTAGTGCAATCGCTGGGTCATAGGCTAGCTCTATTTTACTGGAAAGAAGGGCCATATGCACCCCAGTGTTCATAGCAGCAATGTCCACTATAGCCATTCTGTTGAAAGAGTCAAGATCCCCTACAACAGACAAACGGATAAAGAAGATGTGATCCAAGGATACAATGGAATATCACTCAGCCATCAGAAAGGATGAATACCCAACTTTTGCATCAACATGGATGGGACTGTAGGAGATTATGTTAAGTGAAATAAGCCAAGCAGTGAAAGTCAATCATCATATGGTTTCACTTATTTGTGGAACCTAAGGAATAGCATGGAGGACATTAGGAGAAGGAAAGGAAAAATGAAGTGGGGGTATTGGAGGGGGAAATGAAACATGAAAAACTATGGACTCCAAGAAACAAACTGAGGGTTTTAAAGATGAGAAGGATGTGGGGATGGGTGAGCCTGGTGATGGGTATTAAGGAGGGCACATATTGCATGGGGCACTGGGTGTTTTACACAAACAATGAATCATGGAACACTACTTCAAAAACTAATGATGTATTGTATGGTAACTAACATAACATAATTTAAAAAAAAAAAAGGAGGGGGACAATACCTAACACTCAATCTTTGCTAGTTTCTTGTTTACCTCCTTTTAAGAGTAAGCTCATTAGTGTTTTTTTTTTTTTGGTTTGTTTTTTTTTTTTTTGTCTCAACTAAAAGAAGAAAAATAATACACATTATTTTGAAAACTTTTTGAACAGTGTACAAACGTTAGTCAAGTCCACAATGTCTCATCTCTTCTTCCTCCTAACATGGCTAAGTTGAAAAACCCTTTATCTGGGAAAAGATCATTGTCCAGCCACCTTGTGTAAGATTTTGGCTTTAGGTTAGATTATCCTTTCTTTCCTTTTCTGAAAATAAGTTGAAAATATTAATAGCCTCAGTTTTTCTTCCAAAATATGACTGCTTCTTTACCAAGTGCAAAAGCAACCCATTTTGACCATAGTAAACAGCTTGGACCTACTTTTTTTGGCTCACTGTTTTAGTGAGACAAGTGGAGTGAAGATGACACACCATTTCCAAATGTATTAATAATTGGTAGACCATACTTCTAAATTGAAGATTTGTTGCCATTAAACTACGACCAGACTCGCTATAATTACAGAGGTAAATTCTTTATATTTACTATATTTGAAATTACCATATAATACCAAAATAAAATTATGATTATGTGAAGAGTCTGTAATATTAAGAAGATGACTTTGAAATGAATGCTTATCTAAATGAAATTTCCCATTTTATAATCTTGTATAAGCTTCCATTGTCATTTCCTATTTAAAATCTATTAGAAGGCACTCTTATTTTCCCTTAAGTGGGAAGTCAAATGTGGAACAAATTCATCCCAAAGGAACTGATTCTATGTTCCACTGAAGACAAGGTGGCTTCCATGTGGCATTTTGCCTCTTGCATATTGTTCATCTCCTACAACAAATGGGGGTATGCTCTTTAGTAAACTAATTCAACTCAATTAGAGACATTGTCTTCAAGGGATAACATCATAGAGACTAGAATCAGAATCATACTTTTGGGAAAATTGGGCCCAGGATTTTTGTTTTGTTTTGTTTTGTTTTGTTTTAAGATTTTATTTATTTATTTGACAGACAGAGACCACAAGTAAGCAAATAGCGGGGGGGGGGGGGGAAGCAGGCTCCCTGCTGAACAGAGAGCCTGATGCAGAGCTCGATCCCAGGGCTCTGAGATCATGGCCTGAGCCGAAGGCAGAGGCTTAACCCACTGAGCTACACAGGTGCCCCTGGGCCCAGGTTTTGATGGCTTCTTTCCTCAATCTTATAAAACCTATTTGAACTCTACTGGATGCCAGAACTGCTTAAAAATATTTGGTCCCTTGTAATTTTAACCTTCCAGTATTCAATGCACCTGATCCATGTAATATCCTATAGTATTTTTGTCAAATGAAGACTCTCAAAGTGTGTTTCTTGGGAGACACTTTTCAATTGGTTGCTTACATTTCTGCATTTATTATTTGTTCTAGGCCATCCTTTGAAGATGGTTGTATTGAATAGACTTGGAAGACAGAAATAGTATCTTTTTTTTTTAACTTAACCTGTTGTGTTTGCAAATATTATCTGCCTCTGTTTTGATTCTTCTTGTGGGAACTGAGGCTCAGAACTGATATATAACACCCATCCCTACACACACACAAACACACACACACACACACAAACACACACACACACACACACACACAAATAATGTTAATATTCTGGCTACCTCTATTGCTGTGAATAATAAACTATATTATTTCTGAAACATGAGTCTGCGTCTTCTATCAACACCCAAGAAACTACGGCAGACTCATACACCAGCTTTCAAATAAGGGAAAATAATTTCAGATGCTTTATATTTTTTGATAGTGTTACCTACTTCTGAACATATGACTGAGCACATATAAAGCTGGAGCCATGACCATTTAGAGCTTCTTCTGTGGAAGAACTATGCATTCACTAGTAAACAATAGTAGTTTCATCATTTTTTTTTTTTCCTCCTGGACACCATTTCCTCTCTCAAACTGTTGCTCAAATTGGATGGAGTCTAAGGTCCTTTGAGGAAATTTTTGTTTAATGATTCAAAATAAAATAGGAAGAGTCTAAAGTGCTAAAAATACTTCTAGATAAAAGGTATAAGATCATGCCAGAAAGGATAGTAATTTTATCTAACAACTGCCTGTTCACCCCTTTTTTGTTCATTAACTAATCTCCAAATTCCTGACTAAATCCCTTTTGTAAGCCAGAATGTGAGCTAAAAACTGGGATTTTAAAAAATGTTCATTTGAAATCCAGTTAGTTAACATATATGGTTGTATTAGATTCATGTGTACAATATAACATATAGCACTCAGTGCTCATCATGACAAGTGCTCTAATTAACCCCCATCACTTATTTAATCCATCACTCCTTTCAGATCCCGTCAAGTAACCATCAGTTTGTTCTCCGTAATGAAATGTCTGTTTCTTGCTTTGTTTCTCTTTCTATGTCTTATTATTTCCCCTTTGCTTGTTTGTTTTGTTTCTTTTATTCCATATATGAGTAAAGGTATTTGTCTTTCTCTGACTGACTTATTTCACTTTTAGCATTATACTGTCTAGTTCCAACCATGTTATTGCAAATGGCAAGATTTCAGTCTTTTTTATGGCAGAATAATATTCCATTGTATATACATACCACTTATTCTTTATTTATTCATCAATTGATGGATACTTGGGCGCTTTCCATATCTTAGCTTTATAAATAATGCTGCTATAAACATAGGGGTGCTAGCATCCCTTTGAATAAGTTTTCTTATATTCATTGGGTAAATACACACCAACAGGTTTGTTGGATCAAAAAGGACTTCTATTTTTAAATTTTATGGAAATTCCATACTGTTTTCAAATATGGCTGTATCAGTTTGCATCACCACCAACAGTTCACAATTGTTACTTTTTCTTTTTTTTTTTAAGATTTTATTCATTTGACAGAGAGAGATCACAAGTAGAGAGAGAGAGAGGAGGGAGCAGGCTCCATGCCTGGCAGAGAGCCCGATGTGGGACTTGATCCCAGGACCCTGAGATCATGGCCTGAGCTGAAGGCAGAGGCTTAACCCACTGAGCCACCCAGGCAGCCCCCACAAGTGTTACTTTTTCACATCCTCTCCAACACCTTTTGTTTCTTGTAGTGTTAATTTTAGCCATTCTGACAGGTGTGAGGTGGTATCTCTTTCTAGTTTTGCTTTGCAATTTCCTGATGATACATGATGATGGACATCTTTTCATGTATCTACTGAACATTTGAATGTGTTCTTTGGGGAAACACTTGTTCATGTCTTCTATCCATGTTTTTATTGGATTATTTGTTTTTGGATGTTGACTAAAAACTGGATATTAAGTAACACACAAGACAGGTTTCCTTGAGCTTAAATTTTATTTGCATGAGTATCATTAACAGGAAAAAATATGCATATGGGTATGTACAAGTGTGTTTATGTATACATCTATCTATCTATCCTCTATCCCATGTCTTCTAATTGTGGTAAATCCTGTAAGGTGGGGAATGGGATAGTCTGAAGAAATATGCTTCTGGATATGCTGGGTAAGCAAATTTAATTGCACTCAGATGCATTGGATATAAGTGAATCACTCAAATGAGTTATTTAATATTATATAGAAACAAATTAAAAGTTTATGTAGTTGAAAATAATAGGTAGTTAAAATAATTTTTTTGTTTGTTGTTTTTGTGTCTTTTTTTGTTTATATATACTATGGTGTGAATGTTTATGTCTCCCAAAATCATATTATGAAATCTAACACTGTAAGTGCTAGTATTAAAACATAGGGGCCTTTGGGAGGTGATTAGGTCATAAGTGGGATTACAGTCCTTTTAAAGGAGACCCCAGTGAGTTCTCTTGATTCATTCATCATGTACGTTTACAGTGAGAAGATAGCCATCTATGAGGAAGTGGGCTCTCCCTGGATCTGCCCATTCCTTAAACTTGAACTTCTCCATTCTAGAACTGTGAGAAATAAATTCCTGTTCTTTATAAGCTATTAAGTCTATATCATGTCCGTTATAGCAGCCTGCATGCAGAAGGACACTATGACCTAAAATGAGAGCAATAAATATAAAGTTTCAGTAAAGTCAGTTGGTACAATGTTTTTGTTTTTTTTTTACTTAGAGAAGACATGCTGCTTCATGTTAAACCTTGATATTGTATATGTTTCTTGAAGGGCCACTTCTTACTCCTTTGTGTGTTTTCCACAAAGTCCAGGATGATGCCTTACATAAAGGTAATATTTTATAAATACTGTTGGAAATATATACTTCTCTAAAATCTTATTTTGCCTACAGATTACTTGGATCCACTTTGCCTTGTGTAGAATATTTGAAATATATTAAGAACAGAATGTCTCTCTAAATAACATTTAGAATCATCATTAGTTTATGACTCCTGACTGATTTGTTTATGCAGTGATACTTACTGCAAGAACACTGAAGTTTGTAATACAATTTTGAATTAATCACCAAGCTAGTTTATTTTAACTTATGAAAAAATAATTTCTCATGTTGGTTTAATTCTGCTCTTATGTTATGGTCATGACATTTTCATTAAAATAAAGTAGAAAATAGAAGTAAATAATAAATGAAAAATAAAAATTAAAAAATAAAAAAATAAAAGCAAATCTCTTGTGAAATGTTAAACTTTTCTTACTTATTTTGTTTTGCTTTTCTTCTACCATGCTGGCAAAGCTGTATATTGCAGATAGGTACAATTTTCTAGGTGCTAGGTTTGTTACTTTTGCTAAAATTTTCAAAATATAAGGAGTTGAATAGTCATGGATTGTTTATTAAACTCCTTATCTACACATATAAAAATAAAACAATGATGGTGACCTGGGTATTTCTAAAATTGTATTCTGTTTTTCCATATTATGGTTTACAATGTAATTAATAAAGATTCTGCATATATTAACATCATCCCATTCTATCTCATCTGTATGTCCATACAGAGCATGTATGATTTCTATTCATTTCTATGTTGTGGTGAAGAGATTGTCTGAAGTAGCCTATATTTATGCAGGTAGATCTTAAGCTACGGTGCTCTTGTTTATTTGCTTGTTCGTGATCAGTATGTTTGAAAGATGGTAACTATTGCATCAGGTGTGACGATTAAAAAATATTATTGGTGCCTGATACACTGTGATAAAATAGGTAAGTCAATTCATAATTTGTTAATTAAATTAGAAAAGAAATTCCTTTGGATTTGTTCTTTATTAAGAGTTTTTTTTTTTTTAACGAATGCCTTGGGATGTTTTTTGTGTAATATATATCACATGCCTCAACCTTTAAATTTGAATGTAGAAAAGAGTTATCAGAATGAGCCTAGAAAATATTGTTATGGGGGCGCCTGGGTGGCTCAGTGGGTTAAGCCGCTGCCTTCGGCTCAGGTCATAATCTCAGAGTCCTGGGATTGAGTCCCACATTGGGCTCTCTGCTCAGCAGGGTGCCTGCTTCTTCCTCTCTCTCTGCCTGCCTCTCTGCCTACTTGTGATCTCTCTCTGTCAAATAAATAAATAAAATTAAAAAAAAAAGAAAACATTGTTTTGAAATATTTTTGTTCTGTTGTATTATGTTAACTTAGGAAATAATGGTAGTTATTTTTATTAGCATTTCCTACTTTCCACATGCCCTTACAGATGAGATATCATGTTTTTCCTACTCTTTTTATCGTGGTTGTTATATTCTTCATGATCAATAACAATCAATGAAAATTCCTAACATTAATTTTCTTTGGGAAAGTGATATTTTAGCAGGAATCCATGACCTAAAATTTTAGCTGTTGTTCTTCCAGGAGATGAGACTATCAATGTTCCCGAAATTTCAAGAAATAGAACTTATTAATTGTGTTGGTTGATGTTTATTGTCTCTGAACTTAGAGGTGCATAATTCAATTTAAAATTTATTTTGGGGGCGCCTGGGTGGCTCAGTGGGTTAAAGCCTCTGCCTTTGGCTCAGGTCATGATCCCAGGGTCCTGGGATCGAGCCCCGCATCGGGCTCTCTGCCTAGCAGGGAGCCTGCTTCCTCTTCCCTCTCTCTCTGCCTGCCTCTCTGCCTACTTGTGATCTCTATCTGTCAAATAAAATAAATAAAATCTTAAAAAAAACGGAGTGGACCTTATGGGGGTGCTTATCTGAAATTGAGGGACATTATAAAAAAATAAAAAATAAAATTTATTTTGAATTGAAAACAAGATCTTACTGAAGTTTAGGCATCCCACTTTATATCAGGCCTCCAGTACATTCTAATTTATTTATAGAAAATATCATAAACATGAATGACACTTTTCCTATTGCATTTATATGAAACTGCAATGACTCAAAGATGTCAGATCTGAAAAGCACTACCTTTCTATAATTTCTGTTTCCTAGGAGGAATGGATATACCATTTTAGCTCAATTATCCAACAGTATTCAAAACCACCATGAATTTTAAAACATAGTTATTACACTCTAAAAATCAAGTATGAAAATGTATAAACAACCAAATCTCTATCTGTAAATGAAATACTCCCACACAGACGGGTTTTAAAACTTTCTAACTTAAGGAATTTGATAGCACAGACTCAGGGTAGTAGTTTCAGTGCCTACAGTATACTTTCAGGGAGAGAGTAATGTAAGCTCTGAGTCACTTTCTGCCTAGAGATGACCTAATAGTGGTTCTGGCATTGTTTGTTTGTTTTTGAAAATACGTTCCTGGGCGTCATTCAGAAAATGCAGAGTTTGGCATCTATATAAATTAAGGATGATCTTTTTGAACTTTTGTCTTTCATTACATCAAATTAACATAATTGGACAGAAATTCCACTAAATTAAGCATTGTTAGGAAATGTGTAAATTGGAGCTACTCAAATTAGTTGCTCTTTGAACTATGTGCTGTTGGTTCAGGATTAGATAAGGAGTTTGAAGGCAAACCTAAATCATTGCTTCCTTTTTTGAGAGATTCTCAGCATATTTTCTTAAAATTAGCTGAAATAAACAATGTGTTTAGTCGCAAAGTGATTTGCATTTTTGCACAAACTCCCTATCTCCTTGAGAATTATAACAGATATTTCATGAAACATCATTGATCTTTACTTTGTTACACTGCTGTAAAGTACATTTAGAGTTGCCAGTTAAAGGTGTTAGTGTTGAGATGAAATGTCATGCATTTTTCTTCACTTCCATGCAAATGAACACAGTAAATTATTAAGACACAATGAAGAAAAAAAAATTGACAATGAGTTCCAGATTTTAAAAATCACTTGCCATTCAATCCAAATTGTGAGTTTGATCAGTTACCGAACACTTTATAATGCACCCCCGGTAATTTTACAGAGATTACTTTTTTCTTACCAATTCTTGATTATTCTGTCTTGCAATGCAGAGAAAGCTAACTAATTTAAAATAAACTTCCGTTAATTTTGATTGTTATAAACTTAAAATTGATTAATTTCCATATAGAGAGTTTAAAATGTTCACAATTTACATTAAATATATATTCTGTGTATACCTTGGAAAAATTATACTGAAAATTGAAATTAAAATGATGTTGTATATAGCTGCAAGAAGCCGCCTGTCCCATTTCATCTTACTATATAAGTTGTGTCAGGTAATTTATAAAATCCCTGCTGCATAACAAATCTATTTTTTGTTGGAATGGGTAGTAATGTTTCTTCTTATTTCGAAATAAGAGTTGGTCTATGAGTGCCTCTGCAACTGTATTTTTCCTAAGTGGCTTCATGGTCCTGAACTGAGAAAGCTCAGAGCATTAAACATCAAAGTAATATATTTTGACACAATTAGACATCAAGGAAATGCAATTAAAATGACACTGAGAGGGCGCCTGGGTGGCTCAGTGGGTTAAGCCGCTGCCTTCGGCTCAGGTCATGATCTCAGGGTCCTGGGATCGAGTCCCGCATCGGGCTCTCTGCTCAGCAGGGAGCCTGCTTCCCCCTCTCTCTCTCTGCCTGCCTCTCCATCTACTTGTGATTTCTCTCTGTCAAATAAACAAATAAAATCTTTAAAAAAAAAATGACACTGAGATATCACTACACACTTACCAGAATGGCTAAAATAAAATATAATGACAAGCCCAAAAGAAAAAAATATACCATTTGATGATACACAATGGCAAGTTGTACCATAACTTAACCATCTCAGACTAGTGTAGTGTTAAATTTGTTTTTCTAAGCCATGTTTTGGGTCACTTACCACTTTTCAAGGATATAAAGTGCTATCATTTTACTTAAAACTGTGAAATTTGGTCAGATTTAAATTTCAATTTATGTTAAAACATTCTGTAAACTGTGTTAGACTTTGACATTTGTTCCCTCAGTTCAGTGAATAACACTATATCATATTCTGAAAAATACGCTAATTTTTATTTTGAAAAATATCCCTTTTTCCTCTTATGGTAATTATTAATATGAATTAATAGTAGAATTTGATATGGTCCAATATGACCATAAATACTTTATAGTATATTATCAAATTTAATAATGAATATAATGTACTTCTTTGGACAATTTTTAAAGACCAGTCTACTCTTAAAACAAAAAAAATGGAGATGCACTTCTTTAGTTCACACAAATTTCATTTTATTATATATAACCTCAGATAAATTTCAACAAATCATAATTTATTAAAATCATGTCTACTTAAAAATCTCATAGAAGAGTTAAACCATCAAAAATAAAAATAAACACACACAACACACACACATCACCCATGTATTGGCAAATCACAATTGCTGTAACAATACATTAGGCATTCCACAGTTAAGGGCTATCAAAATTTCCATCAGTGACAAAAAGATTTGTATCCAAATGGACTGATTTTCCAGAATCCAAGAAAAAGTCTCCTAGGATTTATTTAAAGGTAAATATTTGAACAAATACTTCTTAAATTTAGGATATTCAGAACATACGATTAAAGAATATTTGCAGTGCAGACTATATTCAATCCTTCCTTCAAAATGTGCCTTTGAGTACATAATTCTGTTTTCTCGATCTCAATTGAGCTGTCTTCCAAGGAAGTTTTCCAAAATGTGTGTCTCTGTGTGATAAATGTTCTAAGACCTAACATGCTTCATTGTATTTTTACTGTGCTCTCAAATTTAATCAATAATTTGGATTGATGTATAATACCTAGTTTCAAATATCTTTTCCATCTATAAAAACTCCCAGCTGTCTCTTTATATGCTATTACTATTGAGAATTGTGCTGTCAGTATTATTCTTGTACATTTTAGGTGATCTGTTCTTCTCTTGGGCATCATTTATGCTCTTCTCTGTTTTTGATATTCTTAAAACTCACCATAATGTATACGAGTGGTTTTTAGTGTGTGTAGTTTTTGTTTTGTTTTGTTTTGTTTCTGATATCTCGTGTTTGGCATCATTTTAAGTCTGGTATCTTTTATCTTTCTTTAATTCTCCAAAATTTATCTCAGTACTTATTTAAATATTTTCTTTATTTTTTTTTCTCTTCTGCTGTATTTGGGCAGAAGTCATTAATTTGTTTGTTTGTTTTTCCCAACTCATTTATTCATTTTACAGCTATATTCATCTTAGTCTCCATTTATTGTATTCTTTATTTCAACAATTTTCACTTAATTTATATTCACAGTATAGTATCTTTCTTTTCCTTGTATATGTATATCATTATTTTATCATATACTTTTAAGCTATTTTTAAAAATATTTTATTTATTTATTTGACAGTGAGAGATCACAAGTAGGCAGAGAGGTGGGCAGAAAGAGAGGAAGAGAAGCAGGCTACCTGCTGAGCAGAAAGCCTGATGTGGGGCTTGATCCCAGGACCCTGAGATCATGACCTGAACGGAAGGCAGCGGCTTAACCCACTGAGCCACCCAGGCGCTCCTTTTAAGCTATTTTTTAAAAGTACAGTCATTCTTTTTTTTTTTAAGATTTTATTTATTTATTTATTTGACAGAGAGAGATCACAAGTAGACAGAGGGCAGGCAGAGAGAAAGAGAGGGAAGCAGACTCCCTGCTGAGCAGAGAGCCTGATGCAGGACTTGATCCCAGGACCCTGAGATTATGACCTGAGCTGAAGGCAGTGGCTTAATCCACTGAGCCACCTAGGCGCCCCTAAGCTATTTTTTTAATTCCTGTTCCCATAACACTTGGATTGGCATATAAAGTTAACCACATCATATTTTTTAGGTAAGTAATTGTACTTTTTATGTGCATAGTTATTTTGGTCCATGAGTTCAGCTCTTCTTAGGATCATCAAATCTCTGTAAAGTCTGGGTATGCTAGGATTTTCTAAGCAACAATAAAATACATTGAAACCTGGTAGCTTAATTATAATAATGTTTTCTTTCTCAATCATTCACAATAGTATTCCATTCTGAGTAGCTTCCTTCTATTTTGCAGCTATAGTGTTTGGAAAAACTTGAATTATGATATTACTGTGATAATGTGAATTAGTCAGGGTTTTTCAGAGAATCGGGAAGAGAAAAAAAGGAAGATATTCTCCAGGGCCAACTCTAGAAGTGACTATTAAAACATCTGTCCAAATTCAATTGAACAAAACTCAGAAATGCCATCTCCAGTGAAATACAAAAAAGATTATATATAGTTCTGGGCACACACATCTCATTTGACCCAATGATGTATATCAATGAAAGACTGAAGGCCAATCACCACTCCATGGGAGAATTTAAAAATAAATTTACTAATGAGGCCAAGAATTCAGAATCACAAATACTTCAGAACTAATAATAACTGCCTTCACTTGATGTTATTCTATAAGATAAATCCTACGGTCAAGTTTCAATTTTAAATTCTTAAATCCTTATGAAGAAGCATCATTTGGAGGGAGCAGTTTTCATAATTTATCATCCATCAGCCTTTTTTAAAAGATTTTATTTATTTATTGGACACAGAGAGAGAGAAAGAGAGCGAGAGAGAGAGATCACAAGTAAGCAGAGAGGCAGGCAAGCAGGGAGGGAAGCAGGCTTCCTTTTGAGCAGTGCCCGATGTGGGGCTGGATCCCAGGACCCAGAGACCATGACTTGAGATGAAGGCAGAGGCTTAACCCACCACCCACGTGATGAGAGAGCCACTCAGGTGCCCCTCATCCATCAGTCTTAATTGATTGGAGGAAAATGTGTGGAGGAATAATGCCTTAGGGAGCTAATCTCTCTAAAGAATTTTCAAGTCTTTACCCCTTCAAGGTTTTGTACAGTTCTGATAGCCTCTAAACATCCAGCGGATTTCTACAGTGACAGGCCTGTTAAAACCTGTCTTCAAACCAGGAATAGAGCTTGAAACATACCAGTCAAGGGCAACTTTGAGTATTTTAAGGCGTTTATCATCATTTCTTTGTTTTTGGTTAATATCTGAAATAGTTCCATATTACACTTGCATAATTTCTCCAGAGCTGACTTTGAAGGAGGCATTCAGTTCCAGCTAGTTCCATATTTTGGCAAGAACTATACTTCTATATTAAAAAAAAAACATATTTTAGGGCGCCTGGGTGGCTCAGTGGGTTAAAATCTCTGCCTTCGGCTCAGGTCATGATTCCAGGTTCCTGGGATTGAGTCCCACAGTGGGCTCTCTTCTCAGCTGGGAGCATGCTTCCATTCCTCTCTCTCTGGCTGCCTCTCTGCCTTCCTATGATCTCTGTCAAGTAAATAAATAAAATTTAAAAAAAAACATATTTTATACCAGTTATTCATGTTTATTAACTAAGATATCACAATACAAATAATACAAACAGTTGCTCTTTATTAATACCTTCAACCAAGATCAAAAAATATGTCATATTTTCTCCAAAAATTTTATATCATCTGATAGGTCAGATATATATATAAAATTACATTTAAAGTTTAAAAAATATCAGCAAATATTTTCATTTAAATGCCAATTTGAAAAGAAATCTACTTTTCCAAACACGACTTTTTATCCTATTTATTTTGAATTTTGTCAACAACTGATAAAATGTTTAGCGAGACTATAAATGTTAGATCGAAAAAAATGATTAATAGATGTAGGTTCAAATTATTATGTTCCATTAAAAATGATTTAGTCTTTGATGAACATCTGTTTGGTAATATGTTGTATCCAGATATAGTAAATTAAAGACATATATAAAATTATAGGGAAATGAAATCTTCCGTTCCATTATGAGTAGAGCTTTTAAAATGCTATTTGCCACAACCTGTCATCTTGTCATTATGTAGCATTATGTAGCAATTAAAAAATGTATACTCTTCACTTAGAAGTCTTTTGGAAATCTAAAATATGACTTTCTATGGTTTGTGTCTCCATATTGCTTTATTGCCAGTTAAAACAAATCCACATGCTTTGATTCAAAGGTAATAAATTCCTCTTATTTGGAAAAAGGATGTTTATTTTTGTTCTCTCACCCTTAGCAGGTGGTTTCATTTTAGCACACTTCAGAGTTATAATTTCATGCTTATTAAAAACATTTATTTTGATCTACATAGATGAATGAAACTTTTATTTTATTAAATTATTTGCCAAAAAATCTGTGAGTTTTTAAAATGTATTTCATTTGAAGGGTTATTTTAGAGCATTCAAAGAGGATCTAAGAGTGTGGTATTATGCAGTTTTTAAGTAGGTATGAAATGGTTAATTATAGGATTGTTTCTTTAGGCTTATGTATATTGTCCATTATATGCTATAAAATATTTCGAAAGTAAATTTAAGGTATGTTTTACATAGTTTATTTTTTGGAAATAAATATTGAAATGACTTGTGAAATTCAGTATATTCTCAACATTAATTTATTTTGAAATTTACCAGTTGTCTACTGAACTATTATATGGCAGATATTACTTCAGACTACACTGGTAAATGAAATACTTGGCTTTGTAGAACTTTTATTTTAATGGGTGAGACAATTCAAATCTATAAACCTTAATAAAAATTGCATAGTGCATTCAAAAAGGATGAGTACAATGGGGAAAAAGAAAAACTCGATCAGGGTGAGAAAAATCAAGGTTGCTAGGCAGGGGATGGGGAGTTAAATCTTTTAATAGAAAGATCAGGGTACTTACAATGAAGCTGACAATTGAACAAATGTATGGAAAGGTGATGAATTTGCGCAGAACTATCAGCAATAAGGTCACTCCAGACAAAGGAATTGGCTATCTTGAAGGCCATAAGGTTGGATCATGCCTGGCATATCTGAGGAATAGCAAGGAGGCCACTGTGAGTGACTGAAGAGTAGCAGGGAAAGAGGTCACAGAGGTTAAATGAGTGGCTAGATCATGTAAAAGCTTAGAAGTCATTGTAAAACTCTGGCTTTTATATTTGGAAACTTACTGTGTGATAGAATTTCTGCTAATAACTGAGAGTTCAATTGTCCATAAACTTTCAAGGATTCTTATTCTAGTAAGACAGAATAAAGAGAAAGAGTTCATATTTTCACATGGTGTAACAAATGCTCGGAGATACAAGTGTAGGAAACTATGGGAGCACAGAAGAAGGCACTAAAATCACACCATATATTTGATGACTGTGACTATATATAAATTTGTATTTTCTAGATTTTTTGTAGTCATGGAATCACACAGTATATACTATTCATTGCCTGGATTTTCTTTTCTCAGCATCATTACTTTGAGAATCTCCAATTGTCTTTGCTCTATTGATGGACATTGATGAACATTTCCACTGTTTTCAATTCTTAAAAATAAAGCTGATATGAAATTCACATACAAGTCCTTGTATGAACATAGGGTTTGTTTTTCTTGGTTAAATGCCTAGAATAAAATGGCTATTTGTGTAACTGCAACATATTTTTCATTTAAAAATTTTTGAAACTATTTTCCAAAGTGGTTGTATCATGATATATGCCAACAACAGTTTAGATTTTTTGTTGCTTCTCAATCTAGCTCAGACCAAGTACAATTAGCCTTTATAATTTTAGCCATTCTAATAGATATGTAAGCATGTCTCATTATGATTTTAATTTGTATTTCTTTAATGTATAAATGTTGAGAAATTGGCCATGTGCTTATAAGCCATCCATATACTTTTGGTGACATGTCTCTTCCATTATTTCCTTCACATGTAAAATTGGATACTCTGTTTGGTTATTAGTAAGGTTTTTTATTTTTATTCATTTTTAAATAATCAGAGTACATGTCCATTATCAGATATTTAATTTGCAAATCCCTTCTCCATCTTTATGGTTTCTCAATGGAGCTTTGATAGCTGTGTCTTTCAAGAAATATGCTACTTCTTTCCTGGTACACGGAGGTATGACTAGAACATTATCAATGTTGACCTTTGCAAAGAAAATCATGGCTTAAGATATATGTAGTCTGCAGTTGTTGGGAGTGTTCACCATCCTTGCCTCTAACTCATCTCTCACTGCCCACACATTCAGGTATAGGGGAATATTGATTGACAAAATATTAATTGCCAAATAACACTAGTTAGAGAATAAGAAAAATGCAGGCACCTGATTATATAATATTCCTTAAATAAAATATGTTTTTATAAGTGCTATTGGAAGTAAATTCCTCAATACTTTAATCACACAGAATGATGGAATCCTAGATTTTTTTTCTTGTATTTACTAAGAAAATGATCATGCCTCAAGTATATTAAAATGGAATAGGGAAAATTAAAAATTGCTTTAAGTCGATTTGCGTGTGTTGTGCGTATGTGAGAGAGAAAGTGAGAGAGAAAGAGAAAGAGAGAAAAAGAGAAAGGGAAAGACAGAGAGGTGGCTGCAGTGAATTGATGAGTTGCAGGATAGATTTTAAAGTTTTTTCTTTTGCTTTCTACATTTCCTTTTCCTTAGGTTCAAGAGAACAATCAGTAATATCTCAGATGCCTGCTGGTAACATCAGCAGAAAGAGTTAGAGGTTCCTAGAAAATTAAAGAAGAGATATAGTTTTCCTGACATAAGAAAAGTCATTTTTTGTCCCCAGCTATTTTCAATGATCTATACCCCACCTGTGTACTTGCCCCAGCACACTTCTTCCAAAAATTCCTGGGAGGTTCTTACAAAGAAATGCAAAAACCTCACTCCTAAGGATTTTGAGGGAACAAGGCAATGGGAAAACTAACAGTCACCACCAGAGCAGGAAATAGCCTAAGCTATTGAGACAATAAATCAGTGGTAAAACTCCTAGTGCTATTTCAAAAGCAATCAAGGCCTTTCATTCCTTGTCCCAGAAAATGAGCCCAAGACCCCATCTAGTTTCTATCTGCTCTTGAAGCCTGCAGAGTTCCTTTCCCTTGTCCAACAGTTACCTCTGCTTTATTCTAACGTTGAAGTTTCTGCCCTCGGTGGAATACAAGCTTCATTCAGGTGAACATGCAATACATATTGCACAAATACATATGTGGATGTGCATGCATCCACAACCTTATGACCAACCATACACGGGATAATAAAACTCTCCCTTCTGAGTATTCATCTTAAATACTAAATAAAAATCTCTCTCCTGTTCAAACAGTCAAGGCTTTGGAACTTATTCCCTGTGAACTCCTTGTATGTTGTAAACAAAGATTCCTTTGTTTGACAACTCCACCTGTTTCTGTGATTCACCAAAGACTGACCTCAGTTAGTTCAGTTACTGTAATGTAATATCAAGCATATCTAGTTAGTTGATCATTTTGTTCAAGTCTTACATATCTTACCAATATGATGACCATTTGTCTATGTAATCTTAAAATAAGGGTGTTGAAATTATTTTCCATTTGTCGTCCAAGGTAGAAGTTATGATTTTTGTTCTTAGTTTTTCCCTATATATCCCCAAATCTGTTGTTACGTATTAAAATTCAAGAATTATTATACTCCCGGGGCGCCTGGGTGGCTCAGTGGGTTAGGCCGCTGCCTTAGGCTCAGGTCATGATCTCAGGGTCCTGGGATCGAGTCCTGCATCGGGCTCTCTGCTCAGCAGGGAGCCTGCTTCCTCCTCTCTCTCTCTCTCTGCCTGCCTCTCTGCCTACTTGTGATCTCTCTCTGTCAAATAAATAAATAAAATCTTAAAAAAAAAAATTATTATACTCCCTGATGAATTCATCCTTTTACTCTTCTGTAATTTTGACTTGATCTTTATGTCTAATAATGAAATTTGCTTTAAAATCACTTTTCATTATCTTGATATAACCACCAAAGTTATAGTGTGATTAGAGTTAATATAGCATATTTTTTCTTTTACTTTTTAAAGCACTTCTATATTGAATCCTGACAAAGAAACAAAACAACTTTTTAACTCTGGAAGCATCTTTCTAAATTATCTTTTTTTTTTTAATGAAGCAGTAGCAATTTTTGTTAAGGGACCTAAACTGAAAGTAGGTTTAGAAATTTATTTATTTTTTTATTTATTTAGTAAAAGATTTTATTTTATTTATTGACAGCAAGAGAGAGAGAGAGAGAGAGAGAGAAGAAGCACACAAACAGGGGGAATCATGTGCAAAGGGAGAGGAAGAAGCAAGCTCCTTGGGGTGCAAGTAGTCCCATGCAGGGCTGGATCCCTGTACACTGGAATCATGACCTCAGCCAAAGGCAAACATCTGCTTAAACAACTAAGTCATCCAGGCACCCCTAGAAAATTTAAAAAAAAAAAGACCTTTTAAAAACATTTTGTTTCTTTCTTGTTTTTTTTTTAATATTTTATTTATTTGACAGACAGAGAGACAGGAAGAGGAACTATAAGCAGGGCAGAGGGAAAAGGAGAAGCAGGTTTCCCACTGAGCAGAGAGCCTGATGTGGGGCTCCATCCCAGGACCCTGGGATCATGACCTGAAAAGAAGGGACACTTCTTGGAGGAAGCCACCCAGACACCTCTTTTCTTTGTTTTTAATATATGGCAACTGATGCTTCCCAGCCACGAGGAGCATATTACCCATTGATTAAATCTCTGATAACAACCTATTTAAAAAGGTGTGTAAATATATACTTACTCAGATTTATACACTTTGTGTTTTCTTCATAGTTTGGGGCTGGACCCCATGGTCACAACACTGCTTCCAGTCTTTGCCTTCCCATCTTTTGATACCAGGTATTTGGTCAGCAAAGCAAATTAGTATCAAAATTAATAAGCCCTTGGCACCATATCTCTGGAGCAGGGCTTGCTCTTAGCCAAGGCCCAGAGCAGTTGACCTCCCCTCGCTAGTGCTATAGCCCCAAGGACTAGGTCCCTGCCACCAGAACTCAGTCTTACATGTTATGCTAAGCAGACAAAACCAAACCAGGAAAGCTCCAACAGCTTTCACTGGCCTGCCTCATCTCCAACTCTCTCGACGTCTAGGCAGTACCAGATGACAGGGAGGGGTCTTGGTCCAACATATGGGAGGGAAGGAAGTAGCCACGAGCAAGTACCTGCCTCTCTGTTCCTTTCTTTCATGAGCAGGTTGTAAGGAGGAGGAAGAGGAAGGGGAAGAGAGGTGAACTTCAAGGGGTGAAGGCCTCAGGTAGGCAGCTGGCTCCTGCCAGTAGGAAAGGGACAAAGGAGAAGGCAGTGAGTCTTGCAGGGAGGGTGGGGGGTAAGGGTTACAGCTTATGACGGAATCTGGACAGGAGTAATAGGGATACTAGTCATTTGAGTCCACCATTGGCAAGCTGGGCTGGGTGTCAGGGCAGATAGGCCTCCCTGGGCAACGGCACATGAGAGAAGGTGGAATTCTTCTCTGAGGAGCAGGTGAAGCTTTGGGTGTTGGGAAAGCATAGACAGTATTGTTCCAGGGCCAAGGACAGGTCCGGGTACTCCTGGTTGGAGGTCAAGGCCACAGTATGATCCAGGTCTTCTACCAGCAGCTTGAAGGTACCACATGCCAGCCACCCCTCATTATTGTGTATAACTCTCTGGTGCACTTATTGGCTTATCCATCAAATGACTCCTTCAGCAGCTTGAAAACCACCTCCACAGGCACTCCAGGATATGGGAGGCTTCCAGAGTGAAAATTTTGCACAGGATCACCCCCAAAAGACCAGAAGTCACTCTGGTGGATGTAGATCTGGTCAAACATGGCCTTAGGGACCATCCACTTCACAGGCAGTCCACTGTTGGTTCTCATTTTATAGTAACTGATGTGGTGATATCTCTGGCAAGGCTGAAGTCTGAGATCTTCATCATGTTGTCCTTTGTCACCAGCACTTCCCTGGTGGCCAGGTCTTGGTGTATGCACTTCTTGGAGGCAAGGTACTCCATGCCTCAGGCTACCTGGTAGGCAAAGAATACCGGGTGCTTGGAGGAGAGTTGCTCTGCTGCATTGTGGCTGATATTGTAACAGTACTCCAGGTCAGGAGGCCTCTGGGCCTGCAGGTACTCCTGTATGTTGTCTTTGGAGGCATATTCCATGATAGTGTACGAAGGACCATCCTGTGTGCAGGACCCAGCAGGTTGATGGTGTCCTGTGCTGTCCAATCATCTTCATCATCTCCATTTCTGAGATTAGGTTTGACAGGTCTTTCTCTGCTGCATCTGACTTCAACATCTTCACTGACACTTTAGTCAAATGGTTGGATTTGTCTTTGTCCAGCCCAATGGCCTCCTCCAACACCACTTGCCCAAAGTAGGCCTCTCTTAGGGGTCTGCCTAAACTGCCTACAACCAGCCTGCCTCAAGGCAGTTATGAACTCTAGATTATCCTCAAAAACATTAAACCACAAGCTAAAAATTCTCTTCACTAGGTCTCTGTCGCAGGTCTAATTTTCTTATCTTTCATCATTTATCTTTTTCCTAATTCTTATTTTCAGTATAGTTTATTTGGCTTCCAGGTGTTTCCCCGGGTTTCTGTATGCTGTTTCATAGGGAAGAATTATCCTGTCATAAAATTATTTCTTGAGCATTCATTACATCTCTCAGTTAAAATGGGTTCTTTTATGGTTTTGATTCATTTGAGTTTTCTCAAAATGGGAAGAATTTTCAAAATGGTGTTTTCCTCAAGGTTCAGAGTATGTCTTAGCCTCATCTTTACTCTTTTTGAAATTCACTTTTCAAATTCTTGTCCCTCTTTTTATCTTTTTAAATTAAAATGTTTTATTTTTACTATTTTTTTATTTGAGTGTAGTTGATAGTCAGTGTTACATTGGTTTCAGGTTTTCAATATCTCCATACATTATTCTATGATCACTACAAATATAGCCGCCATCTGTCACCATATAACACTATTATAATATCATTGACTATATTCTCTACACTGTCCCATATCTCTTTTTAAAATCTCTGATTTTTATGTTTTCTGTTATTCCAGTTTTCGACCATCATTTTACTTGGTTACTTTAATAAAATATGCCTGATTACACACTCTATGCTGAAAACCATAGCATTTGATTTATAGTAGTCTTCTTCTTCTTCTTCTTCTTCTTCTTCTTCTTCTTCTTCTTCTTCTTCTTCTTCTTCTTCTTCATTAACATATAATGTATTATTAGCCCCAGGGGTACAGGTCTGTGAATCACCAGGTTTACACACTTCACAGCACTCACCACAGCACATACCCTCCCCAATGTTCATAACCCCACCACCCTCTCCCTAACCTCCCCACCCCCCCCCCGGCAACTCTCAGTTTGTTTTGTGAGATTAAGAGTCTCTTATGGTTTGTCTCCCTCCCGATCCCATCTTGTTTCATTTACTCTTTTCCTGTTCCCCAAACCCCCCACATTGCACCTCCATTTCCTCATATCAGGGAGATCATATGATAGTGACTTTCTCTGGTTGACTTATTTTGCTAAGCATAATACCCTCCAGTTCCATCCATGTCAACGCAAATGGCAAGATTTCATTTCTTTTGATGGCTGAGTAGTATTCCATTGTGTGTATATATATATATATATATATATATATATATATATATAATTCATTTGTTGATGGACATCTATGTTCTTTCCATAGTTTGCCTATTGTGGATATTACTGCTATAAACATTTGGTGCACGTGCCCCTTTGGATCATATAGCAGTCTTCTTTACCTCTATCAGAACCCCAGGAAGCTTTATTTATTTATTTACTCACATAAACAGATGATCCAACACAACGTTTTTTGATGTTCAAATGTATTATAATGTCTTACCGCTTAACACTATGCTTACTGCTCTCTTTCACTGTCTGACTAAATCCTCATCATCACTATGCCATTTAATGAGAAAGAACATTTGAACTCAGAGTTCTCTCCATATCAGGGAATGAAGACTCCACCCTTCTGTTTGTGCAGGTAAAATAAATGTTGATGTCTGTCCTGCACATACCCCATCCTGTTCACCAGAATATTCACCATCAAAATATATACACAATGAAAACCATACCTCACCACTTCTATTACCACCCAGCATGCTAAAAACACCATCATATGTTCCTGAATTATTGACTTGATTGATAACCCCACTTCCACACAAACTGCACTCCTTTCTCCCTGCAAATTTATTTTGGTACAGCAATTTAACCTAAAAATCAAGTCAGATGATTTTATTCTGCTGTTGAGGGTCTTTTGGTATCTTCCCCTTTCATATTAAATAAAAACTGAAGGCGTTTTAATGTACTAGAAGGTCATACATCAATACGTTCTTCCTCTCTCCACCACTATGAACTCCTCATTGGCCTCCTTGCTTTTCCTCAAAAGTAACAGACAAGCTGTTCACACAAAGTCTATATACTTACTTGCTCTGCCTAGAGCAATCTTTTCCTTTAATATTTGTATAACACTCTCCTTCACTTCCTGGGTCTTTGTGCAAATAACATCTCATAAATGAGATATAACCACCCAACACAAAATAAAATTAACTTTCATCCCAGCATTCTCCAATGGCTTTTACCTTTCTTGTATTTCTTTGTATCACTTATCACCATCAACCATCAATCATTATTCTATTACTGGTTTATTTTCTTATTTGAGACAGAGAGAGAGAGAATTGGGAGGGTGCGCAGAGGAAGAAGAAAACACCCCACTGCCTAGAAAGCCTGCTGGGGAGTTACATCCCAGGACCCTGAGATCATGACCCAAGCCAAAGGCAGTCACTCAATGGACTGAGCCACCCAGGTGCCCCTCTATTATTGGTTTATTTCACTATTATATTTCAAAAGAATGTAAGCTCTTTGTGGTCAGGTATTTTATATGTTTTATTAATTGAAGTATTCTCAGAAAAGTAGCTGGCAGATTGTAAGGGCTCACTAAACTGTATTTTGTTGTTATTATTGGGCTCCTTTATGGGCTTTACCTCTTACGCTAGAAGTCTATCCTTCAGATGTAAGCGATAAGAATAGAGCCCTGCTGCCTGTTCAAATGTGTAAAAAGCCTGTATTAAGTGGATATTTTAAAAGCTAAATGAATGGCTTAATATTTGTATATAGGGGGAAAGGGAACATTTTTTCCACAGTTTAGAAGTGGAGTTCTTTTATAGAGTTCTTGTACAAGCCTACACTATGGAACGATAATGGGCAGTTGTACATTACAATTATACAAACACTTTGGTAATTTATATCCTTTTTTAGTTATTCTTGACTGGATCATTTAATTCCTTAGGAGCATTATAGCATTTCAACTTTTCATGTTCAATAAACTTATTGGGGTTGCTACCTTTTTTATTCAAATGGAGAAATAGTCATGATTTAATCTAAATAAAGTGTTATTGATTGTGTTGTTTTCTAGGAATGAGTCGCACATGCTAGTTTAAAAGTTTTGTTAAAGTCCCAAGTCTGTCACTGATAAAAGCCTTTTGTAGATTAGTAACTTGATCAAAACGGAAAAGTTATGTAACACCAATTGTTATACTATCTTTGTTTCCATCTTGCATTGTAATAACACCCATCTTAACTCTATTTAAGACAAATCATTGCCAGATGGATTTCTGGCATTGATTGCAGGATATGAAATCTAGTATAACTAAAAGTTTTTGGTTTTAGTAGCATATAAATCAATTTAGAAAAATATATGTATTTGAATATAAGATAAAGTTTTAAATTATTTGGCAATAGTAAACTAAACTTTTTTTTTGTAAATTTTTATTTTCTAAAATTTCATTGAGCTCTCTTGCAATAAGAAACAAGTTACAAAAAATTAAGGTTTATTTACCCCAATTCAAAATTATTAGGAATATAATCATAGAGGTTGAAGTATTTAAAATATTGAACCCAAAATGTTTTATTAGGTAAATTCATGAATGCTGAGCATTCACTGTTAAAATATACTAATACTATTGATAGACTGGTAGAAGCCTAAAATCAAATATTTATTAAATATTTATATCCATATCTTTTCATAGCTTGGTAATTCATTTCTCTAGCATTAAATAATATTCCATTGTTTGCATGTACTACACTTTCTTTGACCTTTCACTTATGGAAGGATATCTTGGTTGCTTCCAAGCTTTTGTCAGTTATGAATAAAACTACTATAGACATCTTTGTGGGTATAGATTTCATCTTCTTTGGATAAATACCAAGAGCTGCTACTGCTGAATAATCTGGCAAGAATATGTTTAGTTATGTAAGAAACTGCCAAGTTGTTTTCCATTCTTTATTCTCAATACACATGGAAGAACATTCCTGTTGCTCCACATCCTCACCAACATTTCATGTTCTGTTGTCAGTGCTCTGGATTCTGGGTATGTACTGGTGTCTCTTTTTTGTTTTAATTTGCATTTTCCTGATGACCTTTGATGTGAAGCATCTTTTTATATGCTTATTTGCCATCTGTAATATTTTCTTTTGTGAGGTATCTGCTAAGGTCTTTGGCTCATTTTTAATCAGGTTTTTCCCCCATTGTTGAGTTTTAAGGGGTCTTTGTGTATTTTTGATTAACAGTCCTTTGCCAGATGTGTATTTTGCAAATTTTTTTTCATAGTCTGTGCTTTGCCTTTTTATTCTCTTGGCATTGTGTTTCACAGAGTAGACATTTTTAAATTCAGTGCTTGTGTTTTTTAGCTAAAGTTATTGCGAAAACCAAGGTCATTTAAATTTTCTTCTATATTACCTTCTACATGTTTCATGTTTAGGTTTATAATCCAATCTGAGTTCATTTTTGTGAAGAGTGTAGGATATCTGCCTGGATTTATTTTATTTTATATTTTTAGATTTAGCTTCACCATTGCTACAGAACCATTTGTTTAAAAGATTGTATTTTGCTCTCTTGTATTGCTTTTGCTTTTCTATTATATATAAAATATAATTGATAATATATATTCTGTTGCTTTAATCTAGTCTTTCTGTGGTATTACAATATCATGCTTACAATTATCGTTATGGTAAACTTTTTTTTAAGATTTTATTTATTTATTTGACAGAGAGAGAGATCACAAATGGGCAGAGAGACAGCCAGAGAGAGAGATGAGGAGAAGCAGGCTCCCTGCTGAGCAGAGAACCCAATGCGGGACTCGATCCCTGGCCCCTGGGATCATGACCTGAGCCGGAAGGCAGAGGCTTAACCCACTGAGCCACCCAGGCGCCCAATCGTTATGGTAAACTTTGAAGTCAGTCCTCAGTCTTTGTTCTCCTTCAACACTATGTTGACTATTGTGAGTCTTTGCCTCTCCATATAAACTTTAAAATAAGTTTGTTAATATTAAAAAAAAAGAACTTGCTGGTATGCATTAATTGTATAGATAAACTTGGAAACCAGTGACCTCTTGAGCTTAGCAGGAGATAGACCATGGACATCAGTTGTCACAGTGGTGCCTCTGCCAGAACCTATTGCAAATCCCTAGGCAAAATGAGACCTCAAGGATCTGAGAGAATGTCTAAGAAGTACTTGATACATCCCTTGGGTATGGTTTATTGAAGTGTCCACCTGTCTGAAAGCTGGGGAATCTAGATAAGGGAGGGAAAATTAGTTATGATAAAACATATCAACAAACATCAATAAATTTTGTAAAACTAATTGTCATGGCTCATATTCAATATGACCAACAGAGGGACCATCAGAAGGAAAGCATCAGTTATGTTTATTGTGAAATTTTTTATTCAAAATAAAGCAATGTGAGGGGAAGACACAATGAGAAAATTACCAGTTTTTAAATGGTAAACATCTTACAAAATGGAATAGGTTTTATATTCTAAGTAGTATATTGAAAAGTAAAACATTGGGGCGCCTGGGTTGCGCAGTGGGTTGGGCTGCTGCCTTCAGCTCGGGTCATGATCTCAGGGTCCTTGGATTGAGCCCCGCATCTGGCTCTCTGCTCCGCAGGGAGCCTGCTTCCCCCCCCCTCTCTCTCTGCCTGCCTCTCTGCCTACTTGTGATCTCTGTCTCTCAAATAAATATATAAAATCTTTAAAAAAAAGAAAAGAGAAGTAAAACATTAAAAAATAAAATTTCAATGAAAAAAATTATTTAATTTTAAAAAAAGGTTAAAAATAGCAGAACCATTTTTCTTATAACTGGAAAATACACTGTATATACATCTATCAAAATAACTTGTCATGGGGGAGCCTGGGTGGCTCAGTAGGTAAAAGCATCTGCCTTCGGCTCAGGTCATGATCCTAGGATCCTTGGATCGAGGCCCACATCGGGCTCTCAGCTCAGCAGGGAGCCTGCTTCCTCCTCTCTCTCTCTGCCTGACTCTGCCTAATTGTGATCTCTGTCAAATAAATAAATAAAAACTTTTATAATAAATATTTGAAAAAATAACTTGTCATGTGTGAAATCAGGAGCATATGGAAAAAAATAATATCTGAGGACAATACTTCTGCCATGTTTTGTGCCTTGCTAATATTTTTAAACAGTCAGGCAACTTTTAGCCTTATTGAAATACCTGCTAAGATACCTGCAGTGCCTTTTGGAGCCCTATGACTATAAAAATTAATTGCAAATATTCAAAATGTTTACTATGGTGTCACTATTTAGGGCCACCACCAAGTATGTTTCAGAAGTAAGCATAACTGTTACTCTTCCATAAGGCAAAAGGGCATATTTTCAGGAGTTCCATCTGCTGTACCAGGAGGTGAATCAAGTAATGATTTTTGTCTATAAAATAATTCACTTTTCAATCTAACATTCCTCATTCCACATTATAATAATAAAAACTAGGAGGAGACTAAAACAAACAAACAACTACAACTACAACAACCAGCTTTTCCCACAGTGGAAAAGTAAATATAACCTTAGGAGTAGCCTGAAATTTATTTTTAAATATTTTTAAGATAAACGTTTTTGTTAGAAAACCATATATTTTATATTACTAAGAAATAACAGGCAACGTTTTATGAACTTCTAAAAAGTCTAGTTACTTGTATTTATCTATTAACTCATCTCTTTATGAAGTAGAACATGATCACACCTCTTGTATCTACCCAAGTTTGTATGCTTTGGTTGTTTTATGTTTGCTATTTCCTTGCTTAATTTTTACAATATTTGATACATAATAGTATCTTTAAGTCCATCTATGGTTTCACAGAATTTGTTTGAACTTCATAAAAATGTACCATACTTTTTGCACTGTCCTTGTTTTACTTCTCTATTAGCTTTCCAAGTTTTATTCACTTTAGAGTGTGTAGCTATCATTTATTTTTACTCCTCCATAATGCTATGTTTACAAATTTGTATTTATCTGTACTTTTAAAAATATCTTAATTATATACCATTTCTCATCTCACGTAACACTCATGTTACTTCTACACTTATCAGATATTATGTAACGGAAAACCACAACTCAGCAACAATAGAACACCATTTTTCAAAATTAAATGGCTTACCAGAATTCTTTAATTCTATCCTTTATTTGTATTAGATGACCCTTTATTCTGGTATTTGGCATTGTTCATATGGAGGAAAGCTTATAAGTTGATATTCCATAAATAGAAGGATTTATTATGATCGATTAATTATTTTCATTTAGAATGCATAGAATATGGTTGATTTAATATTTCTTTCTTACTCTCTGCCTGGAACATAGTGCTATCTATACAATAGCCACTAAAATATTAAGTTAATTACCTAGACTTTAAACTGCATATTAATAGGAATAGCATACAGAACTCTTCTCAGATTGGGACACCTGGGTGGCTCAGTCAGTTAAACGCCTGAGCCTTTAGCTCGGGTCATGATCTTAGGGTCCTGGGACTCAGTTCTGCAACAGATTTCCTGCTTAGCCGGGAGTTTGCTTCTCCCTCATCCTGCTGCTCCCCCTGCTTGTGCTCTCTCTCACTCTCTCTCTTACAAATAAATAAAATTAAAAAAATAAATTCTTCTCAGATAGCTAATATAGAATATCGTCTTTGTATTCATCAAAGGGAAAGTGCCATATAATAATGAAATCCAGACTTCTTCAAATTCACTTTTTAACCAGTAAGAAAGTACTGGAAACAAGCCAAAAATGTCTTCAATGAATTAAAGAAATAGATTGATTTTCAATATCTTAATGTTTCTACTGTTAAATTGCAAGATTTTTATACTAGATATCAGTGTAAATATTCATTATACAAGGATATTCTAAAAATAAACCTGAGAAAACTACTTGACATATATGATGACAAAAACCAATGTCAGTTTGGGTAAAACTTACAACACCTACCACCTGAAACTCTTGTTCTATATGGTGCCATCTTGTGATGCTGGGCAGCGGCAGTGAGCCACAGCTCCCAGTCAGCTAGAAGATTACAGGGGTGAACACCTGATATTCTTACAAGCATTCTATATATAGAATATATATATAGAATATATATATTCTTCTTTTTTTAATGTAATATTTAATAAATTGCATGTGATATTTGATACTTTGTTATAAAATAGGCTTTGCTTAAGATGATTTTGCCCAAATGCAGGCAAATGTAAGTGTTCTGAGTATGTTTAAATAAGCTTAAGGTAAGCTATGATATTTGATTGTTTAGGGGTATTAAATGCATTTTCAATTTTTTATGTGTTTCTCTGTACATAGCCCCCTTGTAAGCTGAGGAACATCTCTATATGTATATGTAGCCTTGGTATGGCTTACATATTATTGGCATGAAACATCTAGAACAGTACGTGTGCCATAGAATTGTCTACAACATCAAACAAGTTTCTTGAAAACTTGTGCCAAAGGGGTTATGTCTTTAAGGATTATTATTTCAGAAGGGTTCTCTCAAACGTAAGATTTTTCAGAAGTTAAGTGAAAATCTGACCAAACTAAACATTTTTCCATTTTCCCTAGTGAGCAAAGATAGCTAAAATCTATCTGCCATTTTCAACACTGTACTCAACGATTGTAATTCTAATTTAAGAACAGATTATTTATATCAAAACCACATGTTGGCCTAATCTTATACAATATTCATAAGTCACACTCAGACCCTTGGACACTTTTATTTGTTGAGTCTATATGGTACTACGGACATTCATCTTTTTTGACCTCATAGCTTCATGTATGTCTATACTTTTGAAAATACATGCATCATAGTTCCATTGTAAAATGTCTGGGTTATAAAATGTGCTATGCTATCAAAATGGTAATAAGAACATACAAATGACCTGATGTAATGAACTGGACCAGATTGCCAGATATCACATTGCATACCAGAAAGATTCAGTGGTAAGTTTTAAAATGGCCAGCTATACACTGACTGAATTATAACTCATTTAGCTTCTTTCTTTGTGTACAGTATTATACATTAGTCAGTATTATAGTAGATAAGTACTTTGGACAGATGTAAATATGCTGTAATAAAAAATGTTTTTCTTCTTTCTTTTAGTCCTTTTTACTTGTAAGACTAGCCACAAATACCACGCCTCCCCCAAAATAATTTGCAATCCAAATTTATCTCTAAATGAATTTATTGCACAGAAAAATATGTATATATATATATATATATATATATATATATATATACACTTACAGAAGACATGTTCAAAAATAGTTACACAACAGCAGGGCCCTAAATGTAAGCAGTATAGTTGTTTTGTTTTGTTTCTTTTAAAAAAAGAGGTTATGTGAAATATTAGGATTTTATTTCCAGGCGTAGTATTTCAAGACAGTTAACTACACCTATGGTGTCAACAGCCTCTTGTTGGCAGTATGATTTTATTGGCTCCATGGAATAACAGCAAGAATTTACTATTGCTTCTTTCTTTTATGACACACACAGAATAAAAAAATTGACACATTTGCTCAAGACCAACCAGAATCCTTTTAACCTATCAAAATTGATGGGAGGCCTTCACTGCCAAAGTCACTGCTGGGTTTTCACAATTCATTGCAGACAATGTGCTACTCCCATTATGATAAAGGAGAGAAGAGTCATAATCAGGGAAGAAAGCTAGATTAATACTTGTAATTATCATTGAATTATTTAGCCTGCTATAGGATTATTATTATTAGTGCCATTTGATAATTTTCTCTCATTATATTAAACACAACTGTGAGTAATTACCCTACCTAATATTTCTCTGTATTGGCTGACTAGCTAGCAAACATTCATGAAAATATCCATTAGCCACACATATAAAATGCTGCATTATGATGCTGTTGAATCAGAACATACCACTACCTGATCCTGTAGCTCTTTGAGGATTTGCAAATCAATTAATTCTATCTTTGTTGGATTCTTCCCATACAATTAGAAAATTTATAATCGAGTCCATGAACATTATTAGTTTTACCATTTTAAACCAGCAATCACACTTTGATTTTTACAACAAAAGCAGAAATATAAACACACACATTTGGATCAGTTTTCTCTTAGTCTGTCTGGACTTCAAAATCCTATTCCTCAAGATGATGCACACCAAAGTTCTGGATTAAACAAGAAATTAGATGGCACCTGAACACTTGGTTTAATATTCTCAAAAGGACTATGCAACTTCTTTCTTACATTAAGACATTGTTTTACAAAGATCCACACTTTTATAATGTTAGTATTTTTAATAATCAATAAAGTCAATTAATCATGATTAAAAATCAAACATAAAAATTTCTACTTTTTGCTTTTGCCCCCTCCATTTAGAACTTATTTATAGCCTGATAATTCAAAGGTCCCTATGTTTATGAAAATCTGGACAGAAATAGCTCTAAGATCCCATTCAGAACTTGATATTAATCTAAGTCTTTTGGCTCCATTTATCCTGAGAGCAAAGATTAGGACAAAGGATTTGAGTACTGTTAGTTTATCTGGGAGATTATCCAAGGTAGAAAAGAATGGGAAAGTGATACAGTGAAGAAGCAACTTTGTCAAAGAGGTACATTGTTGATATAATTGTTGTGGATAGAAAATGAAGGCTTGCTTTTACTGAAAGGTCCTGAGAAACTTCTTTAAGTTGTCCTCATGAAGACCTGAAAACTGACAATTTTACCTATGGTTCTTATTTCCACTTCACTGAGAGCTGTCCTCAGAGGACATTAACTCTCCTACACTTTTGGGTTGTGTTGGAGACATTCCAAAATGAGAGAGAGAACATGAGATCCTATCAGTGTTAAGTAACTGCAATTTCCCATGGAACTATCCACCACAGGTTTGGCTATAATCAGGAGTTGGGCCTTGATATCAGAGGGATTTGAGGCAGTATCATTTTAGGTTAATCATTATATCTGAAAATTCCAAAAACTTCAACTGATGAAACTTTGATTATAAATCTATAAATATAACAATAAATCTACAGTATTCAAATTATTTTCATAGAAATACACAAACAAAGCATCAATTGACTAATATTTAAATGTTACAAAATACTGAACTGAAAGAATTTGGTCATATAACAACGTGTAAGAAGTAGAACTTAGGTTTAGGTTAGAAGTCAGGATGCATTTGGGACTCAGTTAAGAAATTGAATGGAGGGACGCCTGGGTGGCTCAGTGGGTTAAGCCGCTGCCTTCGGCTCAGGTCATGATCCCAGGGTCCTGGGACCAAGCCCCAAATCAGGCTCTCTGCTCAGCAGGGAGCCTGCTTCCTCCTCTCTCTCTGCCTGCCTCTCTGCCTGCTTTTCATCCCTCTCTGTCAAATAAATAAATAAAATCTTAAAAAGAAATTGAATGGATGTCTGACTATCTTATAGGTTTGCTAAAAATCAGTGACTTTTGTGTTCACGTGTGGCTATGCAGGAATTTTTAACTTTCTCTAAGAAGTTATTAGATTTGATTATATAATGGCAGTAAAGAATGGGGAAAAGCAAAGTACAAACCCCATAAAGACAAAGACACTGAGTATGAGAAAAGAGTAATAGATAAGAAGAATCAATGCATTTGAGGAAAATGGGAATTGAAATACACAATGATTGTTGATTTTTTTAGATGGAGAAAACAAAACTAGCTTGCAAGAAGGAAATAACAGAAGACATGCTGTGATGTGATACAGAATCCTGGAAAAGGCAGTAACGTGGAATAAAGGAGTAGGGAGAGCATATCAGGTAATTTGGATAGGAAGGAGTTAGGAGATAATTGCTTGATAAATTTTATATGGCCCACTTAAATGCACAGATTTCTCTTCTTTAATTTATATGGAGAACAGGGTGTCCTTTCTCTTCCCTTTCAGAGCACCCGAGGTGTACTCTTTCAGACTGAAAACCTAAAAAGCTCAGGACTCAGTTGCTTAAGCACAGCTGAGAGGACATATTTCAATTAAGATTTACAGTTTGCTGTAGGTAGTAGACTGTCAAAAGTGGTTTAACCATATTTTTCATTTAACAAGAAGACTACAGAGAGTGTTTTCTGGTGTTGGTTCAGAGTCTTAAGAAAGTCAAGTGAACTATCTTAGAGGTTTTCATGGCTTTTTATTCACAGTTGCAAAAATTGCTGTTGGAGTTCTCACTATTAAGCCCACATTTCTGGCAGAAAGATAGAGGTAAAAGAGAATGATATCTTGTACGACTGATACTTTGTCATAAGGTTACAATGTAACTAGAAAAGAGACAATAAAATATTTGATGTTGTTTTAAGTTTCCTTGTTGTCAATCCCTCAGTGCTTTCTGATATTAAAGGAAAGAGTAGATGGATATTGACCTGGCAACTATCAACACCTGTCAGTCTCTCTTGGATAACCAATATCTCTATAATCTCTTCTTCCCAGTAAAAAAAATAAAATATATTCATAACCCACACTGTGCCATCTCAAGTTACTGCACCAAGATAAAATTACAATGATTTTCAGTTGTTCCAAATGGACAGAATAACCTTCCTTATGATATCATGTCTTATAAGATAGATAATTGGCTTGCTACCAATATACCCAGATGTGACTGTGGAAGAGACAGGAAAAAAAATAATAATATTTATTTATTCCTTGGGTTGACCCTGTTTACACAGATGCATTACTATTAGAAAAGGTTGGTTTGGGACATTGGAATGAATTTACTTAATGGGTCTGTATGTAATTGGGTTGGAGGAAATTTTTAATTCCTACAAAAATTATTAGAATTCGATCTTATTCTCTTTTGTTGATTTTCACATGTTAACAAAGCCAACGTTTTTGTCTAGCAGACAAGATCTTAAATCCTAACAAAACTCAATTTTTTCCTTTTTTTTTTTAAAGTTTGAGAGCCTCATGTTCCTTAATGCTGCTTTAAATACAACTCAAAAAAACAAAAGGAGCTAAATGGGGCAGTAAGACCAGACTTTTTATTTTATTTTATTTATCTTATTTTTAATTAAAAAATTAAAGATTGTATTTATTTATTTGAGAGAGAGAGAGAGCATGAGTGGGGCAGGGGGATGTAGCTGCAGAGAGAGACTGAGAAATATACTCCCTAATGAGCAGGAAGCCCGAAATGGGGCTCGATCCCAGGATCCTGACTGAGATCATGACCAGAGACAAAGGCAGATACATGTGCAAAATCCCTTTTTTTCTGGGAAACAATACTTTACAAGATATGTTTGAAAAAGTACTGGGGAATCAACTTTAATCGGAGATACAAAAATTTAATTGACTTTTGTAAAGCTACAGGGATCCAAATGATGGGAATCCCAGCCCGTTTAGGTTGTGGACCACAGAGTATTCTTCTCTGTAATATTTTATTTTCTTCCATGTCTACTAACTCCAGTCCAAGTTCACTGATCTCTTTTTAGATAGTGCAAAACATGGCAAAGAATACCAAACAAGTGCCCAATATTCTACATTTATTACATCATTTCTAACATATAGAAGTGTGTTATCAAGGCTGGTTCTGTGAACGAACCTAGTTATGCTAAAGTGTGTTTCGTTCTCCAAGAAATTAAATGCATGGTTATCACACAATTATAAAATACTTGTGTCAAAAATTTTTATTCAAAAATTAATAAGAGAAGCAGATATTAAAACTAGTTCACATGGTTATTTGGGATATAAGCAGAGTTGTGCAGCAGAAGTGCTCTGGGCCCATAATTTGGGTTATAGAATTTATGTTTTCTAATGAAAAATCACTAACTTGCATTATTGTTAACAAGAATCCTGTGCATTACCATCAGTTTTCTACATTATAACCTCTTGCTCTACAGTTTGTAAATAACTTTGTCAATAGCAAGCTAATAAATGGGGTGACTCCAATGGATTGAGATAATCTCTAGAGTTTCTGCTACATAATGAACAGGACTCCATTGAAAGGACACCTAAGAGTTTATTTTGCCCCAAAATTTGATCACTTTTTTCACTGTCCTTACCTATTTTCCAAACCTAGTCCTTTTGCTTCACCTTTCAGTCTACGGACAACCCTGTATCTGACTGACTTGTTAATTCTGGGAATGTCTTGCAGATTAATTTGCTTGCCCGAGGTGGTTCCTCTAATTGATGTCTAAGAACCCTAATTAGTTAAGAAAACTTTTTTTTAACATTTTCATTGCTATTTATTATTATTATTATTATTGCTAATATCTCTATTATAAATAATTCACAAGGGCATCTTTCTGACAAAAGACAAAGAGCTGGCTACTAGTAGAAAAAGTACATTTGACTCTGTCAGTGAAAGTGGTAAAGGGATTTGAGAAAATAAGGCAAAGCAGTGGAATTATGTGTTAAAACTTTAAATATTATAGACACATTTACTTAATTTCTAATACTGTTGTTGCTTATAATTAAATAAGATGTTTTCCATGAACCACGCATTACAGCAAATATATTGTTTATAGAGATTAAATTTTCATCAAAAGGGACGCCTGGGTGGCTCAGTTGGTTAAGCAGCTGCCTTTGGCTCAGGTCATGATCCCAGCGTCCTGGGATCGAGTCCCGCATCGGGCTCCTTGCTCGGCCGGGAGCCTGCTTCTCCCTCTGCCTCTGCCTGCCATTCTGTCTGCCTGTGCTTGCTCTCTCGCCCACTCTCTCTGATAAAGAAATAAAATCTTAAAATAAATAAATAAATTTTCATCAAAAAATTGTAAGTGTATTTTATTGTAGGATATGATAAGCATTTTGCAGATGAGAAAAGTGAAATTTAGAAAAGTATGTCTTTTCAAATCCCTCATACAATATCTGGCCTAGATAGAAGGATATACTATCACAATTGAGGAAGATAATTGAGATTACTTAAAATGATAAACTTTACTGTATAGGGTTTTTTACAAGTTTGCCACAGATTCAGATTCTTTTAAAATATATATCTATTTTGTGTAAAGAGAATGCACTGAGAAGTAAAAAGAAAGTGATATATCAGTGCTACCAACTAATGGCTATAATATCATCACCTTATTTATGAACAATGAAACAGTGTGCAATATTTAAATAAATTTAAATAAATTCCTATTTATTTTATATATTTATAAATTTAAATAAATTTCTATTTATTTATTATTAAAGAAATTCCTCTAACAAACAGTATGTTTTGAAGGTTGCTAGCAGGAAAGTGTTGTACGACATGGAAGTAATCAGAAAATGTGATCTAAAATTCTGCTTTCAAGGGTGCCTGGGTGGCTCAGTGGGTTAAAATTCTGCTTTCAAGAAGCTATCACAGTAAGTACTGAGCATTAGCTATTATATGCTATGGATGAATAACTGAAATCTACATTTGAAACTAATGGTACACTATATGTTACCTAATTGAATTTTAAAAAGTTAATAAAAAAACCACTATTTTATAAAACAATATTCCCAACAGGCTCTTTTGCTTTAAAATACTCACTTTGTAATGAGAGTCATTACTTTTGTCTAGCCAATTCTTACAGCACTGTTTATCCCTTCCCTGCTTTATCCCTTCCCAGTATCAATAAAGGCTCACTTGGGTTACCTAGAAGCCATGAGAAAGCTTGTAATAGATCTGGCTGGTTTTCACCAGCAATTTGACCACCATGTGCACAGGGAAGTCTATTGATAAAGGCTTTATTGCAATAAGTTGCAAATACATGGATGATTTTGAATTCTCTTTCTTGAGGTCTTGTTTCATGATAATAAATTTAGGGTGGCTTATTGGAATGGATGTTATTAACATATCTTCATAGTTATAAGCACATGGAATTGTAAAATAGATGAACGAATGTGGCATTACTGACAACTGTCCTCATTTTGAAATCAAATTACAGTGTACTAAGATGAGGAAGCAAAGCAGATTTGGGATTATGAGTGAAATAATTTAAAAAAGTCTTGGGGTATGATCAGACTATTGGGTAATTCAGTAGAAAAATGTCAACTGATTGAGATTCTGTGTTCCCTGATTTCAGAGAGAAGTTAAGATAAATAAGTAACACGAGGAGACTAGGAAGCCAAACATAAGTGATAATTTTGTGCCAGGGTGTGTTTACATCTGTTTATCTTCTTGCTTTACCACTAAGGTTGCTCCTAGAGGAGAGTTTAAATATGTGTTGGAGCTAATCTCTGTGGATTACACAAGAAACCACATCCTACAGCTCTCCCTGAAACACCCCTTATGATTTCAATGTAATTTGGTTTTTGCATTTTTAGAAATAACAAAATACTTTGCAAACTCATCTACTTTATTACCATCACAAGTGAGTCAGCTGACTCCACATTTTAACACAGTGACAGTCACAGAGAATGGAGGAATGAGTAGAGTTATCAATATATGTGCTTTTAAGAAGTATGACAGGGTAGCAGCTATTTCCAGGAACCAAAACATGGGTCAGCAGCTGTGCAGGAAAAGTGATGGAATAAATGACTCATTTCAGAGGAGTTCTATAACATATTAGTTCTATAATGTATCTTCAGCCCCCAATTACCCGCTTTGATCTAAAGATAAGGATTTACAGTTAAGGTCCCATTTATGATTTGACTGGTGTGGTCTGAATCATTTTTACTATTGTTTTGACTATTACTTGAAACCTATAGTAGTACTTGGGATATGTGTTGTGTATTCTGTGAACATGTGCTATTTTTAGATTAGATAATTTCTGTCTCGAACCCCTGTTCATTTCTTTGTTTTTGTTTATTTGATAGTGGTTTCAGAAAATGGATATATCTGAAAAATTGCAAAGCCACTATTAAAACAAGTTATTATTATATATAGCATGGAATTGCACATTCCTCCTTTGAATCCGACAGAGCTTCACCATATCCTTAACAATTTGGGAAAAACATGCTATTATTTTTCTTTATAAAATTTCTCCTGTTAGGCTGTGATGGTTGTCATCAGCAGTAACTCCTCTGAAGGCTTTGTCAAAAGAGTTGAAAAAATTGGAAAGGTGTGTGAATGAAGCTGTTTGCTGAATATAAAGAAAAGAGCATTGAAGTACAATTCACACTCTTACTTCTCCTTCTATGCTTTCAGATGTTTGACATTTGAAAATTTTGCTTCTAGAAGAGATGCCCTATATAATTCTTACTTTAAGGAGAAAGTTGCTTTTATAATTTTTTTATTATTCTACCATTCCAGTATTTCCATTTAAATTAAATTCAATACCATTTTAAAAAAATCAAAAGTGCAGCCAGTATTCAATTCCTGGGCTAAATAATTTTAGAAAGCTTTGTGTTATTGAACCTACAGGGTTTTTCTGTAGTTTTAACTCTTTCTTTCTGTGATTTTTCCCATTAGTCACGTAAGTGACTGCAATATAACAGACATTGAGGATAAAGAAGGACTGAATAGAACAATCCTTGGCCTCATGAAGTTGAGAATCTAGCAAGGGAGTCAAACAATTCAATCATTCAGTGACAATTTATTGAGTGCCTGGCCTAAAATGAGCACAACAAAACCCCAGGCCAGAGGAATCATTTTAATGGGAGAGATAGATAATAGGTAAGCCAACTTTAAAAAAAAAAATCGTACTGCTTTTTCTTTAATAGAGATGCATATTTGAACTAAATAAGCACATTTTTAAAAGAGCAGTGATTGAGAAGAGGTTTTTTAACTGAGTGGTCCGAAAGGGCCTCCCTGAAAAAGTCTGTTTTGAACAGATTTCTGAATAATATCAGCTAGGAAGCTGCGTAAAAATCTCAGGGATGGGTGATTTTTCCAGTCGAAAAACTGTAAAGGCTCCAAAGTCACAATAGAGCTATAAGTTTCTCTAATAAAGTAACTTCTGACAAAGAATGAGAAGAAATAACTAACCCAGGTTTGAAAGAAAAGGGACAGACTTTCTATGGAATTCATATTTAATTAAAGCTCTAAAGGACAAAAATACAATAGAGCAAAATTCTGGTCACGCTGATATACCTAACGAAAGTTCATAAACAAGGTGTGGGTAGCAAAGAGTGTGTGGGAATGTTGGTAAGAACAGTGGGGAAGAGTCATCCCTGAACATGTTCTTAAATGAAGCAATTCTTGGGTTGTATTAAAGGTTAAATTGGAGTTTGCCTAAGTGATTAGAGAAGGATGCCTCAGCTTATGGAAGTTCAAAGCCATAAAGATGTGATAAACTACTGCAGATATTTTCATGTATATTTGTTGTTGCTTCTAGTAATGGTGATCTAAAAACTCCTACTTAAGACAACTAAAAATCCAGACAAAATAGCTTTTAAAGTTAAAAATATCAGAATGATTATAAAAATAAGTGAGGGATTACTGGGCCAAAATACGAAATACAATGAGAGCCTAGAGATATATGCCCTGAAGCCATTTTAGCTATGAGAGCATTTGAAACTGCTAAAACACACTGAGCTGTGTTGTTCATAGACTCTTGATACTAGAGAAACAAATCCAGCAGCAATCAAATTTGAGGACTTTGGTACAACCCAAATTTAAGTTGAGATCCCCAAAGCACAAGGAGAAGCAGAAATAAGACTATAGCCTACCTTGCCTTCTGTGTAAACTGAGAAAGCCAATCACTGAATTTGGAGTATGATTGTCTTGTAGAGTCTCAGATATAAGAGAAAATTCTACCAAGGAGGACCATACCATTATTATAGCTCTTAATTATCCCTACTCAATAAGAGTTTCAAATATAATGTCTTGAACATAGCAAAATGTAACAAAGCACACAAAGAAAAACCATTAACAAGATTTGATAGACAAATTGGGATTAAGTATGATGTTAAAATGATCAATAAAGATTGTAAAATGGCTTGATTACTCTGCTCAAAGAAATGAGAGGGGAAGCAAATTGAACAAAAAACTGACACTAAAAATGATATTGAGAAAGGTTTTATAAATGAACCAAATGGATACTCTAGAACTTTAAAGATATGACAGCTAATTTAAGATACCACAGGGGTGCCTGGGTGGCTCACTTAATTAAACCTCCAATTCTTTTTCCTTTTTTTTTTAACACCTTAATTTTATTTTATCTCTTTCAATTTGGCTCAGGTCATGATGTCATGGTTGTGAAATAGAGCCCAGAGTTGGGCTCTGTGCTGAGCCTGGAGCCTGCTTAAGATTCTTTTCCCTTCTTTTTCTATCCCTCCCTGCACTCTCACTTGCTCACTCTCTCTTGCTTGCAAATAAATAGATAGATAGATAGATAATAGACAAAGCAAAATAAAAGCAGATTATGAAAATAAATATAAAGATTTTGAAATGAAAACAAGTTCAAAATAAAATAGAGAAGACCTACACAGCTAAAAGTTCATTCAGAAAATCTACTATTAAAGAAGTCAGTATGACACAGTGTTAAGATATCAAAAGATTTGAGCATGTACTTTACAGAAAGGGTAATCCAAATGGCCACTCATATATAAAAACTGTTTATCTTTATTATGAATCTGGAATTAAATTAAATTAAATTAAAAATAAATTAAAACCTAAAATGACATACTATTACACACTTACCATATTGGGCAACAGTAAAATTGCCTTGCAAGAATGTGAAAGAATGAAAGTGCCCATAATAAAAACATTTGAGGTAAGTTGGACAATATTTAGAAAACTTAAAAATAAAAATAAAAATTTGGTCCATTCCTAGAAATACAACATGGAACTAAATGAATATTTTCACCAGGATATGCAAACAGATGATTATAGCTATTTCATTCATAACGGCAGATCAGTAGTGGTCTATTTGCACAATGTTACATTAAATAAGAGAGAATATTAACAAACTGGGAGGAGGGGCTAGGTTGTTATCAGAAACAGATCTTCTATGGTGCTGATTATGTTCTATTTCTCAAAATCTTTAAGTTAAAAAAGTTTTCAAATTTATATCTAGATAGATAGATGATAGATAGACAGATATCCCAGAAGCTGCAATGCTAGGCTAAGACCAGGCTTTAAAGGGCTTTTCTATACTCTACTAAATACTTGAAACCATTCATTATATCATAGCTCAGTGTTCAAATCTCCATTTGTTTCCTCAGGTTCCTAATATTTACCTTAAGGTGACCTGATTCAGACTTTTGATCACCTTTGTCTAAATATTTCTATTTTAACAAAGTGCTTTTTAACACTGAGAGACTAAAACTTAGAAAAATACTCTGATTGTTATCTCACTAGGGTGGAAAATATATAGTTACCCATTAACTAATGATATCCATGTCTACATTAGATCCGTGGCATTTTTAATTCTTGGGAGCTTTTGGTTAAATGAAATTTTTAAGCTTCCTTTAAAGGAAGCTTTAAGCCATCACCACATGAATAAAATTAAAGAACCAAATGAAAACAGGCCAAGTATTTACAGAGTAATAGAATGTGCAGTGGAAAGAGTACAATTCTGAAATCATAAAGCCTAAATTAGTGTGATGCATTTTTGCTACCCATGTAATCATAAACCAGTTATCTAAATGTGTTAGCCTCAGTTTTTTCACCCATGAAATGGTGATGATAATACTTATTATGCAGCGTTGTTGTGTGGATGTGATGAAGCATGGAGCATGAGAGTCTCATATTCCATGCTAAAATGATAGCTATTTTTATACTTATAATAATTCTAGTAATAGTAATTAAATTGTTCAAAATGGTAATATTCATTTATATTGAGGCATTGTATTGACTATTATTAGACACATTTACCAACATAAATTTCATTTTACTTTACCCCCTCTGAGGATATATATTCCCTAATTCAATATGAATCTCCTTATGAATAATAATTATCATAATAAATATGCTGATTTTTCTTCTATTTGTTTTTAAGGAGGTATCCTTTACTGTTGAACATAAAGAAACTTAAGCAAGTCTGTCTTATTCAAACTTTGCATGCTGCTTTCTTATGAAACTAGATTATAGAGTTGTATGAAATAAATTCATGCAGTTAAGACATTGATGTTTGGAACACTGGGTGGTCAGTTTAGTATTTCAAAAGAAGATTTTAAATTTAAACCTTAAAACTGAGCTCTTTCAGCCTTTTTTATAGACCATCCTTCATGCTTCATAAGTACTCCTCCATTGTAAACTAAGTAATAGTTTTTGTCACAGTGTATATAACAAAAATGGATTTTATATTCTATTATTTCAGAGTTAGTTGCAGTTTCTACTGCCTTACTTCCTTTTTTGAAAAATAGATTAATTCTACAAAAAGTTTTTTCCAGCTTTATTGAAAAAAATCGACATATTTGTAAATTTAAGAAATGATTTCTTATAACATTGCAAACTTTTAACATTGTGTAAATTTTGTACAATTTGATAAATTGGTATACATCTTTATTGCAATATAATCTACACAAAAATGTTAATACATCTACTATCTCGTATAGTTGCCACTGTTTTTTATGCATGTATCGTAAGGAATTTTAAGATCTACTCTCTTAGCAACTTTTATGTATATAGTATAGTAGAGATAAACTTCAGAGGTCTTGTGGGTTTTGTTCCAGACTGCCTCAATAAAGTGATTATCTCAATAAACTAAGTCAAATTATTATATTTTTTGGTTTCCCAGTGCATATAAAAAATTATGTTTCCCAGTGCATATAAAAAATAAAAACTATACTGCACTGTTCAAAAGCATTAGGTTTTTAAAGAAAATCAATGTATATACCTTAAGTACACTAGTTCTGAGTTTTCAGTGGGTCATAATTACTGATCACAGATCACCATAACAAATACAATAATAATGAAAAAACTTGATATATTGCAAGAATTACCAACATGTGACAAAGAGACACAAAATGAACAAATGTTGTTAGAAAAATGGTGGCAGCAGACCTCTTTTATACAAGATTACTATAAACTTTCAACTTGTAAGAATGTGATATATGCCAAGTTTATTAAAGGGAAGCACAATAAATAAAAAGTATGTATATCTTATTAACTATGATCATCATGCTGTACATTAGATCCCCAGAACTTTTTCATATTATAGTTGCAAGTTTGCACCCTTGGACCACCTTACTCCACCCCAGGTTCACCCCTTGTCAACTCAACTCTAAGTTTCCATTAGTTTTCCTTTTCCTCAGATTCTGTATGTAAGGGATATCATAATACATAAATTAAAAAAATATATAAAATCTTTGAAATATTTCACTTAGAATAATACCTTCAAGATCCATCCATGCTGTTGTAAATGGCAGTATTTCTTAATTTTTCATGGTTAAGTAGTATTCCGTAGTATATATTTACCATACTTATTTTACTCATTCATCCATTAATGGATACTGAAGTTATTTCCATCTCTTGCTTAGTGTTAATAATTTTATAATAAACATAAGAGTGCAGATATGTCTTTGAACAGTGAACTTTGTTTTCTTTAGATAGATACCTAGAAGTGGGATTACTGAATCATATGGTAATTTTACTTTTAATATGAATAATCTCCATACTGTTTTCCATACAAATTTACATCTCTATTACAGTGCATAAGTTCCCCGTTTTCTCCAATATTTACCAAAATTGGTTAGTTTCAATTTTTTGGTAGTATATATTCTAATATCTTAATGCGTTTTTCAGAGGTAAACAACAACAACAACAACATAAGGACTTTGCCCTGAGATTTTTACGTTGAGCACTTTTTAATGCTCCTGTTGGTCATTTATATAACTTTTTGGAAAAAAAAGTCTATTGAGATCCTTTTGCTATTTTTTTAATCATATATTTTTTTTCTATTTGTATCTGTTGGTTATTAACCTCTTTTCAGATATAAGATTCGTAAGTATTTTCTTACATTCTGTGGATTGTGTTTTCATTCTCTCTCCCTTTTTTTGGCAATGCAGAAACGTTAGTTTGATGTAATACCATTTATTTATTTTTGCTTTTTTTGCTTGTGTTTTTGGTCTGGTATCCAAAAAACTATTGGCAAGACCAATGTCAAGGAGAATTTTTCCTATGTTTTCCTTTAGGAAATTTAGTTTCATGCATCACCTTTAAGTCTTTAATCTATTTCAAGTTCAGACTTATGAGTGATATAAGGTTCCCTTTTCATACTGTTTATGTGACTATTCAGTTTTAAATATCATTTATTGAACAGGCTATCTTTCCCCATTACATATGTTGGCCCCTGTCAAATATTAGGTGACTGTATGAAAGGATTTATTTCTGGACTCTCAATTCTGTCTACTTGTTTATTGGTCTGTTTTTATGCCAGTATACTTTATTGTTTTGAGCATGAGGGCTTTGTAGTATAGTTTCAAATCAGGAAGTGTAATCTCCCTTCTTCATTCTTTCTCAGAACTGCTTTGATTATTTGTTGTCTTTCATGGTCTCATATAAACTTTAGGATTCTTTACTTACTTCTGTAAAACAATAATATTGGATTTTTTTTAAGATTTTTAATTTATTTATTTGACAGAGAGAGATGACAAGCAGGCAGAGAGGCAGGCAGAGAGAGAAGAGGAAGCAGGCTTCCTGCTGAGCAGAGAGCCTGATGCGGGGCTCGATCCCAGGACCCTGGGATCATGACCAGGTTCACCCCTTGTCAACTCAACTCTAAGTTTCCATTAGTTTTCCTTTTCCTCAGATTCTGTATGTAAGGGATATCATAATACATAAATTAAAAAAATATATAAAATCTTTGAAATATTTCTCCAAGCATAATACCCTCTAGTTCCATCCACGTCATCACAAATAGCAGGATTTCATTTCTTTTGATGGCTGCATAGTATTCCATTGAACATATATACCACATCTTATTTATTGATTCATCTGTTGAAGGACATTTAGTTTCTTTCCATAGTTTAACTATTGTGGACATTGCTGCTATAAACATTTGGGTGCATGTGCCCCTTCAGAATGCCACGTTTGTATCTGTAGGGTATATACCCAGTACTACAAGCACTGGGTCATAGGGTAGTTCTATTTTCAGCTTTTTGAGGCACGTCCACGCTGTTTTCCAGAGTGGTTGCACCAGCTTGCATTCCCACATACAGTGTAGGAGGGTTGCCCTTTCTCCACATCCTCGCCAGCATCTGTCATTGACGGACTTGTTCATTTTAGCCATTCTGAACGGTGTGAGGTGGTATCTCATTCTGGTTTTGATTTGTATTTCCCTGATGCCGAGTGATGTGGAGCATTTTTTCATGTGTCTGTTGGCCATTTGGATGTATTCTTTGCAGAAATGTCTGTTCATGTCCTCTGCCCATTTCTTCATTGGATTATTTGTTTTTAGGGTGTTGAGTTTGATAAGCTCTTTATAGATTTTGGATACTGGCCCTTTATCTGGTATGTCATTTGCAAATATCTTCTCCCAGATAACTTCTGACAGTGATCTTTTGGCTTTGTTAACTGTTTCCTTTGCAGTGCAAAAGCTTTTGGATCTGATGAAATCCCAATAGTTCATTCTTGCCCTTGCTTCCCTTGCCTTTCGCGATGTTCCTAGGAAGAAGTTGCTGCTGCTGAGGTCAAAGAAGTTGCTACCTGTTCTCTCCTCAAGGACTATGATGGATTCCTTTCTCACATTATGCTTCTTCATCCATTTCCAGTCGATTATAATGTATGGTGTTAGGATGGTCCAATTTCATTTTCTGCATGTGGCTGTTCAATTTTCCAGACCCCAAGGCCAATGGCTCCTTCTCTTCCCCAGGGACAGTGTGCTGTGCCTTCCCCACACTTGCTCCTGGGGAGCGCAGTGACAGATGTGTGCAACCATGCATCTCTCCCATGCAGAGGGGATGCCCAGGCAAAGAGGATTTCGCTCCATGCAGGTTTATTACACCGTGCTGTGGAGACTAGCTCCGGCAAGCAGCAGGCAGCATCCCACAGACCCGACTCTGATTTCCCAAAGAATGCTGTGCTTTCCCAGAGGGGATGCCCGGGCAAAGAGGCTTTCGCTCTATGCGGGTTTCTCCAAAAGTGCTGCGAATACTAGGCTAAGGCAAGCAACAAAAGCAGCCCACAGAACCGACTCTGATTTCCCAGCGACGGCCATGCTTTCGCAGAGGTTTTCAGCTTGGCGCGAACCGCACTTCGCTGCTGCTTCCTCAGCAAGGCTGTGGTCGTTTGCTCTGTCCCGGCAGGAAAGAAGAGCCGCGGGAGAGCTGGTGCCTCTTGGTTCTTGCTTTCCCGGGCTCCATGTTCGCGCCCGGGGTTCACCTTGCTAAGCCGAACTAAGCAGACACAGTCACAACCCTGCAGCAGCGTGCGTGGCCTAGCATGGCACTCTATGCCTATTACCATCTCCTGGCGTAGGTAAGGCTTTGCCTTTTGCTCCGGCGCTCGGGCAGACTCGGGGTCTACGCCAGTGCCTTCACCATAGGAGAGAGGAGGCGACAGGATTCCTGCACCGGGCCCGAGCACTGGGATGGGGAACAGTGGGGACTGTCTCCACTCTTTCCCCGGCACACCCCCTGCCACCCACAATGCTGCCATATCTTGATGGAAGACGGCATCTGACTGCAAGTTTCTCCATGGGGTTGTTTCTGCGAGTTCCGGGTATGGCACCTGGTGGCAAGCCCAAGTCTGCCCTTGGGACAGGTGGCCAAAGAGATGCTTTCCCCTTGGGACAAGAGGCACAGGACAGGCCTGCCTTCTGCACAGACTCCTTCCTCAGAGTGGAGCACGCGACCCTGCCTAGTCATCCCCTCATGTCTCCTTAGCAGCCAGGCTCCCATCTCTCCGCACAGGGAGCGGGTGACACATGTCTGGCCACCGGCCTGCATTTCGTGCCGCGGAAGGCTATCCTGTCCCGAGCGTTTCCCGACCCCAAGGCCAAGGGATCCTTCTCTTCCCCGGGGGCGGCGTGCTGTGCCTTCCCCAAAATTGCTCCTGGGGAGCGCGGTGACAGACGTGAGCAACCATGCTTCTCTCTCAGGCAGAAAGGATGCTAGGGCAAAGAGGATTTCGCTCCATGCGGGTATCTTCCACCATGTTGCCGAGACTCGCTCAGGCAAGCAGCAGCAGCATCCCCAAACCCAACTCTGATTTCCCAACGAAGGCTGTGCTTTCCTAAGGGAGAGGTCCAGGAAAAGAGGCTTTCGCTGTATGCGGGTTTCTCCCACCGCAAGACTGGGCTCAGGGAAACAGCAGCAGCCCGCACAACATTTCTCAGCGAATGCTGTGCTTTCGCAGAGGCTTTGGTTTGGAGCGAACAGCACTTCGCCACTGCTTCCTCAGCAAAGCTTCAGTCGAGTCAGGGAAGAAGAGCTGCGGGAGAGCTGTTGCCTCTTGGGCCTTGCTTTCCCTGGCTCCATGTTCGCGCCCGGATTTCACTTTGCTAAGCCGAACTAGGCAGACACAGTCACAACCCTGCAGCAGCGTGCGTGGCCTAGCATGGCACTCTATTCCTAATTCCATCTCCTGCTCTGGTAAGGCTTTGCCTTTTGATCCGGTGCTCGGGCAGACTCGGGGTCAAGGCCAGTGCCTTCACCACAGGAGAGAGGAGGCAACAGGATCCCTGCACACGGCCCGGGCACTGGGATGGGGAACTGTGGGGCCTGTCTCCACTCCTTCCTCGCCGCACCCCCTTTCACCCACAATGCTGCCACATCTTGGTGGAAGATGGCATCTGACTGACCGTTTCTCCATGGGGTTGTTTCTGCGAGTTCCAGGTATGGCACCTGGTGGCAAGCCCAAGTCTGCCCTTGGGACAGGTGGCCAAGGAGATGCTGTCCCCTTGGTAACAGAGGCACAGGACAGGCCTGCCTTCTGCCCAGACTCCTTAGAGTGGAGCACGCGCCCCTGCCCTAGTCGTCCCCTCATGTCTCCTTAGCAGCCAGGCTTCCATCTCTCCGCACAGGGAGCGGGTGACACATGTCTGGCCACCGGCCTGCATTTCGAGCCGCGGCAGGCTATCCTGTTCCCGAGCGTTTCCCGACCCCAAGGCCAAGGGATCCTTCTCTTCCCCGGGGGCGGCGTGCTGTGCCTTCCCCACACTTGCTCCTGGGGAGCGTGGTGACAGACGTGAGCAACCATGCTTCCTCTCAAGCAGAAAGGATGCTATGGCAAGAGGATTTCGCTCCATGCGGGTGTCTTCCAACATGCTGCGGAGACTCGCTTAGGCAAGCAGCAGCAGCATCCCCAAACCCAACTCTGATTTCCCAAAGAATGCTGTGCTTTCCAAGGGGAGATGCCAAGGCAAAGGGGCTTTCGCTGTATGCGGGTTTCTCCCACCACGCGAGTGGGCTCAGGCACGCAGCAGCAGCCCCCAAAACATTTCTCGGGGAATGCTGTCCTTTCGCAGAGGCTTTGGTTTGGAGAAAACAGCCCTTCGCCACTGCTTCCTCAGCAAGGCTTCTGTCGCGTCTGGGAAGAAGAGCTGCGGGAGAGCTGGTGCCTCTTGGGCCTTGCTTTCCCTGGCTCCATGTTCGCGTCCTGGGTTCACCCTGCCAGGCCGAACTACGCAGACACAGTCGCAACCGTGCAGTAGCGCGCTTAGCCTAGGATGGCACTCCATGCACACTACCATCTCCCGGTGTAGGCATCGCTTGGCCTTTTACTCTGGCGCTCAGGCCGACTCGCGGACTAGGCCTGTGCTTTCCCCACAGGAAAGGAGAGGTGACAGGATCCCTGCACACCGCCCGTGCACTGAATAGGGAGCTTTGGGGGACTGTCACCACTCCTTCCCCTTAAAACCCGGGCCTCCTCCAAGCTTCTACATCCCGGAGGAAGACGGCATCTGATGGCCAGGTCTTTCTGGGAGTTGTTTCTCGAGTTTAGGGTAGGCGCCTGGTGGCAAGCCCATGGCTCCACCACGGTCAGGTGGCCAAGGAGCTGCTGTCTCCTTGGGCCCAAAGGCTCAGGACAGGCAAGCTTTCTGCCCAGACTCCTTCCTCAGAGTGGAGCCCTTTCCCCTGCCCTAATCTTCCCCTCGTGTCTCCTTAGCAGCCCGGCTTCCTTCGCTCTGCAGGGACAGATGTGTCCCTTTCCTTAAGGCTCTTTCCACAGGCACCACCGCGCTTCTCTCTCAGGCAGAGCGGAAGCCCAGGCAAAGAGAATTTCGCCCCATGCGGGTTTATTCCACCGTGCAGGGGAGACTAGCTCCGGCAAGCAGCAGGCAGCATCCCACAGACCCGACTCTGATTTCCCAGAGAATGCTGTGCTTTCCCAGAGGGGATGCCCCGGCCAAGAAGCTTTCGCTCTATGCGGGTTTTTCCCATTGTGCTGCGAATACTAGGCTAAGGCAAGCAACAAAAGCAGCCCACAGAACCGACTCTGATTTCCCAGCGACTGCTATGCTTTCGCAGAGGTTTTCAGCTTGGCGCAAACCGCACTTCGCTTCTGCTTCCTCAGCAAGGCTTTGGTCGTTCGCTCTGTCGCGGCTGGAAAGAAGAGCCGCGGGAGAGCTGGTGCCTCTTGGGCCTTGTTTTCCCGGGCTCCAAGTTCGCGCCCGGGGTTCACCTTGCTAAGCCGATCTAAGCAGACACAGTCACAACCCTGCAGCAGCGTGCGTGGCCTAGCATGACACTCTATGGCTATTACCATCTCCTGGCGTAGGTAAGGCTTTGCCTTTTGCTCCGGCGCTCGGGCAGACTCGGGGTCAAGGCCAGTGCCTTCACCACAGGAGAGAGGAGGCAACAGGATCCCTGCACAAGGCCCGAGCACTGGGATGGGGAACAGTGGGGACTTTCTCCACTCTTTCCCCGGCACACCCCGGCCACCCACAATGCTGCCACATCTTGGTGGAAGACGGCATCTGACTGCACGTTTCTCCATGGGGTTGTTTCTGCGAGTTCCGGGTATGGCACCTGGTGGCAAGCCCAAGTCTGCCCTTGGGACAGGTGGCCAAGGAGATGGTGTCCCCTTGGTAACAGAGGCACAGGACAGGCCTGCCTTCTGCCCAGACTCCTTAGAGTGGAGCACGCGCCCCTGCCCTAGTCGTCCCCTCATGTCTCCTTAGCAGCCAGGCTTCCATCTCTCCTCACAGGGAGCGGGTGACACATGTCTGGCCACCGGCCTGCATTTCGTGCCGCGGCAGGCTATCCTGTTCCCGAGCGTTTCCCGACCCCAAGGCCAAGGGATCCTTCTCTTCCCCGGGGGCGGCGTGCTGTGCCTTCCCCACACTTGCTCCTGGGGAGCGTGGTGACAGACGTGAGCAACCATGCTTCTCTCTCAGGCAGAAAGGATGCTAGGGCAAAGAGGATTTCGCTCCATGCGGGTGTCTTCCAACATGCTGCGGAGACTCGCTTAGGCAAGCAGCAGCAGCATCCCCAAACCCAACTCTGATTTCCCAAAGAATGCTGTGCTTTCCAAGGGGAGATGCCAAGGCAAAGGGGCTTTCGCTGTATGCGGGTTTCTCCCACCGCGAGAATGGGCTCAGGCACGCAGCAGCAGCCCCCAAAACATTTCTCGGGGAATGCTGTCCTTTCGCAGAGGCTTTGGTTTGGAGCAAACAGCCCTTCGCCACTGCTTCCTCAGCAAGGCTTCTGTCGCGTCTGGGAAGAAGAGCTGCGGGAGAGCTGGTGCCTCTTGGGCCTTGCTTTCCCTGGCTCCATGTTCGCGTCCTGGGTTCACCCTGCCAGGCCGAACTACGCAGACACAGTCGCAACCGTGCAGTAGCGCGCTTAGCCTAGGATGGCACTCCATGCACACTACCATCTCCCGGTGTAGGCATCGCTTGGCCTTTTACTCTGGCGCTCAGGCCGACTCGCGGACTAGGCCTGTGCTTTCCCCACAGGAAAGGAGAGGTGACAGGATCCCTGCACACCGCCCGTGCACTGAATAGGGAGCTTTGGGGGACTGTCACCACTCCTTCCCCTTAAAACCCGGGCCTCCTCCAAGCTTCTACATCCCGGAGGAAGACGGCATCTGATGGCCAGGTCTTTCTGGGAGTTGTTTCTCGAGTTTAGGGTAGGCGCCTGGTGGCAAGCCCATGGCTCCACCACGGTCAGGTGGCCAAGGAGCTGCTGTCTCCTTGGGCCCAAAGGCTCAGGACAGGCAAGCTTTCTGCCCAGACTCCTTCCTCAGAGTGGAGCCCTTTCCCCTGCCCTAATCTTCCCCTCGTGTCTCCTTAGCAGCCCGGCTTCCTTCGCTCTGCAGGGACAGATGTGTCCCTTTCCTTAAGGCTCTTTCCACAGGCACCACCGCGCTTCTCTCTCAGGCAGAGCGGAAGCCCAGGCAAAGAGAATTTCGCCCCATGCGGGTTTATTCCACCGTGCAGGGGAGACTAGCTCCGGCAAGCAGCAGGCAGCATCCCACAGACCCGACTCTGATTTCCCAGAGAATGCTGTGCTTTCCCAGAGGGGATGCCCCGGCCAAGAAGCTTTCGCTCTATGCGGGTTTTTCCCATTGTGCTGCGAATACTAGGCTAAGGCAAGCAACAAAAGCAGCCCACAGAACCGACTCTGATTTCCCAGCGACTGCTATGCTTTCGCAGAGGTTTTCAGCTTGGCGCAAACCACACTTCGCTTCTGCTTCCTCAGCAAGGCTTTGGTCGTTCGCTCTGTCGCGGCTGGAAAGAAGAGCCGCGGGAGAGCTGGTGCCTCTTGGGCCTTGTTTTCCCGGGCTCCAAGTTCGCGCCCGGGGTTCACCTTGCTAAGCCGATCTAAGCAGACACAGTCACAACCCTGCAGCAGCGTGCGTGGCCTAGCATGACACTCTATGGCTATTACCATCTCCTGGCGTAGGTAAGGCTTTGCCTTTTGCTCCGGCGCTCGGGCAGACTCGGGGTCAAGGCCAGTGCCTTCACCACAGGAGAGAGGAGGCAACAGGATCCCTGCACAAGGCCCGAGCACTGAGATGGGGAACAGTGGGGACTTTCTCTACTCTTTCCCCGGCACACCCCGGCCACCCACAATGCTGCCACATCTTGGTGGAAGACGGCATCTGACTGCACGTTTCTCCATGGGGTTGTTTCTGCGAGTTCCGGGTATGGCACCTGGTGGCAAGCCCAAGTCTGCCCTTGGGACAGGTGGCCAAGGAGATGGTGTCCCCTTGGTAACAGAGGCACAGGACAGGCCTGCCTTCTGCCCAGACTCCTTAGAGTGGAGCACGCGCCCCTGCCCTAGTCGTCCCCTCATGTCTCCTTAGCAGCCAGGCTTCCATCTCTCCGCACAGGGAGCGGGTGACACATGTCTGGCCACCGGCCTGCATTTCGTGCCGCGGCAGGCTATCCTGTTCCGAGCGTTTCCCGACCCCAAGGCCAAGGGATCCTTCTCTTCCCCGGGGGCGGCGTGCTGTGCCTTCCCCACACTTGCTCCTGGGGAGCGTGGTGACAGACGTGAGCAACCATGCTTCTCTCTCAGGCAGAAAGGATGCTAGGGCAAAGAGGATTTCGCTCCATGCGGGTGTCTTCCAACATGCTGCGGAGACTCGCTTAGGCAAGCAGCAGCAGCATCCCCAAACCCAACTCTGATTTCCCAAAGAATGCTGTGCTTTCCAAGGGGAGATGCCAAGGCAAAGGGGCTTTCGCTGTATGCGGGTTTCTCCCACCGCGAGAATGGGCTCAGGCACGCAGCAGCAGCCCCCAAAACATTTCTCGGGGAATGCTGTCCTTTCGCAGAGGCTTTGGTTTGGAGCAAACAGCCCTTCGCCACTGCTTCCTCAGCAAGGCTTCTGTCGCGTCTGGGAAGAAGAGCTGCGGGAGAGCTGGTGCCTCTTGGGCCTTGCTTTCCCTGGCTCCATGTTCGCGTCCTGGGTTCACCCTGCCAGGCCGAACTACGCAGACACAGTCGCAACCGTGCAGTAGCGCGCTTAGCCTAGGATGGCACTCCATGCACACTACCATCTCCCGGTGTAGGCATCGCTTGGCCTTTTACTCTGGCGCTCAGGCCGACTCGCGGACTAGGCCTGTGCTTTCCCCACAGGAAAGGAGAGGTGACAGGATCCCTGCACACCGCCCGTGCACTGAATAGGGAGCTTTGGGGGACTGTCACCACTCCTTCCCCTTAAAACCCGGGCCTCCTCCAAGCTTCTACATCCCGGAGGAAGACGGCATCTGATGGCCAGGTCTTTCTGGGAGTTGTTTCTCGAGTTTAGGGTAGGCGCCTGGTGGCAAGCCCATGGCTCCACCACGGTCAGGTGGCCAAGGAGCTGCTGTCTCCTTGGGCCCAAAGGCTCAGGACAGGCAAGCTTTCTGCCCAGACTCCTTCCTCAGAGTGGAGCCCTTTCCCCTGCCCTAATCTTCCCCTCGTGTCTCCTTAGCAGCCCGGCTTCCTTCGCTCTGCAGGGACAGATGTGTCCCTTTCCTTAAGGCTCTTTCCACAGGCACCACCGCGCTTCTCTCTCAGGCAGAGCGGAAGCCCAGGCAAAGAGAATTTCGCCCCATGCGGGTTTATTCCACCGTGCAGGGGAGACTAGCTCCGGCAAGCAGCAGGCAGCATCCCACAGACCCGACTCTGATTTCCCAGAGAATGCTGTGCTTTCCCAGAGGGGATGCCCCGGCCAAGAAGCTTTCGCTCTATGCGGGTTTTTCCCATTGTGCTGCGAATACTAGGCTAAGGCAAGCAACAAAAGCAGCCCACAGAACCGACTCTGATTTCCCAGCGACTGCTATGCTTTCGCAGAGGTTTTCAGCTTGGCGCAAACCGCACTTCGCTTCTGCTTCCTCAGCAAGGCTTTGGTCGTTCGCTCTGTCGCGGCTGGAAAGAAGAGCCGCGGGAGAGCTGGTGCCTCTTGGGCCTTGTTTTCCCGGGCTCCAAGTTCGCGCCCGGGGTTCACCTTGCTAAGCCGATCTAAGCAGACACAGTCACAACCCTGCAGCAGCGTGCGTGGCCTAGCATGACACTCTATGGCTATTACCATCTCCTGGCGTAGGTAAGGCTTTGCCTTTTGCTCCGGCGCTCGGGCAGACTCGGGGTCAAGGCCAGTGCCTTCACCACAGGAGAGAGGAGGCAACAGGATCCCTGCACAAGGCCCGAGCACTGGGATGGGGAACAGTGGGGACTTTCTCCACTCTTTCCCCGGCACACCCCGGCCACCCACAATGCTGCCACATCTTGGTGGAAGACGGCATCTGACTGCACGTTTCTCCATGGGGTTGTTTCTGCGAGTTCCGGGTATGGCACCTGGTGGCAAGCCCAAGTCTGCCCTTGGGACAGGTGGCCAAGGAGATGGTGTCCCCTTGGTAACAGAGGCACAGGACAGGCCTGCCTTCTGCCCAGACTCCTTAGAGTGGAGCACGCGCCCCTGCCCTAGTCGTCCCCTCATGTCTCCTTAGCAGCCAGGCTTCCATCTCTCCGCACAGGGAGCGGGTGACACATGTCTGGCCACCGGCCTGCATTTCGTGCCGCGGCAGGCTATCCTGTTCCCGAGCGTTTCCCGACCCCAAGGCCAAGGGATCCTTCTCTTCCCCGGGGGCGGCGTGCTGTGCCTTCCCCACACTTGCTCCTGGGGAGCGTGGTGACAGACGTGAGCAACCATGCTTCTCTCTCAGGCAGAAAGGATGCTAGGGCAAAGAGGATTTCGCTCCATGCGGGTGTCTTCCAACATGCTGCGGAGACTCGCTTAGGCAAGCAGCAGCAGCATCCCCAAACCCAACTCTGATTTCCCAAAGAATGCTGTGCTTTCCAAGGGGAGATGCCAAGGCAAAGGGGCTTTCGCTGTATGCGGGTTTCTCCCACCGCGAGAATGGGCTCAGGCACGCAGCAGCAGCCCCCAAAACATTTCTCGGGGAATGCTGTCCTTTCGCAGAGGCTTTGGTTTGGAGCAAACAGCCCTTCGCCACTGCTTCCTCAGCAAGGCTTCTGTCGCGTCTGGGAAGAAGAGCTGCGGGAGAGCTGGTGCCTCTTGGGCCTTGCTTTCCCTGGCTCCATGTTCGCGTCCTGGGTTCACCCTGCCAGGCCGAACTACGCAGACACAGTCGCAACCGTGCAGTAGCGCGCTTAGCCTAGGATGGCACTCCATGCACACTACCATCTCCCGGTGTAGGCATCGCTTGGCCTTTTACTCTGGCGCTCAGGCCGACTCGCGGACTAGGCCTGTGCTTTCCCCACAGGAAAGGAGAGGTGACAGGATCCCTGCACACCGCCCGTGCACTGAATAGGGAGCTTTGGGGGACTGTCACCACTCCTTCCCCTTAAAACCCGGGCCTCCTCCAAGCTTCTACATCCCGGAGGAAGACGGCATCTGATGGCCAGGTCTTTCTGGGAGTTGTTTCTCGAGTTTAGGGTAGGCGCCTGGTGGCAAGCCCATGGCTCCACCACGGTCAGGTGGCCAAGGAGCTGCTGTCTCCTTGGGCCCAAAGGCTCAGGACAGGCAAGCTTTCTGCCCAGACTCCTTCCTCAGAGTGGAGCCCTTTCCCCTGCCCTAATCTTCCCCTCGTGTCTCCTTAGCAGCCCGGCTTCCTTCGCTCTGCAGGGACAGATGTGTCCCTTTCCTTAAGGCTCTTTCCACAGGCACCACCGCGCTTCTCTCTCAGGCAGAGCGGAAGCCCAGGCAAAGAGAATTTCGCCCCATGCGGGTTTATTCCACCGTGCAGGGGAGACTAGCTCCGGCAAGCAGCAGGCAGCATCCCACAGACCCGACTCTGATTTCCCAGAGAATGCTGTGCTTTCCCAGAGGGGATGCCCCGGCCAAGAAGCTTTCGCTCTATGCGGGTTTTTCCCATTGTGCTGCGAATACTAGGCTAAGGCAAGCAACAAAAGCAGCCCACAGAACCGACTCTGATTTCCCAGCGACTGCTATGCTTTCGCAGAGGTTTTCAGCTTGGCGCAAACCGCACGTCGCTTCTGCTTCCTCAGCAAGGCTTTGGTCGTTCGCTCTGTCGCGGCTGGAAAGAAGAGCCGCGGGAGAGCTGGTGCCTCTTGGGCCTTGTTTTCCCGGGCTCCAAGTTCGCGCCCGGGGTTCACCTTGCTAAGCCGATCTAAGCAGACACAGTCACAACCCTGCAGCAGCGTGCGTGGCCTAGCATGACACTCTATGGCTATTACCATCTCCTGGCGTAGGTAAGGCTTTGCCTTTTGCTCCGGCGCTCGGGCAGACTCGGGGTCAAGGCCAGTGCCTTCACCACAGGAGAGAGGAGGCAACAGGATCCCTGCACAAGGCCCGAGCACTGAGATGGGGAACAGTGGGGATTTTCTCCACTCTTTCCCCGGCACAACCCGGCCACCCACAATGCTGCCACATCTTGGTGGAAGACGGCATCTGACTGCACGTTTCTCCATGGGGTTGTTTCTGCGAGTTCCGGGTATGGCACCTGGTGGCAAGCCCAAGTCTGCCCTTGGGACAGGTGGCCAAGGAGATGGTGTCCCCTTGGTAACAGAGGCACAGGACAGGCCTGCCTTCTGCCCAGACTCCTTAGAGTGGAGCACGCGCCCCTGCCCTAGTCGTCCCCTCATGTCTCCTTAGCAGCCAGGCTTCCATCTCTCCGCACAGGGAGCGGGTGACACATGTCTGGCCACCGGCCTGCATTTCGTGCCGCGGCAGGCTATCCTGTTCCCGAGCGTTTCCCGACCCCAAGGCCAAGGGATCCTTCTCTTCCCCGGGGGCGGCGTGCTGTGCCTTCCCCACACCTGCTCCTGGGGAGCGTGGTGACAGACGTGAGCAACCATGCTTCTCTCTCAGGCAGAAAGGATGCTAGGGCAAAGAGGATTTCGCTCCATGCGGGTGTCTTCCAACATGCTGCGGAGACTCGCTTAGGCAAGCAGCAGCAGCATCCCCAAACCCAACTCTGATTTCCCAAAGAATGCTGTGCTTTCCAAGGGGAGATGCCAAGGCAAAGGGGCTTTCGCTGTATGCGGGTTTCTCCCACCGCGAGAATGGGCTCAGGCACGCAGCAGCAGCCCCCAAAACATTTCTCGGGGAATGCTGTCCTTTCGCAGAGGCTTTGGTTTGGAGCAAACAGCCCTTCGCCACTGCTTCCTCAGCAAGGCTTCTGTCGCGTCTGGGAAGAAGAGCTGCGGGAGAGCTGGTGCCTCTTGGGCCTTGCTTTCCCTGGCTCCATGTTCGCGTCCTGGGTTCACCCTGCCAGGCCGAACTACGCAGACACAGTCGCAACCGTGCAGTAGCGCGCTTAGCCTAGGATGGCACTCCATGCACACTACCATCTCCCGGTGTAGGCATCGCTTGGCCTTTTACTCTGGCGCTCAGGCCGACTCGCGGACTAGGCCTGTGCTTTCCCCACAGGAAAGGAGAGGTGACAGGATCCCTGCACACCGCCCGTGCACTGAATAGGGAGCTTTGGGGGACTGTCACCACTCCTTCCCCTTAAAACCCGGGCCTCCTCCAAGCTTCTACATCCCGGAGGAAGACGGCATCTGATGGCCAGGTCTTTCTGGGAGTTGTTTCTCGAGTTTAGGGTAGGCGCCTGGTGGCAAGCCCATGGCTCCACCACGGTCAGGTGGCCAAGGAGCTGCTGTCTCCTTGGGCCCAAAGGCTCAGGACAGGCAAGCTTTCTGCCCAGACTCCTTCCTCAGAGTGGAGCCCTTTCCCCTGCCCTAATCTTCCCCTCGTGTCTCCTTAGCAGCCCGGCTTCCTTCGCTCTGCAGGGACAGATGTGTCCCTTTCCTTAAGGCTCTTTCCACAGGCACCACCGCGCTTCTCTCTCAGGCAGAGCGGAAGCCCAGGCAAAGAGAATTTCGCCCCATGCGGGTTTATTCCACCGTGCAGGGGAGACTAGCTCCGGCAAGCAGCAGGCAGCATCCCACAGACCCGACTCTGATTTCCCAGAGAATGCTGTGCTTTCCCAGAGGGGATGCCCCGGCCAAGAAGCTTTCGCTCTATGCGGGTTTTTCCCATTGTGCTGCGAATACTAGGCTAAGGCAAGCAACAAAAGCAGCCCACAGAACCGACTCTGATTTCCCAGCGACTGCTATGCTTTCGCAGAGGTTTTCAGCTTGGCGCAAACCGCACTTCGCTTCTGCTTCCTCAGCAAGGCTTTGGTCGTTCGCTCTGTCGCGGCTGGAAAGAAGAGCCGCGGAAGAGCTGGTGCCTCTTGGGCCTTGTTTTCCCGGGCTCCAAGTTCGCGCCCGGGGTTCACCTTGCTAAGCCGATCTAAGCAGACACAGTCACAACCCTGCAGCAGCGTGCGTGGCCTAGCATGACACTCTATGCCTATTACCATCTCCAGGCGTAGGTAAGGCTTTGCCTTTTGCTCCGGCGCTCGGGCAGACTCGGGGTCAAGGCCAGTGCCTTCACCACAGGAGAGAGGAGGCAACAGGTTCCCTGCACAGGGCCCGAGCACTGGGATGGGGAACAGTGGGGACTGTCTCCACTCTTTCCCCGGCACACCCCGGCCACCCACAATGCTGCCACATCTTGGTGGAAGAGGGCATCTGACTGCACGTTTCTCCATGGGGTTCTTTCTGCGAGTGAATGCACTGGCCTAGACCCCGATTCTGCCGAGCGCCGGAGCAAAAGGCAAAGCCTTACCTACGCCAGGAGATGGTAATAGCCATAGAGTGTCATGCTAGGCCACGCACGCTGTTGCAGGGTAGTGACTGTGTCTGCTTAGTTCGGCTTAGCAAGGTGAACCCCGGGCGCGAACTTGGAGCCCTGGAAAACAAGGCCCAAGAGGCACCAGCTCTCCCGCGGCACTTCTTTCCTGCCACGACAGAGCGAACGACCAAAGCCTTGCTGAGGAAGCAGAAGCGAAGTGCGGTTTGCGCCAAGCTGAAAACCTCTGCGAAAGCATAGCAGTCGCTGGGAAATCAGAGTCGGTTCTGTGGGCTGCTTTTGTTGCTTGCCTTAGCCTAGTATTCGCAGCACGATGGGAGAAACCCGCATAGAGCGAAAGCTTCTTTGCCAGGGCATCCCCTCTGGGAAAGCACAGCATTCTCTGGGAAATCAGAGTCGGGAATGTGGGATGCTCCCTGCTGCTTGCCGGAGTTAGTCTCCCCTGCACGGTGGAATAAACCCGCATGGAGCGAAATTCTCTTTGCCTGGGCATCAGCTCTGCCTGAGAGAGAAGCGCTGTGGTGCCTGTGGAAAGAGCCTTAAGGAAAGGGACACATCTGTCACTGCAGAGCGAAGGAAGCCGGGCTGCTAAGGAGACACGAGGGGAAGATTAGGGCAGGGGAAAGGGCTCCACTCTGAGGAAGGAGTCTGGGCAGAAAGCTTGCCTGTCCTGAGCCTTTGGGCCCAAGGAGACAGCAGCTCCTTGGCCACCTGACCGTGGTGGAGCCATGGGCTTGCCACCAGGCGCCTACCCTAAACTCGAGAAACAACTCCCAGAAAGACCTGGCCATCAGATGCCGTCTTCCTCCGGGATGTAGAAGCTTGGAGGAGGCCCGGGTTTTAAGGGAAAGGAGTGGTGACAGTCCCCCAAAGCTCCCTATTCAGTGCACGGGCGGTGTGCAGGGATCCTGTCACCTCTCCTTTCCTGTGGGGAAAGCACAGGCCTAGTCCGCGAGTCGGCCTGAGCGCCAGAGTAAAAGGCCAAGCGATGCCTACACCGGGAGATGGTAGTGTGCATGGAGTGCCATCCTAGGCTAAGCGCGCTACTGCACGGTTGTGACTGTGTCTGCGTAGTTCGGCCTGGCAGGGTGAACCCAGGACGCGAACATGGAGCCAGGGAAAGCAAGGCCCAAGAGGCACCAGCTCTCCCGCAGCTCTTCTTCCCTGACGCGACAGAAGCCTTGCTGAGGAAGCAGTGGCGAAGGGCTGTTTGCTCCAAACCAAAGCCTCTGCAAAAGGACAGCATTCCCCGAGAAATGTTTTGGGGGCTGCTGCTGCGTGCCTGAGCCCAGTCTCGCGGTGGGAGAAACCCGCATACAGCGAAAGCCCCTTTGCCTTGGCATCGCCCCTTGGAAAGCACAGTATTCGTTGGGAAATCAGAGTTGGGTTTGGGGATGCTGCTGCTGCTTGCCTAAGCGAGTCTCCGCAGCATGTTGGAAGATACCCGCATGGAGCGAAATCCTCTTTGCCCTAGCATCCTTTCTGCCTGAGAGAGAAGCATGGTTGCTCACGTCTTTCACCACGCTCCCCAGGAGCAAGTGTGGGGAAGGCACAGCACGCAACCCCCGGGGAAGAGAAGGATCCCTTGGCCTTGGGGTCGGGAAACGCTCGGGACAGGATAGCCTTCCGAGGCACGAAATGCAGGCCGGTGGCCAGACATGTGTCACCCGCTCCCTGTGCGGAGAGATGGGAGCCTGGCTGCTAAGGAGACATGAGGGGATGACTAGGCAGGGTCGCGTGCTCCACTCTGAGGAAGGAGTCTGTGCAGAAGGCAGGCCTGTCCTGTGCCTCTTGTCCCAAGGGGAAAGCATCTCTTTGGCCACCTGTCCCAAGGGCAGACTTGGGCTTGCCACCAGGTGCCATACCTGGAACTTGCAGAAACAACCCCATGGAGAAACGGTCAGTCAGATGCCATCTTCCACCAAGATGTGGCAGCATTGTAGGAGACAGGGGGTGCGGCGGGGAAGGAGTGGAGACAGTCCCCCACAGTTCCCCATCCCAGTGCCCGGGCCGTGTGCAGGGATCCTGTTGCCTCTTCTCTCCTGTGGTGAAGGCACTGGCCTCGACCCCGAGTCTGCCCGAGCGCCGGAGCAAAAGGCAAAGCCTTACCTAGGCCAGGAGATGGAATTAGGCATAGAGTGCCATGCTAGGCCACGCACGCTGCTGCAGGGTTGTGACTGTGTCTGCCTAGTTCGGCTTAGCAAAGTGAAACCCAGGCGCGAACTTGGAGCCCGCGAAAGCAAGGCCCAAGAGGCACCAGCTCTCCCGCGGCTCTTCGTCCCTGCTGCGAAAGAGCGAACGACCAAAGCCTTGCTGAGGAAGCAGCAGCGAAGTGCGGTTCGCTCCAACCAAAGCCTCTGCGAAAGCACAGCATTCGCTGAGAAATGTTGTCAGGCCTGCTGCTGCTTCCCTGAGCCCAGTCTCGCGGTGGGAGAAACCCGCATACAGCGAAAGCCTCTTTGCCTGGACCTCTCCCTTAGGAAAGCACAGCATTCGTTGGGAAATCAGAGTTGGGTTTGGGGATGCTGCTGCTGCTTGCCTGAGCGAGTCTCGGCAACATGGTGGAAGATACCCGCATGGAGCGAAATCCTCTTTGCCCTAGCATCCCCTCTGCCTGAGAGAGAAGCATGGTTGCACACGTCTGTCACCGCGCTCCCCAGGAGCAATTTTGGGGAAGGCACAGCACGCCGCCCACGGGGAAGAGAAGGATCCCTTGGCCGAGGGGTCTGGAAACGCTCGGGAGTCAGAATAGCCTGCCGAGGCACGAATAGCAGACCATGAGAAGACAAGTGTCCTCTGCTCCCTGTGCGGAGAGATTGAAGCCTGGCTGCTAAGGAGACATGAGCGGACGACAAGGGCATGGTGCGTGCTCCACTCTGAGGAAGGAGTCCGGGCAGAAGGCAGGCCTGTCCTGTGCCTCTGGTCCCAAGGGGAAAGCATTTTTTTGGCCACCTGTCCCAAGGGCAGACTTGGGCTTGCCACCAGGTGCCATACCCGGAACTCGCAGAAACAACCCCATGGAGAAACGTGCAGTCAGATGCCGTCTTCCATCAAGATATGGCAGCATTGTGGGTGGCAGGGGGTGTGCCGGGGAAAGAGTGGTGACAGTCCCCACTGTTCCCCATCCCAGTGCTCGGGCCCGGTGCAGGAATCCTGTCGCCTCCTCTCTCCTATGGTGAAGGCACTGGCGTAGACCCCGAGTCTGCCCGAGCGCCGGAGCAAAAGGCAAAGCCTTACCTACGCCAGGAGATGGTAATAGGCATAGAGTGCCATGCTAGGCCACGCACGCTGCTGCAGGGTTGTGACTGTGTCTGCTTAGTTCGGCTTAGCAAGGTGAACCCCGGGCGCGAACATGGAGCCCGGGAAAGCAAGGACCAAGAGGCACCAGCTCTCCCGCGGCTCTTCTTTCCTGCCGGGACAGAGCAAACGACCACAGCCTTGCTGAGGAAGCAGCAGCGAAGTGCGGTTCGCGCCAAGCTGAAAACCTCTGCGAAAGCATGGCCGTCGCTGGGAAATCAGAGTCGGTTCTGTGGGCTGCTTTTGTTGCTTGCCTTAGCCTAGTATTCGCAGCACTTTTGGAGAAACCCGCATAGAGCGAAAGCCTCTTTGCCCGGGCATCCCCTCTGGGAAAGCACAGCATTCTTTGGGAAATCAGAGTCGGGTCTGTGGGATGCTGCCTGCTGCTTGCCGGAGCTAGTCTCCACAGCACGGTGTAATAAACCCGCATGGAGCGAAATCCTCTTTGCCTGGGCATCCCCTCTGCATGGGAGAGATGCATGGTTGCACACGTCTGTCACTGCGCTCCCCAGGAGCAAGTGTGGGGAAGGCACAGCACACTGTCCCTGGGGAAGAGAAGGAGCCATTGGCCTTGGGGTCTGGAAAATTGAACAGCCACATGCAGAAAATGAAATTGGACCATCCTAACACCATACATTATAATCGACTGGAAATGGATGAAGAAGCATAATGTGAGAAAGGAATCCATCATAGTCCTTGAGGAGAGAACAGGTAGCAACTTCTTTGACCTCAGCAGCAGCAACTTCTTCCTAGGAACATCGCGAAAGGCAAGGGAAGCAAGGGCAAGAATGAACTATTGGGATTTCATCAGATCCAAAAGCTTTTGCACTGCAAAGGAAACAGTTAACAAAGCCAAAAGATCACTGTCAGAAGTTATCTGGGAGAAGATATTTGCAAATGACATCCCAGATAAAGGGCCAGTATCCAAAATCTATAAAGAGCTTATCAAACTCAACACCCTAAAAACAAATAATCCAATGAAGAAATGGGCAGAGGACATGAACAGACATTTCTGCAAAGAATACATCCAAATGGCCAACAGACACATGAAAAAATGCTCCACATCACTCGGCATCAGGGAAATACAAATCAAAACCAGAATGAGATACCACCTCACACCGTTCAGAATGGCTAAAATGAACAAGTCCGTCAATGACAGATGCTGGCGAGGATGTGGAGAAAGGGCAACCCTCCTACACTGTATGTGGGAATGCAAGCTGGTGCAACCACTCTGGAAAACAGCGTGGACGTGCCTCAAAAAGCTGAAAATAGAACTACCCTATGACCCAGTGCTTGTAGTACTGGGTATATACCCTACAGATACAAACGTGGCATTCTGAAGGGGCACATGCACCCAAATGTTTATAGCAGCAATGTCCACAATAGTTAAACTATGGAAAGAAACTAAATGTCCTTCAACAGATGAATCAATAAATAAGATGTGGTATATATGTTCAATGGAATACTATGCAGCCATCAAAAGAAATGAAATCCTGCTATTTGTGATGATGTGGATGGAACTAGAGGGTATTATGCTTGGAGAAATAAATCAATCTGAGAAAGACAACTATCATATGATCTCCCTGATATGATGAAGTGGAGATGCAACATAGGCAGTTTCGGGCGTACGAAAAGAAAAATAAAAAAAAGATGGTATTAGGAGGGAGACAAACCATAAAAGACTGAATCTCACAAAACAGACTGAGGGTTGCTGGGGGGAGGTGTGTTGGGAGAGGATGGTGGGGGTATGGACATTGGAGAGGGCAGGTGCTATGGTGAGTGATGGTGAGTGCTGTGAAATGTGTAAACCTGGTGATTCACAGACCTGTACCCCTAGGGATTAAAACACATTATATAAAAAATTTTAAAAAATAATTTACAAAACCCATTAAAGAAAAAACACAGATTGCAAGCCCAGAGCTAATCTCATATTCAATCAAAACTTTTGAAAGTTTTCCCCTTAACGATCAGAAGAAAGACAAGTGTGTCCATTTTCACTACTCTCATTTGACACAGTAGTGGATGTCCTAGCCAGAGAAACAAGGAACACAAAGAAACAAGAGTCTCCAAAAAAAAAAAAAAAGGAAGAAGTAAAATTTTCTTTTTTTGGATAACATGAACTTACATGTTAAAAAATCCTAAAAAATTCACAAAAAATTTGAATAAACAAATTTAGTAAAATTACCAAATACAAGATCAATATATAAAAGAAAAGAATTTTGTTTTGTTTCTTTTTTTTATGGACTGCTTCCCAGTTTGTCATGTCATCCTTGTTCAGTGATCACGCTAATCTTCTCTGCATCATTCCAATTTTAGTATATGTGCTGCCAAAGTAAGCACAAGACAGGAGCATTTTAACATTCTAATGATGAACTATCTGAAAAAAATAAAGAAAACAATCTAATTCACAATAGCATCAAAAATAATAAAATACTTAGGAATAGATTTAACTAAGAAGATGAAAGATCTGTACTCCATAAACTATGACATTGATAAAGAAATTGAAGGTGACAGAAATGGAAAGATAGCTCATATTTATGAATGGTAAGAATTAACATTGTTAAAATGTCCATACTACCGTAAACCATCTGTAAATCCAATTCCTATCAAAAATCCAATGTTAGGGGCGCCTGGGTGGCTCAGTGGGTTAAGCCGCTGCCTTCGGCTCTGGTCATGATCCCAGGGACCTGGGATCGAGCCCCGCATCAGGCTCTCTGCTCAGCAGGAAGCCTGCTTCCTCTTATCTCTCTGCCTGCCTCTCTGCCTGCTTGTCATCTCTCTCTGTCAAATAAATAAATTAAAAATCTTTAAAAAAATCCAATATTATTGTTTTACAGAAGTAAGTAAAGAATCCTAAAGTTTATATGAGACCATGAAAGACAACAAATAATCAAAGCAGTTCTGAGAAAGAATGAAGAAGGGAGATTACACTTCTTGATTTGAAACTATACTACAAAGCCCTCATGCTCAAAACAATAAAGTATACTGGCATAAAAACAGACCAATAAACAAGTAGACAGAATTGAGAGTCCAGAAATAAATCCTTTCATACAGTCACCTAATATTTGACAGGGGCCAACATATGTAATGGGGAAAGATAGCCTGTTCAATAAATGATATTTAAAACTGAATAGTCACATAAACAGTATGAAAAGGGAACCTTATATCACTCATAAGTCTGAACTTGAAATAGATTAAAGACTTAAAGGTGATGCATGAAACTAAATTTCCTAAAGGAAAACATAGGAAAAATTCTCCTTGACATTGGTCTTGCCAATAGTTTTTTGGATACCAGACTAAAAACACAAGCAAAAAAAGCAAAAATAAATAAATGGTATTACATCAAACTAACGTTTCTGCATTGCCAAAAAAAGGGAGAGAGAATGAAAACACAATCCACAGAATGTAAGAAAATACTTACGAATCTTATATCTGAAAAGAGGTTAATAACCAACAGATACAAATAGAAAAAAATATATGATTAAAAAAATAGCAAAAGGATCTCAATAGACTTTTTTTTTCAAAAAAGTTATATAAATGACCAACAGGAGCATTAAAAAGTGCTCAACGTAAAAATCTCAGGGCAAAGTCCTTATGTTGTTGTTGTTGTTGTTTACCTCTGAAAAACACAGCAAGATATTAGAATATATACTACCAAAAAATTGAAACTAACCAATTTTGGTAAATATTGGGGAAAACGGGGAACTTATGCACTGTAATAGGGATATAAATTTGTATGGAAAACAGTATGGAGATTATTCATATTATTAAAAGTAAAATTACCATATGATTCAGTAATCCCACTTCTAGGTATCTATCTAAAGGAAACGAAGTCACTGTTCAAAGACATATCTGCACTCTTATGTTTATTATAAAATTATTAACACTAAGCAAGAGATGGAAATAACTTCAGTATCCATTAATGGATGAAAGAATAAAATAAGTATGGTAAATATATACTACGGAATACTACTTAACCATGAAAAATTAAGAAATACTGCCATTTACAACAGCATGGATGGATCTTGAAGGTATTATACTAAGTGAAATATTTCAAAGATTTTATATATTTTTTAATTTTATGTATTATGATATCCCTTACATACAGAATCTGAGGAAAAGGAAAACTAATGGAAACTTAGAGTTGAGTTGACAAGGGGTGAACCTGGGGTGGAGTAAGGTGGTCCAAGGGTGCAAACTTGCAACTATAATATGAAAAAGTTCTGGGGATCTAATGTACAGCATGATGATCATAGTTAATAAAATATACATACTTTTTTTATTGTGCTTCCCTTTATTAAACTTTGCATATATCACATTCTTACAAGTTGAAAGTTTATAGCAATCTTGTATAAAAAAAGTCTGCTGCCACCATTTCTCTAACAACATTTGTTCATTTTGTGTCTCTCTGTCACATGTTGGTAATTCTTGCAATATTTCAAGTTTTTTACATTATTATTGTATTTGTTATGGTGAACTGTGATCAGTAATTATGACCCACTGAAAACTCAGAACTAGTTTACTTAAGGTATATACATTGTTTTTCTTTAAAAACATAATGCTTTTGAACAGTACAGTATAGTGTCTATTTTTTATATGCACTGGGAAACCATAAAAAATAATAATTTGACTTAGTTTATTGAGATAATCACTTTATTGAGGCAGTCTGGAACAAAACCCACAAGACCTCTGAAGTTTATCTCTACTATACTATATACATAAAAGTTGCTAAGAGAGTAGATCTTAAAATTCCTTACGATACATGCATAAAAATCAGTGGCAACTATACGAGATAGTAGATGTATTAACATTTTTGTGTAGATTATATTGCAATAAAGATGTATACCAATTTATCAAATTGTACAAAATTTACACAATGTTAAAAGTTTGCAATGTTATAAGAAATCATTTCTTAAATTTACAAATATGTCGATTTTTTTCAATAAAGCTGGAAAAAACTTTTTGTAGAATTAATCTATTTTTCAAAAAAGGAAGTAAGGCAGTAGAAACTGCAACTAACTCTGAAATAATAGAATATAAAATCCATTTTTGTTATATACACTGTGACAAAAACTATTACTTAGTTTACAATGGAGGAGTACTTATGAAGCATGAAGGATGGTCTATAAAAAAGGCTGAAAGAGCTCAGTTTTAAGGTTTAAATTTAAAATCTTCTTTTGAAATACTAAACTGACCACCCAGTGTTCCAAACATCAATGTCTTAACTGCATGAATTTATTTCATACAACTCTATAATCTAGTTTCATAAGAAAGCAGCATGCAAAGTTTGAATAAGACAGACTTGCTTAAGTTTCTTTATGTTCAACAGTAAAGGATACCTCCTTAAAAACAAATAGAAGAAAAATCAGCATATTTATTATGATAATTATTATTCATAAGGAGATTCATATTGAATTAGGGAATATATATCCTCAGAGGGGGTAAAGTAAAATGAAATTTATGTTGGTAAATGTGTCTAATAATAGTCAATACAATGCCTCAATATAAATGAATATTACCATTTTGAACAATTTAATTACTATTACTAGAATTATTATAAGTATAAAAATAGCTATCATTTTAGCATGGAATATGAGACTCTCATGCTCCATGCTTCATCACATCCACACAACAACGCTGCATAATAAGTATTATCATCACCATTTCATGGGTGAAAAAACTGAGGCTAACACATTTAGATAACTGGTTTATGATTACATGGGTAGCAAAAATGCATCACACTAATTTAGGCTTTATGATTTCAGAATTGTACTCTTTCCACTGCACATTCTATTACTCTGTAAATACTTGGCCTGTTTTCATTTGGTTCTTTAATTTTATTCATGTGGTGATGGCTTAAAGCTTCCTTTAAAGGAAGCTTAAAAATTTCATTTAACCAAAAGCTCCCAAGAATTAAAAATGCCACGGATCTAATGTAGACATGGATATCATTAGTTAATGGGTAACTATATATTTTCCACCCTAGTGAGATAACAATCAGAGTATTTTTCTAAGTTTTAGTCTCTCAGTGTTAAAAAGCACTTTGTTAAAATAGAAATATTTAGACAAAGGTGATCAAAAGTCTGAATCAGGTCACCTTAAGGTAAATATTAGGAACCTGAGGAAACAAATGGAGATTTGAACACTGAGCTATGATATAATGAATGGTTTCAAGTATTTAGTAGAGTATAGAAAAGCCCTTTAAAGCCTGGTCTTAGCCAAGCATTGCAGCTTCTGGGATATCTGTCTATCTATCATCTATCTATCTAGATATAAATTTGAAAACTTTTTTAACTTAAAGATTTTGAGAAATAGAACATAATCAGCACCATAGAAGATCTGTTTCTGATAACAACCTAGCCCCTCCTCCCAGTTTGTTAATATTCTCTCTTATTTAATGTAACATTGTGCAAATAGACCACTACTGATCTGCCGTTATGAATGAAATAGCTATAATCATCTGTTTGCATATCCTGGTGAAAATATTCATTTAGTTCCATGTTGTATTTCTAGGAATGGACCAAATTTTTATTTTTATTTTTAAGTTTTCTAAATATTGTCCAACTTACCTCAAATGTTTTTATTATGGGCACTTTCATTCTTTCACATTCTTGCAAGGCAATTTTACTGTTGCCCAATATGGTAAGTGTGTAATAGTATGTCATTTTAGGTTTTAATTTATTTTTAATTTAATTTAATTTAATTCCAGATTCATAATAAAGATAAACAGTTTTTATATATGAGTGGCCATTTGGATTACCCTTTCTGTAAAGTACATGCTCAAATCTTTTGATATCTTAACACTGTGTCATACTGACTTCTTTAATAGTAGATTTTCTGAATGAACTTTTAGCTGTGTAGGTCTTCTCTATTTTATTTTGAACTTGTTTTCATTTCAAAATCTTTATATTTATTTTCATAATCTGCTTTTATTTTGCTTTGTCTATTATCTATCTATCTATCTATTTATTTGCAAGCAAGAGAGAGTGAGCAAGTGAGAGTGCAGGGAGGGATAGAAAAAGAAGGGAAAAGAATCTTAAGCAGGCTCCAGGCTCAGCACAGAGCCCAACTCTGGGCTCTATTTCACAACCATGACATCATGACCTGAGCCAAATTGAAAGAGATAAAATAAAATTAAGGTGTTAAAAAAAAAAGGAAAAAGAATTGGAGGTTTAATTAAGTGAGCCACCCAGGCACCCCTGTGGTATCTTAAATTAGCTGTCATATCTTTAAAGTTCTAGAGTATCCATTTGGTTCATTTATAAAACCTTTCTCAATATCATTTTTAGTGTCAGCTTTTTGTTCAATTTGCTTCCCCTCTCATTTCTTTGAGCAGAGTAATCAAGCCATTTTACAATCTTTATTGATCATTTTAACATCATACTTAATCCCATTTTGTCTATCAAATCTTGTTAATGGTTTTTCTTTGTGTGCTTTGTTACATTTTGCTATGTTCAAGACATTATATTTGAAACTCTTATTGAGTAGGGATAATTAAGAGCTATAATAACGGTATGGTCCTCCTTGGTAGGATTTTCTCTTATATCTGAGACTCTACAAGACAATCATACTCCAAATTCAGTGATTGGCTTTCTCAGTTTACACAGAAGGCAAGGTAGGCTATAGTCTTATTTCTGCTTCTCCTTGTGCTTTGGGGATCTCAACTTAAATTTGGGTTGTACCAAAGTCCTCAAATTTGATTGCTGCTTGATTTGTTTCTCTAGTATCAAGAGTCTATGAACAACACAGCTCAGTGTGTTTTAGCAGTTTCAAATGCTCTCATAGCTAAAATGGCTTCAGGGCATATATCTCTAGGCTCTCATTGTATTTCGTATTTTGGCCCAGTAATCCCTCACTTATTTTTATAATCATTCTGATATTTTTAACTTTAAAAGCTATTTTGTCTGGATTTTTAGTTGTCTTAAGTAGGAGTTTTTAGATCACCATTACTAGAAGCAACAACAAATATACATGAAAATATCTGCAGTAGTTTATCACATCTTTATGGCTTTGAACTTCCATAAGCTGAGGCATCCTTCTCTAATCACTTAGGCAAACTCCAATTTAACCTTTAATACAACCCAAGAATTGCTTCATTTAAGAACATGTTCAGGGATGACTCTTCCCCACTGTTCTTACCAACATTCCCACACACTCTTTGCTACCCACACCTTGTTTATGAACTTTCGTTAGGTATATCAGCATGACCAGAATTTTCCTCTATTGTATTTTTGTCCTTTAGAGCTTTAATTAAATATGAATTCCATAGAAAGTCTGTCCCTTTTCTTTCAAACCTGGGTTAGTTATTTCTTCTCATTCTTTGTCAGAAGTTACTTTATTAGAGAAACTTATAGCTCTATTGTGACTTTGGAGCCTTTACAGTTTTTCGACTGGAAAAATCACCCATCCCTGAGATTTTTACGCAGCTTCCTAGCTGATATTATTCAGAAATCTGTTCAAAACAGACTTTTTCAGGGAGGCCCTTTCGGACCACTCAGTTAAAAAACCTCTTCTCAATCACTGCTCTTTTAAAAATGTGCTTATTTAGTTCAAATATGCATCTCTATTAAAGAAAAAGCAGTATGATTTTTTTTTTAAAGTTGGCTTACCTATTATCTATCTCTCCCATTAAAATGATTCCTCTGGCCTGGGGTTTTGTTGTGCTCATTTTAGGCCAGGCACTCAATAAATTGTCACTGAATGATTGAATTGTTTGACTCCCTTGCTAGATTCTCAACTTCATGAGGCCAAGGATTGTTCTATTCAGTCCTTCTTTATCCTCAATGTCTGTTATATTGCAGTCACTTACGTGACTAATGGGAAAAATCACAGAAAGAAAGAGTTAAAACTACAGAAAAACCCTGTAGGTTCAATAACACAAAGCTTTCTAAAATTATTTAGCCCAGGAATTGAATACTGGCTGCACTTTTGATTTTTTTTAAATGGTATTGAATTTAATTTAAATGGAAATACTGGAATGGTAGAATAATAAAAAAATTATAAAAGCAACTTGCTCCTTAAAGTAAGAATTATATAGGGCATCTCTTCTAGAAGCAAAATTTTCAAATGTCAAACATCTGAAAGCATAGAAGGAGAAGTAAGAGTGTGAATTGTACTTCAATGCTCTTTTCTTTATATTCAGCAAACAGCTTCATTCACACACCTTTCCAATTTTTTCAACTCTTTTGACAAAGCCTTCAGAGGAGTTACTGCTGATGACAACCATCACAGCCTAACAGGAGAAATTTTATAAAGAAAAATAATAGCATGTTTTTCCCAAATTGTTAAGGATATGGTGAAGCTCTGTCGGATTCAAAGGAGGAATGTGCAATTCCATGCTATATATAATAATAACTTGTTTTAATAGTGGCTTTGCAATTTTTCAGATATATCCATTTTCTGAAACCACTATCAAATAAACAAAAACAAAGAAATGAACAGGGGTTCGAGACAGAAATTATCTAATCTAAAAATAGCACATGTTCACAGAATACACAACACATATCCCAAGTACTACTATAGGTTTCAAGTAATAGTCAAAACAATAGTAAAAATGATTCAGACCACACCAGTCAAATCATAAATGGGACCTTAACTGTAAATCCTTATCTTTAGATCAAAGCGGGTAATTGGGGGCTGAAGATACATTATAGAACTAATATGTTATAGAACTCCTCTGAAATGAGTCATTTATTCCATCACTTTTCCTGCACAGCTGCTGACCCATGTTTTGGTTCCTGGAAATAGCTGCTACCCTGTCATACTTCTTAAAAGCACATATATTGATAACTCTACTCATTCCTCCATTCTCTGTGACTGTCACTGTGTTAAAATGTGGAGTCAGCTGACTCACTTGTGATGGTAATAAAGTAGATGAGTTTGCAAAGTATTTTGTTATTTCTAAAAATGCAAAAACCAAATTACATTGAAATCATAAGGGGTGTTTCAGGGAGAGCTGTAGGATGTGGTTTCTTGTGTAATCCACAGAGATTAGCTCCAACACATATTTAAACTCTCCTCTAGGAGCAACCTTAGTGGTAAAGCAAGAAGATAAACAGATGTAAACACACCCTGGCACAAAATTATCACTTATGTTTGGCTTCCTAGTCTCCTCGTGTTACTTATTTATCTTAACTTCTCTCTGAAATCAGGGAACACAGAATCTCAATCAGTTGACATTTTTCTACTGAATTACCCAATAGTCTGATCATACCCCAAGACTTTTTTAAATTATTTCACTCATAATCCCAAATCTGCTTTGCTTCCTCATCTTAGTACACTGTAATTTGATTTCAAAATGAGGACAGTTGTCAGTAATGCCACATTCGTTCATCTATTTTACAATTCCATGTGCTTATAACTATGAAGATATGTTAATAACATCCATTCCAATAAGCCACCCTAAATTTATTATCATGAAACAAGACCTCAAGAAAGAGAATTCAAAATCATCCATGTATTTGCAACTTATTGCAATAAAGCCTTTATCAATAGACTTCCCTGTGCACATGGTGGTCAAATTGCTGGTGAAAACCAGCCAGATCTATTACAAGCTTTCTCATGGCTTCTAGGTAACCCAAGTGAGCCTTTATTGATACTGGGAAGGGATAAAGCAGGGAAGGGATAAACAGTGCTGTAAGAATTGGCTAGACAAAAGTAATGACTCTCATTACAAAGTGAGTATTTTAAAGCAAAAGAGCCTGTTGGGAATATTGTTTTATAAAATAGTGGTTTTTTTATTAACTTTTTAAAATTCAATTAGGTAACATATAGTGTACCATTAGTTTCAAATGTAGATTTCAGTTATTCATCCATAGCATATAATAGCTAATGCTCAGTACTTACTGTGATAGCTTCTTGAAAGCAGAATTTTAACCCACTGAGCCACCCAGGCGCCCTTGAAAGCAGAATTTTAGATCACATTTTCTGATTACTTCCATGTCGTACAACACTTTCCTGCTAGCAACCTTCAAAACATACTGTTTGTTAGAGGAATTTCTTTAATAATAAATAAATAGAAATTTATTTAAATTTATAAATATATAAAATAAATAGGAATTTATTTAAATTTATTTAAATATTGCACACTGTTTCATTGTTCATAAATAAGGTGATGATATTATAGCCATTAGTTGGTAGCACTGATATATCACTTTCTTTTTACTTCTCAGTGCATTCTCTTTACACAAAATAGATATATATTTTAAAAGAATCTGAATCTGTGGCAAACTTGTAAAAAACCCTATACAGTAAAGTTTATCATTTTAAGTAATCTCAATTATCTTCCTCAATTGTGATAGTATATCCTTCTATCTAGGCCAGATATTGTATGAGGGATTTGAAAAGACATACTTTTCTAAATTTCACTTTTCTCATCTGCAAAATGCTTATCATATCCTACAATAAAATACACTTACAATTTTTTGATGAAAATTTATTTATTTATTTTAAGATTTTATTTCTTTATCAGAGAGAGTGGGCGAGAGAGCAAGCACAGGCAGACAGAATGGCAGGCAGAGGCAGAGGGAGAAGCAGGCTCCCGGCCGAGCAAGGAGCCCGATGCGGGACTCGATCCCAGGACGCTGGGATCATGACCTGAGCCAAAGGCAGCTGCTTAACCAACTGAGCCACCCAGGCGTCCCTTTTGATGAAAATTTAATCTGTATAAACAATATATTTGCTGTAATGCGTGGTTCATGGAAAACATCTTATTTAATTATAAGCAACAACAGTATTAGAAATTAAGTAAATGTGTCTATAATATTTAAAGTTTTAACACATAATTCCACTGCTTTGCCTTATTTTCTCAAATCCCTTTACCACTTTCACTGACAGAGTCAAATGTACTTTTTCTACTAGTAGCCAGCTCTTTGTCTTTTGTCAGAAAGATGCCCTTGTGAATTATTTATAATAGAGATATTAGCAATAATAATAATAATAATAAATAGCAATGAAAATGTTAAAAAAAAGTTTTCTTAACTAATTAGGGTTCTTAGACATCAATTAGAGGAACCACCTCGGGCAAGCAAATTAATCTGCAAGACATTCCCAGAATTAACAAGTCAGTCAGATACAGGGTTGTCCGTAGACTGAAAGGTGAAGCAAAAGGACTAGGTTTGGAAAATAGGTAAGGACAGTGAAAAAAGTGATCAAATTTTGGGGCAAAATAAATTCTTAGGTGTCCTTTCAATGGAGTCCTGTTCATTATGTAGCAGAAACTCTAGAGATTATCTCAATCCATTGGAGTCACCCCGTTTATTAGCTTGCTATTGACAAAGTTATTTACAAACTGTAGAGCAAGAGGTTATAATGGAGAAAACTGATGGTAATGCACAGGATTCTTGTTAACAATAATGCAAGTTAGTGATTTTTCATTAGAAAACATAAATTCTATAACCCAAATTATGGGCCCAGAGCACTTCTGCTGCACAACTCTGCTTATATCCCAAATAACCATGTGAACTAGTTTTAATATCTGCTTCTCTTATTAATTTTTGAATAAAAATTCTTGACACAAGTATTTTATAATTGTGTGATAACCATGCATTTAATTTCTTGGAGAACGAAACACACTTTAGCATAACTAGGTTTGTTCACAGAACCAGCCTTGATAACACACTTCTATATGTTAGAAATGATGTAATAAATGTAGAATATTGGGCACTTGTTTGGTATTCTTTGCCATGTTTTGCACTATCTAAAAAGAGATCAGTGAACTTGGACTGGAGTTAGTAGACATGGAAGAAAATAAAATATTACAGAGAAGAATACTCTGTGGTCCACAACCTAAACGGGCTGGGATTCCCATCATTTGGATCCCTGTAGCTTTACAAAAGTCAATTAAATTTTTGTATCTCCGATTAAAGTTGATTCCCCAGTACTTTTTCAAACATATCTTGTAAAGTATTGTTTCCCAGAAAAAAAGGGATTTTGCACATGTATCTGCCTTTGTCTCTGGTCATGATCTCAGTCAGGATCCTGGGATCGAGCCCCATTTCGGGCTTCCTGCTCATTAGGGAGTATATTTCTCAGTCTCTCTCTGCAGCTACATCCCCCTGCCCCACTCATGCTCTCTCTCTCTCTCAAATAAATAAATACAATCTTTAATTTTTTAATTAAAAATAAGATAAATAAAATAAAATAAAAAGTCTGGTCTTACTGCCCCATTTAGCTCCTTTTGTTTTTTTGAGTTGTATTTAAAGCAGCATGAGAGAACATGAGGCTCTCAAACTTTAAAAAAAAAAGGAAAAAATTGAGTTTTGTTAGGATTTAAGATCTTGTCTGCTAGACAAAAACGTTGGCTTTGTTAACATGTGAAAATCAACAAAAGAGAATAAGATCGAATTCTAATAATTTTTGTAGGAATTAAAAATTTCCTCCAACCCAATTACATACAGACCCATTAAGTAAATTCATTCCAATGTCCCAAACCAACCTTTTCTAATAGTAATGCATCTGTGTAAACAGGGTCAACCCAAGGAATAAATAAATATTATTATTTTTTTTCCTGTCTCTTCCACAGTCACATCTGGGTATATTGGTAGCAAGCCAATTATCTATCTTATAAGACATGATATCATAAGGAAGGTTATTCTGTCCATTTGGAACAACTGAAAATCATTGTAATTTTATCTTGGTGCAGTAACTTGAGATGGCACAGTGTGGGTTATGAATATATTTTATTTTTTTTACTGGGAAGAAGAGATTATAGAGATATTGGTTATCCAAGAGAGACTGACAGGTGTTGATAGTTGCCAGGTCAATATCCATCTACTCTTTCCTTTAATATCAGAAAGCACTGAGGGATTGACAACAAGGAAACTTAAAACAACATCAAATATTTTATTGTCTCTTTTCTAGTTACATTGTAACCTTATGACAAAGTATCAGTCGTACAAGATATCATTCTCTTTTACCTCTATCTTTCTGCCAGAAATGTGGGCTTAATAGTGAGAACTCCAACAGCAATTTTTGCAACTGTGAATAAAAAGCCATGAAAACCTCTAAGATAGTTCACTTGACTTTCTTAAGACTCTGAACCAACACATTACATTTTTGCAACTGTGAATGAAAAGCCATGAAAACCTCTAAGATAGTTCACTTGACTTTCTTAAGACTCTGAACCAACACCAGAAAACACTCTCTGTAGTCTTCTTGTTAAATGAAAAATATGGTTAAACCACTTTTGACAGTCTACTACCTACAGCAAACTGTAAATCTTAATTGAAATATGTCCTCTCAGCTGTGCTTAAGCAACTGAGTCCTGAGCTTTTTAGGTTTTCAGTCTGAAAGAGTACACCTCGGGTGCTCTGAAAGGGAAGAGAAAGGACACCCTGTTCTCCATATAAATTAAAGAAGAGAAATCTGTGCATTTAAGTGGGCCATATAAAATTTATCAAGCAATTATCTCCTAACTCCTTCCTATCCAAATTACCTGATATGCTCTCCCTACTCCTTTATTCCACGTTACTGCCTTTTCCAGGATTCTGTATCACATCACAGCATGTCTTCTGTTATTTCCTTCTTGCAAGCTAGTTTTGTTTTCTCCATCTAAAAAAATCAACAATCATTGTGTATTTCAATTCCCATTTTCCTCAAATGCATTGATTCTTCTTATCTATTACTCTTTTCTCATACTCAGTGTCTTTGTCTTTATGGGGTTTGTACTTTGCTTTTCCCCATTCTTTACTGCCATTATATAATCAAATCTAATAACTTCTTAGAGAAAGTTAAAAATTCCTGCATAGCCACACGTGAACACAAAGTCACTGATTTTTAGCAAACCTATAAGATAGTCAGACATCCATTCAATTTCTTTTTAAGATTTTATTTATTTATTTGACAGAGAGGGATGAAAAGCAGTCAGAGAGGCAGGCAGAGAGAGAGGAGGAAGCAGGCTCCCTGCTGAGCAGAGAGCCTGATTTGGGGCTCGGTCCCAGGACCCTGGGATCATGACCTGAGCCGAAGGCAGCGGCTTAACCCACTGAGCCACCCAGGCGTCCCTCCATTCAATTTCTTAACTGAGTCCCAAATGCATCCTGACTTCTAACCTAAACCTAAGTTCTACTTCTTACACGTTGTTATATGACCAAATTCTTTCAGTTCAGTATTTTGTAACATTTAAATATTAGTCAATTGATGCTTTGTTTGTGTATTTCTATGAAAATAATTTGAATACTGTAGATTTATTGTTATATTTATAGGTTTATAATCAAAGTTTCATCAGTTGAAGTTTTTGGAATTTTCAGATATAATGATTAACCTAAAATGATACTGCCTCAAATCCCTCTGATATCAAGGCCCAACTCCTGATTATAGCCAAACCTGTGGTGGATAGTTCCATGGGAAATTGCAGTTACTTAACACTGATAGGATCTCATGTTCTCTCTCTCATTTTGGAATGTCTCCAACACAACCCAAAAGTGTAGGAGAGTTAATGTCCTCTGAGGACAGCTCTCAGTGAAGTGGAAATAAGAACCATAGGTAAAATTGTCAGTTTTCAGGTCTTCATGAGGACAACTTAAAGAAGTTTCTCAGGACCTTTCAGTAAAAGCAAGCCTTCATTTTCTATCCACAACAATTATATCAACAATGTACCTCTTTGACAAAGTTGCTTCTTCACTGTATCACTTTCCCATTCTTTTCTACCTTGGATAATCTCCCAGATAAACTAACAGTACTCAAATCCTTTGTCCTAATCTTTGCTCTCAGGATAAATGGAGCCAAAAGACTTAGATTAATATCAAGTTCTGAATGGGATCTTAGAGCTATTTCTGTCCAGATTTTCATAAACATAGGGACCTTTGAATTATCAGGCTATAAATAAGTTCTAAATGGAGGGGGCAAAAGCAAAAAGTAGAAATTTTTATGTTTGATTTTTAATCATGATTAATTGACTTTATTGATTATTAAAAATACTAACATTATAAAAGTGTGGATCTTTGTAAAACAATGTCTTAATGTAAGAAAGAAGTTGCATAGTCCTTTTGAGAATATTAAACCAAGTGTTCAGGTGCCATCTAATTTCTTGTTTAATCCAGAACTTTGGTGTGCATCATCTTGAGGAATAGGATTTTGAAGTCCAGACAGACTAAGAGAAAACTGATCCAAATGTGTGTGTTTATATTTCTGCTTTTGTTGTAAAAATCAAAGTGTGATTGCTGGTTTAAAATGGTAAAACTAATAATGTTCATGGACTCGATTATAAATTTTCTAATTGTATGGGAAGAATCCAACAAAGATAGAATTAATTGATTTGCAAATCCTCAAAGAGCTACAGGATCAGGTAGTGGTATGTTCTGATTCAACAGCATCATAATGCAGCATTTTATATGTGTGGCTAATGGATATTTTCATGAATGTTTGCTAGCTAGTCAGCCAATACAGAGAAATATTAGGTAGGGTAATTACTCACAGTTGTGTTTAATATAATGAGAGAAAATTATCAAATGGCACTAATAATAATAATCCTATAGCAGGCTAAATAATTCAATGATAATTACAAGTATTAATCTAGCTTTCTTCCCTGATTATGACTCTTCTCTCCTTTATCATAATGGGAGTAGCACATTGTCTGCAATGAATTGTGAAAACCCAGCAGTGACTTTGGCAGTGAAGGCCTCCCATCAATTTTGATAGGTTAAAAGGATTCTGGTTGGTCTTGAGCAAATGTGTCAATTTTTTTATTCTGTGTGTGTCATAAAAGAAAGAAGCAATAGTAAATTCTTGCTGTTATTCCATGGAGCCAATAAAATCATACTGCCAACAAGAGGCTGTTGTCACCATAGGTGTAGTTAACTGTCTTGAAATACTACGCCTGGAAATAAAATCCTAATATTTCACATAACCTCTTTTTTTAAAAGAAACAAAACAAAACAAAACAAAACAACTATACTGCTTACATTTAGGGCCCTGCTGTTGTGTAACTATTTTTGAACATGTCTTCTGTAAGTGTATATATATATATATATATATATATACATATTTTTCTGTGCAATAAATTCATTTAGAGATAAATTTGGATTGCAAATTATTTTGGGGGAGGCGTGGTATTTGTGGCTAGTCTTACAAGTAAAAAGGACTAAAAGAAAGAAGAAAAACATTTTTTATTACAGCATATTTACATCTGTCCAAAGTACTTATCTACTATAATACTGACTAATGTATAATACTGTACACAAAGAAAGAAGCTAAATGAGTTATAATTCAGTCAGTGTATAGCTGGCCATTTTAAAACTTACCACTGAATCTTTCTGGTATGCAATGTGATATCTGGCAATCTGGTCCAGTTCATTACATCAGGTCATTTGTATGTTCTTATTACCATTTTGATAGCATAGCACATTTTATAACCCAGACATTTTACAATGGAACTATGATGCATGTATTTTCAAAAGTATAGACATACATGAAGCTATGAGGTCAAAAAAGATGAATGTCCGTAGTACCATATAGACTCAACAAATAAAAGTGTCCAAGGGTCTGAGTGTGACTTATGAATATTGTATAAGATTAGGCCAACATGTGGTTTTGATATAAATAATCTGTTCTTAAATTAGAATTACAATCGTTGAGTACAGTGTTGAAAATGGCAGATAGATTTTAGCTATCTTTGCTCACTAGGGAAAATGGAAAAATGTTTAGTTTGGTCAGATTTTCACTTAACTTCTGAAAAATCTTACGTTTGAGAGAACCCTTCTGAAATAAGAATCCTTAAAGACATAACCCCTTTGGCACAAGTTTTCAAGAAACTTGTTTGATGTTGTAGACAATTCTATGGCACACGTACTGTTCTAGATGTTTCATGCCAATAATATGTAAGCCATACCAAGGCTACATATACATATAGAGATGTTCCTCAGCTTACAAGGGGGCTATGTACAGAGAAACACATAAAAAATTGAAAATGCATTTAATACCCCTAAACAATCAAATATCATAGCTTACCTTAAGCTTATTTAAACATACTCAGAACACTTACATTTGCCTGCATTTGGGCAAAATCATCTTAAGCAAAGCCTATTTTATAACAAAGTATCAAATATCACATGCAATTTATTAAATATTACATTAAAAAAAGAAGAATATATATATTCTATATATATATTCTATATATAGAATGCTTGTAAGAATATCAGGTGTTCACCCCTGTAATCTTCTAGCTGACTGGGAGCTGTGGCTCACTGCCGCTGCCCAGCATCACAAGATGGCACCATATAGAACAAGAGTTTCAGGTGGGGACGCCTGGGTGGCTCAGTTGGTTAAGCAGCTGCCTTCGGCTCAGGTCATGATCCCAGCGTCCTGGGATCGAGTCCCACATCGGGCTCCTTGCTCCGCAGGGAGCCTGCTTCTGACATTGCCTTCCACTCTGTCTGCCTATGCTCGCTCTCGCTCACTCTCTCTCTGACAAATAAATAAATAAAATCTTTAAAAAAAAAAAAAAGAGTTTCAGGTGGTAGGTGTTGTAAATTTTACCCAAACTGACATTGGTCAAACTCGTTTTTGTCATCATATATATCAAGTAGTTTTCTCGGGTTTATTTTTAGAATATCCTTGTATAATGAATATTTACACTGATATCTAGTATAAAAATCTTGCAATTTAACAGTAGAAACATTAAGATATTGAAAATCAATCTATTTCTTTAATTCATTGAAGACATTTTTGGCTTGTTTCCAGTACTTTCTTACTGGTTAAAAAGTGAATTTGAAGTAGTCTGGATTTCATTATTATATGGCACTTTCCCTTTGATGAATACAAAGACGATATTCTATATTAGCTATCTGAGAAGAATTTATTTTTTTAATTTTATTTATTTGTAAGAGAGAGAGTGAGAGAGAGCACAAGCAGGGGGAGCAGCAGGATGAGGGAGAAGCAAACTCCCGGCTAAGCAGGAAATCTGTTGCAGAACTGAGTCCCAGGACCCTAAGATCATGACCCGAGCTAAAGGCTCAGGCGTTTAACTGACTGAGCCACCCAGGTGTCCCAATCTGAGAAGAGTTCTGTATGCTATTCCTATTAATATGCAGTTTAAAGTCTAGGTAATTAACTTAATATTTTAGTGGCTATTGTATAGATAGCACTATGTTCCAGGCAGAGAGTAAGAAAGAAATATTAAATCAACCATATTCTATGCATTCTAAATGAAAATAATTAATCAATCATAATAAATCCTTCTATTTATGGAATATCAACTTATAAGCTTTCCTCCATATGAACAATGCCAAATACCAGAATAAAGGGTCATCTAATACAAATAAAGGATAGAATTAAAGAATTCTGGTAAGCCATTTAATTTTGAAAAATGGTGTTCTATTGTTGCTGAGTTGTGGTTTTCCGTTACATAATATCTGATAAGTGTAGAAGTAACATGAGTGTTACGTGAGATGAGAAATGGTATATAATTAAGATATTTTTAAAAGTACAGATAAATACAAATTTGTAAACATAGCATTATGGAGGAGTAAAAATAAATGATAGCTACACACTCTAAAGTGAATAAAACTTGGAAAGCTAATAGAGAAGTAAAACAAGGACAGTGCAAAAAGTATGGTACATTTTTATGAAGTTCAAACAAATTCTGTGAAACCATAGATGGACTTAAAGATACTATTATGTATCAAATATTGTAAAAATTAAGCAAGGAAATAGCAAACATAAAACAACCAAAGCATACAAACTTGGGTAGATACAAGAGGTGTGATCATGTTCTACTTCATAAAGAGATGAGTTAATAGATAAATACAAGTAACTAGACTTTTTAGAAGTTCATAAAACGTTGCCTGTTATTTCTTAGTAATATAAAATATATGGTTTTCTAACAAAAACGTTTATCTTAAAAATATTTAAAAATAAATTTCAGGCTACTCCTAAGGTTATATTTACTTTTCCACTGTGGGAAAAGCTGGTTGTTGTAGTTGTAGTTGTTTGTTTGTTTTAGTCTCCTCCTAGTTTTTATTATTATAATGTGGAATGAGGAATGTTAGATTGAAAAGTGAATTATTTTATAGACAAAAATCATTACTTGATTCACCCCCTGGTACAGCAGATGGAACTCCTGAAAATATGCCCTTTTGCCTTATGGAAGAGTAACAGTTATGCTTACTTCTGAAACATACTTGGTGGTGGCCCTAAATAGTGACACCATAGTAAACATTTTGAATATTTGCAATTAATTTTTATAGTCATAGGGCTCCAAAAGGCACTGCAGGTATCTTAGCAGGTATTTCAATAAGGCTAAAAGTTGCCTGACTGTTTAAAAATATTAGCAAGGCACAAAACATGGCAGAAGTATTGTCCTCAGATATTATTTTTTTCCATATGCTCCTGATTTCACACATGACAAGTTATTTTTTCAAATATTTATTATAAAAGTTTTTATTTATTTATTTGACAGAGATCACAATTAGGCAGAGTCAGGCAGAGAGAGAGAGGAGGAAGCAGGCTCCCTGCTGAGCTGAGAGCCCGATGTGGGCCTCGATCCAAGGATCCTAGGATCATGACCTGAGCCGAAGGCAGATGCTTTTACCTACTGAGCCACCCAGGCTCCCCCATGACAAGTTATTTTGATAGATGTATATACAGTGTATTTTCCAGTTATAAGAAAAATGGTTCTGCTATTTTTAACCTTTTTTTAAAATTAAATAATTTTTTTCATTGAAATTTTATTTTTTAATGTTTTACTTCTCTTTTCTTTTTTTTAAAGATTTTATATATTTATTTGAGAGACAGAGATCACAAGTAGGCAGAGAGGCAGGCAGAGAGAGAGGGGGGGGGAAGCAGGCTCCCTGCGGAGCAGAGAGCCAGATGCGGGGCTCAATCCAAGGACCCTGAGATCATGACCCGAGCTGAAGGCAGCAGCCCAACCCACTGCGCAACCCAGGCGCCCCAATGTTTTACTTTTCAATATACTACTTAGAATATAAAACCTATTCCATTTTGTAAGATGTTTACCATTTAAAAGCTGGTAATTTTCTCATTGTGTCTTCCCCTCACATTGCTTTATTTTGAATAAAAAATTTCACAATAAACATAACTGATGCTTTCCTTCTGATGGTCCCTCTGTTGGTCATATTGTATATGAGCCATGACAATTAGTTTTACAAAATTTATTGATGTTTGTTGATATGTTTTATCATAACTAATTTTCCCTCCCTTATCTAGATTCCCCAGCTTTCAGACAGGTGGACACTTCAATAAACCATACCCAAGGGATGTATCAAGTACTTCTTAGACATTCTCTCAGATCCTTGAGGTGTCATTTTGCCTAGGGATTTGCAATAGGTTCTGCCAGAGGCACCACTGTGACAACTGATGTCCATGGTCTATCTCCTGCTAAGCTCAAGAGGTCACTGGTTTCCAAGTTTATCTATACAATTAATGCATACCAGCAAGTTCTTTTTTTTTAATATTAACAAACTTATTTTAAAGTTTATATGGAGAGGCAAAGACTCACAATAGTCAACATAGTGTTGAAGGAGAACAAAGACTGAGGACTGACTTCAAAGTTTACCATAACGATTGGGCGCCTGGGTGGCTCAGTGGGTTAAGCCTCTGCCTTCCGGCTCAGGTCATGATCCCAGGGGCCAGGGATCGAGTCCCGCATTGGGTTCTCTGCTCAGCAGGGAGCCTGCTTCTCCTCATCTCTCTCTCTGGCTGTCTCTCTGCCCATTTGTGATCTCTCTCTCTGTCAAATAAATAAATAAAATCTTTAAAAAAAAGTTTACCATAACGATAATTGTAAGCATGATATTGTAATACCACAGAAAGACTAGATTAAAGCAACAGAATATATATTATCAATTATATTTTATATATAATAGAAAAGCAAAAGAAATACAAGAGAGCAAAATACAATCTTTTAAACAAATGGTTCTGTAGCAATGGTGAAGCTAAATCTAAAAATATAAAATAAAATAAATCCAGGCAGATATCCTACACTCTTCACAAAAATGAACTCAGATTGGATTATAAACCTAAACATGAAACATGTAGAAGGTAATATAGAAGAAAATTTAAATGACCTTGGTTTTCGCAATAACTTTAGCTAAAAAACACAAGCACTGAATTTAAAAATGTCTACTCTGTGAAACACAATGCCAAGAGAATGAAAAGGCAAAGCACAGACTATGAAAAAAATTTGCAAAATACACATCTGGCAAAGGACTGTTAATCAAAAATACACAAAGACCCCTTAAAACTCAACAATGGGGGAAAAACCTGATTAAAAATGAGCCAAAGACCTTAGCAGATACCTCACAAAAGAAAATATTACAGATGGCAAATAAGCATATAAAAAGATGCTTCACATCAAAGGTCATCAGGAAAATGCAAATTAAAACAAAAAAGAGACACCAGTACATACCCAGAATCCAGAGCACTGACAACAGAACATGAAATGTTGGTGAGGATGTGGAGCAACAGGAATGTTCTTCCATGTGTATTGAGAATAAAGAATGGAAAACAACTTGGCAGTTTCTTACATAACTAAACATATTCTTGCCAGATTATTCAGCAGTAGCAGCTCTTGGTATTTATCCAAAGAAGATGAAATCTATACCCACAAAGATGTCTATAGTAGTTTTATTCATAACTGACAAAAGCTTGGAAGCAACCAAGATATCCTTCCATAAGTGAAAGGTCAAAGAAAGTGTAGTACATGCAAACAATGGAATATTATTTAATGCTAGAGAAATGAATTACCAAGCTATGAAAAGATATGGATATAAATATTTAATAAATATTTGATTTTAGACTTCTACCAGTCTATCAATAGTATTAGTATATTTTAACAGTGAATGCTCAGCATTCATGAATTTACCTAATAAAACATTTTGGGTTCAATATTTTAAATACTTCAACCTCTATGATTATATTCCTAATAATTTTGAATTGGGGTAAATAAACCTTAATTTTTTGTAACTTGTTTCTTATTGCAAGAGAGCTCAATGAAATTTTAGAAAATAAAAATTTACAAAAAAAAAGTTTAGTTTACTATTGCCAAATAATTTAAAACTTTATCTTATATTCAAATACATATATTTTTCTAAATTGATTTATATGCTACTAAAACCAAAAACTTTTAGTTATACTAGATTTCATATCCTGCAATCAATGCCAGAAATCCATCTGGCAATGATTTGTCTTAAATAGAGTTAAGATGGGTGTTATTACAATGCAAGATGGAAACAAAGATAGTATAACAATTGGTGTTACATAACTTTTCCGTTTTGATCAAGTTACTAATCTACAAAAGGCTTTTATCAGTGACAGACTTGGGACTTTAACAAAACTTTTAAACTAGCATGTGCGACTCATTCCTAGAAAACAACACAATCAATAACACTTTATTTAGATTAAATCATGACTATTTCTCCATTTGAATAAAAAAGGTAGCAACCCCAATAAGTTTATTGAACATGAAAAGTTGAAATGCTATAATGCTCCTAAGGAATTAAATGATCCAGTCAAGAATTACAAAAAAAGGATATAAATTACCAAAGTGTTTGTATAATTGTAATGTACAACTGCCCATTATCGTTCCATAGTGTAGGCTTGTACAAGAACTCTATAAAAGAACTCCACTTCTAAACTGTGGAAAATATGTTCCCTTTCCCCCTATATACAAATATTAAGCCATTCATTTAGCTTTTAAAATATCCACTTAATACAGGCTTTTTACACATTTGAACAGGCAGCAGGGCTCTATTCTTATCGCTTACATCTGAAGGATAGACTTCTAGCGTAAGAGGTAAAGCCCATAAAGGAGCCCAATAATAACAACAAAATACAGTTTAGTGAGCCCTTATAATCTGCCAGCTACCTTTCTGAGAATACTTCAATTAATAAAACATATAAAATACCTGACCACAAAGAGCTTACATTCTTTTGAAATATAATAGTGAAATAAACCAATAATAGAGGGGCACCTTGGTGGCTCAGTCCATTGAGTGACTGCCTTTGGCTTGGGTCATGATCTCAGGGTCCTGGGATGTAACTCCCCAGCAGGCTTTCTAGGCAGTGGGGTGTTTTCTTCTTCCTCTGCGCACCCTCCCAATTCTCTCTCTCTCTGTCTCAAATAAGAAAATAAACCAGTAATAGAATAATGATTGATGGTTGATGGTGATAAGTGATACAAAGAAATACAAGAAAGGTAAAAGCCATTGGAGAATGCTGGGATGAAAGTTAATTTTATTTTGTGTTGGGTGGTTATATCTCATTTATGAGATGTTATTTGCACAAAGACCCAGGAAGTGAAGGAGAGTGTTATACAAATATTAAAGGAAAAGATTGCTCTAGGCAGAGCAAGTAAGTATATAGATTTTGTGTGAACAGCTTGTCTGTTACTTTTGAGGAAAAGCAAGGAGGCCAATGAGGAGTTCATAGTGGTGGAGAGAGGAAGAACGTATTGATGTATGACCTTCTAGTACATTAAAACGCCTTCAGTTTTTATTTAATATGAAAGGGGAAGATACCAAAAGACCCTCAACAGCAGAATAAAATCATCTGACTTGATTTTTAGGTTAAATTGCTGTACCAAAATAAATTTGCAGGGAGAAAGGAGTGCAGTTTGTGCGGAAGTGGGGTTATCAATCAAGTCAATAATTCAGGAACATATGATGGTGTTTTTAGCATGCTGGGTGGTAATAGAAGTGGTGAGGTATGGTTTTCATTGTGTATATATTTTGATGGTGAATATTCTGGTGAACAGGATGGGGTATGTGCAGGACAGACATCAACATTTATTTTACCTGCACAAACAGAAGGGTGGAGTCTTCATTCCCTGATATGGAGAGAACTCTGAGTTCAAATGTTCTTTCTCATTAAATGGCATAGTGATGATGAGGATTTAGTCAGACAGTGAAAGAGAGCAGTAAGCATAGTGTTAAGCGGTAAGACATTATAATACATTGGAACATCAAAAAACGTTGTGTTGGATCATCTGTTTATGTGAGTAAATAAATAAATAAAGCTTCCTGGGGTTCTGATAGAGGTAAAGAAGACTGCTATATGATCCAAAGGGGCACGTGCACCAAATGTTTATAGCAGTAATATCCACAATAGGCAAACTATGGAAAGAACATAGATGTCCATCAACAAATGAATTATATATATATATATATATATATATATATATATATATATATACACACAATGGAATACACTCAGCCATCAAAAGAAATGAAATCTTGCCATTTGCGTTGACATGGATGGAACTGGAGGGTATTATGCTTAGCAAAATAAGTCAACCAGAGAAAGGCACTATCATATGATCTCCCTGATATGAGGAAATGGAGGTGCAATGTGGGGGGTTTGGGGAACAGGAAAAGAGTAAATGAAACAAGATGGGATCGGGAGGGAGACAAACCATAAGAGACTCTTAATCTCACAAAACAAACTGAGAGTTGCCGGGGGGGGGGTGGGGAGGTTAGGGAGAGGGTGGTGGGGTTATGAACATTGGGGAGGGTATGTGCTGTGGTGAGTGCTGTGAAGTGTGTAAACCTGGTGATTCACAGACCTGTACCCCTGGGGCTAATAATACATTATATGTTAATGAAGAAGAAGAAGAAGAAGAAGAAGAAGAAGAAGAAGAAGAAGAAGAAGAAGAAGAAGAAGAAGAAAAAGACTACTATAAATCAAATGCTATGGTTTTCAGCATAGAGTGTGTAATCAGGCATATTTTATTAAAGTAACCAAGTAAAATGATGGTCGAAAACTGGAATAACAGAAAACATAAAAATCAGAGATTTTAAAAAGAGATATGGGACAGTGTAGAGAATATAGTCAATGATATTATAATAGTGTTATATGGTGACAGATGGCGGCTATATTTGTAGTGATCATAGAATAATGTATGGAGATATTGAAAACCTGAAACCAATGTAACACTGACTATCAACTACACTCAAATAAAAAAATAGTAAAAATAAAACATTTTAATTTAAAAAGATAAAAAGAGGGACAAGAATTTGAAAAGTGAATTTCAAAAAGAGTAAAGATGAGGCTAAGACATACTCTGAACCTTGAGGAAAACACCATTTTGAAAATTCTTCCCATTTTGAGAAAACTCAAATGAATCAAAACCATAAAAGAACCCATTTTAACTGAGAGATGTAATGAATGCTCAAGAAATAATTTTATGACAGGATAATTCTTCCCTATGAAACAGCATACAGAAACCCGGGGAAACACCTGGAGGCCAAATAAACTATACTGAAAATAAGAATTAGGAAAAAGATAAATGATGAAAGATAAGAAAATTAGACCTGCGACAGAGACCTAGTGAAGAGAATTTTTAGCTTGTGGTTTAATGTTTTTGAGGATAATCTAGAGTTCATAACTGCCTTGAGGCAGGCTGGTTGTAGGCAGTTTAGGCAGACCCCTAAGAGAGGCCTACTTTGGGCTGGACAAAGACAAATCCAACCATTTGACTAAAGTGTCTGTGAAGATGTTGAAGTCAGATGCAGCAGAGAAAGACCTGTCAAACCTAATCTCAGAAATGGAGATGATGAAGATGATTGGACAGCACAAGGACACCATCAACCTGCTGGGTCCTGCACACAGGATGGTCCTTCGTACACTATCATGGAATATGCCTCCAAAGACAACATACAGGAGTACCTGCAGGCCCAGAGGCCTCCTGACCTGGAGTACTGTTACAATATCAGCCACAATGCAGCAGAGCAACTCTCCTCCAAGCACCCGGTATACTTTGCCTACCAGGTAGCCTGAGGCATGGAGTACCTTGCCTCCAAGAAGTGCATACACCAAGACCTGGCCACCAGGGAAGTGCTGGTGACAAAGGACAACATGATGAAGATCTCAGACTTCAGCCTTGCCAGAGATATCACCACATCAGTTACTATAAAATGAGAACCAACAGTGGACTGCCTGTGAAGTGGATGGTCCCTAAGGCCATGTTTGACCATATCTACATCCACCAGAGTGACTTCTGGTCTTTTGGGGGTGATCCTGTGCAAAATTTTCACTCTGGAAGCCTCCCATATCCTGGAGTGCCTGTGGAGGTGGTTTTCAAGCTGCTGAAGGAGTCATTTGATGGATAAGCCAATAAGTGCACCAGAGAGTTATACACAATAATGAGGGGTGGCTGGCATGTGGTACCTTCAAGCTGCTGGTAGAAGACCTGGATCATACTGTGGCCTTGACCTCCAACCAGGAGTACCCGGACCTGTCCTTGGCCCTGGAACAATACTGTCTATGCTTTCCCAACACCCAAAGCTTCACCTGCTCCTCAGAGAAGAATTCCACCTTCTCTCATGTGCCGTTGCCCAGGGAGGCCTATCTGCCCTGACACCCAGCCCAGCTTGCCAATGGTGGACTCAAATGACTAGTATCCCTATTACTCCTGTCCAGATTCCGTCATAAGCTGTAACCCTTACCCCCCACCCTCCCTGCAAGACTCACTGCCTTCTCCTTTGTCCCTTTCCTACTGGCAGGAGCCAGCTGCCTACCTGAGGCCTTCACCCCTTGAAGTTCACCTCTCTTCCCCTTCCTCTTCCTCCTCCTTACAACCTGCTCATGAAAGAAAGGAACAGAGAGGCAGGTACTTGCTCGTGGCTACTTCCTTCCCTCCCATATGTTGGACCAAGACCCCTCCCTGTCATCTGGTACTGCCTAGACGTCGAGAGAGTTGGAGATGAGGCAGGCCAGTGAAAGCTGTTGGAGCTTTCCTGGTTTGGTTTTGTCTGCTTAGCATAACATGTAAGACTGAGTTCTGGTGGCAGGGACCTAGTCCTTGGGGCTATAGCACTAGCGAGGGGAGGTCAACTGCTCTGGGCCTTGGCTAAGAGCAAGCCCTGCTCCAGAGATATGGTGCCAAGGGCTTATTAATTTTGATACTAATTTGCTTTGCTGACCAAATACCTGGTATCAAAAGATGGGAAGGCAAAGACTGGAAGCAGTGTTGTGACCATGGGGTCCAGCCCCAAACTATGAAGAAAACACAAAGTGTATAAATCTGAGTAAGTATATATTTACACACCTTTTTAAATAGGTTGTTATCAAAGATTTAATCAATGGGTAATATGCTCCTCGTGGCTGGGAAGCATCAGTTGCCATATATTAAAAACAAAGAAAAGAGGTGTCTGGGTGGCTTCCTCCAAGAAGTGTCCCTTCTTTTCAGGTCATGATCCCAGGGTCCTGGGATGGAGCCCCACATCAGGCTCTCTGCTCAGTGGGAAACCTGCTTCTCCTTTTCCCTCTGCCCTGCTTATAGTTCCTCTTCCTGTCTCTCTGTCTGTCAAATAAATAAAATATTAAAAAAAAAACAAGAAAGAAACAAAATGTTTTTAAAAGGTCTTTTTTTTTTTTTTTAAATTTTCTAGGGGTGCCTGGATGACTTAGTTGTTTAAGCAGATGTTTGCCTTTGGCTGAGGTCATGATTCCAGTGTACAGGGATCCAGCCCTGCATGGGACTACTTGCACCCCAAGGAGCTTGCTTCTTCCTCTCCCTTTGCACATGATTCCCCCTGTTTGTGTGCTTCTTCTCTCTGTCTCTCTCTCTCTTGCTGTCAATAAATAAAATAAAATCTTTTACTAAATAAATAAAAAAAAATAAATTTCTAAACCTACTTTCAGTTTAGGTCCCTTAACAAAAATTGCTACTGCTTCATTAAAAAAAAAAAGATAATTTAGAAAGATGCTTCCAGAGTTAAAAAGTTGTTTTGTTTCTTTGTCAGGATTCAATATAGAAGTGCTTTAAAAAGTAAAAGAAAAAATATGCTATATTAACTCTAATCACACTATAACTTTGGTGGTTATATCAAGATAATGAAAAGTGATTTTAAAGCAAATTTCATTATTAGACATAAAGATCAAGTCAAAATTACAGAAGAGTAAAAGGATGAATTCATCAGGGAGTATAATAATTCTTTTTTTTTTAAAGATTTTATTTATTTATTTGACAGAGAGAGATCACAAGTAGGCAGAGAGGCAGGCAGAGAGAGAGAGAGAGGAGGAAGCAGGCTCCCTGCTGAGCAGAGAGCCCGATGCAGGACTCGATCCCAGGACCCTGAGATCATGACCTGAGCCTAAGGCAGCGGCCTAACCCACTGAGCCACCCAGGCGCCCCGGGAGTATAATAATTCTTGAATTTTAATACGTAACAACAGATTTGGGGATATATAGGGAAAAACTAAGAACAAAAATCATAACTTCTACCTTGGACGACAAATGGAAAATAATTTCAACACCCTTATTTTAAGATTACATAGACAAATGGTCATCATATTGGTAAGATATGTAAGACTTGAACAAAATGATCAACTAACTAGATATGCTTGATATTACATTACAGTAACTGAACTAACTGAGGTCAGTCTTTGGTGAATCACAGAAACAGGTGGAGTTGTCAAACAAAGGAATCTTTGTTTACAACATACAAGGAGTTCACAGGGAATAAGTTCCAAAGCCTTGACTGTTTGAACAGGAGAGAGATTTTTATTTAGTATTTAAGATGAATACTCAGAAGGGAGAGTTTTATTATCCCGTGTATGGTTGGTCATAAGGTTGTGGATGCATGCACATCCACATATGTATTTGTGCAATATGTATTGCATGTTCACCTGAATGAAGCTTGTATTCCACCGAGGGCAGAAACTTCAACGTTAGAATAAAGCAGAGGTAACTGTTGGACAAGGGAAAGGAACTCTGCAGGCTTCAAGAGCAGATAGAAACTAGATGGGGTCTTGGGCTCATTTTCTGGGACAAGGAATGAAAGGCCTTGATTGCTTTTGAAATAGCACTAGGAGTTTTACCACTGATTTATTGTCTCAATAGCTTAGGCTATTTCCTGCTCTGGTGGTGACTGTTAGTTTTCCCATTGCCTTGTTCCCTCAAAATCCTTAGGAGTGAGGTTTTTGCATTTCTTTGTAAGAACCTCCCAGGAATTTTTGGAAGAAGTGTGCTGGGGCAAGTACACAGGTGGGGTATAGATCATTGAAAATAGCTGGGGACAAAAAATGACTTTTCTTATGTCAGGAAAACTATATCTCTTCTTTAATTTTCTAGGAACCTCTAACTCTTTCTGCTGATGTTACCAGCAGGCATCTGAGATATTACTGATTGTTCTCTTGAACCTAAGGAAAAGGAAATGTAGAAAGCAAAAGACAAAACTTTAAAATCTATCCTGCAACTCATCAATTCACTGCAGCCACCTCTCTGTCTTTCCCTTTCTCTTTTTCTCTCTTTCTCTTTCTCTCTCACTTTCTCTCTCACATACGCACAACACACGCAAATCGACTTAAAGCAATTTTTAATTTTCCCTATTCCATTTTAATATACTTGAGGCATGATCATTTTCTTAGTAAATACAAGGAAAAAAAATCTAGGATTCCATCATTCTGTGTGATTAAAGTATTGAGGAATTTACTTCCAATAGCACTTATAAAAACATATTTTATTTAAGGAATATTATATAATCAGGTGCCTGCATTTTTCTTATTCTCTAACTAGTGTTATTTGGCAATTAATATTTTGTCAATCAATATTCCCCTATACCTGAATGTGTGGGCAGTGAGAGATGAGTTAGAGGCAAGGATGGTGAACACTCCCAACAACTGCAGACTACATATATCTTAAGCCATGATTTTCTTTGCAAAGGTCAACATTGATAATGTTCTAGTCATACCTCCGTGTACCAGGAAAGAAGTAGCATATTTCTTGAAAGACACAGCTATCAAAGCTCCATTGAGAAACCATAAAGATGGAGAAGGGATTTGCAAATTAAATATCTGATAATGGACATCTACTCTGATTATTTAAAAATGAATAAAAATAAAAAACCTTACTAATAACCAAACAGAGTATCCAATTTTACATGTGAAGGAAATAATGGAAGAGACATGTCACCAAAAGTATATGGATGGCTTATAAGCACATGGCCAATTTCTCAACATTTAAACATTAAAGAAATACAAATTAAAATCATAATGAGACATGCTTACATATCTATTAGAATGGCTAAAATTATAAAGGCTAATTGTACTTGGTCTGAGCTAGATTGAGAAGCAACAAAAAATCTAAACTGTTGTTGGCATATATCATGATACAACCACTTTGGAAAATAGTTTCAAAAATTTTTAAATGAAAAATATGTTGCAGTTACACAAATAGCCATTTTATTCTAGGCATTTAACCAAGAAAAACAAACCCTATGTTCATACAAGGACTTGTATGTGAATTTCATATCAGCTTTATTTTTAAGAATTGAAAACAGTGGAAATGTTCATCAATGTCCATCAATAGAGCAAAGACAATTGGAGATTCTCAAAGTAATGATGCTGAGAAAAGAAAAGCCAGGCAATGAATAGTATATACTGTGTGATTCCATGACTACAAAAAATCTAGAAAATACAAATTTATATATAGTCACAGTCATCAAATATATGGTGTGATTTTAGTGCCTTCTTCTGTGCTCCCATAGCTTCCTACACTTGTATCTCCGAGCATTTGTTACACCATGTGAAAATATGAACTCTTTCTCTTCATTCTGTCTTACTAGAATAAGAGTCCTTGAAATTTTATGGACAATTGAACTCTCAGTTATTAGCAGAAATTCTATCACACAGTAAGTTTCCAAATATAAAAGCCAGAGTTTTACAATGACTTCTAAGCTTTTACATGATCTAGCCACTCATTTAACCTCTGTGACCTCTTTCCCTGCTACTCTTCAGTCACTCACAGTGGCCTCCTTGCTATTCCTCAGATATGCCAGGCATGATCCAACCTTATGGCCTTCAAGATAGCCAATTCCTTTGTCTGGAGTGACCTTATTGCTGATAGTTCTGCGCAAATTCATCACCTTTCCATACATTTGTTCAATTGTCAGCTTCATTGTAAGTACCCTGATCTTTCTATTAAAAGATTTAACTCCCCATCCCCTGCCTAGCAACCTTGATTTTTCTCACCCTGATCGAATTTTTCTTTTTCCCCATTGTACTCTTCCTTTTTGAATGCACTATGCCATTTTTATTAAGGTTTATAGCTTTGAATTGTCTCACCCATTAAAATAAAAGTTCTACAAAGCCAATTATTTCATTTACCAGTGTAGTCTGAAGTAATATCTGCCATATAATAGTTCAGTAGACAACTGGTAAATTTCAAAATAAATTAATGTTGAGAGTATACTGAATTTCATAAGTCATTTCAATATTTTTTTCCAAAAAATAAACTACATAAAACATACTTTAAATTTACTTTCAAAATATTTTATAGCATATAATGGACAATATACATAAGCCTAAAGAAACAATCCTATAATTAACCATTTCATACCTACTTAAAAACTGCATAATACCACACTCTTAGATCCTCTTTGAATGCTCTAAAATAACCCTTCAAATGAAATACATTTTAAAAACTCACAGATTTTTTGGCAAATAATTTAATAAAATAAAAGTTTCATTCATCTATGTAGATCAAAATAAATGTTTTTAATAAGCATGAAATTATAACTCTGAAGTGTGCTAAAATGAAACCACCTGCTAAGGGTGAGAGAACAAAAATAAACATCCTTTTTCCAAATAAGAGGAATTTATTACCTTTGAATCAAAGCATGTGGATTTGTTTTAACTGGCAATAAAGCAATATGGAGACACAAACCATAGAAAGTCATATTTTAGATTTCCAAAAGACTTCTAAGTGAAGAGTATACATTTTTTAATTGCTACATAATGCTACATAATGACAAGATGACAGGTTGTGGCAAATAGCATTTTAAAAGCTCTACTCATAATGGAACGGAAGATGTCATTTCCCTATAATTTTATATATGTCTTTAATTGACTATATCTGGATACAACATATTACCAAACAGATGTTCATCAAAGACTAAATCATTTTTAATGGAACATAATAATTTGAACCTACATCTATTAATCATTTTTTTCGATCTCACATTTATAGTCTCGCTAAACATTTTATCAGTTGTTGACAAAATTCAAAATAAATAGGATAAAAAGTCGTGTTTGGAAAAGTAGATTTCTTTTCAAATTGGCATTTAAATGAAAATATTTGCTGATATTTTTAAAACTTTAAATGTAATTTTATATATATCTGACCTATCAGATGATATAAAATTTTTGGAGAAAATATGACATATTTTTTGATCTTGGTTGAAGGTATTAATAAAGAGCAACTGTTTGTATTATTTGTATTGTGATATCTTAGTTAATAAACATGAATAACTGGTATAAAATATGTTTTTTTTTAAATTTTATTTATTTACTTGACAGAGATCATAGGAAGGCAGAGAGGCAGCCAGAGAGAGAGGAATGGAAGCATGCTCCCAGCTGAGAAGAGAGCCCACTGTGGGACTCAATCCCAGGAACCTGGAATCATGACCTGAGCCGAAGGCAGAGATTTTAACCCACTGAGCCACCCAGGCGCCCTAAAATATGTTTTTTTTTTTAATATAGAAGTATAGTTCTTGCCAAAATATGGAACTAGCTGGAACTGAATGCCTCCTTCAAAGTCAGCTCTGGAGAAATTATGCAAGTGTAATATGGAACTATTTCAGATATTAACCAAAAACAAAGAAATGATGATAAACGCCTTAAAATACTCAAAGTTGCCCTTGACTGGTATGTTTCAAGCTCTATTCCTGGTTTGAAGACAGGTTTTAACAGGCCTGTCACTGTAGAAATCCGCTGGATGTTTAGAGGCTATCAGAACTGTACAAAACCTTGAAGGGGTAAAGACTTGAAAATTCTTTAGAGAGATTAGCTCCCTAAGGCATTATTCCTCCACACATTTTCCTCCAATCAATTAAGACTGATGGATGAGGGGCACCTGAGTGGCTCTCTCATCACGTGGGTGGTGGGTTAAGCCTCTGCCTTCATCTCAAGTCATGGTCTCTGGGTCCTGGGATCCAGCCCCACATCGGGCACTGCTCAAAAGGAAGCCTGCTTCCCTCCCTGCTTGCCTGCCTCTCTGCTTACTTGTGATCTCTCTCTCTCGCTCTCTTTCTCTCTCTCTGTGTCCAATAAATAAATAAAATCTTTTAAAAAAGGCTGATGGATGATAAATTATGAAAACTGCTCCCTCCAAATGATGCTTCTTCATAAGGATTTAAGAATTTAAAATTGAAACTTGACCGTAGGATTTATCTTATAGAATAACATCAAGTGAAGGCAGTTATTATTAGTTCTGAAGTATTTGTGATTCTGAATTCTTGGCCTCATTAGTAAATTTATTTTTAAATTCTCCCATGGAGTGGTGATTGGCCTTCAGTCTTTCATTGATATACATCATTGGGTCAAATGAGATGTGTGTGCCCAGAACTATATATAATCTTTTTTGTATTTCACTGGAGATGGCATTTCTGAGTTTTGTTCAATTGAATTTGGACAGATGTTTTAATAGTCACTTCTAGAGTTGGACCTGGAGAATATCTTCCTTTTTTTCTCTTCCTGATTCTCTGAAAAACCCTGACTAATTCACATTATCACAGTAATATCATAATTCAAGTTTTTCCAAACACTATAGCTGCAAAATAGAAGGAAGCTACTCAGAATGGAATACTATTGTGAATGATTGAGAAAGAAAACATTATTATAATTAAGCTACCAGGTTTCAATGTATTTTATTGTTGCTTAGAAAATCCTAGCATACCCAGACTTTACAGAGATTTGATGATCCTAAGAAGAGCTGAACTCATGGACCAAAATAACTATGCACATAAAAAGTACAATTACTTACCTAAAAAATATGATGTGGTTAACTTTATATGCCAATCCAAGTGTTATGGGAACAGGAATTAAAAAAATAGCTTAGGGGCGCCTAGGTGGCTCAGTGGATTAAGCCACTGCCTTCAGCTCAGGTCATAATCTCAGGGTCCTGGGATCAAGTCCTGCATCAGGCTCTCTGCTCAGCAGGGAGTCTGCTTCCCTCTCTTTCTCTCTGTCTGCCCTCTGTCTACTTGTGATCTCTCTCTGTCAAATAAATAAATAAATAAAATCTTAAAAAAAAAAAGAATGACTGTACTTTTAAAAAATAGCTTAAAAGGAGCGCCTGGGTGGCTCAGTGGGTTAAGCCGCTGCCTTCCGTTCAGGTCATGATCTCAGGGTCCTGGGATCAAGCCCCACATCAGGCTTTCTGCTCAGCAGGTAGCCTGCTTCTCTTCCTCTCTCTCTGCCCACCTCTCTGCCTACTTGTGATCTCTCACTGTCAAATAAATAAATAAAATATTTTTAAAAATAGCTTAAAAGTATATGATAAAATAATGATATACATATACAAGGAAAAGAAAGATACTATACTGTGAATATAAATTAAGTGAAAATTGTTGTAATAAAGAATACAATAAATGGAGACTTAGATGAATATAGCTGTAAAATGAATAAATGAGTTGGGAAAAACAAACAAATTAATGACTTCTGCCCAAATACAGCAGAAGAGAAAAAAAAATAAAGAAAATATTTAAATAAGTACTGAGATAAATTTTGGAGAATTAAAGAAAGATAAAAGATACCAGACTTAAAATGATGCCAAACACGAGATATCAGAAACAAAACAAAACAAAACAAAAACTACACACACTAAAAACCACTCGTATACATTATGGTGAGTTTTAAGAATATCAAAAACAGAGAAGAGCATAAATGATGCCCAAGAGAAGAACAGATCACCTAAAATGTACAAGAATAATACTGACAGCACAATTCTCAATAGTAATAGCATATAAAGAGACAGCTGGGAGTTTTTATAGATGGAAAAGATATCTGAAACTAGGTATTATACATCAATCCAAATTATTGATTAAATTTGAGAGCACAGTAAAAATACAATGAAGCATGTTAGGTCTTAGAACATTTATCACACAGAGACACACATTTTGGAAAACTTCCTTGGAAGACAGCTCAATTGAGATCGAGAAAACAGAATTATGTACTCAAAGGCACATTTTGAAGGAAGGATTGAATATAGTCTGCACTGCAAATATTCTTTAATCGTATGTTCTGAATATCCTAAATTTAAGAAGTATTTGTTCAAATATTTACCTTTAAATAAATCCTAGGAGACTTTTTCTTGGATTCTGGAAAATCAGTCCATTTGGATACAAATCTTTTTGTCACTGATGGAAATTTTGATAGCCCTTAACTGTGGAATGCCTAATGTATTGTTACAGCAATTGTGATTTGCCAATACATGGGTGATGTGTGTGTGTTGTGTGTGTTTATTTTTATTTTTGATGGTTTAACTCTTCTATGAGATTTTTAAGTAGACATGATTTTAATAAATTATGATTTGTTGAAATTTATCTGAGGTTATATATAATAAAATGAAATTTGTGTGAACTAAAGAAGTGCATCTCCATTTTTTTTGTTTTAAGAGTAGACTGGTCTTTAAAAATTGTCCAAAGAAGTACATTATATTCATTATTAAATTTGATAATATACTATAAAGTATTTATGGTCATATTGGACCATATCAAATTCTACTATTAATTCATATTAATAATTACCATAAGAGGAAAAAGGGATATTTTTCAAAATAAAAATTAGCGTATTTTTCAGAATATGATATAGTGTTATTCACTGAACTGAGGGAACAAATGTCAAAGTCTAACACAGTTTACAGAATGTTTTAACATAAATTGAAATTTAAATCTGACCAAATTTCACAGTTTTAAGTAAAATGATAGCACTTTATATCCTTGAAAAGTGGTAAGTGACCCAAAACATGGCTTAGAAAAACAAATTTAACACTACACTAGTCAGAGATGGTTAAGTTATGGTACAACTTGCCATTGTGTATCATCAAATGGTATATTTTTTTCTTTTGGGCTTGTCATTATATTTTATTTTAGCCATTCTGGTAAGTGTGTAGTGATATCTCAGTGTCATTTTTTTTTTAAAGATTTTATTTGTTTATTTGACAGAGAGAAATCACAAGTAGATGGAGAGGCAGGCAGAGAGAGAGAGGGGGAAGCAGGCTCCCTGCTGAGCAGAGAGCCCGATGCGGGACTCGATCCCAGGACCCTGAGATCATGACCTGAGCCGAAGGCAGCGGCTTAACCCACTGAGCCACCCAGGCGCCCTCTCAGTGTCATTTTAATTGCATTTCCTTGATGTCTAATTGTGTCAAAATATATTACTTTGATGTTTAATGCTCTGAGCTTTCTCAGTTCAGGACCATGAAGCCACTTAGGAAAAATACAGTTGCAGAGGCACTCATAGACCAACTCTTATTTCGAAATAAGAAGAAACATTACTACCCATTCCAACAAAAAATAGATTTGTTATGCAGCAGGGATTTTATAAATTACCTGACACAACTTATATAGTAAGATGAAATGGGACAGGCGGCTTCTTGCAGCTATATACAACATCATTTTAATTTCAATTTTCAGTATAATTTTTCCAAGGTATACACAGAATATATATTTAATGTAAATTGTGAACATTTTAAACTCTGTATATGGAAATTAATCAATTTTAAGTTTATAACAATCAAAATTAACGGAAGTTTATTTTAAATTAGTTAGCTTTCTCTGCATTGCAAGACAGAATAATCAAGAATTGGTAAGAAAAAAGTAATCTCTGTAAAATTACCGGGGGTGCATTATAAAGTGTTCGGTAACTGATCAAACTCACAATTTGGATTGAATGGCAAGTGATTTTTAAAATCTGGAACTCATTGTCAATTTTTTTTTCTTCATTGTGTCTTAATAATTTACTGTGTTCATTTGCATGGAAGTGAAGAAAAATGCATGACATTTCATCTCAACACTAACACCTTTAACTGGCAACTCTAAATGTACTTTACAGCAGTGTAACAAAGTAAAGATCAATGATGTTTCATGAAATATCTGTTATAATTCTCAAGGAGATAGGGAGTTTGTGCAAAAATGCAAATCACTTTGCGACTAAACACATTGTTTATTTCAGCTAATTTTAAGAAAATATGCTGAGAATCTCTCAAAAAAGGAAGCAATGATTTAGGTTTGCCTTCAAACTCCTTATCTAATCCTGAACCAACAGCACATAGTTCAAAGAGCAACTAATTTGAGTAGCTCCAATTTACACATTTCCTAACAATGCTTAATTTAGTGGAATTTCTGTCCAATTATGTTAATTTGATGTAATGAAAGACAAAAGTTCAAAAAGATCATCCTTAATTTATATAGATGCCAAACTCTGCATTTTCTGAATGACGCCCAGGAACGTATTTTCAAAAACAAACAAACAATGCCAGAACCACTATTAGGTCATCTCTAGGCAGAAAGTGACTCAGAGCTTACATTACTCTCTCCCTGAAAGTATACTGTAGGCACTGAAACTACTACCCTGAGTCTGTGCTATCAAATTCCTTAAGTTAGAAAGTTTTAAAACCCGTCTGTGTGGGAGTATTTCATTTACAGATAGAGATTTGGTTGTTTATACATTTTCATACTTGATTTTTAGGGTGTAATAACTATGTTTTAAAATTCATGGTGGTTTTGAATACTGTTGGATAATTGAGCTAAAATGGTATATCCATTCCTCCTAAGAAACAGAAATTATAGAAAGGTAGTGCTTTTCAGATCTGACATCTTTGAGTCATTGCAGTTTCATATAAATGCAATAGGAAAAGTGTCATTCATGTTTATGATATTTTCTATAAATAAATTAGAATGTACTGGAGGCCTGATATAAAGTGGGATGCCTAAACTTCAGTAAGATCTTGTTTTCAATTCAAAATAAATTTTATTTTTTATTTTTTTATAATGTCCCTCAATTTCAGATAAGCACCCCCATAATGTCCACTCCGGTTTTTTTAAGATTTTATTTATTTTATTTGACAGATAGAGATCACAAGTAGGCAGAGAGGCAGGCAGAGAGAGAGGGAAGAGGAAGCAGGCTCCCTGCTAGGCAGAGAGCCCGATGCGGGGCTCGATCCCAGGACCCTGGGATCATGACCTGAGCCAAAGGCAGAGGCTTTAACCCACTGAGCCACCCAGGCGCCCCCAAAATAAATTTTAAATTGAATTATGCACCTCTAAGTTCAGAGACAATAAACATCAACCAACACAATTAATAAGTTCTATTTCTTGAAATTTCGGGAACATTGATAGTCTCATCTCCTGGAAGAACAACAGCTAAAATTTTAGGTCATGGATTCCTGCTAAAATATCACTTTCCCAAAGAAAATTAATGTTAGGAATTTTCATTGATTGTTATTGATCATGAAGAATATAACAACCACGATAAAAAGAGTAGGAAAAACATGATATCTCATCTGTAAGGGCATGTGGAAAGTAGGAAATGCTAATAAAAATAACTACCATTATTTCCTAAGTTAACATAATACAACAGAACAAAAATATTTCAAAACAATGTTTTCTTTTTTTTTTAATTTTATTTATTTATTTGACAGAGAGAGATCACAAGTAGGCAGAGAGGCAGGCAGAGAGAGAGGAAGAAGCAGGCACCCTGCTGAGCAGAGAGCCCAATGTGGGACTCAATCCCAGGACTCTGAGATTATGACCTGAGCCGAAGGCAGCGGCTTAACCCACTGAGCCACCCAGGCGCCCCCATAACAATATTTTCTAGGCTCATTCTGATAACTCTTTTCTACATTCAAATTTAAAGGTTGAGGCATGTGATATATATTACACAAAAAACATCCAAAGGCATTCGTTAAAAAAAAAAAAAAACTCTTAATAAAGAACAAATCCAAAGGAATTTCTTTTCTAATTTAATTAACAAATTATGAATTGACTTACCTATTTTATCACAGTGTATCAGGCACCAATAATATTTTTTAATCGTCACACCTGATGCAATAGTTACCATCTTTCAAACATACTGATCACGAACAAGCAAATAAACAAGAGCACCGTAGCTTAAGATCTACCTGCATAAATATAGGCTACTTCAGACAATCTCTTCACCACAACATAGCAATGAATAGAAATCATACATGCTCTGTATGGACATACAGATGAGATAGAATGGGATGATGTTAATATATGCAGAATCTTTATTAATTACATTGTAAACCATAATATGGAAAAACAGAATACAATTTTAGAAATACCCAGGTCACCATCATTGTTTTATTTTTATATGTGTAGATAAGGAGTTTAATAAACAATCCATGACTATTCAACTCCTTATATTTTGAAAATTTTAGCAAAAGTAACAAACCTAGCACCTAGAAAATTGTACCTATCTGCAATATACAGCTTTGCCAGCATGGTAGAAGAAAAGCAAAACAAAATAAGTAAGAAAAGTTTAACATTTCACAAGAGATTTGCTTTTATTTTCTTATTTTTTAATTTTTATTTTTCATTTATTATTTACTTCTATTTTCTACTTTATTTTAATGAAAATGTCATGACCATAACATAAGAGCAGAATTAAACCAACATGAGAAATTATTTTTTCATAAGTTAAAATAAACTAGCTTGGTGATTAATTCAAAATTATATTACAAACTTCAGTGTTCTTGCAGTAAGTATCACTGCATAAACAAATCAGTCAGGAGTCATAAACTAATGATGATTCTAAATGTTATTTAGAGAGACATTCTGTTCTTAAAATATTTCAAATATTCTACACAAGGCAAAGTGGATCCAAGTAATCTGTAGGCAAAATGAGATTTTAGAGAAGTATATATTTCCAACAGTATTTATAAAATATTACCTTTATGTAAGGCATCATCCTGGACTTTGTGGAAAACACACAAAGGAGTAAGAAGTGGCCCTTCAAGAAACATATACAATATCAAGGTTTAACATGAAGCAGCATGTCTTCTCTAAGTAAAAAAAAAAAAAAACATTGTACCAACTGACTTTACTGAAACTTTATATTTATTGCTCTCATTTTAGGTCATAGTGTCCTTCTGCATGCAGGCTGCTATAACGGACATGATATAGACTTAATAGCTTATAAAGAACAGGAATTTATTTCTCACAGTTCTAGAACGGAGAAGTTCAAGATTAAGGAATGGGCAGATCCAGGGAGAGCCCACTTCCTCATAGATGGCTATCTTCTCACTGTAAACGTACATGATGAATGAAGCAAGAGAACTCTCTGGGGTCTCCTTTAAAAGGACTGTAATCCCACTTATGACCTAATCACCTCCCAAAGGCCCCTATGTTTTAATACTAGCACTTACAGAGTTAGATTTCATAATATGATTTTGGGAGACATAAACATTCACACCATAGTATATATAAACAAAAAAAGACACAAAAACAACAAACAAAAAAATTATTTTAACTACCTATTATTTTCAACTACATAAACTTTTAATTTGTTTCTATATAATATTAAATAACTCATTTGAGTGATTCACTTATATCCAATGCATCTGAGTGCAATTAAATTTGCTTACCCAGCATATCCAGAAGCATATTTCTTCAGACTATTCCATTCCCCACCTTACAGGATTTACCACAATTAGAAGACATGGGATAGAGGATAGATAGATAGATGTATACATAAACACACTTGTACATACCCATATGCATATTTTTTCCTGTTAATGATACTCATGCAAATAAAATTTAAGCTCAAGGAAACCTGTCTTGTGTGTTACTTAATATCCAGTTTTTAGTCAACATCCAAAAACAAATAATCCAATAAAAACATGGATAGAAGACATGAACAAGTGTTTCCCCAAAGAACACATTCAAATGTTCAGTAGATACATGAAAAGATGTCCATCATCATGTATCATCAGGAAATTGCAAAGCAAAACTAGAAAGAGATACCACCTCACACCTGTCAGAATGGCTAAAATTAACACTACAAGAAACAAAAGGTGTTGGAGAGGATGTGAAAAAGTAACACTTGTGGGGGCTGCCTGGGTGGCTCAGTAAGTTAAGCCTCTGCCTTCAGCTCAGGCCATGATCTCAGGGTCCTGGGATCAAGTCCCACATCGGGCTCTCTGCCAGGCATGGAGCCTGCTCCCTCCTCTCTCTCTCTCTACTTGTGATCTCTCTCTGTCAAATGAATAAAATCTTAAAAAAAAAAAAAGAAAAAGTAACAATTGTGAACTGTTGGTGGTGATGCAAACTGATACAGCCATATTTGAAAACAGTATGGAATTTCCATAAAATTTAAAAATAGAAGTCCTTTTTGATCCAACAAACCTGTTGGTGTGTATTTACCCAATGAATATAAGAAAACTTATTCAAAGGGATGCTAGCACCCCTATATTTATAGCAGCATTATTTATAAAGCTAAGATATGGAAAGCGCCCAAGTATCCATCAATTGATGAATAAATAAAGAATAAGTGGTATGTATATACAATGGAATATTATTCTGCCATAAAAAAGACTGAAATCTTGCCATTTGCAATAACATGGTTGGAACTAGACAGTATAATGCTAAAAGTGAAATAAGTCAGTCAGAGAAAGACAAATACCTTTACTCATATATGGAATAAAAGAAACAAAACAAACAAGCAAAGGGGAAATAATAAGACATAGAAAGAGAAACAAAGCAAGAAACAGACATTTCATTACGGAGAACAAACTGATGGTTACTTGACGGGATCTGAAAGGAGTGATGGATTAAATAAGTGATGGGGGTTAATTAGAGCACTTGTCATGATGAGCACTGAGTGCTATATGTTATATTGTACACATGAATCTAATACAACCATATATGTTAACTAACTGGATTTCAAATGAACATTTTTTAAAATCCCAGTTTTTAGCTCACATTCTGGCTTACAAAAGGGATTTAGTCAGGAATTTGGAGATTAGTTAATGAACAAATAAGGGGTGAACAGGCAGTTGTTAGATAAAATTACTATCCTTTCTGGCATGATCTTATACCTTTTATCTAGAAGTATTTTTAGCACTTTAGACTCTTCCTATTTTATTTTGAATCATTAAACAAAAATTTCCTCAAAGGACCTTAGACTCCATCCAATTTGAGCAACAGTTTGAGAGAGGAAATGGTGTCCAGGAGGAAAAAAAAAAAAGATGAAACTACTATTGTTTACTAGTGAATGCATAGTTCTTCCACAGAAGAAGCTCTAAATGGTCATGGCTCCAGCTTTATATGTGCTCAGTCATATGTTCAGAAGTAGGTAACACTATCAAAAAATATAAAGCATCTGAGATTATTTTCCCTTATTTGAAAGCTGGTGTATGAGTCTGCCGTAGTTTCTTGGGTGTTGATAGAAGACGCAGACTCATGTTTCAGAAATAATATAGTTTATTATTCACAGCAATAGAGGTAGCCAGAATATTAACATTATTTGTGTGTGTGTGTGTGTGTGTGTGTGTTTGTGTGTGTGTGTGTGTGTTTGTGTGTGTGTAGGGATGGGAGTTATATATCAGTACTGAGCCTCAGTTCCCACAAGAAGAATCAAAACAGAGGCAGATAATATTTGCAAACACAACAGGTTAAGTTAAAAAAAAAAGATACTATTTCTGTCTTCCAAGTCTATTCAATACAACCATCTTCAAAGGATGGCCTAGAACAAATAATAAATGCAGAAATGTAAGCAACCAATTGAAAAGTGTCTCCCAAGAAACACACTTTGAGAGTCTTCATTTGACAAAAATACTATAGGATATTACATGGATCAGGTGCATTGAATACTGGAAGGTTAAAATTACAAGGGACCAAATATTTTTAAGCAGTTCTGGCATCCAGTAGAGTTCAAATAGGTTTTATAAGATTGAGGAAAGAAGCCATCAAAACCTGGGCCCAGGGGCACCTGTGTAGCTCAGTGGGTTAAGCCTCTGCCTTCGGCTTAGGCCATGATCTCAGAGCCCTGGGATCGAGCTCTGCATCAGGCTCTCAGGCTCTCTGTTCAGCAGGGAGCCTGCTTCCCCCCCCCCCGCTATTTGCTTACTTGTGGTCTCTGTCTGTCAAATAAATAAATAAAATCTTAAAACAAAACAAAACAAAACAAAACAAAAATCCTGGGCCCAATTTTCCCAAAAGTATGATTCTGATTCTAGTCTCTATGATGTTATCCCTTGAAGACAATGTCTCTAATTGAGTTGAATTAGTTTACTAAAGAGCATACCCCCATTTGTTGTAGGAGATGAACAATATGCAAGAGGCAAAATGCCACATGGAAGCCACCTTGTCTTCAGTGGAACATAGAATCAGTTCCTTTGGGATGAATTTGTTCCACATTTGACTTCCCACTTAAGGGAAAATAAGAGTGCCTTCTAATAGATTTTAAATAGGAAATGACAACGGAAGCGTATACAAGATTATAAAATGGGAAATTTCATTTAGATAAGCAATCATTTCAAAGTCATCTTCTTAATATTACAGACTCTTCACATAATCATAATTTTATTTTGGTATTATATGGTAATTTCAAATATAGTAAATATAAAGAATTTACCTCTGTAATTATAGCGAGTCTGGTCGTAGTTTAATGGCAACAAATCTTCAATTTAGAAGTATGGTCTACCAATTATTAATACATTTGGAAATGGTGTGTCATCTTCACTCCACTTGTCTCACTAAAACAGTGAGCCAAAAAAAGTAGGTCCAAGCTGTTTACTATGGTCAAAATGGGTTGCTTTTGCAATTGGTAAAGAAGCAGTCATATTTTGGAAGAAAAACTGAGGCTATTAATATTTTCAACTTATTTTCAGAAAAGGAAAGAAAGGATAATCTAACCTAAAGCCAAAATCTTACACAAGGTGGCTGGACAATGATCTTTTCCCAGATAAAGGGTTTTTCAATTTAGCCATGTTAGGAGGAAGAAGAGATGAGACATTGTGGACTTGACTAACGTTTGTACACTGTTCAAAAAGTTTTCAAAATAATGTGTATTATTTTTCTTCTTTTAGTTGAGACAAAAAAAAAAAAAACAAACCAAAAAAAAAAAAAAACACTAATGAGCTTACTCTTAAAAGGAGGTAAACAAGAAACTAGCAAAGATTGAGTGTTAGGTATTGTCCCCCTCCTTTTTTTTTTTTAAATTATGTTATGTTAGTTACCATACAATACATCATTAGTTTTTGAAGTAGTGTTCCATGATTCATTGTTTGTGTAAAACACCCAGTGCCCCATGCAATATGTGCCCTCCTTAATACCCATCACTAGGCTCACCCATCCCCACATCCTTCTCATCTTTAAAACCCTCAGTTTGTTTCTTGGAGTCCATAGTTTTTCATGTTTCATTTCCCCCTCCAATACCCCCACTTCATTTTTCCTTTCCTTCTCCTAATGTCCTCCATGCTATTCCTTAGGTTCCACAAATAAGTGAAACCATATGATGATTGACTTTCACTGCTTGACTTATTTCACTTAACATAATCTCCTACAGTCCCATCCATGTTGATGCAAAAGTTGGGTATTCATCCTTTCTGATGGCTGAGTGATATTCCATTGTATCCTTGGATCACATCTTCTTTATCCGTTTGTCTGTTGTAGGGGATCTTGACTCTTTCAACAGAATGGCTATAGTGGACATTGCTGCTATGAACACTGGGGTGCATATGGCCCTTCTTTCCAGTAAAATAGAGCTAGCCTATGACCCAGCGATTGCACTACTGAGTATTGACCTCAAAAATACAGATGCAGTGAAAAGAATTAGGTATTGTTAAAGCACAAATGCAGGGGATAGAAGTTATGGTACAGAAGAGGGAAGGGCAACCATATGGCAGAGTAGAATAAAGTAGCTCAGGAAGAAATTAGTCATATCCAGATATTGTAAGGCATGTGGGGTTGGCAGGGAGAGCATGAGAAATCATAAGAGAATAGAGAGAAAATGGACCAGGCAGGAGAGGTTTATAACATTTTAACATCTAAGGTAAGCATATGCAAAGCAGAATAGGGAAAGAAATAAAAGTTTTTATAAGACTCAATACATAAGGAATAACGTGGAGGACACTGGGAGATGGAGAGAAGTGTGCTGGGGGAAATCGGAGGGAGAGACAAACCATGAGAGACTGTGGACTCTGAGAAACAAACTGAGGGTCTTGAAGAGGAGGGTGGCAGGTGGTTGGGTGAGCCCAGTGGTGGGTATTAAGGAGGGAATTTATTACATGAAGCACTGGGTGTGGTGCATAAACAATGAATTTTGGATCCCTGAAAATAAACTAAAAGAAAAAAAAGACTGACTACAGACATGGACCTCAGTGTAACACAGATATGGAACTCACTGTAATACCAGCCACTTCCCACTGACACACACAGACTATGATAATAATAAATAATAATGCAATTAAGAAAATTTCCTGCCAAATAATTTTTCCTCTTTTTTATTTTTATGATTATTATTTTTATTTTATTTTTAAAGTTTTTATTTAAATTGTAGTTAGTTAAAATAAGGTTAATATTACTTTCAGGTGTACAATATAGTGATCAACACTGCCATACAATGGCTTAAATAAAAAAATGAAAAAAAAATTTTTAAAGATTTTATTTTTAAATAAAACCTCTACACCCAAGGTGGATTTCAAACGTACAACCCCACGATCAAGATTTACATATTTTACTGACTGTTCCAGCCAGGCACCCGAACAAATAAAAATTTTATAAAATTGTTGAGTTTGTGGGAGTCTCATTTGCTTAGTCAGTTAAGTGTCTGCCTTTGGCTCAGATCAGGATCTCAAGAGTCCTGGCATCGAGCCCCATATTGCTCATGCTCTCTCTCTCTCTCTCTGGCTTTTGCTCTTAAATAAATAAATAAAATATTTTTTAAAAAATTGTTGAGTTTGTTTAACTAGTTTTAAACTAGTAGACAGAGATGAAGATAAAGTATGATGTAATGGCACGGAAAAATACAACTTACACGTTTTAAAAAAAAAATGTGCAATGCAAGTTACCTCACTTCTTTTATCACCACACTGGGACTTTCCCTACTGAGTTGTTGTAATGTAAGGACCTATTTTATATTTTTATATTTTAGCAAGAGGCTTTCATTGAGGTTAACCCTTAAACTGTCCTTGCTCCCCTTCCCCCAGGGGATTCACTTAAAAACAAGTCCTGGAAATCAGCTCCAGGTAACAAAGCCCATATACAAGGGTGGGTCAGGCCAGGTGGAGACATCAATCAGCGGGAGGGGGGCGGTGTTTGCATATTGTCTCCCTAGATACTAAGGAGTATGCCCCACTCCTCCGCCCTTTGGGAACCTTTTTTGCACCAATCCTAATCAAGGTGTAATAGGCTGTGTCAAATGTGTATACTAGGGTAAATTGAACCTCAATTGGTCACCTAGCCTCACTGTGGAGTTTCCTGTGTGTGTTAAAATCTCATTGGTCACCTGTGCGTGGCCAGGCCTGACTGCATGGCCTTTGCCCTTAAAAGCTAGACTGTGAAACAGCAAAGGGTTTCCTTCTCTCATAAGAGGTGTGGCCCCAAACGTTTGGTTAGATTCTTGATGCTTGGCATGAAATAAAGCTTTGCTTGACCTTTGCTTTACATCAGTCTCGCTCCTTTAATCATAGACCCATTATTGGGGCATAACAGTATTAATCTTAAAGTTATAAGTCCACAATGCATCCATCATCCATTCTACCCCTTAACATTCCCCTTTGGACAGACCCATGATCTAGAACAAGCCTTATTTTATAGTGCCTTGTAGGTGATTTTGGCTGCTGCCTAAATTGCCTACTTTCCTCTCACCATTACCACGGAAATTGGGTCCACTGAAACAAAGGGGTAGTGTAAGAAATTAAGACTTCCATAAATCTCTTTAAATAATAAAGTATAAGATAGTGATACCTTTTTTTCTGCCACATAACCAATTCTTGCAAGAATAAGGTCATATAAAAGAATTTACAACACATGCTAGCATTATCCTACTGGACCCAGACCATTTGTATGTTTCTCTGTCTCTGAGAAATGTAGTTATTTACATGACTGAAACCTAAAAATTGTTTGATATGACCACTAATATCACCTACATTATTTTAAAACCTGTTTAAAGCTTCTGTAATACATAGGCTTTGTAAACACTTATTAAGCATCTTGTATATATCAAACACTTTAAAAATCTCTGCTTAAAAAAAAAAAAAAACTCTACCTCAATGGAACTTTGAGTCTGAAAAAGATACAGGCAATATACAAGGCAACAGATAGAATAATTACATATTTGATTATATACTCTGAGGATGTCACCTTAAATTGATATGAAAATGATCAGAAGGATCTGGATTTCTTGTCAAAATTTTTTGCCTTAAAAAGAAATTGATATTTAGGGAAAGTTGTTACTGAAAGAGGTCCTGTGTCAACCAAAAATGTTAAACCATGATCTCGCTAAATTTTCCAGTTGTGATTATTGCTTTGTTTAGCTGTCTTCTATTAAGACTGAATTTAGTAATTCAGTCTCAGATTTCAGTAAGTCTTTTTTTTAAAGATTTTATTTATTTATTAGAGAGAGAGAGGGAGGGGCAGAGGGAGAGGAAGAACCAGACTCCTTGCTGAGCAGGCAGCTGATGCAGGACTGGATCCTAGTACCCTGGCATCATGACCTAAGCTGAAGGAAGACACTTAACCAACTGAGCCACCCAGGCACTCTAGACTGTAAACTTCTTAAAGGTAAAAAAGTTTATTCTTCTAGTAGTTCCACAGACATTTCTAACATCCATAAGAAAGCATGTACTGATGTAAAATGCCAGCAAATCAAATTATTTAAAAAAGAAAAAAAGAAAGAAAAGATATATCTGGATAAAGAGAAAAACAGAAAATCTAATAATACATTGAATTATTAGAGCAAAGAGTGGAGGAAGAGAAAATAAATATGAAATAGAGATTTCCACTAAAAGAAAAAAATTGAATAAGGCAGGAGATTTAGAAAATTATTATGACAGACTTGAGAAAAAAATAAAATAGGAATTTTTAGAAAATAGCAATGAATGAAAAGGTAAATTGTTCCTACCTCTATAATATTAGCTGTTTGTTGTTGTTGTTGTTGCTAATTTACCTATTTAATCTAATAAACAAAGAAAGGTTTCATTTAGGGATAAGGTTTCTCTCTCTATATATATATTTTTTCCATTTAGGGATAAGGTATATATATATATACATAGATATATATGTATATATATATTTTTTAATTTTAATTGTTGGAAAATGTGTCACAGAATGTGTTTAAACTTTAAGATACAGATGCAACATGTAATGAACTGCATTGTTTGAACGTCTAATTTGTAAATGCTGTTAGAGGAAACTTGGTGGAAATGTTCTTATGTGCTTGTGTTTCTGGAACTAAGTATATTTATTAATAAGGAATAGTTTAAAATTATGAAATGACCAGGAGTGGACAATTTTCCTAATCCTATCAGCTCTTTGCAGCTCTTTTATTAGCCCCCTTCAGGAATATCAGCTTTTTTATCTAATTAAATTTTATATTAATGTGCTTTTGACTTTTGGCCTTTCTCTTCCTTCTGTTCTTTTTTTTCCCCTAAATTACATGTTTCTGTTTAACAGCTACTATCAATTCTTTGATATGAATTCTCAACATCAATTTACTAACTCCAGAGATGAAGGAGCATCAATATTTAGAAGCGAAGAATACAAAGCCTTGGGCATCTGGATGGCTCAGTCACTTAAGCATCTGCCTTCGACTCTGGTGGTGATCCCAGGGTCGTGGGATGGAACCCCAGGTTGAACTTTCTACTCAGCTGGGAGCCTACTTCTCCCTCTCCTTCTGCCTGCAGCTCCCTTTGCTTGCGTTCTCCCTCTCTTTGTCAAGTAAATAAAATAAAATAAAATAAAATAATGTAAATAATACATTTATTTATTTATTAAAATGCAATTATTACACAATACATAATGTATTGCATAATTATAATAATGATTAAATAATTTATTAAATATTTATATTAAATATATCAATTTAATTAAATAAATATTTTTAGAATTTAAAATATTTCAAATTTAGATTATTAAATATTAAATCATTAATTTAATAAATAAATATCTAAACATAAATAAAATAATTTATTTATTAAAATGAATAAAATAATGTTGTCATTATCTCAGCATGTATTTTTAAATAGTCTAAAAAAAATCTAATAAAGTCTAAATACATTGAGTTCAGATATTTATACAAGTTAACCCAGACACTCAACCCACAGTTTCAAAACTTTTGTTTTTATCTACTACTCAAAATACGATTTTAATGTATTTATTTGTAACTTTGACATAGCAAGGAAACTTGGAGGAAAAGGAGACATTTGCTTTTAATATTTGAAAATTATTTTGTTGATTTAAAAAAATAAAAACCTTAACACGTGAGCATTTCTTCTTAAATAACACTGTGAAGTTTCTGAGTCGCATTCTATTAAAAGTGCTGATAAAATGGCCTCAGTTACTCATTTAAATTATCAGCTGAATGGGTAACAAATGAAGTAGAGAGCTTTTTAATTATTTATGAATGTATTGCTTGTGGATGGAGTGCCACATAGAGTTACCTCTCTTTTTGGCTTTGTTTTGTGAGCAGCAGTGGAATCTATGAATGAGATTAAACATAAGGACATTCACAGAAATTCTTAATGAACTTCTGGGGAAGGGCAATAAGTGCAAGGAAAAACTGCAGCAAGACTAATTACAAATTTCAAGTGGTCATCGCTTAATTATAGAAGCTTTTAAGTTCAAGTAATATATCTTTTTCATGAGCCTATCATATTGTATTAATTACCACAAACTGCACTCTTGAACACTTATCTTTTCACATATTTCTTATTCTTAGTACTTAAAATTACCCTTATGATTGATAAGTAAATGGATTTTACAGACAATGCATTTATTTACATAAATAAATAATGCTGTTTATATATATAAAAACAATTGAATATGTGTATGTGTTCAATGAATTTTTTTCAAATTAACATCTTAATTCTACCACATTAGTTACAAATAGATATAGACTTTATAGATTCATCAAATATTTTATTCTCAAATTTATATGTCCTTTGTGAAGTAAATGAAACTGTATATATTAAATATAATCCTATCACATGTAACAGTTACTAGTGCATCCCAGGACATACATAGGTCAGGTCCTACTCAAGGCATCACGGATAACTGGATTTAACTTTCTATCCTAGGAGTCTTCTGTATATTTCTGTGGCTTTTATACTACAATCAGGAGGAAGAATTCTTTTGCTAAAAGCTTCCAAATGACTATGCGAGTAGATTATTTGTAGACTAGTGATATAATATTATAGTTTAATATGTGAAGCATGATAAAATAAAATGCCATTGCCATATTTAATTTGTTCAGTAAAGCATTCATTTAGTTATCAAGCATTCATTTTCTTTTTTTAAAGATTTTATTTATTTATTTGACAGACAGAGATCACAAGTAGACAGAGAGGCAGGCAGAGAGAAAGGAAGGGAAGCAGGGTCCCTGCTGAGCAGAGAGCCTGATGTGGGGCTCTATCCCAGGACTCTGGGATCATGACCTGAGCAGAAGGCAGAGGCTTTAACACACTGAGCCACCCAAGAGCCCCAAGCATTCATTTTCTTTATACAGAAGATATACAGATAGAACAATATTATATAGTAGAAAATACAGTAAATAATCTAGAAACCTTGATCATTTTGTTTTGGCAATTTTAGAACATAAAATTAGCTAAAGCTCAAGTGCAAGTTATATTTGTATCATAGGAGGAAAAGTTAATTAAAAGTTTGTTTATTACCATAGTTTAACACTTCAACGAAATGATAACGAGTCCAAAATCAATGAATATATGAAGTATACAATAAAAACAATAATCTTGAGTGTATGTGACTCACTGTAGGTATTGATAGGCTAGAAATCAAAGGGAAAGTATCTATAGGGTTTGTTCAGTTCCATGCTCATCAGATTAATAGGCTTTCTCATATTGCTTCCTTCACCACATTAATTTGTCTAATGAAGTTTTCAAGAGTTAAAGACAGTGATAGGTTCATGGCTGGAGAGAAGGTACAGAATCTAAGATAGTTCAGCAGTGCTTATTATTTAAGAGAAAGACAGCATGGGAGGTGAGGGGTATATCATGCATCCCTGTTTTCACTCCCTTTGTGGAGCACCTACCCTGGAGGTCATGTAATAATAACCAATGACCAAAAAACAATAAAAAAACCCAAACATCCATGTGGAAGTGCCATCCCTGCCTGGAGATGAGTAGACTGCTCAAACAGATCCTGGGCAGGCATCTCAGCCCAGGCCTGTGCTGGGGAAGCTGGTTCCTGGCTTTGGGCGCAATCAGGAAGCCAGCAAACTGACGGGAGAGTGCAGCCAGGGTTAACAGGACTGATGATCTTTTTGCAGCCAGGCCGCGGGTGGACACCCGCTCAAGGAGCCAGGCTAGGAGGCTGCCCAGCGCCAGCGCTGGTCAAGCTTGCAGCCCCCGGGGCTTCCCCCGCGCCCCAGCCAGGGCGGGGCCTCAGGAGGGAGGGGGCAGGGGCGGGGCAGAGAAGGGCTTTGCCTATTGCCAAAGCGAAAAGGGAGCTCGCGGAGGACTCAGGAGGGAGGGGGGCGGGGGCGGGTGGAGGGCGGCGGGGAGAAGGCGCTTTGCTAATTGCCTAAGCTGGAAGTGAGCTCACAGAGGATGTGGCTGAGAGTCTGGGAGGAGGTGGAGGGGCTGGCGGAGGAGGGGCGGGCAGCACCGCGGTGCAGGACCCACCGGACTCGCCGCCCGTACGCTCCCATGTGAGGCTCCGCTGTCCCGCTCCTGCTGCCTGCTGCCCCTCCCCGCCCCAAGGCTTCTCCAGACCACCCTCTGCACAGGGGTAAAGTGACACCGCGCCGCGCCCTCACCTGGAGCAGAAAGCGCGGACCCGACCTGGGGGCGAAGAGGGGGGTTGTGGAGGCCCAGCCTCCCGCGAACCCCAGGGCACCGGGACCACCCCGGACGCTGCGCCAAACCCGGGTCCTCATGGGGTCGGGCTGGGGACAGCGCCTTGCGAGGTGCCCCCCGCCAGCAGGCACGCTAGCCCCCATCTTTCCGCAGCCCCATGCGCCCGTGCTGAGGACCCCCTTCCCTCCCCCGCCGTGGCCCCGCTGCTTTTGTTCTGGACTTGGGATCCCAGGTGGAAACTAGTCCCTCAGACCTCCCTGGCAGCAAGGAGGGCAGGGAGGGATTCTTGGTTTCCTGCCCTGGGTCCTCCTCTCTCCCCATTCACAAGCCTTCTGGCTTCCCTTTCCTCTCCTCATTGTCAGTTTTCTGAAATGGTTTTCTTCTGCATGTTGACCCAAAGAGCTATTTCATGAATGAATATACACAAAACTGAGTTGGAGCCCACCTGTAGAGGCCTGTCATTAGAATGGTCTCTGGTTCTAGCCTCAGTTCAGAATACTGCATGTACCTGAGGACCAAGTCCAGATGTTTCTTTCATCTCTGACTTGAATTTGAAATCCTCCTCAGACTTCAGCTTCCAGGATTTCTCCAGTCCTTGCTCTCCCACTGTCTTGGTGGGGATCCGCCATGAGTGTTGAACACAGGAATGAATGAATGATATATACCCCAGACTGCTGGGGCTTTGTCTTCTTTTGCTGAGGTTGGAAAGGCTTGGGAGAGACCCCCTGTATGCAGATAGAGAGCTGCATGCAATTGCTTAGATAAACGTGTTCCCCACTTAATTGCTTGGGCATTGAACATTTCGCCCTTAACCAGTGGCTTGAGCAGTTAGGAGGAGACAATCTGGAGGTGAATCAGAAGATGGCTGAATCCACATGGTGGTGGTCTGGGTTTGGGAGATTTTCCTGGAGATTCAAAGGAAAGATATAAATTCTTCCAGTGTGGAGTGGTAAACATTTTATCGATGGGAGATGGAAAATAAATGGTCTGGTTAAACTTTCCCGCCCCCTCAAAACCCATTATTTGAAAACACAAAAAGGGAAGTGAAGGGAGAAATCCTCCCACTCCCATTCCCACTCACCTCCATAGCCATCTCCTCTTCCAAGAACCTAACAGACAAGGTGCCAAGAAGTGTTAGGTACCAGCAGTGGTCTCAGATCTCATTCAAGAATCATGGTGAAAGGCTTTCAAATAGATTGTGGGGGAACAGGGATCCAATTAGGGGGGGACAAGTTTAAGGTTTGCCTGGTCCCCTAAAAATTAATGGCACTAGAGAAGATGAGCTTTGGGAACTATAGCTTAATGGATACAATGTGTAAAAAGCTTCAGTGAGTCATGGTGGGAAGAGGCCAAGAGGGTAGCAAACACAGTCTTAGATGATGTTATTAATAGCACTACAGGCTCTAGATTTCCTGTGGTGGTGTTCTTGGCAAGACCAGCCCGGCCAAAGTGGATACTCTCAACCTGGAACAGAGGGTCTTGGAGATGCCAGCACGTGAGGTATGATGAGAGGGTAAAATGATAGGAGGTGTCCTTTGGAAGGACTGACTCCTTGACTTTAAAAGGGAGAACCCAAATCTGTAGGTGAAATCTTTCTGGCTACAAAGAGGGCCAAGGCCTCCTAAGGTCAAGGTCTCCTCGTCACTTTCAAAGATGTCGAAGAACATATTCAGACATTTCAAAGATGTCCTCATATCATTGGTTCCCACTCTGGAATTCTATCAATAAGGTGAGAGTTCCTCTAGTTGAAAAAGAGATCTAAAAAGACTTCCCTTTCTCATGTAATTTCTGTAACCTCCAGGACACACCCACCTCCCCCTTCCAGCTCTGTAATGAAGCCACAGCTGGTGCCAATTTGTGGAACTCCTTAAAGGCTATTCTCCCTTATATACCCCGGGACCAAGTTCCCATGCTCCCTCACCCGATTTCCTGCACTCACCTCCCACCTGGTGTGTTCACACCTGCAAGTGCCTTTTACCAACCCCTTTGCCAAAAGGCAGCCAGAGTGACCTTTCAAAGACCTATCAGTTCCTGGCATTTGTCTCCATAGAAATCTGCACTGATCTTCTAACAAATTCTCAGTCCTCCAAAGGCACCCATAATCCTCCCATCAGTCTATTCATACCCCTCCAACTGACTGATGCCTGTTCTGCCCCATCTCTCTGCCCTTCAACCACACTGCCTCCTTCTTCCTGTGGAGACCTCTCATGGCACCTGCCTCCAAGCACAGGTGATTCCCATTGATGGGAAGACCCTCTTCTCTCCCCCATCTCCCCACTCCAGTTACTCCCACTTATTCGTGAGCTCACAAGCCCCATGGTACACACTCTCCATGCAGCCTGCTCTCTCTTTTCTAGCACTGGCCTCCGTTTCTAGCTGTGCTTGTGTCATGGATGTCCCTCCCCAGCCAGCCTCCAAGCTCTCCTTCCCTTTAGCTCCAACACCTGACACAGTGCCTGGCACGTAGTAAGCCCTGGCTAGCTTCTAAGAGCCTCACTGAGGGACTGAAAGCATTTAAAAAATGTCACCACGTAGGCTCGAAACTGTAGGCAGAAAAAGCTTTGCCTGGATTGACATTTTAGAGACGTATTCGTCAAGTTGGATGTGTTCACTGACTTTACCTTGTAAAATTTAAAAAAAAAAAAAAGGACCTCTGTATCGCTTCGCATCTAAGGAAGGCGCATGTATACTATTAGACCACGTTATGAGCTTAATGGAAGGAGACAAGATGTTTTCGCTAAGAAAATGTATAAGACTGTTGAGGTCAAGTGGGAGGAAACAGTCCGTTTGTTGGAGCATTGCTATCTTACTCTATCACAGCCACTCATAAAAATCTGACACGGGGTGAGTCAGAATTGTCTGTCGGAGAGGAGTTAGATCTGGCTCATGTTCCTACAGACATGAAAGCCAGAAACGAAAAAGGAGGCTTTAAAAGCGTGGGTTGAGGAGGCGGTGTGGTTCACTGCGATGAGCTAAGTGCCCAGGGCCACCAGCAGACATGCTGGCCTGTGTCCGTCCTTTGTTCTGGGGTCCCTCTTGCACCATGTGGTGAGGCTGGTGGCTGGGAGAAGCTCAGGACAGGACCCGGTGGCATCTTATTTCTCCCACCCTCCTGTGGGCTCCAGTGGTCTCCAGTAGGTCCCAAGGGACAGCCTGCCTTCCTTGAAAAGCCCAGTAGCACTGGGAGCAGAAACTGGGGCCAAAGAGTGAGCACCCTGTTTGACAAGCTGGACCAGCCACCTCTTCTTCAGATGCAGGGGGAGCCCTGGCATGCTGACACCTCCCTTCTCCCTTTCCCCTCTCCTCTTTCCTCCCTCTTTTCTTCCCCTCTCTCCTTCCCTGGTGGTGCCCTTTCCCAATGCCCACTTCATCCCTTTTCCTTTCTACATACCTGTCTTCTAGAGTTTCTTCTCTTTCCTCCCCATTACTTCCCTTCATCTGAATCTCCTCTTTGGTCCCTTTGTCCCTGCTCTCTGCTCCTCCTCCCCTTCCCTGGCCCCTGTTCAGCTCCATACTGAATGCAGGCAGAGCTGGACTAACATGCTCACTTGCTTGCTCAGCCAACCTCCAGAGAAGTCACTCTTCGGTGGCCACCTTCCTGACCCCCTGGTCGCTTCTCCACTTGTTCAGATATTGCTCTGAAGTCTGAGGAGGACAGAGCGGGGCTGCCACAGAAGCAGGCCAGAGGAGAAACCAAACCATGTGTCCACACTGTCCCCCAGCACTGCTGCTCTGAGAGCTTTCGGAGTCCTCAACAGGGTTAGGATTTAGGGGCTTCTTCAGAACCGGGAGTGAAAACAAGCATAGGTCAAAAGAAAAGCGACGGCCCCCACACAAAAATAATAATCACAAATGAAAACTATGTTAACTCTGAAGTCCCAAAGTCAAAGAATTGCCTTGAATCTGTCACTAGAAAGCACCCAAGGCCTCACTCTCTGGGTTCTGGGTGCCCTGGGAATGGCAGGAGGCTCTGACATGCACGTGGGGGTGCCGAACTATGAGGGCTAGCCTGCCCGCTGGCAGGGGGGGGGTACCTCCTGTGGCGCTGTCCTGGCACGACCCCCTGCGTAGGGGGTGTGGCGCGGCGTCCTGGGTGGTCCTGGTGCCCTGGGGTTGCCGGAAGCCTGGGCCCCGACCTCTCCCCCCCCCCCCCCCCCCCCCCCCCCGCTCCTGTCCTGCGTTTTCTGCTTCAGGTGAGGGCGCGTCGAGGTGTCACTTTACCTGTGAGCAGAGGGTCCTCCAGAGAAGCCATGGGGCAGGGAGGGGCAGCAGGCAGCAGGAATGAGAACGGGACACCATGGCCTCTGGGGCTAAGCTGGAGCATGGGAGCGCAGGGGCAGCGAGTATGGTGGGTCCTGCAGTCCCAAATGGGCTGCAGCACAGCACCCTGGAGCTGTGTGCCCCTCCTTCCCGCCTGGGCAATTAGCAAAGCCCCTTCTCCTGGCCCCCCCCCGCCCCGCCCACGCCCCCCTCCCTCCTGAGTCCTCTGAGAGCTCACTTCCAGCTTTGGAAATTAGCAAAGACCCTTCTCTGCGCCGGCCCTGCCCCCTCACTCCAGGGGCCTGAACCCTGGCTGGGGTGCAGGGCTATGCCCTAGCATGCTGCCCCATTGCCAGCGCCTGCGCTGGGCAGACTCATAGCCTGGCTTTCTGAGCGGGTGTCCACGGGCAGCCTGGCTGCGAAAAGATCATCAGTCCTAAAGGCCAGCTGCACTCTTGGGTCAGTTTGCTGGCTTCCAGATTGCGCCCAAAGCCAGGAACCAGCTTCCCCAGCACAGGCCTGGGCTGAGATGCCTGCCTGGGATCTGTCTGAGCAGTCTCCTCCACTCCAGACAGGGATGGCACTTCGACCTGGATGTTTGGGTTTTTGGTTTGTTTTTTTGGTCATTGGTTATTACATGACCTCCAGGGTAGGTGCTCCACAAAGGGAGTGAAAACAGGACGCCTGATATATATGCATATGGCCATTCTAGAAAAATAGCTTGGGGTTCTCTCGGAAACGCGGCATTGGTCCTTGCACTATGGTTTAATAGAAAAGGGATTATGCACCAAGTTACTTAAATGAGCATAGGTTGAAATCGTTTACTGAGAGTAAATATTTTAAATAGTTATATTTTAACTAAATCTATCATCAATCATAAATCTATTACACGAAGGTTACAGGCAATTTAAAAGCAAGAGCACTCTCTTCAGGGTTTTAAATAATCCCTGTCTGTCTTGGCACATGAGAATGCAAAGATAGGAAATGGTTTGTAAAAGATCATATAATAGCTTTTACTAATTCTATTTATTTGACAGACAGAGATCACAAGTAGGCAGAGAGGCAGGCAGAGAGAAAGATGGGGAAGCAGGCTCCCCGCCAAGCAGAGAGCCTGATGAAGGGCTCGATCCCAGGACCCTGAGATCATGACCTGAGCCCAAGGCAGAGGCTTAACACACGGAGCCACCCAGGCGCCCCCAGATGAAATACATTTCTGACTTAGAAACTTCAGATAGAATTATTTTGTCCATGATGACAACTGAAGAAAATGTGTCATCCCTAAACCTAACCTTAAACCCTACCAACACTGAAACCTAAGCTGACCTTAAAGCCCAAACTAGAACCCTGAATCCCAAACCTGGAATGGAACCCAAAGCCTGTACCTGAGCCCTGGATCCAAGCCCTGAACCACGAACCCAAACCCTAAACCAGACCTCCAAGTCATGAAACCTGAACCCAAATCTCAGCATGAAGTCAAACCCCAAATTTGACCTTGAACTTTATCCCATAAGCCCTGAGTCTTAAAGCCTAAATCATAAACTTAAAGCCCTAAACTATAACTCTGTTCCCTTGTCCTTCACTCTAAACCCTCACCCTAACACTAAACCCAAAGCCTGATTAGAACTCTGACTAAAACCTGAACCTGAACCCAAATTCAAACCCTTCACCACACTTTGCTTATGCACTTGCCATTGATGGATATTTGCAGTTTCTACCTCTTGATTCTTGTGAACATTGTTTGGGTTGGGGGCTAGGGTTAGGGTCTTGGATTAGGGTAGGGTCCAGGCTTGAGACCAAGTTGAGGTCAGAGTGTGGGTCTGCATCAGGGCCATGTTCAGTGACACTGTTTGGGTCAAGGACTGTTGTAATTCCACATTGTTTCCAATTCATTGTTCCTTAGCTATTTGGGGGGAAGTTGGGGGGTATTGGGCTCCATGCAGCTTGAATTTCCGGAATGAAATGGCATCAGCTGGACCCGGGGAGGGAGCAGGACCTTCCACTGAAGGGTGAGCTCCCACAGTCCTGCACTGCCTTGCACCGCCTGCAGAGGGCGCCAGACCCCAGCACCCGCCCTGAGCCCAGGCTGCACAGCCACAGCTGTGACCTGAGCCCTGCCTTTTCAGGACCCACTGTGGAGACTTCTGGAGAATGTGGGGCGCCTCCCACCCTGACAGGACAAGCTGAGGAGGGTGTGGCTCTGCATCCACACTGACCGGACCCGTTGTGGAGGACGCGCCCACACTGGCAGCAGTCCAACCTCCTAAGGACCAGACGCTGGAGGAGGTGAGGAGAAGTCCCTTAGTGGACTGTCAAGGGGTTCGTGGTCTCAGGACCCCACAGAGAAAGGGCGCCCTGTGTAGACACTGGGGCTTCCGTCGTTTTGTGTGAGGAGACGTGGCCTCCTGCTGTGCTGTGCGCGGGGCTGTGGGGTCCCCCCTTTCTGGGCTCGGGTGATCCTTGGTCCTTGTCTGTGTTTGTGTGCTCGCGGATTCGGTTCCTGGGGCTCCTCAGATGGTCTGCAGTCAGGGAGCGTCCCCCTGCTTTGGTGCTCGTGCTCTCCCCACCTCAGCCCTGCGGGGTCCTTCCTGTGTCCACACCCACTCCAGGCTTGCGCCTAGTCCGGAAATTCGGGAGCCAAAGTGAGGACTCTGTAGCCGGTTTTGGGGAGAGTAGGTATTTTCCCAGTGTGGGTTCTTCCCTGAGCACAGTGCCTCCCCATCTCCGTGTGTACCCCTCCCTGTCTGTCGTCATTGTTGCAGGGCTGTCACTTTCTTGGTTCAGGGGCCTCCTGGGTATCTTGCTATCTTGGATGCAGGTGTAAATGAGATCGTTCTCAGCAGTCTCTTTCTGATGGGTCCTTCCGAGCACCTAGGAGTGCCACTAATTTGTGCATATTGATTTTGTTCCTTGCAAGTTCTTGAATTTATTAGTTCAATTGGCCTTAAACTTAATCTGCCAGTTATTTGACCAGCAGCATGGGTTTAATTGGGAAGAGCAGAGAATGGCAGTCTGGGCTGAGCAAGCTAAGGTCCCATCACAGGCAAGTGCGAGAAACAAAGGAGAGGAACATTATTTCATGGAGGAGGAAGAAGTTGGGAAGGGTGCTTGAAGGAAAGTCCCTTGGAGAAAGGCAGGGTGATGGAGAATTCTCACCAGCTGAGCTGCAAAGCTCCTACAAAAAGTCAGGAGATGAACCTCCAGCTTCCCCTGTGGGGCCTAAAATTGGTGAGTCTCTCCTGTGGGGGATTGCAATGTGGGGTCTGTAATGGGCACTGAGCACCAGGCGCCCCCTTCCAGCCTCCCCTTCTGGCATCCCCAGTCCACTTTACTGGGGCTTCCCTTCCTGCTTTTGCACAGTTCTAACCAGCTTGTGGTGGAACGTTGTGGAAAAACTGAAATTCCAAATCCACTGCTTCTACTGCACCTGAGATACAGGGGCCCATGATTTAATCCTCCCACGAGTCTCTTGCTAGCCCCACCTGTCCGTTACTCATTTTGAGAGTTGATATTACCAAAGTACTGTAATTCTAAAAATTTCTGAATTAGCTGTATTATTTCTTTTTAGGTATGAAGTTAACTTCCAATTATATGAATTTAATATTTTGGTCATTGTTTTCTAATTTTATTGCCTTATTCTTGGAAAATATAGCCTGATATTTAACTCTAGGAATTTATTGGCATATACTTCTGGCCTAAATAATGGCCTGTTTGTGTAAATGTTCAACTTATGCTTATATACTTACTGAAGACTCTTGTTTTGGGGTCAGGATGGCTACATTTATTAATAGATCAGGACTATTAGATTCTCTAAATTTTGATGTCTCTTAATTTAATCTAATTAAATTATCAGTTAATGAAAGAGGTTAAATTTTTTATGTACTACTGCATCTAAACTTATCAAAGTCTTTGCTATAATTAGACAAGTATGTCATCCTGTTTTTATACCAAGTCTCACATTAAAAAAATCATACTATCTGAAATATTATTTATTTTTATTATTATTTATTTTTTTTAAAAGATTGTATTTATTGGGGTACCTGAGTTAAGTGTCTACCTATAGCTCAGGTCATAATACCCGGGTCCTGGGATAGAGCCCCGCAGGGGGTTCCCTGCTCAGTGGCGTGCTTCTCCCTCTCCCTCTGTTATTCCCTCTGCTGTGTGCATGTTTTTCTTTTCTCACTCTCTCTCAAATAAATAAGTAAAATTTAAAGATTATCTCTCTCAAATAAATAAGTCAAATTTTTTTTCTCAATGGGAGGGAGAAGCAGACTCTCCACTGAGCAGGGAGCCTGATGCAGGGCTCAATACCAGGACCCTGGGATCATCACCTGAGCTGAAGGCAGACACTTGAACCGACTAAGTCACCCAGGCACTCCAGCTGTTTATTTATTTATTTATTTTTATTATGCATATGTTTTATCTCTCTTTTCTACAAGTCTTTTTTTTGATCTTTTTACTTTTTTCATAAAACTGAATTATTTCAAGATGACTTGGTCATCCTCTTTTCCCCAACCTCAAAGATCATAGAGTATATTTAAACTGTTAAAATAATATTAGTATTTAAGTGCTGCCTACACAAATTAAGGCAAATTATCTGTGATCTGTATTCCTGAAAATATTTTTTTTATTATGCCTTCCTATGCCAATGACATTTTATAAGGATCTAAATGTTTCCATTTGTGATTTTTTTTCAAGATAATAAAGCTATTACTTTATTCTTTTTTATATCTGATGTTATTTAAAAAATTTCTGTCAGTCTGATTCTTGTTTCTTTATTAATGAATTATTTTTTTCTCTCTAACACTTGTGATTTTTTTTGTGTGTCTTTGGTATGTATGCCCTAGTTTGGGATTCATAGAGTCAACTCTAGTTATGAATATTTTCTTTCTTTTCTTGTATGTAAGTTTTAATCCAGTGTCTTGACTATTTTATGCTTGAGAAATAGATGTACATTAATATTCAAATATTTCTTTCCTTTTTCTTCTTTCATTTAAAAAAAGTCATTTATTTTATTTTATTTAAAAATATTTATTTATTTATTTGGAGTAGAGGTAGAGGGTCATGAAGAGTGGCTGATTATATACTTTCAATTTGGGAGGAGGTTAGGGATAGCACAAGCCTCCAAGGTATTTTATAAACAAGGTTTCCAGGACCTTGAGGGGGCTAGCTATTGTTAGGGAAAGGTCATTTATTACTATTTAGTAAAAACTCAGGGAAGAGACTCTTCTGATGTGTATCAGTGGGTATATGCTTGGGAGATGATTGCCAATGTATATCTTGAGGGCAGGGGTGGGGAGTAGAGATAAAGAAGTTTCCAAAGTAATTTTTACATGTGAAAGTAGATTTTCAGTATCCTGGGGGGTGGACTAAGAATGCTTTTTGCCCTGAGTGGATGTGTCCACATGGAAGCAGCTGAGTCCCCAGAGGAGCTTCAAGGACTTGTCAACAGGCTATGAGTAGTAAGGAAATCTAATTTCTTCTCTAGCTTTTGTTCCACACACATCACCTACATCTTACACCTCTTTTATATTGATAATTTTAATGCTTTGCTGGTATCCAGATGACTATATCCTTAAGTGACTTCTTATCTCTATTGAATCCATTACGTATTCTATCCATTGTATTCTTAATTCAACTAGATTACATATATTTAATCTATTAGTACCACTAGGTTCTTATTCTTGTTTTTATTTCAAAATCTTTCCTTATTTCCTTACATTATTTATTGGGTATATTTTAAATCCCTGAAATACTCACTTATTATATATAAGCTGTCATCCGTATTCTTATTTTGAGGTAGCTATATCTTTTTGGGTTTTAGGACATCATACCAACAATGCCAAATAATTTTCAGACAACAGCAGGATCTCCAAGAATTCAACTAAATTCTGACACTATCTACCTGAACATAGTGTAAGATTTCATCAGTTAATGGATCAGTCCTCCAAGACTATCTCCAACCCCACCTCAGATGCCAGTCTCACTGTAGGCCCCAGGTTATTACCTGTGCTTGTGACTGAGCAACTACAGGTTGGAGGTCCCAGTGGCCTACTTCTTACGTTCTTTTAATTTGCTACAGGGACTCACAAAACTCAGAAAAATACTTACTTTATGTTTGCCAGCTTATTAAGAGATATAATAGAAGATTAAATCAATAGATAGATAAAGAAGTGCACAGGGCAAGGTATGGAGAATGGGCACAGAGCTTCTATTACCTTCTGTAAGACTGCCACTCTTCCTGCCTTTTCATACATTTCACAAACTAAAAGCTTTCTGAACCCAGTCCTTTCAGCTTTTCTGTGGAGGCTTCATGACATAGTCATGACTGACTAAATCATTGTCATTTGCTGATCTAATCTCCAGATCCTCTTCCCTCCCCAGATAATCCTGTATTGGGAGGAAGGGGAGGCAAAAAGTTGTGAAGGCTTTCACCAAGTGGTTGGTCCTTCAGGCAAACAGCCCTTGCCTTGAGTGAGGTCTGAAGGTCACTTCATTAACAGAACAAAACACACCTCTCTCACCCTTATCACAGGAAATCCCAAGAGTTTTAGGAGCTGTGAGTCAGTAGCCATGGTTGAAAACCAAATATTCAGATGACCAAAATATATTTCTTGTAAACCACTATATTACACTACATGCTTAAGTATTTAATTATGTGATCTTTTAAACTAATATTTTTCTAAGAGTATAAACTGTTCTGGCAGTAATCTGGATTGGGGAGTGATGTATTGCCAAATTTCTGTCGTTTTAGTCCAGGAAGTCAAAGAGAAAGAACAGGAGAGCCCCTTAGGGCAGGAAGTTCAAAGTAACAATGTTAACTACTACTACCTTTTCTTGATTTTTTTTTTAAACAAGCAAATCTTCTCTTCAGAGTTGCAGTTTAAAGCCAAGAACATGCAGAATTGGGAGAAAAAATAGTTAAATTTGGAGACTTGCAGAGGTAGAATCAGAGTAGTGAAAGCCATTACAGCAACTGAACTAACTGAGGTCAGTCTTTGGTGAATCACAGAAACAGGTGGAGTTGTCAAACAAAGGAATCTTTGTTTACAACATACAAGGAGATCACAGGGAATAAGTTCCAAAGCCTTGACTGTTTGAACAGGAGAGAGATTTTTATTTAGTATTTAAGATGAATACTCAGAAGGGAGAGTTTTATTATTCCGTGTATGGTTGGTCATAAGGTTGTGGATGCATGCACATCCACATATGTATTTGTGCAATATGTATTGCATGTTCACCTGAATGAAGCTTGTATTCCACCGAGGGCAGAAACTTCAACGTTAGAATAAAGCAGAGGTAACTGTTGGACAAGGGAAAGGGACTCTGCAGGCTTCAAGAGCAGATAGAAACTAGATGGGGTCTTGGGCTCATTTTCTGGGACAAGGAATGCAAGGCCTTGATTGCTTTTGAAATAGCACTAGGAGTTTTGCCACTGATTTATTGTCTCAATAGCTTAGGCTATTTCCTGCTCTGGTGGTGACTGTTAGTTTTCCCATTGCCTTGTTCCCTCAAAATCCTTAAGGAGTGAGGTTTTTGCATTTCTTTTTAAGAACCTCCCAGGAAGTTTTGGAAGAAGTGTGCTTGGGCAAGTACACAGGTGGGGTATAGATCATTGAAAATAGCTGGGGACAAAAAATGATTTTCTTATGTCAGGAAAACTATATGTCATCTTAATTTTCTGGGAACCTCTAATTCTTTCTGCTGATGTTACCAGCAGGCTTCTGAGATATTACTGATTGTTCTCTTGTACCTAAGGAAAAAGAAATGTAGAAAGCAAAAGACAAAACTTTAAAATCTATCCTCCAACTCATCAATTCACTGCAGCCACCTCTCTGTCTTTCCCTTTCTCTTTTTCTTTCTCTTTCTCTCTCACTTTCTCTCTCACATACGCACAACACACGCAAATCATCTTAAAACAATTTTTAATTTTCCCTATTCCATTTTAATATACTTGAGGCATGATCATTTTCTTAGTAAATACAAGAAAAAAAAATCTAGGATTCCATCATTCTGTGTGATTAAAGTATTGAGGAATTTCCTTCCAATAGCACTTATAAAAACACATTTTATTTATGTAATATTATATAATCAGGTGCCTGCATTTTTCTTATTCTCTAACTAGTGTTATTTGGCAATTAATATTTTGTCAATCAATATTCCCCTATATCTGAATGTGTGGGCAGTGAGAGATGAGTTAGAGGCAAGGATGGTGAACACTCCCAACAACTGCAGACTACATATATCTTAAGCCATGATTTTCTTTGCAAAGGTCAACATTGATAATGTTCTAGTCATACCTCCGTGTACCAGGAAAGAAGTAGCATATTTCTTGAAAGACACAGCTATCAAAGCTCCATTGAGAAACTGTAAAGATGGACAAGCGATTTCCAAATTACATATCTGATAATGGACATCTACTCTGATTATTTAAATATGAATAAAAATAAAAAAACCTTACTAATAACCAAACAGAGTATCCAATTTTACATGTGAAGGAAATAATGGAAGAGACATGTCACCAAAAGTATATGGATGGCTTATAGGCACATGACAAATTTCTCAACATTTAGACATTAAAGAAATACAAATTAAAATCATAATGAGACATGCTTACATATCTATTAGAATGGCTAAAATTATAAAGGCTAATTGTACTTGGTCTGAGCTAGATTGAGAAGCAACAAAAAATCTAAACTGTTGTTGGCATATATCATGATACAACCACTTTGGAAAATAGTTTGAAAATTTTTTTAAATGCAAAATATGTTGCAGTTACAAAAATAGCCATTTTACTTCTAGGCATTTAACCAAGAGAAACAAGCCCTATGTTCATACAGGGACTTGTATATGAATTTCATAGCAGCTTTATTTTTAAGAATTGAAAACAGTGGAAATGTTCATCAATGTCCATCCATAGAGCAAAGAAAAATTATGATCTATTCATTAAAGAGATTACTATTCAACATCAAAATGAACTATTTACAATTGGAGATTCTCAAAGTAATGATGCTGAGAAAAGAAAAGCCAGGCAATGAATAGTATATACAGTGTGATTCCATGACTATAAAAAATCTAGAAAATACAAATTTATATATAGTCACAGTCATCAAATATATTGGTGTGATTTTAGTGCCTTCTTCTGTGATCCTATAGCTTCCTACACTTGCATCTCTGAGCATTTGTTACACCATGTGAAAATATGAACTCTTTCTCTTCATTCTGTCTTACTAGAATAAGAGTCCTTGAAATTTTATGGACAATTGAACTCTCAGTTATTAGCAGAAATTCTATCACACAGTAAGTTTCCAAATATAAAAGCCAGAGTTTTACAATGACTTCTAAGCTTTTACATGATCTAGCCACTCATTTAACCTCTGTGACCTCTTTCCCTGCTACTCTTCAGTCACTCACAGTGGCCTCCTTGCTATTCCTCAGATATGCCAGGCATGATCCAACCTTATGGCCTTCAAGATAGCCAATTCCTTTGTCTGGAGTGACCTTATTGCTGATAGTTCTGCGCAAATTCATCACCTTTCCATACCTTTGTTCAATTGTCAGCTTCATTGTAACTACCCTGATCTTCCTATTAAAAATTTTAACTCCCCATCCCCTGCCTAGCAACCTTGATTTTTCTCACCCTGATCGAGTTTTTCTTTTTCCCCATTGTACTCATCCTTTTTGAATGCACTATGCAATTTTTATTAAGGTTTATAGCTTTGAATTGTCTCACCCATTAAAATAAAAGTTCTACAAAGCCAAGTATTTCATTTACCAGTGTAGTCTGAAGTAATATCTGCCATATAATAGTTCAGTAGACAACTGGTAAATTTCAAAATAAATTAATGTTGAGAATATACTGAATTTCACAAGTCATTTCAATATTTATTTCCAAAAAATAAACTATGTAAAACATACCTTAAATTTACTTTCAAAATATTTTATAGCATATAATGGACAATATACATAAGCCTTAAAGAAACAATCCTATAAATAACCATTTCATACCTACTTAAAAACTACATAATACCACACTCCTAGATCCTCTCTGAACGCTCTAAAATAACCCTAAAGGAAATACATTTTTAAAAATAACAGATTTTTTGTCAAATAATTTAATAAAATAAAAGTTTCATTCATCTATGTAGATCATAATAAATGTTTTTAATAAGCATGAAATTATAACTCTGAAGTGTGCTAAAATGAAACCACCTGCTAAGGGTGAGAGAATAAAAATAAACATCATGTTTCCAAATAAGAGGAATTTATTACCTTTGAATCAAAGCATGTGGATTTGTTCAAACTGGCAATAAAGGAATATGGAGACACAAACCATAGAAAGTCATATTTTAGATTTCTAAAAGACTTCGAAGTGAAGAGTATACATTCACTTCTCACTTATTGCTCCTACATATTCATGAATTTGAGAGAAAATATAGGCCCTGTGTGTCTTAGCATCTAATGGGATATTTTTTGATATTTACATGCTTACACATAGTATGTGTTATAGTCTTCTCTTTTACATGCTGTAAAAAGGTTAACCCCTTTTCTGCAGAGATCTGAAAATGTGAAACAGTGCCTGAGTAGCTGAATTCATCTAATTCAAATTTCTTGCAGGTCTAAGACCTATTGTTTTTCACTTGACTGCCTCCTTTTTCATCTGTCAATTGGTTACAAATTCTGGTACTGAAGAGAATACATTGGGGCTGGTGGCTCAGTGTGTTAAAGCCTCTGCCTTCAGTTCAGGTCATGATCTCAGGATCCTGGGATCGAGCTCCACATCGGGACATAATGTAACGACAGATAGTTTATATGGGAGCCCTTTGGGTACTCTGGTGGATGAATGTTTTTAAATTAGTTTTTCATGGACATGGGGAGTTAGAGACGAGAAGGGAGGTGGGGGAAATTGGAAGGGGAGCTGAATCATGAGAGACTATGGACTCTGAAAAACAATCTGAGGGTTTTGAAGGGGCGGGGGATTTGGAGGTTGGGGTACCAGGTGTTGGGTATCATAGAGGGCACTGCTTGCATGGAGCACTGGGTGTGGTGCAAAAAGAATGAATACTGTTATGCTGAAAATAAATAAAAAATTAATTTAAAAAATATTAGTTTTTCGTAAACTACAAAAAAAAAAAAAAAAGAAAAGCGCTCCCATTTATAGCGTACACTTTATGGTTCACAAAGCACGTGCCAACAATAAAAATAATAATGGGATACCGTTACACTTCATAGAAAAGGAGGTACAGGGAAATTGAATGAAAGGGAATAACAAAGTAGGTTCATAAGTCAATCTTCCTTGTAAAAAAATTAACCTGAAAGTGCGTTTCTGCCACCTCTCTCCTGTGTGACATTTTATCGATGGGAGATGGAAAATAAATGGTCTGGTTAACCTTTCCCTCCCCCTCAAAACCCATTATTTGAAAACACAAAAAGGGAAGTGAAGGGAGAAATCCTCCCACTCCCATTCCCACTCACCTCCATAGCCACCTCCTCTTCCAAGAACCTAGCAGACAAGGTGCCAAGAAGTGTTAGGTACCAGCAGTGGTCTCAGATCTCATTCAAGGATCATGGTGAAAGGCATTCAAAGAGATTGTGGGGGCACAGGGATCCAATTAAGGGGGACAAGTTTAAGGTTTGCCTGTTCCCCTAAAAACTAATGGCACTAGAGAAGATGACCTTTGGGAACTATAGCATAATGGATACAATGTGTAAAAAGCTTCAGTGAGTCATGGTGGGAAGAGGCCAAGAGGGCAGCAAACACAGTCTTAGATGATGTTATTAATAGCACTACAGGCTCTAGATTTCCTGTGGTGGTGTTCTTGGCAAGACCAGCCCGGCCAAAGTGGATACTCTCAACCTGGAACAGAGGGTCTTGGAGATGCCAGCACGTGAGGTATGATGAGAGGGTAAAATGATAGGAGGTGTCCTTTGGAAGGACTGACTCCTTGACTTTAAAAGGGAGAACCCAAATCTGTAGGTGAAATCTTTCTGGCTACAAAGAGGGCCAAGGCCTCCTAAGGTCAAGGTCTCCTCGTCACTTGCAAAGATGTCGAAGAACATATTCAGACATTTCAAAGATGTCCTCATATCATTGGTTCCCACTCTGGAATTCTATCAATAAGGTGAGAGTTCCTCTAGTTGAAAAAGAGATCTAAAAAGACTTCCCTTTCTCATGTAATTTCTGTAACCTCCAGGACACACCCACCTCCCCCTTCCAGCTCTGTAATGAAGCCACAGCTGGTGCCAATTTGTGGAACTCCTTAAAGGCTATTCTCCCTTATATACCCCGGGACCAAGTTCCCATGCTCCCTCACCCGATTTCCTGCACTCACCTCCCACCTGGTGTGTTCACACCTGCAAGTGCCTTTTACCAACCCCTTTGCCAAAAGGCAGCCAGAGTGACCTTTCAAAGACCTATCAGTTCCTGGCATTTGTCTCCATAGAAATCTGCACTGATCTTCTAACAAATTCTCAGTCCTCCAAAGGCACCCATAATCCTCCCATCAGTCTATTCATACCCCTCCAACTGACTGATGCCTGTTCTGCCCCATCTCTCTGCCCTTCAACCACACTGCCTCCTTCTTCCTGTGGAGACCTCTCATGCCACCTGCCTCCAAGCACAGGTGATTCCCATTGATGGGAAGACCCTCTTCTCTCCCCCATCTCCCCACTCCAGTTACTCCCACTTATTCGTGAGCTCACAAGCCCCATGGTACACACTCTCCATGCAGCCTGCTCTCTCTTTTCTAGCACTGGCCTCCGTTTCTAGCTGTGCTTGTGTCATGGATGTCCCTCCCCAGCTAGCCTCCAAGCTCTCTTTCCCTTTAGCTCCAACACCTGACACAGTGCCTGGCACGTAGTAAGCCCTGGCTAGCTTCTAAGAGCCTCACTGAGGGACTGAAAGCATTTTAAAAATGTCACCACGTAGGCTCGAAACTGTAGGCAGAAAAAGCTTTGCCTGGATTGACATTTTAGAGACGTATTGGTCAAGTTGGATGTGTTCACTGACTTTACCTTGTAAAATTTAAAAAAAAAAAAAAAGACCTCTGTATCGCTTCGCATCTACCGAAGGCGCATGTATACTCCTAGACCACGTTATGAGCTTAATGGAAGGAGACAAGATGTTTTCGCTAAGAAAATGTATAAGACTGTTGAGGTCAAGTGGGAGGAAACAGTCCGTTTGTTGGAGCATTGCTATCTTACTCTATCACAGCCACTCATAAAAATCTGACACGGGGTGAGTCAGAATTGTCTGTCGGAGATGAGTTAGATCTGGCTCATGTTCCTACAGACATGAATGCCAGAAACGAAGAAGGAGGCTTTGAAAGCGTGGGTTGAGGAGGCCGTGTGGTTCACTGCGATGAGCTAAGTGCCCAGGGCCACCAGCAGACATGCTGGCTTGTATCCTTCCTTTGTTCTGGGGTCCCTCTTGCACCATGTGGTGAGGCTGGTGGCTGGGAGCAGCTCAGGACAGGACCCGGTGGCATCTTACCTCTCCCACCCTCCTGTGGGCTCCAGTGGGCTCCAGTACGTCCCAAAGGACAGCCTGCTTTCCTTGAAAAGCCCAGTAGCACTGGGAGCAGAAACTGGGGCCAAAGAGTGAGCACCCTGTTTGACAAGCTGGAGCAGCCACCTCTTCTTCAGATGCAGGGGGAGCCCTGGCATGCTGACTCCTCCCTTCTCCCTTTCCCCTTTCCTCTCTTCCTCCCTCTTTCCTTCCCCTCTCTCCTTCCCTGGTGGTGCCCTTTCCCAATGCCCACTTCATCCCTTTTCCTTTCTACATACCTGTCTTCTAGAGTTTCTTCTCTTTCCTCCCCATTACTTCCCTTCATCTGAATCTCCTCTTTGGTCCCTTTGTCCCTGCTCTCTGCTCCTCCTCCCCTTCCCTGGCCCCTGTTCAGCTCCATACTGAATGCAGGCAGAGCTGGACTAACATGCTCACTTGCTAGCTCAGCCACCCTCCAGAGAAGTCACTCTTCGGTGGCCACCTTCCTGACCCCCTGGTCGCTTCTCCACTTGTTCAGATATTGCTCTGAAGTCTGAGGAGGACAGAGCGGGGCTGCCACAGAAGCAGGCCAGAGGAGAAACCAAAACATGTGTCCACACTGTCCCCCAGCATTGCTGCTCTGAGAGCTTTCAGAGTCCTCAACAGGGTTAGGATTTAGGGGCTTCTTCAGAACCGGGAGTGAAAACAACCATAGGTCAAAAGAAAAGCTATGACTCCCACAAAAAATAATAATCACAAATGAAAACTATGTTAACTCTGAGTCCCAAAGTCGAAAAATTGCCTTGAATCTGTCTCTAGAAAGCACCCAAGGCCTCACTCTCTGGGTTCTGGGTGCCCTGGAAATGGCAGGAAGCTCTGAAAAGCGCGTGGGGTGCCGAACTATGGGGGCTAGCCTGCCCTCTGGCGGGGGGGGGGGGGTACCTCCTGTGGCGCTGTCCCGGCCTGACCCCCTGCGGACAGGGTGTGGCACAGCGTCTGGGGTGGTCCTGGTGCCCTGGGGTTGGCGGGAGGCTGGGGCCCAAACATCCCACGCCCAGCTTCTGGACCGCGTTTTCTGCTTCAGGTGAGGGCGCGTCGTGGTGTCACTTTACCTGTGAGCAGGGGGTCCTCCAGAGAAGCCATTGGGCGGGGAGGGGCAGCAGGCGGCGGGAACGGGAACAGGACACCACGGCCTCATGGGCTAGGCTGGAGCATGAGAGTGCAGGGGCAGCGAGTATGGTGGGTCCTGCAGTCCCGAATGGGCTGCAGCACAGCACCCTGGCTCTGCGCGCCCCTCCTTCCCGCCTGGGCAATTAGCAAAGCCCCTTCTCCCGGCCGCCCCCGACCCGCCCCCGCCCCCGCCCCCCTCCCTCCTGAGTCCTCTGAGAGCTCACTTCCAGCTTTGGAAATTAGCAAAGACCCTTCTCTACGCTGGCCCCACCCCCTCACTTCTGAGGCCGGAGCTCATGCTGGGGTGCGCGGCTAAGCCCTGGCATGCTGCTGCATTGCCAGCGCCTGCGCTGGGCAGCCGCCTAGCTTGGCTCCCTGAGCGGGTGTCCACGCGCAGCCTGGCTGCCAAAAGATCATCAGTCCTAAACGCCGGCTGCACTCTTGGGTCAGTTTGCTGGCTTCCAGTTTGCGCCCAAAGCCAGGAACCAGCTTCCCCAACACAGGCCTGGGCTGAGATGCCTGCCTGGGATCTGTCTGAGCAGTCTCCTCCACTCCAGGCAGGGATGGCACTTCGACCTGGATGTTTGGGTTTTTGGTTTGTTTTTTTGGTCATTGGTTATTACATGACCTCCAGGGTAGGTGCTCCACAAAGGGAGTGAAAACAGGACGGCATATATGGCATACAGCCATTCTAGAAAAATAGCTTGGGGTTCTCTCGGGAACGCGGCATTGGTCCTTGCACTATGGTTTAATAGAAAAGGGATTATGCACCAAGTTACTTAAATGAGCATAGGTTGAAATCGTTTACTGAGAGTAAATATTTTAAATAGTTATATTTTAACTAAATCTATTATCAATCATAAATCTATTACACGAAGGTTACAGGCAATTTAAAAGCAAGAGCACTCTCTTCAGGGTTTTAAATAACCCCTGTCTGTCTTGGCACAAGAAATGCAAAGATAGGAAATGGTTTGTAAAAGATCATATAATAGATTTTACTAATTCTATTTATTTGACAGACAGAGATCACAAGTAGGCAGAGAGGCAGGCAGAGAGAAAGATGGGGAAGCAGGCTCCCCGTCAAGCAGAGAGCCTGATGAAGGGCTCGATCCCAGGACCCTGAGATCATGACCTGAGCCCAAGGCAGAGGCTTAACACACGGAGCCACCCAGGCGCCCCCAGATGAAATACATTTCTGACTTAGAAACTTCAGATAGAATTATTTTGTCCATGATGACAACTGAAGAAAATGTGTCATCCCTAAACCTAACCTTAAACCCTACCAACGCTGAAACCTAAGCTGACCTTAAAGCCCAAACTAGAACCCTGAATCCCAAACCTGGAATGGAACCCAAAGCCTGTACCTGAGCCCTGGATCCAAGCCCTGAACCACGAACCCAAACCCTAAACCAGACCTCCAAGTCATGAAACCTGAACCCAAATCTCAGCATGAAGTCAAACCCCAAATTTGACCTTGAACTTTATCCCATAAGCCCTGAGTCTTAAAGCCTAAATCATAAACTTAAAGCCCTAAACTATAACTCTGTTCCCTGTCCTTCACTCTAAACCCTCACCCTAACACTAAACCCAAAGCCTGATCTAGAACTCTGACTAAAACCTGAACCTGTACCCAAATTCAAATGCTTCACCACACTTTGCTTATGCACTTGCCATTGATGGATATTTGCAGTTTCTACCTTTTGATTCTTGTGAACATTGTTTGGGTTGGGGGCTAGGGTTAGGGTCTTGGATTAGGGTAGGGTCCAGGCTTGAGACCAAGTTGAGGTCAGAGTGTGGGTCTGCATCAGGGCCATGTTCAGTGACACTGTTTGGGTCAAGGACTGTTGTAATTCCACATTGTTTCCAATTCATTGTTCCTTAGCTATTTGGGGGGAAGTTGGGGGGTATTGGGCTCCATGCAGCTTGAATTTCCGGAATGAAATGGCATCAGCTGGACCCCAGGAGGGAGCAGGACCTTCCACTGAAGGGTGAGCTCCCACAGTCCTGCACTGCCTTGCACCGCCTGCAGAGGGCGCCAGACCCCAGCTCCCGCCCTGAGCCCAGGCTGCACAGCCACAGCTGGGACCAGAGCCCCGCCTCTTCAGGACCCACTGTGGAGACTTCTGGAGAATGTGGGGCGCCTCCCACCCTGACAGGACAAGCTGAGGAGGGTGTGGCTCTGCATCCACACTGACCGGACCCGTTGTGGAGGACGCGCCCACACTGGCAGCAGTCCAACCTCCTAAGGACCAGATGCTGGAGGAGCTGAGGAGAAGCCGCCTGAGTGGACTGTCAAGGGGTTCGTGGTCTCAGGACCCCACAGAGAAAGGGAGCCCTATGTAGACACTGGGGCTTCCGTCGTTTTGTGTGAGGAGACGTGGACTCCTGCTGTGCTGTGCACGGGGCTGTGGGGTCCCCCCTTTCTGGGCTCGGGTGCTCCTAGGTCCTCATCTGTGTTTGTGTGCTCGCGGATTCGGTTCCTGGGGCTCCTCAGATGGTCTGAGGTCAGGGAGCGTCCGCCTTCTTCGGTGCTTGTGCTCTCCCCACCTCAGCCCTGCGGGGTCCTTCCCGTGTCCACACCCACTCCAGGCTTGCACCGAGTCCGGAAATTCGGGAGCCAGAGTGAGGACTCTGTAGACGGTTTTGGGGAGAGTAGGTATTTTCCCAGTGTGGGTTCTACCCTGAGCACAGTGCCTCCCCATCTCCGTGTGTACCCCTCCCTGTCTGTCGTCATTGTTGCAGGGCTGTCAGATGACAGGTCTGTCACCTTCTTGGTTCAGGGGCCTCCCGGGTATCTTGCTGTCTTGGATGCAGGTGTAAATGAGATCGTTCTCAGCAGTCTCTTTTTGATGGTTCCTTCCGAGCACGTAGGAGTGCCACTAATTTGTGCATATTGATTTTGTTCCTTGCAAGTTTTTGAATTTATTAGTTCAATTGGCCTTAAACTCAATCTGCCAGTTATTTGACCAGCAGCATGGGTTTAATTGGGAAGAGCAGAGAATGGCAGTCTGGGCTGAGCAAGCTAAGGTCCCATCACAGGCAAGTGCGAGAAACAAAGGAGAGGAACATTATTTCATGGAGGAGGAAGAAGTTGGGAAGGGTGCTTGAAGGAAAGTCCCTTGGAGAAAGGCAGGGTGATGGAGAATTCTCACCAGCTGAGCTGCAAAGCTCCTACAAAAAGTCAGGAGATGAACCTCCAGCTTCCCGTGTGAGGCCTGGAATTGGTGAGTCTCTCCTGTGGGGGATTGCAATGTGGGGTCTGTAATGGGCACTGAGCACCAGGCGCTCCCTTCCAGCCTCCCCTTCTGGCATCCCCAGTCCACTTTACTGGGGCTTCCCTTCCTGCTTTTGCACAGTTCTAACCAGCTTGTGGTGGAACGTTGTGGAAAAACTGAAATTCCAAATCCACTGCTTCTACTGCACCTGAGATACAGGGGCCCATGATTTAATTCTCCCACGAGTCTCCTGCTAACATGTGTCCTCTCCATGTTGGGTGACCTGGATTTGGGAGGGCTTGGCCTCCATCCCAAAGTCTGATGTTCTCTCTGCTTCCGTGTCATCGTGCTAACATGGTTGTTTGGAAGATTCATTTCCTCTGTGGTGATTTCAAAGTGCAGTCAGCTTGTTATAGCAGCACAAATACGTGCTGTCTCCACACTCAGATTCCCCAGCCGTCATTTCTTTACCACGTTTGCCACTTCACACGGGATGCTTCAGTGTGTTTGATCCCACACCAGGACAATGTCCTGCAGAACCACCACATAACCTGAAATGAGGAGATCATTACAGAAACCATCCAAGGGTTAGTGTTAGGAACCAGGGACATGGCAGGGCTGATCTGAAGACCCCATGGAGAGCTGTCTGGGTGGCTGAGTTGACAGTGGAGGTGAGGGTGAGTGTCTGGCTCTGGCTTTGTGTCCAGGAGTCAGCTCTGTGTGGGTGTGTCCTTAGCTAGGCATGCAGATTTCTGCTCCTCTGAATCCTTTCTGGAGTTCCAAATGGCACAGTTTCCTTCTGGGCAGCAGACTGAGTCCTCTGGGATTGCCCATGTGTCCCCAAATTGTAGGGCACCTACTGCAAGGCCTTTGGGGTCAGAATCTTGAAAAGCAAACCAAAGGTTATGGTTAGGGACCACAACATGGCAGGCCCGATCTGCCAGCACTCTGTCCATCTTTCTGGGGGAGGGGGCAGTCGAGGGATTTGTTCAGGTTGAGTGTCAAGCTCCAGGTTTGCATCCAGGGGCCTGCTGAATATGGGGGTGTCCAGAGGTAGGAATGCAGATTTCAGTTCCTCTGAATCCTTTCTGGAGTTCCAAATGGCATGGTTCCTTTCAGGGTGGCAGGGTTAGTCCTATGGTGTTCCTCACTGTCCCCAATCTCTGAGGCTTTGGAGCCAGGCCGTCGGGGACAGACAAACACAGGCTGGAGAGCTTTAATGTCAGAAATGTATTTTCGCACAGATCTGGAGGCCAGAAGTTCCAGATCAAGGTGCCAGCAAGGTTGGTCTCCAGTGAGCTTTTTCTTGTTGTTCTATAGATCACTACCTTTTCAACTGTGCCCTCAGATGACCTCTTCTCTGTGGGCCCCCAGAGGGGAGGTAGGGGGAGTGCTTTCATGTGTTTCACCCTTATGAGGACACCAGTCCTAGCAGATTAGGACTCCTGTGACCTCACCAAGCCTTCAGTACCTCCTTCTAGGTAGGCCCTATCTCCAGATGCAGTCACACTGGAGATTAGGAATTCTTCATATGACTTTTGTGGGGACACAATTCAGTCCATAACAATTAGTACAGGAGAAAAGCCATGGAGAGAATTCTAGAGGAGTCACACGTTGATGTTATAAGGTAAGTGGGTATAAAAGAGCACCTCTGAAGTCCAATAGGTCATTAGAGCTAGAGGCTGACAGGAAAGTCCCGTACGTGCCACAGTTTTGAGTTTGATGCAAGCGCAACTCTGAAGGGAAGATATTTGGGAGGCCTTGGCCGACCACTACTTCCAGCCAGGGGTGATTCTGGAGGGAGTATCTCTCGGAGTGCTGCCTAGAATCAAGACTTTGGGGTTGGAAAAGTGCCACTTCCAAAGCTGGAGAAGGATGGTGCTGTAAGTTACTTGAAGAGTACTGTTCTGGGAGATAGGAGATCTGGGGTGTCTTCTTTGTTCTGCTGCTGACCAGATGTGAAAATGCAGATTAACTCCCTAACCATCTCAGTTCTACCACCATGTGCTGCTGTCATGTGTGCCAAGCCCCAGAGTTAGTTTGATCCATAAGCAGAAGCCGGTCTTTTAGTTCCCAATCTCTTAATCGGGCTGATCGTCACAATATATAGAGGACACGTGACAGCCACCGGGGAGAAGTAAGGGTTGTCTTCCCCTCAGGGAGAGTGGAAAAGCTCTAGGAGAGGGCATACCCGTAGACCAAAGGCAGCCAGTGCTGGGGAGTGGAGCCACGGGGAAGAGTGTGCTGATGACAGCCTTGTGGAGGGAGGGCAGAAAGAGCCACCACCATGACACTTGAGTTACAGATCGAGCTTGGGGATAGAGAAGGGATCAGGGCACGGTAGAGCAGCAGCTGGCAAAGTGATTCTGTTGAGCTTAAGCTCATAGTGCCTTAGCGAATTAGAATGGGAAATGCCTTGCTATTGTCTGTGACTCTGTGATTGTGTGAGTATGAGTGACAGAGTGGGGACAAAGAGAGAGGGAGAGAGAATACATTAAATTTTAAAGAAGGACAATAAGGGACGCCTGGGTAGCTTACTCAGTTAAGCATCTACCTTTGGTTCAGGTCATGATCCCAGGGTCCTGGGATTGGATCCCATACCAGGCTCTAGTGGGGGGCCTGCCTTCCCTCTGCCTGCAGCTCCCCTTGCTTGTGATCTCTCTCTTCCTCTGTAACAAATAATAGTAAAAAATAAACAAGGGCGATACGTTATGTTTACTTTTGTTTCTGATGCCAGACATGGGTTCAGAGGATTGAAGAGGGAGATCCAAGGAGCTAGCCTCTCAAGAGGAGTGAATACCTAGTCACTGGTAAGACCCCTGGTCCTGCAATACAATATGGCTCCTGTGATCTGGGTCCTGTTAAATGCCCCTCGCCATCCTTCACCCGATAGTTTGATTCTTCATTGCGTTCAGTGTGGGGAACTGGGAGAAGCTATGACACTTGGCCCTTTGTGGAGGAATGTTAGTAGTATAAATAGCAATAGTTATCAGTTCTGGAGCACTTCCATGACTCTGCTGCAGGCACTCTGCTGTGACCTGGGTTTATAGCAGTGAGATAAACATAGAAATAGATGTGGGCTCTGTTCCCAAGAATCTGAAACCCACTATTCTCCTTGTCCCCTTCCCATTCTGTCTTCTTCAGCCCTTGTGCAATCCCACCAAGCAGGAAGCTTGCTTCTCCCCTTCCCTCTCCTGCTCCCCCTGCTTGTGCTCTCATTCCCTCTCTCTGACATGTAAATAAATCAAATGTTTTAAAAAATTATAAAAAAGGCAAAACAAATAACCATTTTTGGAGAGTGATTTTCTGAATGCAGTTATGGGCAGTGCTGGGTACTGAAGAAGACGCTCTGCTGACCAGAGGAGTGGGGAAATTACAGAACAAATTCCACAGGTCATTGAATATATCACATTCATCACCCCACCCATAGCACTCATTAATCTCTAGCCCAGCCAATATGTTGGTTATAAAAATGAGCTTTCTCCAAACTGACAGGAAGTTCTCGTTTTAGCAATGTAAATCATTCTGATCTTTATCACTAATGTGATCTAATCCTGTCTAGTAAAGAAACTTGAGAGTTCTATATCTCTGTAAGCATTTAAGAAAAACAATGGACTCTACTCTAATTACTTTTTAACTAACTTGACTTGCCAAAGGAAGGAGAAAGTAAATATCAGAAATCTTACCACTAAGCACAAGTTGCAAGTTATACCTGCCAAAATGTGGTTCAAAATATAAGTAACCAGTCTCCTTAGAAGCCTTTTACCTTCTTATATCTGTTATGTTGGGTAAATGAGTAGTTACTAGAATACAGCTGGCTCAGTGATCACAATTCTGCTTACCCTCAGAAATATAAATAGATTACATGTTTAGCCCGGTAACTGGACACTGATATAGAATTATTCACTGGCTGATTCCTAGATCAGAAACCACAAAAAATTTTTCTTTTTTATGGAAGTATGGCTGTTACAATAGTCTCACCTGTACCTCATAGTGATTGACTTAACTACTCTATACGTTACAACTCTAGATGTAACATTTTAATAAAACAACAATATCTTTGATGGTATCATGGAAATGTAAGTGCCTTGTGCACTTTTCTTAATGTGTATAATTACCTAAACATCATAGTAAGTAAATCAAGGCCATTGTCAAGCTTCCGTCAAGGAGAGTCCTTAACTAGAGGGATTTCCCATTGCTCTCAGGATGATAACCTCTGAGTTACAGGTTCCGTTAGTTGGCCACACACATTTGGAGCCTTGTGGACTTTCTGACAGCTGAGCAGCATATCTGTTTCAAGCATTGTGATCCCTGTTCTTACTGCAAGAGTGACAGTTGTCACTTTTCCTTTGACCCCTGTCTTTAGGAAAGTGTCTGACTCAGAAAGTCGAGTCAGTACCCCCCAAAAATATTTTCAGGAGAACCACCTCAAAGATGATCACCTGAGATACTGTCAAGAAAAAAAAAAACTGAAATTCTAAGCAACATCCATAAAAAGTATTTTCATGTTGATAAGGAAAGATTTTCCCCTAAATACCAGAGAGGCTCCATGAAAGTGAGATTTTTACCTATTTTGTTCACCGTGTCACCAGTCCCTAGAAGAGCGCCTAAGACATCACTCAAAATTAGGTTGCTTTGAATGAATCAAATGAATGAATGAACTGTAGCCTTTGATAGTGAGGTAGTTTATGGTCCTTAGGCAAGAGATGTGATTTGTGTTGGGATTTCAAGAATGGGAGGTGCCGAAGAGAAAATTGAGAAGCTAAATGTGAAAATATGCAATTTACTGACTGGAGTAGTTCTGAATATATTTCAAACATAATTAAACTATGGCTGTGGGTCTATATGCGTTTTCATAATTTTCCCTTGAAAATGTGAGGCATACAGATGTCATCTCCAATGAATTCTCCTTGTCCGTATACAGAATCACCAAAAAAAAAAAAAAAAAAAAAAGGCATTCTGACAGTCTTCAGACCATCCACTCCAGGATTGTGACTCTTTCTTCTCCATGTTCTTTCTGACATCATGGACTTTCAGGTTGACCTCTCTCATCTTGGGTCCCACTCTCATTAGCTGTAGAAGTCATGCGATGTTTGTGATGTGAGGGTGGCAATACTCTCTGACTTTTGGTTACAATATGTCTTTGAAAGCCAGTGTTTATTCTGCTTTTACAGCATTTCTCCATTTGAATTGGCCACCTTTTAAGTGGTCATTAGCCACATGTGGCTACTAGCCATGGGACTTGGACAGCAGAGGTGTGGAAAGTCCGCACATTCTTCCACTCAAAGGATATTGTGAGTTATGCTACATCTTTTTTTTTGAAGTGCCTTTTTTAGATATTTAAATTCAATTAGCCATTAGATAGTACATCATTGGTTTCAGAGAATTCAGTAACTCATCAGTTGTGGATAACCCTTGGTGCTCATCACATCACGTGTCCTCCTTAATGCCTATCACCCAGTTTCTCCATGTCTCCCACTCCCCTCCCCCCCAGCAACTCTCAGTTTGTTTCCTATAGTTAAAGGTGCCTCATGGCTTGTCTCCCTTTCTGATGACTCCCATTCAGATTTCCCTCCCTTCCCTCTGATCCTCTGTACTACATCTTAATCTCAACAGTCAAGCAGTGGTAGTAATTCAGTCATGGAGTCATGCATATTCTAAATCTAATGAGGTGGATTCCCATACTGCCTTTGTCTCTTCCAGAGCGCTTACATTTGTTATATTATTGCTGCTGTGTTCATGTTTCTCGTTCACTGAATATCTGATAAAAGAATTAGTAAAATGTGTGACTGCAGAAAATACAATGGTCATGGATGATGAAGATTTTCTCCTTGACCAGACTCGAGTCAAGTTCCTCTGAGTCCTCTTTCTGTCTAGCCTTGACCTTAGGCTCCGCCCACTTAGCCCAGTTTTAGCAAGAAATCTGCTTGGTCATTTTTCAGCAATCTTCTATCCTACTCTTGATATCTGATCAAATTCCTTATCTCTCACCCCTGGTATCTTACCACTTTTTTTTTTTTAAGATTTATTTATTTTGACAGAGAGAGAGCCTGAGCAGGGGGAATAGCAGAGGGAGAGAGAGAACCAGACTCCCCACTGAGCAGCAAGCCCAATGCCAGGCTTGATCCTGGGATCAGATCATGACCAAGCCAAAGCCAGAGATTTAACCAACTAAGCCACCCAGGTGCTTCAGTATCTATAACCCTTAATATCTGATCCAATCCCTTATTCCCAGGGCACCTGGTTGGTGCAGCTGGTTGAACGTTTGACTCTTGGTTTCTACTCTGGTCATGATCTCACGGTCCTGAGATTAAGCCTCACCTCAGGCTCTATGCTCAGTGAAGAGTCTGATTAAAATTCTCTTTCCCTCTCCCTCTACCCCTACCCCTGCTCCCTCTCTCTAAAATGTATTAATAAGTCTTTTAAAAAATTCCTTATCCCCTGATCTCAATAGTTTATGACCCTAGCCTTCCTTCAACAATATTACTGTCCAGATGGTTTAGCCAGAATCCCTTCATCCTTACCCTTGATGTTCCATCTTAATTTTACATTCAGTGATCCCCACCATGCTCTTTAGCTGTAAATCTCCATTTGTCTGAGCTGAGCCAGATTTCTCTCCCATACTATACAATAAAATCTCATCATAGTAGCATCCCTTGAATAAAATCTTCCTTACTCTCTTTAATGGGTGTCACAATATTTTTTTTTTCTTTAACAGTCAGGAGGGTGCTAATGGAGTACCATGACAAAAGGCCTAACTTGCTATAATGGACATTTCTTTGGTTTACCTGACAAATACTCTTTCTCTCTTCTAAGGAAAATTTCCGGTTCTCAGTATAACTGCCAACTGGCCCAGGGGTGGACAAGTGAGGCAGATGAGACCAAAATGAAAATTCTGTTGAGACACTGGACCTTGAGGATTCAAGCCAAGGACATAAAAGTGTTGGTACTCCATTATTCTGATGGTCCGTTAACTCTTGCTTTTTTGGTTCCTGTGTCTATCACTGCCCCTGCCTTTTTGAAGATAATGACCATTCATCTGAGTACACGGTTCACAGAATCCCTTTGCAGTGGCCCATGCGGGCCAAGGTAGTAGAACATAATAGATCTCTGTAAGTTTTTAAAAAATGTCTTTGTCCCTGTTGCCCATGGCCATTAAAGACCAAAGGTCGGGGGTAGGGGGATATTGGAAAAGGTGAAGTTATAGTTACTCACTGATTTTTTGATTGGTAGAGAGAAAGCAACACCTACATACAGGGCCAGTGGGTGAGTGGAGGAAACATCTTTGGCTCTAGGAGGAATGGGGGAAGGAGGAATATTAATAATCTTTGTCTTTGGAACTGCCCCTGAAGACTTCCCCACACAGGAAAATGACCTAGCGTGACTCTCCTAAACTTCGGCAAGCCCCTTAAATTTAACTGACTTCTAGATCTGATACTCCCTGCTGGATAACTCTGATCATTATTGGATTGTTACTTATTTTATTTTAAAATTATTTTTAAAGAAAATTTTAATCTAAATACAATTAATTAACATATAATACTAGTTTCAGACATACAGGTTAGTGATTCATCAGTCTTTTGTAACACCCAGTGCTCACTGTATCACATGCCTTCCTTAATGTCCATCACCCAGTTACCCCATCCACCCATCCCTCTCCCCTCCAAGAACCCTCAGTTTGTTTACTGTGATTAAGAGTCTCTTCTGAGGGGTACCTGGCTGGCTCAGTGGGTTAAAGCCTCTGCCTTCAACTCAGGTTATGATCTCAGGGTCCTGGGATCGAGCCCCACATCAGGCTCTCTGCTCCCTGGGGAGTCTGCATCCTCCTCTCTCGCTCTTCCTGCCTCTCTGCCTACTTGTGATCTCTGTTTGTCAAATAAGTAAATAAAAATCTTTTTTTTTAAAGTCTCTTCTGGTTTGTCTCCCTCTTTGACTTCATCTTGTTTTATTTTTTTCCTTTACTCCCCTATGATTCTGGTTTGTTTCTTGAACTCCACATATGAGTGAGATCATATGATAATTGTCTTTCTCTGACTGACTTATTTCGCTTGGCATAATACCCTCTACTTTCACCCCTGTCATTGCAAATAATTGCCATTTATTTTAACTCGACAGAGAAGGCCACTAGAAACAGCAGGTGATGGCCCCAGCTCCTGTTCCTCCATGCAGAACATCTGTCAACACCTGTGGACATCTTTTCCTCCCCCCATTCCTATGAATGTTGCTCAGTTGTTACATGGCATGGACAAATGCTGTTGGCTGGTGGCATGGACACACTGGACAAGCTTGGCCTTCGGTAAAACAAAGACTGGCTTCAATTACTCAAACTGAAACAGGAATGCTTGGATGAACAAGCCTGCCAGGAAGTCCCACTGGAGGTACTCAACCTGTGCCCCTTCCCTCCTTGGACCAAGAACCTGAACTTGAGAGATGAATGGCTTATCCAAGGTTATGGCAAGGTTACACAGACCTGAAACTAGACACAGGTGTACATGCCTATTGATCAAGGCTGGCTGAGAAATCGAACTGCCTCAAATCTTGATTCTTTTTGCCACTTCTTATTCTCTGACCCTGTTTTTCATAGATTAGGATGTAGGAATAATAAAAATATCAGCTAATGGGGTATCCTGACTTTTTGATCTTTTAGTTCTTGTCAGACATTTACCATAATGCTTAGCACATGGATATGTGTGTGCACACACGTGCACATGCATGACACTCAAAAAATTGTTCCCTGATATTAACTTTATCAGTGCACTTTGCATCCACCACCAATTGGCTGTTTTGTCACAAACTGATTAAAGCAGAACTGTCAAGTGAGGAACTTCAAAGCCAAAGCATTAAGTGCTTTGAAAAACCAGCACCTGGGAGGATTTGTCTCAGCATCTGTGATTAGAAGGCAGCAAAAAGAGACTTTGGGGACACAGTTCACCCCTTCATGAAGCAGCCATTCAGAACTTTCTCCGAAGGGCTAATGCCTAATCTTCCAAAGACCAGCAAGAACAAGCTTATGGTCTGTTAAAATCAGATTTTTAAAAGATTTTTATTTATTTATTTGAGAGGGAGAGAGAGAGAGTGAGAGAGAGAGCATGAGAGGGGAGAAGGTCAGAGGGAGAAGCGGACTCCCCATGAAGCTGGGAGCCTGATGCAGTCCTTGATCCTGGGACTCCAGAATCAAAATCAGTTTGATTGACTCAATACAGTCAGGGAGGACAGTCCTCAGGAGTCACAGAATGCTGGTTGCCATGAGGGAGGAGTCTTTTACAAAGTCTGGGCTCTCACAGAAGGAGTCTGAAGCACGTGTATGGAAAGCAGAGGTCAGTTCTGGATTAGAAGCTCTTTCTGAGGGGAAATGAGTAGAAGCAGGGATTAACCAGGACTTGGGCTCTGCTTTATTCAGTTCAAGTTGCTGCAACAAATGATGACAGACTGGGTGGCTGAAACAGCAAAACATGTACTATTCCTTGCAGTTCTAGAGACTGAGAAGTCCAAAAGCAAGATCCTGGGAGATCTGATATCTAGCAAGAGACTGCTTCATTATCTACAAATGCCCATATTTCTGTTGTAGACTTGCATGGATGACAGCTGGCAGAACAATCTCTCAGGTCGTTTCTCAGAAGTGCTTTTATCTCATTCACAAGTGTTCCAATCTCATGACCTCACCACCTCTCAAAGCCCATACCTCCTGATGGCACTCCTTGAGGGTCAGGGCTTCAACATCTGAATTGGGACAAGACACAAACATTCAGTCCATTAGCAAGTGTTGTCATGAGGACAGCATAGCTTATCAACTGGGTATCCCCAGGAATCCATGGGACTAGCAAAGCAGAATCTGGGGGGGGCACTGGTAGGAAAGCAGGAGGTCCCCAAGAGACAGTCCTCATAGCATTTTACAGAGACAGCAGGACCCTTGAGAAACAATAGTTTCCGTGACCCATACACCAGCCTTTATCTATGCCTGTCCTCCCTGCTGGATTCACAGCAAGCCTACTTCTTTCTTTTCCAGTACAAATGGATTTCCACTCTCTGAATCCTGATGAATTTTTGCTCTTTTGCAGTTAGTAGGTTGTCCCTCAGGATTCTGCATGTCTGGATTTGCAATCGTGGAAACTGCCAAAGGTCTAGGGACCTGCATGGCAGAACCCGGCCTCTACCACTATTGCCCAAGGTAGGGACTCTGGTCCCTTGAGTGTCCTGTGCTGCTGTCAAAGGTCTGTGTGCATTGGCTTATTGTTTTTTTTTTTAATGTAATTGCTTATACGTGTGTTTCATCATGCTCAAGTGGCCTTTCTGTGAAAAAGTGGCCAAGCTACACCTAGAAGTCACTGAAGAAAGTTCTAAGAACTCCTGGTTAGTATGAGGCTAGAGAGAGAGAGAAAGAGAGAAAAGAAATCTGCCTCTCTGCATTTTGCAAGTCCCTGGGCAAAATCTGTTGGCTGTGCACTCCTCACACGAAGATTCCAGGCAGGGAGACCCTCCTGAGCCTCATCTCCCTGAGTTCCTCTTCCAGGAGCAATCCCTAGTTTGAGACCAGGGTTAGCGAAAATAGAGCAGCAAAGCAGGGTCCAGAAGGAAGGACTGCCACAGACCATGGAGCACCAGGGGGACAGGCTGGTACCTCCTCACGGTTGGGGTACAAATGGGCTCAGCTCAGCAGGTATAGGGGTGCCCTTGGCCCCTCTGGTGGGCTTTGCAGTGCCCCAATCTCAGGAAGAAAAAAGGCTGGCTCAGGTGACATATTTTTGACTGGGAAGGAGCTGACAGCAATGGAAATAAACAAGTAGGGAATGATGTTGTAAAGTTGGAGGGTTTGTCCTTTATATCTCAGCTTTCTCTCCTATCTTCCCTTGCTCTGTAGTGTGTTATCAAAGAAGTTTTTGGCATGATATTCCTGTTCACTGATTAACTCTTGAGCTGTGTCTTTTCTGCTGTTCAGCTCATCTGGTGAATTCTTTTACTGTAAAAAGTATCTTGCCCTTGCAAGGGCAATGGCAAGACCTGAGAAATCCCAGAGATTTCAGCTTGCCACCCAGAAGGAAACCAGGCTATTTGGAATGCTGGAAAGGATTCAGAGTAGGGGAAATCGTCTTGGACATCTGAGACCACCCCCACATTCAGCGGTCCACTGGACACAAACCCAGACCTTGATACTGATCCTGAACCATGCTCTCAACTCAGACCCCTGTGATCCTCGCCACAGTGCTTTCAGATCAGTGCAGCCATGCCCATAGGCACAAACTCTTAAGCCTAGATTCTGTCCTGAGAGGTGTGTCCCCGACGGCCTGGCTCCAAATCCTCAGAGATTGGGGACAGTGAGGAACACCATAGGACTCACCCTGCCACCCTGAAAGGAACCATGCCATTTGGAACTCCAGAAAGGATTCAGAGGAACTGAAATCTGCATTCCTACCTCTGGACAGCCCCATATTCAGCAGGCCCCTGGATGCAAACCTGGAGCTTGACACTCACCCTGAACAAATCCCTCGACTGCTTCCTCCCCCAGAAAGATGGACAGAGTGCTGGCAGATCGGGCCTGCCATGTGGTGGGCCCTAACCATAACCTTTGGTTTGGTTCGGTTCTCAGGATTGTGACCCCAAAGGCCTTGCAGTAGGTGCCCTACAATTTGGGGACACATGGGCAATCCCAGAGGACTCAGCCTGCTGCCCAGAAGGAAACTGTGCCATTTGGAACTCTGGAAAGGATTCAGAGGAGCAGAAATCTGCATGCCTAGCTGAGGACACACCCACACAGAGCTGACTCCTGGACACAAAGCCAGAGCCAGACACTCACCCTCACCTCCACTGTCAACTCAGCCACCCTGACAGCTCTCCATGGGGTCTTCAGGTCAGTCCTGCCATGTCCCTGGTTCCTAACACTAACCCTTGGATGGGTTCTGTAATGATCTCCTCATTTCAGGTTATGTGGTGGTTCTGCAGGACATTGTCCTGGTGTGGGATCAAACACACTGAAGCATCCCGTGTGAAGTGGCAAACGTGGTAAAGAAATGACGGCTGGGGAATCTGAGTGTGGAGACAGCACGTATTTGTGCTGCTATAACAAGCTGACTGCACTTTGAAATCACCACAGAGGAAATGAATCTTCCAAACAACCATGTTAGCACGACGACACGGAAGCAGAGAGAACATCAGACTTTGGGATGGAGTCCAAGCCCTCCCAGATCCAGGTCACCCAACATGGAGAGGACACATGTTAGCAAGAGACTCGTGGGAGAATTAAATCATGGGCCCCTGTATCACAGGTGCAGTAGAAGCAGTGGATTTGGAATTTCAGTTTTTCCACAACGTTCCACCACAAGCTGGTTAGAACTGTGCAAAAGCAGGAAGGGAAGCCCCAGTAAAGTGGACTGGGGATGCCAGAAGGGGAGGCTGGAAGGGGGCGCCTGCTGCTCAGTGCCCATTACAGACTCCACATTGCAATTCCCCACAGGAGAGACTCACCAATTCCAGGCCCCACACGGGAAGCTGGAGGTTCATCTCCTGACTTTTTGTAGGAGCTTTGCAGCTCAGCTGGTGAGAATTCTCCATCACCCTGCCTTTCTCCAAGGGACTTTCCTTCAAGCACCCTTCCCAACTTCTTCCTCCTCCATGAAATAATGTTCCTCTCCTTTGTTTCTCGCACTTGCCTGTGATGGGACCTTAGCTTGCTCAGCCCAGACTGCCATTCTCTGCTCTTCCCAATTAAATCCATGCTGCTGGTCAAATAACTGGCAGATTGAGTTTAAGGCCAATCGAACAAATAAATTCAAGATCTTGCAAGGAACAAAATCAATATGCACAAATTAGTGGCACTCCTACGTGCTCGGAAGGAACCATCAAAAAGAGACTGCTGAGAACGATCTCATTTACACCTGCATCCAAGACAGCAAGATACCCGGGAGGCCCCTGAACCAAGAAGGTGACAGACCTGTCATCTGACAGCCCTGCAACAATGACGACAGACAGGGAGGGGTACACACGGAGATGGGGAGGCACTGTGCTCAGGGTAGAACCCACACTGGGAAAATACCTACTCTCCCCAAAACCGTCTACAGAGTCCTCACTCTGGCTCCCGAATTTCTGGACTTGGCGCAAGCCTGGAGTGGGTGTGGACACGGGAAGGACCCCGCAGGGCTGAGGTGGGGAGAGCACAAGCACCGAAGAAGGCTGATGCTCCCTGACTGCGGACCATCTGAGGAGCCCCAGGAACCGAATCCCCGACCACACAAACACAGACGAGGACCCAGGAGCACCCGAGCCCAGAAAGGGGGGACCCCACAGCCCCGTGCACAGCACAGCAGGAGGCCACGTCTCCTCACACAAAACGACGGAAGCCCCAGTGTCTACACAGGGCGCCCTTCCTCTGTGGGGTCCTGAGACCACGAACCCCTTGACAGTGCACTCAGGCGGCTTCTCCTCAGCTCCTCCAGCATCTGGTCCTTAGGAGGTTGGACTGCTGCCAGTGTGGGCGCGTCCTCCACAACGGGTCCGGTCAGTGTGGATGCAGAGCCACACCCTCCTCAGCTTGTCCTGTCAGGGTGGGAGGCGCCCCACATTCTCCAGAAGTCTCCACAGTGGGTCCTGAAGAGGCGGGGCTCTGGTCCCAGCTGTGGCTGTGCAGCCTTGGCTCAGGGCGGAGCTGGGGTCTGGCGCCCTCTGCAGGCGGTGCAAGGCAGTGCAGGACTGTGGGAGCTCACCCTTCAGTGGAAGGTCCTACTCCCTCCTGGGGTCCAGCTGATGCCATTTCATTCCGGAAATTCAAGCTGCATGGAGCCCAATACCCCCCAACTTCCCCCCAAATAGCTAAGGAACAATGAATTGGAAACAATGTGGAATTACAACAGTCCTTGACCCAAACAGTGTCACTGAACATGGCCCTGATGCAGACCCACACTCTGACCTCAACTTGGTCTCAAGCCTGGACCCTACCCTAATCCAAGACCCTAACCCTAGCCCCCAACCCAAACAATGTTCACAAGAATCAAGAGGTACAACTGCAAATATCCATCAATGGCAAGTGCCTAAGCAAAGTGTGGTGAAGCATTTGAATTTGGGTACAGGTTCAGGTTTTAGTCAGAGTTCTAGATCAGGCTTTGGGTTTAGTGTTAGGGTGAGGGTTTAGAGTGAAGGACAAGGGAACAGAGTTATAGTTTAGGGCTTTAAGTTTATGATTTAGGCTTTAAGACTCAGGGCTTATGGGATAAAGTTCAAGGTCAAATTTGGGGTTTGACTTCATGCTGAGATTTGGGTTCAGGTTTCATGACTTGGAGGTCTGGTTTAGGGTTTGGGTTTGTGGTTCAGGGCTTGGATCCAGGGCTCAGGTACAGGCTTTGGGTTCCATTCCAGGTTTGGGATTCAGGGTTCTAGTTTGGGCTTTAAGGTCAGCTTAGGTTTCAGCGTTGGTAGGGTTTAAGGTTAGGTTTAGGGATGACACATTTTCTTCAGTTGTCATCATGGACAAAATAATTCTATCTGAAGTTTCTAAGTCAGAAATGTATTTCATCTGGGGGCGCCTGGGTGGCTCCGTGTGTTAAGCCTCTGCCTTGGGCTCAGGTCATGATCTCAGGGTCCTGGGATCAAGCCCTTCATCAGACTCTCTGCTTGACCAGGAGCCTGCTTCCCCATCTTTCTCTCTGCCTGCCTCTCTGCCTACTTGTGATCTCTGTCTGTCAAATAAATAGAATTAGTAAAAGCTATTATATGATCTTTTACAAACCATTTCCTATCTTTGCATTCTCATGTGCCAAGACAGACAGGGATTATTTAAAACCCTGAAGAGAGTGCTCTTGCTTTTAAATTGCCTGTAACCTTCGTGTAATAGATTTATGATTGATGATAGATTTAGTTAAAATATAACTATTTAAAATATTTACTCTCAGTAAACGATTTCAACCTATGCTCATTTAAGTAACTTGGTGCATAATCCCTTTTCTATTAAACCATAGTGCAAGGACCAATGCAGCGTTTCCAGGAGAACCCCAAGCTATTTTTCTTGAATGGCTGTATGCTTATATATGGCGTCCTGTTTTCACTCCCTTTGTGGAGCACCTACCCTGGAGGTCATGTAATAACCAATGACCAAAAAAAACAAACAAAAAACCCAAACATCCAGGTCGAAGTGCCATCCCTGCCTGGAGTGGAGGAGACTGCTCAGACAGATCCCAGGCAGGCATCTCAGCCCAGGCCTGTGCTGGGGAAGCTGGTTCCTGGCTTTGGGCGCAATCTGGAAGCCAGCAAACTGACCCAAGAGTGCAGCCGGGGTTTAAGACTGATGATCTATTCGCAGCCAGGCTGCACGTGGACACCCGCTCAGGGAGCCCGGCTAGGAGGCTGCCCAGCGCTGGCGCTGGCAATGCAGTAGCATGCCAGGACTTAGCCCCGCACCCCAGCCATGGCTCAGGTTTCAGATGTGAGGGGGCGGGGCCAGCGCAGAGAAGGGTCTTTGCTAATTTCCAAAGCTGGAAGTGAGCTCTCAGAGGACTCAGGAGGGAAGGGGGGGGGCGGGTCGGGGGCGGCCTTGAGCAGGGGTTTCGTTAATTGCCCAGGCGGGAAGGAGGGGCGCACAGCGCCAGGGTGCTGTGCTGCAGCCCATTCGGGACTGCAGGACACACCATACTCGCTGCCCCTGTGCTCCCACGCTGCAGCCTAGCCTCTGACGCCGCGGTGTCCCGTTCCCGTTCAGGCCTTCAGGCCCCCTGCTGCCCCTCCCCGCCCCATGGCTTCTCTGGAGGACCCTCTGCTCACAGGTAAAGTGACACCGCGACGCGCCCTCACCTGAAGCAGAAAACGCAGGACAGGAGCGGGGTGTGGGGTGGTCGGGGCCCAGCCTCCCGCCAACGCCAGGGCACCAGGACCACCCCGGACACCGCGCCACACCCTGTCCGCAGGGGGTCGGGCCAGGACAGCGCCACAGGAGGTACCCCCTCCTGCCCCTCGCCAGCCAGCAGGCTAGCCCCCATAGTTCCGCACTCCCACGCGCCTGTCAGAGCCTCCTGCCATTCCCAGGGCACCCAGAACCCAGAGAGTGAGGCCTTGGGTGCTTTCTAGTGACAGATTCAAGGCAATTTTTCGACTTTGGGACTCAGAGTTAACATAGTTTTCATTTGTGATTATTATTTTTGTGTGGGGGCCGTAGCTTTTCTTTTGACCTATGGTTGTTTTCACTCCCGGTTCTGAAGAAGCCCCTAAATCCTAACCCTGTTGAGGACTCAGAAAGCTCTCAGAGCAGCAGTGATGGGGGACAGTGTGGACACATGGTTTGGTTTCTCCTCTGGCCTGCTTCTGTGGCAGCCCCGCTCTGTCCTCCTCAGACTTCAGAGCAATATCTGAACAAGTGGAGAAGCGACCAGGGGGTCAGGAAGGTGGCCACCTAAGAGTGACTTCTCTGGAGGGTGGCTGAGCTAGCAAGTGAGCATGTTAATCCAGCTCTGCCTGCATTAGCAATGGAGCTGAACAGGAGCCAGGGAAGGGGAGGAGGAGCAGAGAGCAGGGACAAAGGAACCAAAGAGGAGATTCAGATGAAGGGAAGTAATGGGGAGGAAAGAGAAGAAACTCTAGAAGACAGGCATGTAGAAAGGAAAAGGGATGAAGTGGGCATTGGGAAAGGGCACCACCAGGGAAGGAGAGAGGGGAAGGAAAGAGGGAGGAAGAGAGGAAAGGGGAAAGGGAGAAGGGAGGAGTCAGCATGCCAGGGCTCCCCCTGCATCTGAAGAAGAGGTGGCTGCTCCAGCTTGTCAAACAGGGTGCTCACTCTTTGGCCCCAGTTTCTGCTCCCAGTGCTACTGGGCTTTTCAAGGAAGGCAGGCTGTCCCTTGGGACCCACTGGAGCCCACAGGAGGGTGGGAGAGGTAAGATGCCACCAGGTCCTGTCCTGAGCTTCTCCCAGCCACCAGCCTCACCACATGGTGCAAGAGGGACCCCAGAACAAAGGACGGACACAGGCCAGCATGTCTGCTGGTGGCCCTGGGCACTTAGCTCATCGCAGTGAACCACACGGCCTCCTCAACCCACGCTTTCAAAGCCTCCTTCTTCGTTTCTGGCTTTCATGTCTGTAGGAACATGAGCCAGATCTAACTCGTCTCCGACAGACAATTCTGACTCACCCCGTGTCAGATTTTTAAGAGTGGCTGTGATAGAGTAAGATAGCAATGCTCCAACAAACGGACTGTTTCCTCCCACTTGACCTCAACAGTCTTATACATTTTCTTAGCGAAAACATCTTGTCTCCTTCCATTAAGCTCATAACGTGGTCTAGTAGTATACATGCGCCTTCGGTAGATGCGAAGCGATACAGAGGTCCTTTTTTTTTTTTTTTAATTTTACAAGGCAAAGTCAGTGAACACATCCAACTTGACCAATACGTCTCTAAAATGTCAATCCAGGCAAAGCTTTTTCTGCCTACAGTTTGGAGCCTACGTAGTGACATTTTTAAAATGCTTTCAGTCCCTCAGTGAGGCTCTTAGAAGCTAGCCAGGGCTTACTACGTGCCAGGCACTGTGTCAGGTGTTGGAGCTAAAGGGAAAGAGAGCTTGGAGGCTGGCTGGGGAAGGACATCCATGACACAACCACAGCTAGAAACGGAGGCCAGTGCTAGAAAAGAGAGAGCAGGCTGCATGGAGAGTGTGTACCATGGGGCTTGTGAGCTCACGAATAAGTGGGAGTAACTGGAGTGGGGAGATGGGGGAGAGAAGAGGGTCTTCCCATCAATGGGAATCACCTGTGCTTGGAGGCAGGTGCCATGAGAGGTCTCCACAGGAAGAAGGAGGCAGTGTGGTTGAAGGGCAGAGAGATGGGGCAGAACAGGCATCAGTCAGTTGGACGGGTATGAATAGACTGATGGGAGGATTATGGGTGCCTTTGGAGGACTGAGAATTTGTTAGAAGATCAGTGCAGATTTCTATGGAGACAAATGCCAGGAACTGATAGGTCTTTGAAAGGTCACTCTGGCTGCCTTTTGGCAAAGGGGTTGGTAAAAGGCACTTGCAGGTGTGAACACACCAGGTGGGAGGTGAGTGCAGGAAATCGGGTGAGGGAGCATGGGAACTTGGTATATAAGGGAGAATAGCCTTTAAGGAGTTCCACAAATTGGCACCAGCTGTGGCTTCATTACAGAGCTGGAAGGGGGAGGTGGGTGTGTCCTGGAGGTTACAGAAATTACATGAGAAAGGGAAGTCTTTTTAGATCTCTTTTTCAACTAGAGGAACTCTCACCTTATTGATAGAATTCCAGAGTGGGAACCAATGATATGAGGACATCTTTGAAATGTCTGAATATGTTCTTCGACATCTTTGAAAGTGACGAGGAGACCTTGACCTTAGGAGGCCTTGGCCCTCTTTGTAGCCAGAAAGATTTCACCTACAGATTTGGGTTCTCCCTTTTAAAGTCAAGGAGTCAGTCCTTCCAAAGGACACCTCCTATCATTTTACCCTCTCATCATACCTCACGTGCTGGCATCTCCAAGACCCTCTGTTCCAGGTTGAGAGTATCCACTTTGGCCGGGCTGGTCTTGCCAAGAACACCACCACAGGAAATCTAGAGCCTGTAGTGCTATTAATAACATCATCTAAGACTGTGTTTGCTGCCCTCTTGGCCTCTTCCCACCATGACTCACTGAAGCTTTTTACACATTGTATCCATTATGCTATAGTTCCCAAAGGTCATCTTCTCTAGTGCCATTAGTTTTTAGGGGAACAGGCAAACCTTAAACTTGTCCCCCTTAATTGGATCCCTGTGCCCCCACAATCTCTTTGAATGCCTTTCACCATGATCCTTGAATGAGATCTGAGACCACTGCTGGTACCTAACACTTCTTGGCACCTTGTCTGCTAGGTTCTTGGAAGAGGAGGTGGCTATGGAGGTGAGTGGGAATGGGAGTGGGAGGATTTCTCCCTTCACTTCCCTTTTTGTGTTTTCAAATAATGGGTTTTGAGGGGGCGGGAAAGTTTAACCAGACCATTTATTTTCCATCTCCCATCGATAAAAAGTTTACCACTCCCCACTGGAAGAATTTATATCTTTCCTTTGAATCTACAGGAAAATCTCCCAAACCCAGACCACCACCATGTGGATTCAGCCATCTTCTGATTCACCTCCAGATTGTCTCCTCCTAACTGCTCAAGCCACAGGTTAAGGGCGAAATGTTCAATGCCCAAGCAATTAAGTGGGGAACACGTTTATCTAAGCAATTGCATGCAGCTCTCTATCTGCATACAGGGGGTCTCTCCCAAGCCTTTCCAACCTCAGCAAAAGAAGACAAAGCCCCAGCAGTCTGGGGTATATATCATTCATTCATTCCTGTGTTCAACACTCATGGCGGATCCCCACCAAGACAGTGGGAGAGCAAGGACTGGAGAAATCCTGGAAGCTGAAGTCTGAGGAGGATTTCAAATTCAAGTCAGAGATGAAAGAAACATCTGGACTTGGTCCTCAGGTACATGCAGTATTCTGAACTGAGGCTAGAACCAGAGACCATTCTAATGAAAGGCCTCTACAGGTGGGCTCTCACAGGTGGGCCCCAACTCAGTTTCGTGTATATTCATTCATGAAATAGCTCTTTGGGTCAACATGCAGAAGAAAACCATTTCAGAAAACTGACAATGAGGAGAGGAAAGGGAAGCCAAAAGGCTTGTGAATGGGGAGAGAGGAGGAGCCAGGGCAGAAAACCAAGAATCCCTCCCTGCCCTCCTTGCTGCCAGGGAGGTCTGAGGGACTAGTTTCCACCTGGGATCCCAAGTCCAGAACAAAAGCAGCGGGGCCACGGCGGGGGAGGGAAGGGGGTCCTCAGCACGGGCGCATGGGGCTGCGGAAAGATGGGGGCTAGCGTGCCTGCTGGCGGGGGGCACCTCGCAAGGCGCTGTCCCCAGCCCGACCCCATGAGGACCCGGGTTTGGCGCAGCGTCGGGGGTGGTCCCGCTGCCCTGGGGTTCCGGGAGGCTGGGCCTCCACAACCTCCCTCTCCGCCCCCAGGTCGGGTCAGCGCTTTCTGCTCCAGGTGAGGGCGCGGCGCGGTGTCACTTTACCCCTGTGCAGAGGGTGGTCCGGAGAAGCCTTGGGGCAGGGAGGGGCAGCAGGCAGCAGGAGCGGGACAGCGGAGCCTCACATGGGAGCGTAAGGGCGGCGAGTCCGGTGGGTCCTGCAGTCCCGACTGGGCCGCAGCACAGCACCGCGGCGCTGCCCGCCCCTCCTCCGCCAGCCCCTCCACCTCCTCCCAGACTCTCAGCCACATCCTCTGTGAGCTCACTTCCAGCTTCGGCAATTAGCAAAGCGCCTTCTCCCCGCCGCCCTCCACCCGCCCCCGCCCCCCTCCCTCCTGAGTCCTCCGCGAGCTCCCTTTTCGCTTTGGCAATTAGCAAAGCCCCTTCTCCGCGCCGCCCCGCCCCCCTCCCTCCTGAGGCCCCGCCCCGGCTGGGGCGCGGGGGGAAGCCCCGGGGGCTGCAAGCTTTGCCAGCGCTGGCGCTGGGCAGCCTCCTAGCCTGGCTCCTTGAGCGGGTGTCCACCCGCGGCCTGGCTGCAAAAAGATCATCAGTCCTGTTAACCCTGGCTGCACTCTCCCGTCAGTTTGCTGGCTTCCTGATTGCGCCCAAAGCCAGGAACCAGCTTCCCCAGCACAGGCCTGGGCTGAGATGCCTGCCCAGGATCTGTTTGAGCAGTCTACTCATCTCCAGGCAGGGATGGCACTTCCACATGGATGTTTGGGTTTTTTTATTGTTTTTTGGTCATTGGTTATTATTACATGACCTCCAGGGTAGGTGCTCCACAAAGGGAGTGAAAACAGGATGCATGATATACCCCTCACCTCCCATGCTGTCTTTCTCTTAAATAATAAGCACTGCTGAACTATCTTAGATTCTGTACCTTCTCTCCAGCCATGAACCTATCACTGTCTTTAACTCTTGAAAACTTCATTAGACAAATTAATGTGGTGAAGGAAGCAATATGAGAAAGCCTATTAATCTGATGAGCATGGAACTGAACAAACCCTATAGATACTTTCCCTTTGATTTCTAGCCTATCAATACCTACAGTGAGTCACATACACTCAAGATTATTGTTTTTATTGTATACTTCATATATTCATTGATTTTGGACTCGTTATCATTTCGTTGAAGTGTTAAACTATGGTAATAAACAAACTTTTAATTAACTTTTCCTCCTATGATACAAATATAACTTGCACTTGAGCTTTAGCTAATTTTATGTTCTAAAATTGCCAAAACAAAATGATCAAGGTTTCTAGATTATTTACTGTATTTTCTACTATATAATATTGTTCTATCTGTATATCTTCTGTATAAAGAAAATGAATGCTTGGGGCTCTTGGGTGGCTCAGTGTGTTAAAGCCTCTGCCTTCTGCTCAGGTCATGATCCCAGAGTCCTGGGATAGAGCCCCACATCAGGCTCTCTGCTCAGCAGGGACCCTGCTTCCCTTCCTTTCTCTCTGCCTGCCTCTCTGTCTACTTGTGATCTCTGTCTGTCAAATAAATAAATAAAATCTTTAAAAAAAGAAAATGAATGCTTGATAACTAAATGAATGCTTTACTGAACAAATTAAATATGGCAATGGCATTTTATTTTATCATGCTTCACATATTAAACTATAATATTATATCACTAGTCTACAAATAATCTACTCGCATAGTCATTTGGAAGCTTTTAGCAAAAGAATTCTTCCTCCTGATTGTAGTATAAAAGCCACAGAAATATACAGAAGACTCCTAGGATAGAAAGTTAAATCCAGTTATCCGTGATGCCTTGAGTAGGACCTGACCTATGTATGTCCTGGGATGCACTAGTAACTGTTACATGTGATAGGATTATATTTAATATATACAGTTTCATTTACTTCACAAAGGACATATAAATTTGAGAATAAAATATTTGATGAATCTATAAAGTCTATATCTATTTGTAACTAATGTGGTAGAATTAAGATGTTAATTTGAAAAAAAATTCATTGAACACATTCAATTGTTTTTATATATATAAACAGCATTATTTATTTATGTAAATAAATGCATTGTCAGTAAAATCCATTTACTTATCAATCATAAGGGTAATTTTAAGTACTAAGAATAAGAAATATGTGAAAAGATAAGTGTTCAAGAGTGCAGTTTGTGGTAATTAATACAATATGATAGGCTCATAAAAATGATATATTACTTGAACTTAAAAGCTTCTATAATTAAGCGATGACCACTTGAAATTTGTAATTAGTCTTGCTGCAGTTTTTCCTTGCACTTATTGCCCTTCCCCAGAAGTTCATTAAGAATTTCTGTGAATGTCCTTATGTTTAATCTCATTCATAGATTCCACTGCTGCTCACAAAACAAAGCCAAAAAGAGAGGTAACTCTATGTGGCACTCCATCCACAAGCAATACATTCATAAATAATTAAAAAGCTCTCTACTTCATTTGTTACCCATTCAGCTGATAATTTAAATGAGTAACTGAGGCCATTTTATCAGCACTTTTAATAGAATGCGACTCAGAAACTTCACAGTGTTATTTAAGAAGAAATGCTCACGTGTTAAGGTTTTTATTTTTTTAAATCAACAAAATAATTTTCAAATATTAAAAGCAAATGTCTCCTTTTCCTCCAAGTTTCCTTGCTATGTCAAAGTTACAAATAAATATATTAAAATCGTATTTTGAGTAGTAGATAAAAACAAAAGTTTTGAAACTGTGGGTTGAGTGTCTGGGTTAACTTGTATAAATATCTGAACTCAATGTATTTAGACTTTATTAGATTTTTTTTTAGACTATTTAAAAATACATGCTGAGATAATGACAACATTATTTTATTCATTTTAATAAATAAATTATTTTATTTAATTATGTTTAGATATTTATTTATTAAATTAATGATTTAATATTTAATAATCTAAATTTGAAATATTTTAAATTCTAAAAATATTTATTTAATTAAATTGATATATTTAATATAAATATTTAATAAATTATTTAACCATTATTATAATTATGCAATACATTATGTATTGTGTAATAATTGCATTTTAATAAATAAATAAATGTATTATTTACATTATTTTATTATATTTTATTTCGTTGACAAAGAGAGGGAGAACGCAAACAAAGGGAGCTGCAGGCAAAAGGAGAGGGAGAAGTAGGCTCCCAGCTGAGCAGAAAGTTCAACCTGGGGTTCCATCCCACGACCCTGGAATCACCACCAGAGTCGAAGGCAGATGCTTAAGTGACTGAGCCATCCAGATGCCCAAGGCTTTGTATTCTTCGCTTCTAAATATTGATGCACCTTCATCTCTGGAGTTAGTAAATTGATGTTGAGAATTCATATCAAAGAATTGATAGTAGCTGTTAAACAGAAACATGTAATTTAGGGGAAAAAAAAGAACAGAAGGAAGAGAAAGGCCAAAAGTCAAAAGCACATTAATATAAAATTTAATTAGATAAAAAAGCTGATATTCCTGAAGGGGGCTAATAAAAGAGCTGCAAAGAGCTGATAGGATTAGGAAAATTGTCCACTCCTGGTCATTTCATAATTTTAAACTATTCCTTATTAATAAATATACATAGTTCCAGAAACACAAGCACATAGGAACATTTCCACCAAGTTTCCTCTAACAGCATTTACAAATTAGACGTTCAAACAATGCAGTTCATTACATGTTGCATCTGTATCTTAAAGTTTAAACACTTTCTGTGACACATTTTCTAACAATTAAAATTAAAATATATATATATATATACCTTATCCCTAAATGGAAAAAAAAAATATATATATATATACATAGAAACCTTATTCCTAAATGAAACCTTTCTTTGTTTATTAGCTTAAATAGGTAAATTAGCAACAACAACAACAACAAACAGCTAATATTATAAAGGTAGGAACAATTTACCTTTTCATTTATTGCTATTTTCTAAAAATTCCTATTTTATTTTTTTCTCAAGTCTGTCATAATAATTTTCTAAATCTCCTGCCTTATTCAATTTTTTTCTTTTAGTGGAAATCTCTATTTCATATTTATTTTCTCTTCCTCCACTCTTTGCTCTAATAATTCAATGTATTATTAGATTTTCTGTTTTTCTCTTTATCCAGATATATCTTTTCTTTCTTTCTTTCTTTTTTAAATAATTTGATTTGCTGGCATTTTACATCAGTACATGCTTTCTTATGGATGTTAGAAATGTCTGTGAAACTACTAGAAGAATAAACTTTTTTACCTTTAAGAAGTTTACAGTCTAGAGTGCCTGGGTGGCTCAGTTGGTTAAGTGTCTTCCTTCAGCTTAGGTCATGATGCCAGGGTACTAGGATCCAGTCCTGCATCAGCTGCCTGCTCAGCAAGGAGTCTGGTTCTTCCTCTCCCTCTGCCCCTCCCTCTCTCTCTCTAATAAATAAATAAAATCTTTTAAAAAAAGACTTACTGAAATCTGAGACTGAATTATTAAATTCAGTCTTAATAGAAGACAGCTAAACAAAGCAATGATCACAACTGGAAAATTTAGCGAGATCATGATTTAACATTTTTGGTTGACACAGGACCTCTTTCAGTAACAACTTTCCCTAAATATCAATTTCTTTGTAAGGCAAAAAATTTTGACAAGAAATCCAGATCCTTCTGATCGTTTTCATATCAATTTAATGTGACATCCTCAGAGTATATAATCAAATATGTAATTATTCTATCTGTTGCCTTGTATATTGCCTGTATCTTTTTCAGACTCAAAGTTCCATTGAGGTAGAGTTTTTTTTTTTTTTAAAGCAGAGATTTTTAAAGTGTTTGATATATACAAGATGCTTAATAAGTTTTTAAAAAACCTATGTATTACAGAAGCCTTAAACAGGCTTTAAAAAAAGAAGGTGATATTAGTGGTCATATCAAACAATTTTCAGGTTTCAGTCATGTAAATAACTACATTTCTCAGAGACAGAGAAACATACAAATGATCTGGGTCCAGTAGGATAATGCTAGCATGTGTTGTAAATTCTTTTATATGACCTTATTCTTGCAAGAATTGGTTATGTGGCAGAAAAAAAGGTATCACTATCTTATACTTTATTATTTAAAGAGATTTATGGAAGTGTTAATTTCTTACACTACCCCTTTGTTTCAGTGGACCCAATTTCCGTGGTAATGGTGAGAGGAAAGTAGGCAATTTAGGCAGCAGCCAAAATCACCTACAAGGCACTATAAAATAAGGCTTGTTCTAGATCATGGGTCTGTCCAAAGGGGAATGTTAAGGGGTAGAATGGATGATGGATGCATTGTGGACTTATAACTTTAAGATTAATACTGTTATGCCCCAATAATGGGTCTATGATTAAAGGAGCGAGACTGATGTAAAGCAAAGGTCAAGCAAAGCTTTATTTCATGCCAAGCATCAAGAATCTAACCGAACGTTTGGGGCCACACCTCTTATGAGAGAAGGCAACCCTTTGCTGTTTCACAGTCTAGCTTTTAAGGGCAAAGGCCATGCAGTCAGGCCTGGCCACGCACAGGTGACCAATGAGATTTTAACACACACAGGAAACTCCACAGTGAGGCTAGGTGACCAATTGAGGTTCAATTTACCCTAGTATAGACATTTGACCCAGCCTATTACACCTTGATTAGGATTAGTGCCAAAAAGGTTCCCAAAGAGCAGAGGAGTGGGGCATACTCATTAGTATCTAGGGAGACAATATGCAAACGCCGCCCCCCCCCCCTTCTGCTCATTGATGTCTCCACCTAGCCTGACCCACCCTTGTATATGGGCTTTGTTACCTGGAGCTGATTTCCAGGACTTGTTTTTAAGTGAATCCCCTGGGGGAAGGGGAGCAAGGACAGTTTAAGGGTTAACCTCAATGAAAGCCTCTTGCTAAAATATAAAAATATAAAATAGGTCCTTACATTACAACAACTCAGTAGGGAAAGTCCCAGTGTGGTGATAAAAGAAGTGAGGTACCTTGCATTGCACATTTTTTTTTAAAAAGTGTAAGTTGTATTATTCCGTGCCATGACATCATACTTTATCTTCATCTCTGTCTACTAGTTTAAAACTAGTTAAACAAATTCAACAATTTTTTTAAAAATATTTTATTTATTTATTTAAGAGCAAAAGCCAGAGAGAGAGAGAGAGAGAGAGCATGAGCAATATGGGGCTCGATGCCAGGACTCTTGAGATCCTGATCTGAACCAAAGGCAGACACTTAACTGACTAAGCAAATGAGACTCCCACAAACTCAACAATTTTATAAAATTTTTATTTGTTCGGGTGCCTGGCTGGAACAGTCAGTAAAATATATAAATCTTGATCTTGGAGTTGTACGTTTGAAATCCACCTTGGGTGTAGAGGTTTTATTTAAAAATAAAATCTTTAAAAAAATTTTTTTCATTTTTTTATTTAAGCCATTGTATGGCAGTGTTGATCACTATATTGTACACCTGAAACTAATATTAACCTTATTTTAACTAACTGGAATTTAAATAAAAACTTTAAAAATAAAATAAAAATAATAATCATAAAAATAAAAAAGAGGAAAAATTATTTGGCAGGAAATTTTCTTAATTGCATTATTATTTATTATTATCATAGTCTGTGTGTGTCGGTGGGAAGTGGCTGGTATTACAGTGAGTTCCATATCTGTGTTACACTGAGTTCCATGTCTGTAGTCAGTCTTTTTTTTCTTTTAGTTTATTTTCAGGGATCCAAAATTCATTGTTTATGCACCACACCCAGTGCTTCATGTAATAAATTCCCTCCTTAATACCCACCACTGGGCTCACCCAACCACCTGCCACCCTCCTCTTCAAAACCCTCAGTTTGTTTCTCAGAGTCCACAGTCTCTCATGGTTTGTCTCTCCCTCCGATTTCCCCCAGCACACTTCTCTCCATCTCCCAGTGTCCTCCACGTTATTCCTTATGTATTGATTCTTATAAGAACTTTTATTTCTTTCCCTATTCTGCTTTGCATATGCTTACCTTAGATGTTAAAATGTTATAAACCTCTCCTGCCTGGTCCATTTTCTCTCTCTTCTCTCATGATTTCTCATGCTCTCCCTGCCAACCCCACATGCCTTACAATATCTGGATATGACTAATTTCTTCCTGAGCTACTTTATTCTACTCTGCCATATGGTTGCCCTTCCCTCTTCTGTACCATAACTTCTATCCCCTGCATTTGTGCTTTAACAATACCTAATTCTTTTCACTGCATCTGTATCTTTGAGGTCAATACTCAGTAGTGCAATCGCTGGGTCATAGGCTAGCTCTATTTTACTGGAAAGAAGGGCCATATGCACCCCAGTGTTCATAGCAGCAATGTCCACTATAGCCATTCTGTTGAAAAAGCCAAGATCCCCTTCAACAGACAAACGGATAAAGAAGATGTGATCTATGGATACAATGGAATATCACTCAGCCATCAGAAAGGATGAATACCCAACTTTTGCATCAACATGGATGGGAATGTAGGAGATTATGTTAAGTGAAATAAGTCAAGCAGTGAAAGTCAATCATCATATGGTTTCACTTATTTGTGGAACCTAAGGAATAGCATGGAGGACATTAGGAGAAGGAAAGGAAAAATGAAGTGGGGGGATTGGAAGGGGAAATGAAACATGAAAAACTATGGACTCCAAGAAACAAACTGAGGGTTTTAAAGATGAGAAGGATGTGGGGATGGGTGAGACTGGTGATGGGTACTAAGGAGTGCACATATTGCATGGGGCATTGGGTGTTTTACACAAACAATGAATCATGGAACACTACGTCAAAAACTAATGATGTATTGTATGGTAACTAACATAACATAATTAAAAAGAAAAGGAGGGGGACAATACCTAACACTCAATCTTTGCTAGTTTCTTGTTTACCTCCTTTTAAGAGTAAGCTCATTAGTGTTTTTTGTTTGTTTGTTTGTTTTTGTCTCAACTAAAAGAAGAAAAATAATACACATTATTTTGAAAACTTTTTGAACAGTGTACAAACGTTAGTCAAGTCCACAATGTCTCATCTCTTCTTCCTCCTAACATGGCTAAGATGAAAAACCCTTTATCTGGGAAAAGATCATTCTCCTGCCACCTTGTGTAAGATTTTGGCTTTAGCTTAGATTATCCTTTCTTTCCTTTTCTGAAAATAAGTTGAAAATATTAATAGCCTCAGTTTCTTCTTCCAAAATATGACTGCTTCTTTACCAAGTGCAAAAGCAACCCATTTTGACCATAGTAAACAGCTTGGACCTACTTTTTTTGGCTCACTGTTTTAGTGAGACAAGTGGAGTGAAGATGACACACCATTTCCAAATGTATTAATAATTGGTAGACCATACCACTAAATTAAGCATTGTTAGGAAATGTGTAAATTGGAGCTACTCAAATTAGTTGCTCTTTGAACTATGTGCTGTTGGTTCAGGATTAGATAAGGATTTTGAAGGCAAACCTAAATCATTGCTTCCTTTTTTGAGAGATTCTCAGCATATTTTCTTAAAATTAGCTGAAATAAACAATGTGTTTAGTCGCAAAGTGATTTGCATTTTTGCACAAACTCCCTATCTCCTTGAGAATTATAACAGATATTTCATGAAACATCATTGATCTTTACTTTGTTACACTGCTGTAAAGTACATTCAGAGTTGCCAGTTAAAGGTGTTAGTGTTGAGATGAAATGTCATGCATTTTTCTTCACTTCCATGCAAATGAACACAGTAATTTATTAAGACAAAATGAAGAAAAAAAAATTGACAATGAGTTCCAGATTTTAAAAATCACTTGCCATTCAATCCAAATTGTGAGTTTGATCGGTTACCGAACACTTTATAATGCACCCCCGGTAATTTTACAGAGATTACTTTTTTCTTACCAATTCTTGATTATTCTGTCTTGCAATGCAGAGAAAGCTAACTAATTTAAAATAAACTTCCGTTAATTTTGATTGTTATAAACTTAAAATTGATTAATTTCCATATACAGAGTTTAAAATGTTCACAATTTACATTAAATATATATTCTGTGTATACCTTGGAAAAATTATACTGAAAATTGAAATTAAAATGATGTTGTATATAGCTGCAAGAAGCCGCCTGTCCCATTTCATCTTACTATATAAGTTGTGTCAGGTAATTTATAAAATCCCTGCTGCATAACAAATCTATTTTTTGTTGGAATGGGTAGTAATGTTTCTTCTTATTTCGAAATAAGAGTTGGTCTATGAGTGCCTCTGCAACTGTATTTTTCCTAAGTGGCTTCATGGTCTTGAACTGAGAAAGTTCAGAGCATTAAACATCAAAGTAATATATTTTGACATAATTAGACATCAAGGAAATGCAATTAAAATGACACTGAGATATCACTACACACTTACCAGAATGGCTAAAATAAAATATAATGACAAGCCCAAAAGAAAAAAATATACCATTTGATGATACACAATGGCAAGTTGTACCATAACTTAACCATCTCTGACTAGTGTAGTGTTAAATTTGTTTTTCTAAGCCATGTTTTGGGTCACTTACCACTTTTCAAGGATATAAAGTGCTATCATTTTACTTAAAACTGTGAAATTTGGTCAGATTTAAATTTCAATTTATGTTAAAACATTCTGTAAACTGTGTTAGACTTTGACATTTGTTCCCTCAGTTCAGTGAATAACACTATATCATATTCTGAAAAATACGCTAATTTTTTTATTATTTTGAAAAATATCCCTTTTTCCTCTTATGGTTATTATGAATATGAATTAATAGTAGAATTTGATATGGTCCAGTATGACCATAAATACTTTATTGTATATTATCAAATTTAATAATGAATATAATGTACTTCTTTGGACAATTTTTAAAGACCAGTCTACTCTTAAAACAAAAAAAATGGAGATGCACTTCTTTAGTTCACACAAATTTCATTTTATTATATATGACCTCAGATAAATTTCAACAAATCATAATTTATTAAAATCCTGTCTACTTAAAAATCTCATAGAAGAGTTAAACCATCAAAAATAAAAATAAACACACACAACACACACACATCACCCATGTATTGGCAAATCACAATTGCTGTAACAATACATTAGGCATTCCACAGTTAAGGGCTATCAAAATTTCCATCAGTGACAATAAGATTTGTATCCAAATGGACTGATTTTCCAGAATCCAAGAAAAAGTCTCCTAGGATTTATTTAAAGATAAATATTTGAACAAATACTTCTTAAATTTAGGATATTCAGAACATACGATTAAAGAATATTTGCAGTGCAGACTATATTCAATCCTTCCTTCAAAATGTGCCTTTGAGTACATAATTCTGTTTTCTCGATCTCAATTGAGCTGTCTTCCAAGGAAGTTTTCCAAAATGTGTGTCTCTGTGTGATAAATGTTCTAAGACCTAACATGCTTCATTGTATTTTTACTGTGCTCTCAAATTTAATCAATAATTTGGATTGATGTATAATACCTAGTTTCAAATATCTTTTCCATCTATAAAAACTCCCAGCTGTCTCTTTATATGCTATTACTATTGAGAATTGTGCTGTCAGTATTATTCTTGTACATTTTAGGTGATCTGTTCTTCTCTTGGGCATCATTTATGCTCTTCTCTGTTTTTGATATTCTTAAAACTCACCATAATGTATACGAGTGGTTTTTAGTGTGTGTAGTTTTTGTTTTGTTTTGTTTTGTTTCTGATATCTCGTGTTTGGCATCATTTTAAGTCTGGTATCTTTTATCTTTCTTTAATTCTCCAAAATTTATCTCAGTACTTATTTAAATATTTTCTTTATTTTTTTTTCTCTTCTGCTGTATTTGGGCAGAAGTCATTAATTTGTTTGTTTGTTTTTCCCAACTCATTTATTCATTTTACAGCTATATTCATCTTAGTCTCCATTTATTGTATTCTTTATTTCAACAATTTTCACTTAATTTATATTCACAGTATAGTATCTTTCTTTTCCTTGTATATGTATATCATTATTTTATCATATACTTTTAAGCTATTTTTAAAAATATTTTATTTATTTATTTGACAGTGAGAGATCACAAGTAGGCAGAGAGGTGGGCAGAGAGAGAGGAAGAGAAGCAGGCTACCTGCTGAGCAGAAAGCCTGATGTGGGGCTTGATCCCAGGACCCTGAGATCATGACCTGAACGGAAGGCAGCAGCTTAACCCACTGAGCCACCCAGGCGCTCCTTTTAAGCTATTTTTTAAAAGTACAGTCATTCTTTTTTTTTTTAAGATTTTATTTATTTATTTATTTGACAGAGAGAGATCACAAGTAGACAGAGGGCAGGCAGAGAGAGAGAGAGGGAAGCAGACTCCCTGCTGAGCAGAGAGCCTGATGCAGGACTTGATCCCAGGACCCTGAGATTATGACCTGAGCTGAAGGCAGTGGCTTAATCCACTGTGCCACCTAGGCGCCCCTAAGCTATTTTTTTAATTCCTGTTCCAATAACACTTGGATTGGCATATAAAGTTAACCACATCATATTTTTTAGGTAAGTAATTGTACTTTTTATGTGCATAGTTATTTTGGTCCATGAGTTCAGCTCTTCTTAGGATCATCAAATCTCTGTAAAGTCTGGGTATGCTAGGATTTTCTAAGCAACAATAAAATACATTGAAACCTGGTAGCTTAATTATAATAATGTTTTCTTTCTCAATCATTCATAATAGTATTCCATTCTGAGTAGCTTCCTTCTATTTTGCAGCTTTAGTGTTTGGAAAAACTTGAAATGTGATATTACTGTGATAATGTGAATTAGTCAGGGTTTTTCAGAGAATCGGGAAGAGAAAAAAAGGAAGATATTCTCCAGGGCCAACTCTAGAAGTGACTATTAAAACATCTGTCCAAATTCAATTGAACAAAACTCAGAAATGCCATCTCCAGTGAAATACAAAAAAGATTATATATAGTTCTGGACACACACATCTCATTTGACCCAATGATGTATATCAATGAAAGACTGAAGGCCAATCACCACTCCATGGGAGAATTTAAAAATAAATTTACTAATGAGGCCAAGAATTCAGAATCACAAATACTTCAGAACTAATAATAACTGCCTTCACTTGATTTTATTCTATAAGATAAATCCTATGATCAAGTTTCAATTTTAAATTCTTACAATTTTAAATTCTTAAATCCTTATGAAGAAGCATCATTTGGAGGGAGCAGTTTTCATAATTTATCATCCATCAGCTTTTTTTTAAAGATTTTATTTATTTATTGGACACAGAGAGAGAGAAAGAGAGAGAGAGAGAGATCACAAGTAAGCAGAGAGGCAGGCAAGCAGGGAGGGAAGCAGGCTTCCTTTTGAGCAGTGCCCGATGTGGGGCTGGATCCCAGGACCCAGAGACCATGACTTGAGATGAAGGCAGAGGCTTAACCCACCACCCACGTGATGAGAGAGCCACTCAGGTGCCCCTCATCCATCAGTCTTAATTGATTGGAGGAAAATGTGTGGAGGAATAATGCCTTAGGGAGCTAATCTCTCTAAAGAATTTTCAAGTCTTTACCCCTTCAAGGTTTTTGTAAAGTTCTGATAGCCTCTAAACATCTAGTGGATTTCTACAGTGACAGGCCTGTTAAAACCTGTCTTCAAACCAGGAATAGAGCTTGAAACATACCAGTCAAGGGCAACTTTGAGTCTTTTAAGGAATTTATCATCATTTCTTTCTTTTTGGTTAATATCTGAAATAGTTCCATATTACACTGGCATAATTTCTCCAGAGCTGACTTTGAAGGAGGCATTCAGTTCCAGCTAGTTCCATATTTTGGCAAGAACTATACTTCTATATTAAAAAAAAAACATATTTTAGGGCACCTGGGTGGCTCAGTGGGTTAAAATCTCTTCCTTCGGCTCAGGTCATGATTCCAGGTTCCTGGGATTGAGTCCTACAGTGGGCTCTCTTCTCAGCTGGGAGCATGCTTCCATTCCTCTCTCTCTGGCTGCCTCTCTGCCTTCCTATGATCTCTGTCAAGTAAATAAATAAAATTTTTAAAAAAACATATTTTATACCAGTTATCCATGTTTATTAACTAAGATATCACAATACAAATAATACAAACAGTTGCTCTTTATTAATACCTTCAACCAAGATCAAAAAATATGTCATATTTTCTCCAAAAATTTTATATCATCTGATAGGTCAGATATATATATAAATTACTTTTAAAGTTTTTAAAATATCAGCAAATATTTTCATTTAAATGCAAATTTGAAAAAAAATCTACTTTTCCAAACACGACTTTTTATCCTATTTATTTTGAATTTTGTCAACAACTGATAAAATGTTTAGCGAGACTATAAATGTTAGATCGAAAAAAATGATTAATAGATGTAGGTTCAAATTATTATGTTCCATTAAAAATGATTTAGTCTTTGATGAACATCTGTTTGGTAATATGTTGTATCCAGATATAGTAAATTAAAGACATATATAAAATTATAGGGAAATGACATCTTCCGTTCCATTATGAGTAGAGCTTTTAAAATGCTATTTGCCACAACCTGTCATCTTGTCATTATGTAGCATTATGTAGCAATTAAAAAATGTATACTCTTCACTTAGAAGTCTTTTAGAAATCTAAAATATGAATTTCTATGGTTTGTGTCTCCATATTGCTTTATTGCCAGTTAAAACAAATCCACATGCTTTGATTCAAAGGTAATAAATTCCTCTTATTTGGAAAAAGGATGTTTATTTTTGTTCTCTCACCCTTAGCAGGTGGTTTCATTTTAGCACACTTCAGAGTTATAATTTCATGCTTATTAAAAACATTTATTTTGATCTACATAGATGAATGAAACTTTTATTTTATTAAATTATTTGCCAAAAAATCTGTGAGTTTTAAAAATGTATTTCCTTTGAAGGGTTATTTTAGAGCATTCAAAGAGGATCTAAGAGTGTGGTATTATGCAGTTTTTAAGTAGGTATGAAATGGTTAATTATAGGATTGTTTCTTTAGGCTTATGTATATTGTCCATTATATGCTATAAAATATTTTGAAAGTAAATTTAAAGTATGTTTTATGTAGTTTATTTTTTGGAAAAAAATATTGAAATGACTTATGAAATTCAGTATACTCTCAACATTGATTTATTTTGAAATTTACCAGTTGTCTACTGAACTATTATATGGCAGATATTACTTCAGACTACACTGGTAAATGAAATACTTGGCTTTGTAGAACTTTTATTTTAATGGGTGAGACAATTCAAAGCTATAAACCTTAATAAAAATGGCATAGTGCATTCAAAAAGGAAGAGTACAATGGGGAAAAAGAAAAATTCGATCAGGGTGAGAAAAATCAAGGTTGCTAGGCAGGGGATGGGGAGTTAAATCTTTTAATAGAAAGATCAGGGTAGTTACAATGAAGCTGACAATTGAACAAATGTATGGAAAGGTGATGAATTTGCGCAGAACTATCAGCAATAAGGTCACTCCAGACAAAGGAATTGGCTATCTTGAAGGCCATAAGGTTGGATCATGCCTGGCATATCTGAGGAATAGCAAGGAGGCCACTGTGAGTGACTGAAGAGTAGCAGGGAAAGAGGTCACAGAGGTTAAATGAGTGGCTAGATCATGTAAAAGCTTCGAAGTCATTGTAAAACTCTGGCTTTTATATTTGGAAACTTACTGTGTGATAGAATTTTTGCTAATAACTGAGAGTTCAAATGTCCATAAAATTTCAAGGATTCTTATTCTAGTAAGACAGAATAAAGAGAAAGAGTTCATATTTTCACATGGTGTAAGAAATGCTCGGAGATCCAAGTGTAGGAAGCTATGGGAGCACAGAAGAAGGCACTAAAATCACACCATATATTTGATGACTGTGACTATATATAAATTTGTATTTTCTAGATTTTTTGTAGTCATGGAATCACACAGTATATACTATTCATGGCCTGGATTTTCTTTTCTCGGCATCATTACTTTGAGAATCTCCAATTGTCTTTGCTCTATTGATGGACATTGATGAACATTTCCACTGTTTTCAATTCTTAAAAATAAAGCTGCTATGAAATTCACATACAAGTCCTTGTATGAACATAGGGATTGTTTCTCTTGGTGAAATGCCTAGAATAAAATGGCTATTTGTGTAACTGCAACATATTTTTCATTTAAAAAAATTTTGAAACTATTTTCCAAAGTGGTTGTATCATGATATATGCCAACAACAGTTTAGATTTTTTGTTTCTTCTCAATCTAGCTCAGACCAAGTACAATTAGCCTTTATAATTTTAGCCATTCTAATAGATATGTAAGCATGTCTCATTATGATTTTAATTTTTATTTCTTTAATGTTTAAATGTTGAGAAATTGGCCATGTGCTTATAAGCCATCCATATACTTTTGGTGACATGTCTCTTCCATTATTTCCTTCACATGTAAAATTGGATACTCTGTTTGGTTATTAGTAAGGTTTTTTATTTTTATTCATTTTTAAATAATCAGAGTAGATGTCCATTATCAGATATTTAATTTGCAAATCCCTTCTCCATCTTTACGGATTCTCAATGGAGCTTTGATAGCTGTGTCTTTCAAGAAATATGCTACTTCTTTCCTGGTACACGGAGGTATGACTAGAACATTATCAATGTTGACCTTTGCAAAGAAAATCATGGCTTAAGATATATGTAGTCTGCAGTTGTTGGGAGTGTTCACCATCCTTGCCTCTAACTCATCTCTCACTGCCCACACATTCAGGTATAGGGGAATATTGATTGACAAAATATTAATTGCCAAATAACACTAGTGAGAGAATAAGAAAAATGCAGGCACCTGATTATATAATATTCCTTAAATAAAATATGTTTTTATAAGTGCTATTGGAAGTAAATTCCTCAATACTTTAATCACACAGAATGATGGAATCCTAGATTTTTTTTTCTTGTATTTACTAAGAAAATGATCATGCCTCAAGTATATTAAAATGGAATAGGGAAAATTAAAAATTGCTTTAAGTCGATTTGCGTGTGTTGTGCGTATGTGAGAGAGAAAGTGAGAGAGAAAGAGAAAGAGAGAAAAAGAGAAAGGGAAAGACAGAGAGGTGGCTGCAGTGCATTGATGAGTTGCAGGATAGATTTTAAAGTTTTTTCTTTTGCTTTCTACATTTCCTTTTCCTTAGGTTCAAGAGAACAATCAGTAATATCTCAGATGCCTGCTGGTAACATCAGCAGAAAGAGTTAGAGGTTCCTAGAAAATTAAAGAAGAGATATAGTTTTCCTGACATAAGAAAAGTCATTTTTTGTCCCCAGCTATTTTCAATGATCTATACCCCACCTGTGTACTTGCCCCAGCACACTTCTTCCAAAAATTCCTGGGAGGTTCTTACAAAGAAATGCAAAAACCTCACTCCTTAAGGATTTTGAGGGAACAAGGCAATGGGAAAACTAACAGTCACCACCAGACCAGGAAATAGCCTAAGCTATTGAGACAATAAATCAGTGGTAAAACTCCTAGTGCTATTTCAAAAGCAATCAAGGCCTTTCATTCCTTGTCCCAGAAAATGAGCCCAAGACCCCATCTAGTTTCTATCTGCTCTTGAAGCCTGCAGAGTTCCTTTCCCTTGTCCAACAGTTACCTCTGCTTTATTCTAACGTTGACGTTTCTGCCCTCGGTGGAATACAAGCTTCATTCAGGTGAACATGCAATACATATTGCACAAATACATATGTGGATGTGCATGCATCCACAACCTTATGACCAACCATACACGGGATAATAAAACTCTCCCTTCTGAGTATTCATCTTAAATACTAAATAAAAATCTCTCTCCTGTTCAAACAGTCAAGGCTTTGGAACTTATTCCCTGTGAACTCCTTGTATGTTGTAAACAAAGATTCCTTTGTTTGACAACTCCACCTGTTTCTGTGATTCACCAAAGACTGACCTCAGTTAGTTCAGTTACTGTAATGTAATATCAAGCATATCTAGTTAGTTGATCATTTTGTTCAAGTCTTACATATCTTACCAATATGATGACCATTTGTCTATGTAATCTTAAAATAAGGGTGTTGAAATTATTTTCCATTTGTCGTCCAAGGTAGAAGTTATGATTTTTGTTCTTAGTTTTTCCCTATATATCCCCAAATCTGTTGTTACGTATTAAAATTCAAGAATTATTATACTCCCGGGGCGCCTGGGTGGCTCAGTGGGTTAGGCCGCTGCCTTAGGCTCAGGTCATGATCTCAGGGTCCTGGGATCGAGTCCCGCATCGGGCTCTCTGCTCAGCAGGGAGCCTGCTTCCTCCTCTCTCTGTCTCTGCCTGCCTCTCTGCCTACTTGTGATCTCTCTCTGTCAAATAAATAAATAAAATCTTTAAAAAAAAAAAAGAATTATTATACTCCCTGATGAATTCATCCTTTTACTCTTCTGTAATTTTGACTTGATCTTTATGTCTGATAATGAAATTTGCTTTAAAATCACTTTTCATTATCTTGATATAACCACCAAAGTTATAGTGTGATTAGAGTTAATATAGCATATTTTTTCTTTTACTTTTTAAAGCACTTCTATATTGAATCCTGACAAAGAAACAAAACAGCTTTTTAACTCTGGAAGCATCTTTCTAAATTATCCTTTTTTTTTTTTTAATGAAGCAGTAGCAATTTTTGTTAAGGGACCTAAACTGAAAGTAGGTTTAGATATTTATTTATTTTTTTATTTATTTAGTAAAAGATTTTATTTTATTTATTGACAGCAAGAGAGAGAGAGAGAGAGAGAAGAAGCACACAAACAGGGGGAATCATGTGCAAAGGGAGAGGAAGAAGCAAGCTCCTTGGGGTGCAAGTAGTCCCATGCAGGGCTGGATCCCTGTACACTGGAATCATGACCTCAGCCAAAGGCAAACATCTGCTTAAACAACTAAGTCACCCAGGCACCCCTAGAAAATTAAAAAAAAAAAGGCCTTTTAAAACATTTTGTTTCTTTCTTGTTTTTTTTAAAATATTTTATTTATTTGACAGACAGAGAGACAGGAAGAGGAACTATAAGCAGGGCAGAGGGAAAAGGAGAAGCAGGTTTCCCACTGTGCAGAGAGCCTGATGTGGGGCTTCATCCCAGGACCCTGGGATCATGACCTGAAAAGAAGGGACACTTCTTGGAGGAAGCCACCCAGACACCTCTTTTCTTTGTTTTTAATATATGGCAACTGATGCTTCCCAGCCACGAGGAGCATATTACCCATTGATTAAATCTTTGATAACAACCTATTTAAAAAGGTGTGTAAATATATACTTACTCAGATTTATACACTTTGTGTTTTCTTCATAGTTTGGGGCTGGACCCCATGGTCACAACACTGCTTCCAGTCTTTGCCTTCCCATCTTTTGATACCAGGTATTTGGTCAGGAAAGCAAATTAGTATCAAAATTGATAAGCCCTTGGCACCATATCTCTGGAGCAGGGCTTGCTCTTAGCCAAGGCCCAGAGCAGTTGACCTCCCCTCACTAGTGCTATAGCCCCAAGGACTAGGTCCCTGCCACCAGAACTCAGTCTTACATGTTATGCTAAGCAGACAAAACCAAACCAGGAAAGCTCCGACAGCTTTCACTGGCATGCCTCATCTCCAACTCTCTCGACGTCTAGGCAGTACCAGATGACAGGGAGGGGTCTTGGTCCAACATATGGGAGGGAAGGAAGTAGCCACGAGCAAGTACCTGCCTCTCTGTTCCTTTCTTTCATGAGCAGGTTGTAAGGAGGAGGAAGAGGAAGGGGAAGAGAGGTGAACTTCAAGGGGTGAAGGCCTCAGGTAGGCAGCTGGCTCCTGCCAGTAGGAAAGGGACAAAGGAGAAGGCAGTGAGTCTTGCAGGGAGGGTGGGGGGTAAGGGTTACAGCTTATGACGGAATCTGGACAGGAGTAATAGGGATACTAGTCATTTGAGTCCACCATTGGCAAGCTGGGCTGGGTGTCAGGGCAGATAGGCCTCCCTGGGCAACGGCACATGAGAGAAGGTGGAATTCTTCTCTGAGGAGCAGGTGAAGCTTTGGGTGTTGGGAAAGCATAGACCGTATTGTTCCAGGGCCAAGGACAGGTCCGGGTACTCCTGGTTGGAGGTCAAGGCCACAGTATGATCCAGGTCTTCTACCAGCAGCTTGAAGGTACCACATGCCAGCCACCCCTCATTATTGTGTATAACTCTCTGGTGCACTTATTGGCTTATCCATCAAATGACTCCTTCAGCAGCTTGAAAACCACCTCCACAGGCACTCCAGGATATGGGAGGCTTCCAGAGTGAAAATTTTGCACAGGATCACCCCCAAAAGACCAGAAGTCACTCTGGTGGATGTAGATCTGGTCAAACATGGCCTTAGGGACCATCCACTTCACAGGCAGTCCACTGTTGGTTCTCATTTTATAGTAACTGATGTGGTGATATCTCTGGCAAGGCTGAAGTCTGAGATCTTCATCATGTTGTCCTTTGTCACCAGCACTTCCCTGGTGGCCAGGTCTTGGTGTATGCACTTCTTGGAGGCAAGGTACTCCATGCCTCAGGCTACCTGGTAGGCAAAGTATACCGGGTGCTTGGAGGAGAGTTGCTCTGCTGCATTGTGGCTGATATTGTAACAGTACTCCAGGTCAGGAGGCCTCTGGGCCTGCAGGTACTCCTGTATGTTGTCTTTGGAGGCATATTCCATGATAGTGTACGAAGGACCATCCTGTGTGCAGGACCCAGCAGGTTGATGGTGTCCTTGTGCTGTCCAATCATCTTCATCATCTCCATTTCTGAGATTAGGTTTGACAGGTCTTTCTCTGCTGCATCTGACTTCAACATCTTCACAGACACTTTAGTCAAATGGTTGGATTTGTCTTTGTCCAGCCCAAAGTAGGCCTCTCTTAGGGGTCTGCCTAAACTGCCTACAACCAGCCTGCCTCAAGGCAGTTATGAACTCTAGATTATCCTCAAAAACATTAAACCACAAGCTAAAAATTCTCTTCACTAGGTCTCTGTCGCAGGTCTAATTTTCTTATCTTTCATCATTTATCTTTTTCCTAATTCTTATTTTCAGTATAGTTTATTTGGCTTCCAGGTGTTTCCCCGGGTTTCTGTATGCTGTTTCATAGGGAAGAATTATCCTGTCATAAAATTATTTCTTGAGCTTTCATTACATCTCTCGGTTAAAATGGGTTCTTTTATGGTATTGATTCATTTGAGTTTTCTCAAAATGGGAAGAATTTTCAAAATGGTGTTTTCCTCAAGGTTCAGAGTATGTCTTAGCCTCATCTTTACTCTTTTTGAAATTCACTTTTCAAATTCTTGTCCCTCTTTTTATCTTTTTAAATTAAAATGTTTCCTTTTACTATTTTTTTATTTGAGTGTAGTTGATAGTCAGTGTTACATTGGTTTCAGGTTTTCAAGATCTCCATACATTATTCTATGATCACTACAAATATAGCCACCATCTGTCACCATATAACACTATTATAATATCATTGACTATATTCTCTACACTGTCCCATATCTCTTTTTAAAATCTCTGATTTTTATGTTTTCTGTTATTCCAATTTTCGACCTCATTTTACTTGGTTACTTTAATAAAATATGCCTGATTACACACTCTATGCTGAAAACCATAGCATTTGATTTATAGTAGTCTTCTTCTTCTTCTTCTTCTTCTTCTTCTTCTTCTTCTTCTTCTTCTTCTTCTTCTTTCTTCTTCTTAATTAACATATAATGTATTATTAGCCCCAGGGGTACAGGTCTGTGAATCGCCAGGTTTACACACTTCACAGCACTCACCACAGCACATACCCTCCCCAATGTTCATAACCCCACCACCCTCTCCCTAACCTCCCCACCCCCCCCCGGCAACTCTCAGTTTGTTTTGTGAGATTAAGAGTCTCTTATGGTTTGTCTCCCTCCCGATCCCATCTTGTTTCATTTACTCTTTTCCTGTTCCCCAAACCCCCCACATTGCACCTCCATTTCCTCATATCAGGGAGATCATATGATAGTGACTTTCTCTGGTTGACTTATTTTGCTAAGCATAATACCCTCCAGTTCCATCCATGTCAACGCAAATGGCAAGATTTCATTTCTTTTGATGGCTGAATAGTATTCCATTGTGTGTGTATATATATATATATATATCATTTGTTGATGGACATCTAGGTTCTTTCCATAGTTTGGCTATTGTGGATATTAATGCTATAAACATTTGGTGCACGTGCCCCTTTGGATCATATACAGTCTTCTTTACCTCTATCAGAACCCCAGGAAGCTTTATTTATTTATTTACTCACATAAACAGATGATCCAACACAACGTTTTTTGATGTTCCAATGTATTATAATGTCTTACCGCTTAACACTATGCTTACTGCTCTCTTTCACTGTCTGACTAAATCCTCATCATCACTATGCCATTTAATGAGAAAGAACATTTGAACTCAGAGTTCTCTCCATATCAGGGAATGAAGACTCCACCCTTCTGTTTGTGCAGGTAAAATAAATGTTGATGTCTGTCCTGCACATACCCCATCCTGTTCACCAGAATATTCACCATCAAAATATATACACAATGAAAACCATACCTCACCACTTCTATTACCACCCAGCATGCTAAAAACACCATCATATGTTCCTGAATTATTGACTTGATTGATAACCCCACTTCCACACATACTGCACTCCTTTCTCCATGCAAATTTATTTTGGTACAGCAATTTAACCTAAAAATCAAGTCATATGATTTTATTCTGCTGTTGAAAGACTTTTGGTATCTTCCCCTTTCATATTAAATAAAAACTGAAGGCGTTTCAATGTACTAGAAGGTCATACATCAATACGTTCTTCCTCTCTCCACCACTATGAACTCCTCATTGGCCTCCTTGCTTTTCCTCAAAAGTAACAGACAAGCTGTTCACACAAAGTCTATATACTTACTTGCTCTGCCTAGAGCAATCTTTTCCTTTAATATTTGTATAACACTCTCCTTCACTTCCTGGGTCTTTGTGCAAATAACATCTCATAAATGAGATATAACCACCCAAAACAAAATAAAATTAACTTTCATCCCAGCATTCCCCAATGGCTTTTACCTTTCTTGTATTTCTTTGTATCACTTATCACCATCAACCATCAATCATTATTCTATTACTGGTTTATTTTCTTATTTGAGACAGAGAGAGAGAGAATTGGGAGGGTGCGCAGAGGAAGAAGAAAACACCCCACTGCCTAGAAAGCCTGCTGGGGAGTTACATCCCAGGACCCTGAGATCATGACCCAAGCCAAAGGCAGTCACTCAATGGACTGAGCCACCAAGGTGCCCCTCTATTATTGGTTTATTTCACTATTATATTTCAAAAGAATGTGAGCTCTTTGTGGTCAGGTATTTTATATGTTTTATTAATTGAAGTATTCTCAGAAAGGTAGCTGGCAGATTGTAAGGGCTCACTAAACTGTATTTTGTTGTTATTATTGGGCTCCTTTATGGGCTTTACCTCTTACGCTAGAAGTCTATCCTTCAGATGTAAGCGATAAGAATAGAGCCCTGCTGCCTGTTCAAATGTGTAAAAAGCCTGTATTAAGTGGATATTTTAAAAGCTAAATGAATGGCTTAATAGTTGTATATAGGGGGAAAGGGAACATTTTTTCCACAGTTTAGAAGTGGAGTTCTTTTATAGAGTTCTTGTACAAGCCTACACTATGGAACGATAATGGGCAGTTGTACATTACAATTATACAAACACTTTGGTAATTTATATCCTTTTTTAGTTATTCTTGACTGGATCATTTAATTCCTTAGGAGCATTATAGCATTTCAACTTTTCATGTTCAATAAACTTATTGGGGTTGCTACCTTTTTTATTCAAATGGAGAAATAGTCATGATTTAATCTAAATAAAGTGTTATTGATTGTGTTGTTTTCTAGGAATGAGTCGCACATGCTAGTTTAAAAGTTTTGTTAAAGTCCCAAGTCTGTCACTGATAAAAGCCTTTTGTAGATTAGTAACTTGATCAAAACGGAAAAGTTATGTAACACCAATTGTTATACTATCTTTGTTTCCATCTTGCATTGTAATAACACCCATCTTAACTCTATTTAAGACAAATCATTGCCAGATGGATTTCTGGCATTGATTGCAGGATATGAAATCTAGTATAACTAAAAGTTTTTGGTTTTAGTAGCATATAAATCAATTTAGAAAAATATATGTATTTGAATATAAGATAAAGTTTTAAATTATTTGGCAATAGTAAACTAAACTTTTTTTTTGTAAATTTTTATTTTCTAAAATTTCATTGAGCTCTCTTGCAATAAGAAACAAGTTACAAAAAATTAAGGTTTATTTACCCCAATTCAAAATTATTAGGAATATAATCATAGAGGTTGAAGTATTTAAAATATTGAACCCAAAATGTTTTATTAGGTAAATTCATGAATGCTGAGCATTCACTGTTAAAATATACTAATAACATTGATAGACTTGTAGAAGCCTAAAATCAAATATTTATTAAATATTTATATCCATATCTTTTCATAGCTTGGTAATTCATTTCTCTAGCATTAAATAATATTCCATTGTTTGCATGTACTACACTTTCTTTGACCTTTCACTTATGGAAGGATATCTTGGTTGCTTCCAAGCTTTTGTCAGTTATGAATAAAACTACTATAGACATCTTTGTGGGTATAGATTTCATCTTCTTTGGATAAATACCAAGAGCTGCTACTGCTGAATCATCTGGCAAGAATATGTTTAGTTTTGTAAGAAACTGCCAAGTTGTTTTCCATTCTTTATTCTCAATACACATGGAAGAACATTCCTGTTGCTCCACATCCTCACCAACATTTCGTGTTCTGTTGTCAGTGCTCTGGATTCTGGGTATGTACTGGTGTCTCTTTTTTGTTTTAATTTGCATTTTCCTGATGACATATGATGTGAAGCATCTTTTTATATGCTTATTTGCCATCTGTAATATTTTCTTTGGTGAGGTATCTGCTAAGGCCTTTGGCTCATTTTTAATCCGGTCTTTCCCCCATTGTTGAGTTTTTAGGGGTCTTTGTGTATTTTTGATTAACAGTCCTTTGCCAGATGTGTATTTTGCAAATTTTTTCTCATACTCTGTGCTTTGCCTTTTCATTCTCTTGGCATTGTGTTTCACAGAGTAGACATTTTTAAATTCAGTGCTTGTGCTTTTGTAGCTAAAGTTATTGCGAAAACCAAGGTCATTTAAATTTTCTTCTATATTACCTTCTACATGTTTCATGTTTAGGTTTATAATCCAATCTGAGTTCATTTTTGTGAAGAGTGTAGGATATCTGCCTGGATTTATTTTATTTTATATTTTTAGATTTAGCTTCACCATTGCTACAGAACCATTTGTTTAAAAGATTGTATTTTGCTCTCTTGTATTGCTTTTGCTTTTCTATTAAATATAAAATATAATTGATAATATATATTCTGTTGCTTTAATCTAGTCTCTCTGTGGTATTACAATATCATGCTTACAATTATCGTTATGGTAAACTTTTTTTTAAGATTTTATTTATTTATTTGACAGAGAGAGAGATCACAAATGGGCAGAGAGACAGCCAGAAAGAGAGATGAGGAGAAGCAGGCTCCCTGCTGAGCAGAGAACCCAATGCGGGACTCGATCCCTGGCCCCTGGGATCATGACCTGAGCCGGAAGGCAGAGGCTTAACCAACTGAGCCACCCAGGTGCCCAATCGCTTTAGTAAACTTTGAAGTCAGTCCTCAGTCTTTGTTCTCCTTCAACACTATGTTGACTATTGTGAGTCTTTGCCTCTCCATATAAACTTTAAAATAAGTTTGTTAATATTAAAAAAAAGAACTTGCTGGAATGCATTAATTTTATAGATAAACTTGGAAACCAGTGACCTCTTGAGCTTAGCAGGAGATAGACCATGGACATCAGTTGTCACAGTGGTGCCTCTGGCAGAACCTATTGCAAATCCCTAGGCAAAATGAGACCTCAAGGATCTGAGAGAATGTCTAAGAAGTACTTGATACATCCCTTGGGTATGGTTTATTGAAGTGTCCACCTGTCTGAAAGCTGGGGAATCTAGATAAGGGAGGGAAAATTAGTTATGATAAAACATATCAACAAACATCAATAAATTTTGTAAAACTAATTGTCATGGCTCATATACAATATGACCAACAGAGGGACCATCAGAAGGAAAGCATCAGTTATGTTTATTGTGAAATTTTTTATTCAAAATAAAGCAATGTGAGGGGAAGACACAATGAGAAAATTACCATTTTTTAAATGGTAAACATCTTACAAAATGGAATAGGTTTTATATTCTAAGTAGTATATTGAAAAGTAAAACATTGGGGCGCCTGGGTGGCGCAGTGGGTTGGGCTGCTGCCTTCAGCTCGGGTCATGATCTCAGGGTCCTTGGATTGAGCCCCGCATCGGGCTCTCTGCTCCGCAGGGAGCCTGCTTCCCCCCCCCTCTCTCTCTCTCACTGCCTGCCTCTCTGCCTACTTGTGATCTCTGTCTCTCAAATAAATAAATAAAATCTTTAAAAAAAAAGAAAAGAAAAGTAAAACATTAAAAAATAAAATTTCAATGAAAAAAATTATTTAATTTTTAAAAAGGTTAAAAATAGCAGAACCATTTTTCTTATAACTGGAAAATACACTGTATATACATCTATCAAAATAACTTGTCATGGGGGAGCCTGGGTGGCTCAGTAGGTTAAAGCATCTGCCTTCGGCTTAGGTCATGATTCCAGGATCCTTGGATCGAGGCCCACATCGGGCTCTCAGCTCAGCAGGGAGCCTGCTTCCTCCTCTCTCTCTCTGCCTGACTCTGCCTTATTGTGATCTCTGTCAAATAAATAAATAAAAACTTTTATAATAAATATTTGAAAAATAACTTGCCATGTCTGGAATCAGGAGCATATGGAAATAAATAATATCTGAGGACAATACTTCTGCCATGTTTTGTGCCTTGCTAATATTTTTAAACAGTCAGGCAAATTTTAGCCTTATTGAAATACCTGCTAAGATACCTGCAGTGCCTTTTGGAGCCCTATGACTATAAAAATTAATTGCAAATATTCAAAATGTTTACTATGGTGTCACTATTTAGGGCCACCACCAAGTATGTTCAGAAGTAAGCATAACTGTTACTCTTCCATAAGGCAAAAGGGCATATTTTCAGGAGTTCCATCTGCTGTACCAGGAGGTGAATCAAGTAATGATTTTTGTCTATAAAATAATTCACTTTTCAATCTAACATTCCTCATTCCACATTATAATAATAAAAACTAGGAGGAGACTAAAACAAACAAACAAATACAACTACAACAACCAGCTTTTCCTACAGTGGAAAAGTAAATATAACCTTAGGAGTAGCCTAAAATTTATTTTTAAATATTTTAAGATAAACGTTTTTGTTAGAAAACCATATATTTTATATTACTAAGAAATAACAGGCAACGTTTTATGAACTTCTAAAAAGTCTAGTTACTTGTATTTATCTATTAACTCATCTCTTTATGAAGTAGAACATGATCACACCTCTTGTATCTACCCAAGTTTGTATGCTTTGGTTGTTTTATGTTTGCTATTTCCTTGCTTAATTTTTACAATATTTGATACATAATAGTATCTTTAAGTCCATCTATGATTTCACAGAATTTGTTTGAACTTCATAAAAATGTACCATACTTTTTGCACTGTCCTTGTTTTACTTCTCTATTAGCTTTCCAAGTTTTATTCACTTTAGAGTGTGTAGCTATCATTTATTTTTACTCCTCCATAATGCTATGTTTACAAATTTGTATTTATCTGTACTTTTAAAAATATCTTAATTATATACCATTTCTCATCTCACGTAACACTCATGTTACTTCTACACTTATCAGATATTATGTAACGGAAAACCACAACTCAGCAACAATAGAACACCATTTTTCAAAATTAAATGGCTTACCAGAATTCTTTAATTCTATCCTTTATTTGTATTAGATGACCCTTTATTCTGGTATTTGGCATTGTTCATATGGAGGAAAGCTTATAAGTTGATATTCCATAAATAGAAGGATTTTTATGATCGATTAATTATTTTCATTTAGAATGCATAGAATATGGTTGATTTAATATTTCTTTCTTACTCTCTGCCTGGAACATAGTGCTATCTATGCAATAGCCACTAAAATATTAAGTTAATTACCTAGACTTTAAACTGCATATTAATAGGAATAGCATACAGAACTCTTCTCAGATTGGGACACCTGGGTGGCTCAGTCAGTTAAACGCCTGAGCCTTTAGCTCGGGTCATGATCTTAGGGTCCTGGGACTCAGTTCTGCAACAGATTCCCTGCTTAGCCGGGAGTTTGCTTCTCCCTCATCCTGCTGCTCCCCCTGCTTGTGCTCTCTCTCACTCTCTCTCTTACAAATAAATAAAATTAAAAAAATAAATTCTTCTCAGATAGCTAATATAGAATATCGTCTTTGTATTCATCAAAGGGAAAGTGCCATATAATAATGAAATCCAGACTACTTCAAATTCATTTTTTAACCAGTAAGAAAGTACTGGAAACAAGCCAAAAATGTCTTCAATGAATTAAAGAAATAGATTGATTTTCAATATCTTAATGTTTCTACTGTTAAATTGCAAGATTTTTATACTAGATATCAGTGTAAATATTCATTATACAAGGATATTCTAAAAATAAACCTGAGAAAACTACTTGACATATATGATGACAAAAACCAATGTCAGTTTGGGTAAAACTTACAACACCTACCACCTGAAACTCTTGTTCTATATGGTGCCATCTTGTGATGCTGGGCAGCGGCAGTGAGCCACAGCTTCCAGTCAGCTAGAAGATTACAGGGGTGAACACCTGATATTCTTACAAGCATTCTATATATAGAATATATATATAGAATATATATATTCTTCTTTTTTTATTGTAATATTTAATAAATTGCATGTGATATTTGATACTTTGTTATAAAATAGGCTTTGCTTAAGATGATTTTGCCCAAATGCAGGCAAATGTAAGTGTTCTGAGTATGTTTAAATAAGCTTAAGGTAAGCTATGATATTTGATAGTTTTGGGGTATTAAATGCATTTTCAATTTTTTATGTGTTTCTCTGTACATAGCCCCCTTGTAAGCTGAGGAACATCTCTATATGTATATGTAGCCTTGGTATGGCTTACATATTATTGGCATGAAACATCTAGAACAGTACGTGTGCCATAGAATTGTCTACAACATCAAACAAGTTTCTTGAAAACTTGTGCCAAAGGGGTTATGTCTTTAAGGATTCTTATTTCAGAAGGGTTCTCTCAAACGTAAGATTTTTCAGAAGTTAAGTGAAAATCTGACCAAACTAAACATTTTTCCATTTTCCCTAGTGAGCAAAGATAGCTAAAATCTATCTGCCATTTTCAACACTGTACTCAACGATTGTAATTCTAATTTAAGAACAGATTATTTATATCAAAACCACATGTTGGCCTAATCTTATACAATATTCATAAGTCACACTCAGACCCTTGGACACTTTTATTTGTTGAGTCTATATGGTACTGCGGACATTCATCTTTTTTGACCTCATAGCTTCATGTATGTCTATACTTTTGAAAATACACGCATCATAGTTCCATTGTAAAATGTCTGGGTTATAAAATGTGCTATGCTATCAAAATGGTAATAAGAACATACAAATGACCTGATGTAATGAACTGGACCAGATTGCCAGATATCACATTGCATACCAGAAAGATTCAGTGGTAAGTTTTAAAATGGCCAGCTATACACTGACTGAATTATAACTCATTTAGCTTCTTTCTTTGTGTACAGTATTATACATTAGTCAGTATTATAGTAGATAAGTACTTTGGACAGATGTAAATATGCTGTAATAAAAAATGTTTTTCTTCTTTCTTTTAGTCCTTTTTACTTGTAAGACTAGCCACAAATACCACGCCTCCCCCAAAATAATTTGCAATCCAAATTTATCTCTAAATGAATTTATTGCACAGAAAAATATGTATATATATATATATATATATATATATACACTTACAGAAGACATGTTCAAAAATAGTTACACAACAGCAGGGCCCTAAATGTAAGCAGTATAGTTGTTTTGTTTTGTTTTGTTTTGTTTCTTTTAAAAAAAGAGGTTATGTGAAATATTAGGATTTTATTTCCAGGCGTAGTATTTCAAGACAGTTAACTACACCTATGGTGACAACAGCCTCTTGTTGGCAGTATGATTTTATTGGCTCCATGGAATAACAGCAAGAATTTACTATTGCTTCTTTCTTTTATGACACACACAGAATAAAAAAATTGACACATTTGCTCAAGACCAACCAGAATCCTTTTAACCTATCAAAATTGATGGGAGGCCTTCACTGCCAAAGTCACTGCTGGGTTTTCACAATTCATTGCAGACAATGTGCTACTCCCATTATGATAAAGGAGAGAAGAGTCATAATCAGGGAAGAAAGCTAGATTAATACTTGTAATTATCATTGAATTATTTAGCCTGCTATAGGATTATTATTATTAGTGCCATTTGATAATTTTCTCTCATTATATTAAACACAACTGTGAGTAATTACCCTACCTAATATTTCTCTGTATTGGCTGACTAGCTAGCAAACATTCATGAAAATATCCATTAGCCACACATATAAAATGCTGCATTATGATGCTGTTGAATCAGAACATACCACTACCTGATCCTGTAGCTCTTTGAGGATTTGCAAATCAATTAATTCTATCTTTGTTGGATTCTTCCCATACAATTAGAAAATTTATAATCGAGTCCATGAACATTATTAGTTTTACCATTTTAAACCAGCAATCACACTTTGATTTTTACAACAAAAGCAGAAATATAAACACACACATTTGGATCAGTTTTCTCTTAGTCTGTCTGGACTTCAAAATCCTATTCCTCAAGATGATGCACACCAAAGTTCTGGATTAAACAAGAAATTAGATGGCACCTGAACACTTGGTTTAATATTCTCAAAAGGACTATGCAACTTCTTTCTTACATTAAGACATTGTTTTACAAAGATCCACACTTTTATAATGTTAGTATTTTTAATAATCAATAAAGTCAATTAATCATGATTAAAAATCAAACATAAAAATTTCTACTTTTTGCTTTTGCCCCCTCCATTTAGAACTTATTTATAGCCTGATAATTCAAAGGTCCCTATGTTTATGAAAATCTGGACAGAAATAGCTCTAAGATCCCATTCAGAACTTGATATTAATCTAAGTCTTTTGGCTCCATTTATCCTGAGAGCAAAGATTAGGACAAAGGATTTGAGTACTGTTAGTTTATCTGGGAGATTATCCAAGGTAGAAAAGAATGGGAAAGTGATACAGTGAAGAAGCAACTTTGTCAAAGAGGTACATTGTTGATATAATTGTTGTGGATAGAAAATGAAGGCTTGCTTTTACTGAAAGGTCCTGAGAAACTTCTTTAAGTTGTCCTCATGAAGACCTGAAAACTGACAATTTTACCTATGGTTCTTATTTCCACTTCACTGAGAGCTGTCCTCAGAGGACATTAACTCTCCTACACTTTCAGGTTGTGTTGGAGACATTCTAAAATGAGAGAGAGAACATGAGATGCTATCAGTGTTAAGTAACTGCAATTTCCCATGGAACTATCCACCACAGGTTTGGCTATAATCAGGTGTTGGGCCTTGATATCAGAGGGATTTGAGGCAGTATCATTTTAGGTTAATCATTATATCTGAAATTTCCAAAAACTTCAACTGATGAAACTTTGATTATAAACCTATAAATATAACAATAAATCTACAGTATTCAAATTATTTTCATAGAAATACACAAACAAAGCATCAACTGATTAATATTTAAATGTTACAAAATACTGAACTGAAAGAATTTGGTCATATAACAACGTGTAAGAAGTAGAGCTTAGGTTTAGGTTAGAAGTCAGGATGCATTTGGGACTCAGTTAAGAAATTGAATGGAGGGACGCCTGGGTGGCTCAGTGGGTTAAGCCACTGCCTTTGGCTCAGGTCATGATCCCAGGGTCCTGGGACCGAGCCCCAAATCAGGCTCTCTGCTCAGCAGGGAGACTGCTTCCTCCTCTCTCTCTGCCTGCCTCTCTGCCTGCTTGTCATCTCTCTCTGTCAAATAAATAAATAAAATCTTAAAAAAAAAGAAATTGAATGGATGTCTGACTATCTTATAGGTTTGCTAAAAATCAGTGACTTTGTGTTCACGTGTGGCTATGCGGGAATTTTTAACTTTCTCTAAGAAGTTATTAGATTGATTATATAATGGCAGTAAAGGATGGGGAAAAGCAAAGTACAAACCCCATAAAGACAAAGACACTGAGTATGAGAAAAGAGTAATAGATAAGAAGAATCAATGCATTTGAGGAAAATGGGAATTGAAATACACAATGATTGTTGATTTTTTTAGATGCAGAAATCAAAACTAGCTTGCAAGAAGGAAATAACAGAAGACATGTTGTGAAAAGGCAGTAACGTGGAATAAAGGAGTAGGGAGAGCATATCAGGTAATTTGGATAGGAAGGAGTTAGGAGATAACTGCTTGATAAATTTTATATGGCCCACTTAAATGCACAGATTTCTCTTCTTTAATTTATATGGAGAACAGGGTGTCGTTTCTCTTCCCTTTCAGAGCACCCGAGGTGTACTCTTTCAGACTGAAAACCTGAAAAGCTCAGGACTCAGTTGCTTAAGCACAGCTGAGAGGACATATTTCAATTAAGATTTACAGTTTGCTGTAGGTAGTAGACTGTCAAAAGTGGTTTAACCATATTTTTCATTTAACAAGAAGACTACAGAGAGTGTTTTCTGGTGTTGGTTCAGAGTCTTAAGAAAGTCAAGTGAACTATCTTAGAGGTTTTCATGGCTTTTTATTCACAGTTGCAAAAATTGCTGTTGGAGTTCTCACTATTAAGCCCACATTTCTGGCAGAAAGATAGAGGTAAAAGAGAATGATATCTTGTACGACTGATACTTTGTCATATGGTTACAATGTAACTAGAAAAGAGACAATAAAATATTTGATGTTGTTTTAAGTTTCCTTGTTGTCAATCCCTCAGTGCTTTCTGATACTAAAGGAAAAAGTAGATGGATATTAACCTGGCAACTATCAACACCTGTCAGTCTCTCTTGGATAACCAATATCTCTATAATCTCTTCTTCCCAGTAAAAAAAAAATAAAATATATTCATAAACCACACTGTGCCATCTCAAGTTACTGCACCAAGATAAAATTACAATGATTTTCAGTTGTTCCAAATGGACAGAATACCCTTCCTTATGATATCATGTCTTATAAGATAGATAATTGGCTTGCTACCAATATACCCAGATGAGACTGTGGAAGAGACAGGAAAAAAATAATAATATTTATTTATTCCTTGGGTTGACCCTGTTTACACAGATGCATTACTATTAGAAAAGGTTGGTTTGGGACATTGGAATGAATTTACTTAATGGGTCTGTATGTAATTGGGTTGGAGAAAATTTTTAATTTCTACAAAAATTATTAGAATTCTATCTTATTCCCTTTTGATAATTTTCACATGTTAACAAAGCCAACGTTTTTGTCTAGCAGACAAGATCTTAAATCCTAACAAAACTCAATTTTTTCCTTTTTTTTTTAAGTTTGAGAGCCTCATGTTCTCTCATGCTGCTTTAAATACAACTCAAAAAAACAAAAGGAGCTAAATGGGGCAGTAAGCCCAGACTTTTTATTTTAATTTATTTATCTTATTTTTAATTAAAAAATTAAAGATTGTATTTATTTATTTGAGAGAGAGAGAGCATGAGTGGGGCAGGGGGATGTAGCTGCAGAGAGAGACTGAGAAGTATACTCCCTAATGAGCAGGAAGCCCGATATGGGGCTCGATCCCAGGATACTGACTGAGATCATGACCAGAGACAAAGGCAGATACATGTGCAAAATCCCTTTTTTTCTGGGAAACAATACTTTACAAGAGATGTTTGAAAAAGTACTGGGGAAACAACTTTAATCAGAGATACAAAAATTTAATTGACTTCTGTAAAGCTACAGGGATCCAAATGATGGGAATCCCAGGCCGTTTAGGTTGTGGACCACAGAGTATTCTTCTCTGTAATATTTTATTTTCTTCCATGTCTACTAACTCCAGTCCAAGTTCACTGATCTCTTTTTAGATAGTGCAAAACATGGCAAAGAATACCAAACAAGTGCCCAATATTCTACATTTATTACATCATTTCTAACATATAGAAGTGTGTTACCAAGACTGGTTCTGTGAACAAACCTAGTTATGCTAAAGTGTGTTTTGTTCTCCAAAAATTAAATTCATGATTATCACACAATTATAAAATACTTGTGTCAAGAATTTTTATTCAAAAATTAATAAGAGAAGCAGATATTAAAACTAGTTCACATGGTTATTTGGGATATAAGCAGAGTTGTGCAGCAGAAGTGCTCTGGGCCCATAATTTGGGTTATAGAATTTATGTTTTCTAATGAAAAATCACTAACTTGCATTATTGTTAACAAGAATCCTGTGCATTACCATCAGTTTTCTCCATTATAACCTCGTGCTCTACAGTTTGTAAATAACTTTGTCAATAGCAAGCTAATAAACGGGGTGACTCCAATGGATTGAGATAATCTCCAGAGTTTCTGCTACATAATGAACAGGACTCCATTGAAAGGACACCTAAGAGTTTATTTTGCCCAAAAATTTGATCACTTTTTTCACTGTCCTTACCTATTTTCCAAACCTAGTTCTTTTCAGTCTACAGACAACCCTGTATCTGACTGACTTGTTAATTCTGGGAATGTCTTGCAGATTAATTTGCTTGCCCGAGGTGGTTCCTCTAATTGATGTCTAAGAACCCTAATTAGTTAAGAAAACTTTTTTTTTAACATTTTCATTGCTATTTATTATTATTATTATTATTATTATTGCTAATATCTCTATTATAAATAATTCACAAGGGCATCTTTCTGACAAAAGACAAAGAGCTGGCTACTAGTAGAAAAAGTACATTTGACTCTGTCAGTGAAAGTGGTAAAGGGATTTGAGAAAATAAGGCAAAGCAGTGGAATTATGTGTTAAAACTTTAAATATTATAGACACATTTACTTAATTTCTAATACTGCTTATAATTAAAAAAGATGTTTTCCATGAACCACGCATTACAGCAAATATATTGTTTATACAGATTAAATTTTCATCAAAAGGGACGCCTGGGTGGCTCAGTTGGTTAAGCAGCTGCCTTTGGCTCAGGTCATGATCCCAGCATCCTGGGATCGAGTCCCGCATCTGGCTCCTTGCTCGGCCGGAGCCTGCTTCTCCCTCTACCTCTGCCTGCCATTCTGTCTGCCTGTGCTTGCTCTCTCGCCCACTCTCTCTGATAAAGAAATAAAATCTTAAAATAAATAAATAAATTTTCATCAAAAAATTATAAGTGTATTTTTTTGTAGGATCATGATAAGCATTTTGCAGATGAGAAAAGTGAAATTTAGAAAAGTATGTCTCTTCAAATCCCTCATACAATATCTGGCCTAGATAGAAGGATATACTATCACAATTGAGGAAGATAATTGAGATTACTTAAAATGATAAACTTTACTGTATAGGGTTTTTTACAAGTTTGCCACAGATTCACATTTTTTAAAATATATATCTATTTGTGTAAAGAGAATGCACTGAGAAGTAAAAAGATAGTGATATATCAGTGCTACCAACTAATGGCTATAATATCATCACCTTATTTATGAACAATGAAACAGTGTGTAATATTTAAATAAATTTAAATAAATTCCTATTTATTTTATATATTTATAAATTTAAATGAATTCCTATTTATTTATTATTAAAGAAATTCCTCTAACAAACAGTATGTTTTGAAGGTTGCTAGCAGGAAAGTGTTGTACGACATGGAAGTAATCAGAAAATGTGATCTAAAATTCTGCTTTCAAGGGCGCCTGGGTGGCTCAGTGGGTTAAAATTCTGCTTTCAAGAAGCTATCACAGTAAGTACTGAGCATTAGCTATTATATGCTATGGATGAATAACTGAAATCTACATTTGAAACTATTGGTACACTATATGTTACCTAATTGAATTTTAAAAAGTTAATAAAAAAAACCACTATTTTATAAAACAATATTCCCAACAGGCTCTTTTGCTTTAAAATACTCACTTTGTTTCCTCTCCGAGAGAACACCAAATGGCGGATGACGCCGGTGGTGCTGCGAGAGGGCCCGGAGGGCCCGGGGGCCCTGGAATGGGAGGCCGCGGCGGTTTCCGCGGTGGCTTCGGCAGCGGCATCCGGGGCCGGGGCCGAGGCCGCGGAGCTCGCGGGGGCAAGGCCGCGGACAAGGAGTGGATCCCCGTCACCAAGCTGGGCCGCCTGGTCAAAGACATGAAGATCAAGTCCCTGGAGGAGATCTATCTCTTCTCCCTGCCCATCAAGGAGTCTGAGATCATCGACTTCTTCCTGGGAGCCTCCCTCAAGGACGAGGTTTTGAAGATCATGCCTGTGCAGAAGCAGACGCGCGCGGGCCAGCGGACCAGGTTCAAGGCATTTGTCGCCATCGGAGATTACAATGGACACGTCGGTTTGGATGTCAAGTGTTCCAAGGAGGTAGCCACTGCCATCCGCGGAGCCATCATTCTGGCGAAGCTTTCCATTGTCCCTGTGCGGCGAGGCTACTGGGGGAACAAGATCGGCAAGCCCCACACTGTCCCGTGCAAGGTGACTGGCCGCTGTGGCTCTGTGCTGGTGCGTCTCATCCCCGCCCCCAGAGGCACTGGCATTGTCTCGGCCCCTGTGCCCAAGAAACTGCTGATGATGGCTGGTATTGACGACTGCTACACCTCGGCCAGGGGCTGCACTGCCACCCTAGGGAACTTTGCCAAGGCTACTTTCGATGCCATCTCCAAGACCTACAGCTATCTCACCCCTGATCTCTGGAAGGAGACTGTGTTCACCAAGTCTCCCTATCAGGAGTTCACGGACCATCTTGTGAAGACCCACACCAGAGTCTCTGTTCAGAGGACCCAGGCTCCAGCTGTGGCTACTACATAGTTTTATACAAGAAAAATAAACTGAACTAAAGCTTGAAAAAAAAATACTCACTTTGTAATGAGAGTCATTACTTTTGTCTAGCCAAATCTTATAGCACTGTTTATCCCTTCCCTGCTTTATCCCTTCCCAGTATCAATAAAGGCTCACTTGGGTTACCTAGAAGCCATGAGAAAGCTTGTAATAGATCTGGCTGGTTTTCACCAGCAATTTGACCACCATGTGCACAGGGAAGTCTATTGATAAAGGCTTTATTGCAATAAGTTGCAAATACATGGATGATTTTGAATTCTCTTTCTTGAGGTCTTGTTTCATGATAATAAATTTAGGGTGGCTTATTGGAATGGATGTTATTAACATATCTTCATAGTTATAAGCACATGGAATTGTAAAATAGATGAATGAATGTGGCATTACTGACAACTGTCCTCATTTTGAAATCAAATTACAGTGTACTAAGATGAGGAAGCAAAGCAGATTTGGGATTATGAGTGAAATAATTTTAAAAAGTATTAGGGGTATGATCGGACTATTGGGTAATTCAGTAGAAAAATGTCTACTGATTGAGATTCTGTGTTCCCTGATTTCAGAGAGAAGTTAAGATAAATAAGTAACACGAGGAGACTAGGAAGCCAAACATAAGTGATAATTTTGTGCCAGGGTGTGTATACATCTGTTTATCTTCTTGCTTTACCACTAAGGTTGCTCCTAGAGGAGAGTTTAAATATGTGTTGGAGCTAATCTCTGTGGATTACACAAGAAACCACATCCTACAGCTCTCCCTGAAACACCCCTTATGATTTCAATGTAATTTGGTTTTTGCATTTTTAGAAATAACAAAATACTTTGCAAACTCATCTACTTTATTACCATCACAAGTGAGTCAGCTGACTCCACATTTTAACACAGTGACAGTCACAGAGAATGGAGGAATGAGTAGAGTTATCAATATATGTGCTTTTAAGAAGTATGACAGGGTAGCAGCTATTTCCAGGAACCAAAACATGGGTCAGCAGCTGTGCAGGAAAAGTGATGGAATAAATGACTCATTTCAGAGGAGTTCTATAACATATTAGTTCTATAATGTATCTTCAGCCCCCAATTACCCGCTTTGATCTAAAGATAAGGATTTACAGTTAAGGTCCCATTTATGATTTGACTGGTGTGGTCTGAATCATTTTTACTATTGTTTTGACTATTACTTGAAACCTATAGTAGTACTTGGGATATGTGTTGTGTATTCTGTGAACATGTGCTATTTTTAGATTAGATAATTTCTGTCTCGAACCCCTGTTCATTTCTTTGTTTTTGTTTATTTGATAGTGGTTTCAGAAAATGGATATATCTGAAAAATTGCAAAGCCACTATTAAAACAAGTTATTATTATATATAGCATGGAATTGCACATTCCTCCTTTGAATCCGACAGAGCTTCACCATATCCTTAACAATTTGGGAAAAACATGCTATTATTTTTCTTTATAAAATTTCTCCTGTTAGGCTGTGATGGTTGTCATCAGCAGTAACTCCTCTGAAGGCTTTGTCAAAAGAGTTGAAAAAATTGGAAAGGTGTGTGAATGAAGCTGTTTGTTGAATATAAAGAAAAGAGCATTGAAATACAATTCACACTCTTACTTCTCCTTCTATGCTTTCAGATGTTTGTCATTTGAAAATTTTGCTTCTAGAAGAGATGTCCTATATAATTCTTACTTTAAGGAGCAAGTTGCTTTTATAATTTTTTTATTATTCTACCATTCCAGTATTTCCATTTAAATTAAATTCAATACCATTTAAAAAAAATCAAAAGTGCAGCCAGTATTCAATTCCTGGGCTAAATAATTTTAGAAAGCTTTGTGTTATTGAACCTACGGGGTTTTTATGTAGTTTTAACTCTTTCTTTCTGTGATTTTTCCCATTAGTCATGTAAGTGACTGCAAATTAACAGACATTGAGGATAAAGAAGGACTGAATAGAACAATCCTTGGCCTCATGAAGTTGAGAATCTAGCAAGGGAGTCAAACAATTCAATCATTCAGAGACAATTTATTGAGTGCCTGGCCTAAGATGAGCACAACAAAACCCCAGCCCAGAGGAATCATTTTAATGGGAGAGATAGATAATAGGTAAGCCAACTTTAAAAAAAAAAACGTACTGATTTTTCTTTAATAGAGATGCATATTTGAACTAAATAAGCACATTTTTAAAAGAGCAGTGATTGAGAAGAGGTTTTTAAACTGAGTGGTCCAAAAGGGCCTCCCTGAAAAAGTCTGCTTTGAACAGATTTCTGAATAATATCAGCTAGGAAGCTGCGTAAAAATCTCAGGGATGGGTGATTTTTCCAGTCGAAAAACTGTAAAGGCTCCAAAGTCACAATAGAGCTATAAGTTTCTCTAATAAAGTAACTTCTGACAAAGAATGAGAAGAAATAACTAACCCAGGTTTGAAAGAAAAGGGACAGACTTTCTATGGAATTCATATTTAATTAAAGCTCTAAAGGACAAAAATACAATAGAGCAAAATTCTGGTCACGCTGATATACCTAACGAAAGTTCATAAACAAGGTGTGGGTAGCAAAGAGTGTGTGGGAATGTTGGTAAGAACAGTGGGGAAGAGTCATCCCTGAACATGTTCTTAAATGAAGCAATTCTTGGGTTGTTTTAAAGGGTAAATTGGAGTTTGCCTAAGTGATTAGAGAAGGATGCCTCAGCTTATGGAAGTTCAAAGCCATAAAGATGTGATAAACTACTGCAGATATTTTCATGTATATTTGTTGTTGCTTCTAGTAATGGTGATCTAAAAACTCCTACTTAAGACAACTAAAAATCCAGACAAAATAGCTTTTAAAGTTAAAAATATCAGAATGATTATAAAAATAAGTGAGGGATTACTGGGCCAAAATACGAAATACAATGAGAGCCTAGAGATATATGCCCTGAAGCCATTTTAGCTATGAGAGCATTTGAAACTGCTAAAACACACTGAGCTGTGTTGTTCATAGACTCTTGATACTAGAGAAACAAAATTCAAAATCCAGCAGCAATCAAATTTGAGGACTTTGGTACAACCCAAATTTAACTTGAGATCCCCAAAGCACAAGGAGAAGCAGAAATAAGACTATAGCCTACCTTGCCTTCTGTGTAAACTGAGAAAGTCAATCACTGAATTTGGAGTATGATTGTCTTGTAGAGTCTCAGATATAAGAGAAAATCCTACCAAGGAGGACCATACCATTATTATAGCTCTTAATTATCCCTACTCAATAAGAGTTTCAAATATAATGTCTTGAACATAGCAAAATGTAACAAAGCACACAAAGAAAAACCATTAACAAGATTTGATAGACAAAATGGGATTAAGTATGATGTTAAAATGATCAATAAAGATTGTAAAATGGCTTGATTACTCTGCTCAAAGAAATGAGAGGGGAAGCAAATTGAACCAAAAACTGACACTAAAAATGATATTGAGAAAGGTTTTATAAATGAACAAATGGATACTCTAGAACTTTAAAAATATGACAGCTAATTTAAGGTACCACAGGGGTGCCTGGGTGGCTCACTTAATTAAACCTCCAATTCTTTTTCCTTTTTTTTTTAACACCTTAATTTTATTTTATCTCTTTCATTTGGCTCAGGTCATGATGTCAGGGTTGTGAAATAGAGCCCAGAGTTGGGCTCTGTGCTGAGCCTGGAGCCTGCTTAAGATTCTTTTCCCTTCTTTTTCTATCCCTCCCTGCACTCTCACTTGCTCGCTCTCTCTTGCTTGCAAATAAATAGATAGATAGATAGATAATAGACAAAGAAAAATAAAAGCAGATTATGAAAATAAATATAAAGATTTTGAAATGAAAACAAGTTCAAAATAAAATAGAGAAGACCTACACAGCTTAAAGTTCATTCAGAAAATCTACTATTAAAGAAGTCAGTATGACACAATGTTAAGATATCAAAAGATTTGAGCATGCACTTTTCAGAAAGGGTAATCCAAATGGCCACTCATATATAAAAACTGTTTATCTTTATTATGAATCTGGAATTAAATTAAATTAAATTAATAATAAATTAAAACCTAAAATGACATACTATTACACACTTACCATATTGGGCAACAGTAAAATTGCCTTGCAAGAATGTGAAAGAATGAAAGTGCCCATAATAAAAACATTTGAGGTAAGTTGGACAATATTTAGAAAACTTAAAAATAAAAATAAAAATTTGGTCCATTCCTAGAAATACAACATGGAACTAAATGAATATTTTCACCAGGATATGCAAACAGATGATTATAGCTATTTCATTCATAACGGCAGATCAGTAGTGGTCTATTTGCACAATGTTACATTAAATAAGAGAGAATATTAACAAACTGGGAGGAGGGGCTAGGTTGTTATCATAAACAGATCTTCTATGGTGCTGATTATGTTCTATTTCTCAAAATCTTTAAGTTAAAAAAGTTTTCACATTATATCTAGATAGATAGATGATAGATAGATATCCCAGAAGCTGCAATGCTAGGCTAAGACCAGGCTTTAAAGGGCTTTTCTATACTCTACTAAATACTTGAAATCATTCATTATATCATAGCTCAGTGTTCAAATCTCCATTTGTTTCCTCAGTTTCCTAATATTTACCTTAAGGTGACCTGATCCAGACTTTTGATCACCTTTGTCTAAATATTTCTATTTTAACAAAGTCCTTTTTAACACTGAGAGACTAAAACTTAGAAAAATACTCTTTTACCTCACTAGAGTGGAAAATATATAGTTACCCATTAACTAATGATATCCATGTCTACATTAGATCAATGACATTTTTAATTCTTGGGAGCTTTTGGTTAAATGAAATTTTTAAGCTTCCTTTAAATGAAGCTTTAAGCCATCACCACATGAATAAAATTAAAGAACCAAATGAAAACAGGCCAAGTATTTACAGAGTAATAGAATGTGCAATGGTAAGAGTACAATTCTGAAATCATAAAGCCTAAATTAGTGTGATGCATTTTTGCTACCCATGTAATCATAAACCAGTTATCCAAATGTGTTAGCCTCAGTTTTTTCACCCATGAAATGGTGATGATAATACTTATTATGCTGCGTTGTTGTGTGTATGTGATGAAGCATGGAGCATGAGAGTCTCATATTCCATGCTAAAATGATAGCTATTTTTATACTTATAATAATTCTAGTAATAGTAATTAAATTGTTCAAAATGGTAATATTCATTTATATTGAGGCATTGTATTGACTATTCATAGACACATTTACCAACATAAATTTCATTTTACTTTACCCCCTCTGAGGATATATATTCCCTAATTCAATATGAATCTCTTTATGAATAATAATTATCATAATAAATATGCTGATTTGTCTTCTATTTGTTTTTAGGGAGGTATCCTTTACTGTTGAACATGAAACTTAAGCAAGTCTGTCTTATTCAAAATTTGCATGCTGTTTTCTTATGAAACTAGATTATAGAGTTGTATGAAATAAATTCATGCAGTTAAGACATTGATGTTTGGAACACTGGGTGGTCAGTTTAGTATTTCAAAAGAAGATTTTAAATTTAAACCTTAAAACTGAGCTCTTTCAGCCTTATTTATAGACCATCCTTCATGTTTCATAAGTACTCCTCCATTGTAAACTAAGTAATACTTTTTGTCACAGTGTATATAATGAAAATGGATTTTATATTCTATTATTTCAGAGTTAGTTGCAGTTTCTACTGCCTTACTTCATTTTTTGAAAAATAGATTAATTCTACAAAAAGTTTTTTCCAGGTTTATTGAAAAAAATCGACATATTTGTAAATTTAAGAAATGATTTCTTATAACATTGCAAACCTTTAACATTGTGTAAATTTTGTACAATTTGATAAATTGGTATACATCTTTATTGCAATATAATCTACATAAAAATGTTAATACATCTACTATCTCGTATAGTTGCCACTGTTTTTTATGCATTTATCATAAGGAATTTTAAGATCTACTCTCTTAGCAACTTTTATGTATATAGTATAGTAGAGATAAACTTCAGAGGTCTTGTGGGTTTTGTTCCAGACTGCCTCAATAAAGTGATTATCTCAATAAACTAAGTCAAATTATTATATTTTTTGGTTTCCCAGTGCATATAAAAAATTATGTTTCCCAGTGCATATAAAAAATAAAAACTATACTGCACTGTTCAAAAGCATTATGTTTTTAAAGAAAAACAATGTATATACCTTAAGTACACTAGTTCTGAGTTTTCAGTGGGTCATAATTACTGATCACAGATCACCATAACAAATACAATAATAATGAAAAAACTTGATATATTGCAAGAATTACCAACATGTGACAAAGAGACACAAAATGAACAAATGTTGTTAGAAAAATGGTGGCAGCAGACCTCTTTTATACAAGATTGCTATAAACTTTCAACTTGTAAGAATGTGATATATGCAAAGTTTAATAAAGGGAAGCACAATAAAAAAAAGTATGTATATCTTATTAACTATGATCATCATGCTGTACATTAGATCCCCAGAACTTTTTCATATTATAGTTGCAAGTTTGCACCCTTGGACCACCTTACTCCACCCCAGGTTCACCCCTTGTCAACTCAACTCTAAGTTTCCATTAGTTTTCCTTTTCCTCAGATTCTGTATGTAAGGGATATCATAATACATAAATTAAAAAAATATACAAAATCTTTGAAATATTTCACTTAGAATAATACCTTCAAGATCCATCCATGCTGTTGTAAATGGCAGTATTTCTTAATTTTTCATGGTTAAGTAGTATTCCGTAGTATATATTTACCATACTTATTTTACTCATTCATCCATTAATGGATACTGAAGTTATTTCCATCTCTTGCTTAGAGTTAATAATTTTATAATAAACATAAGAGTGCAGATATGTCTTTGAACAGTGAACTTCGTTTTCTTTAGATAGATACCTAGAAGTGGGATTACTGAATCATATGGTAATTTTACTTTTAATAATATGAATAATCTCCATACTGTTTTCCATACAAATTTATATCCCTATTACAGTGCATAAGTTCCCCGTTTTCCCCAATATTTACCAAAATTGGTTAGTTTCAATTTTTTGGTAGTATATATTCTAATATCTTGCTGCGTTTTTCAGAGGTAAACAACAACAACAACAACATAAGGACTTTGCCCTGAGATTTTTACGTTGAGCACTTTTTAATGCTCCTGTTGGTCATTTATATAACTTTTTTGAAAAAAAAAGTCTATTGAGATCCTTTTGCTATTTTTTTAATCATATATTTTTTTCTATTTGTATCTGTTGGTTATTAACCTCTTTTCAGATATAAGATTCGTAAGTATTTTCTTACATTCTGTGGATTGTGTTTTCATTCTCTCTCCCTTTTTTTGGCAATGCAGAAACGTTAGTTTGATGTAATACCATTTATTTATTTTTTCTTTTTTTGCTTGTGTTTTTAGTCTGGTATCCAAAAAACTATTGGCAAGACCAATGTCAAGGAGAATTTTTCCTATGTTTTCCTTTAGGAAATTTAGTTTCATGCATCACCTTTAAGTCTTTAATCTATTTCAAGTTCAGACTTATGAGTGATATAAGGTTCCCTTTTCATACTGTTTATGTGACTATTCAGTTTTAAATATCATTTATTGAACAGACTATCTTTCCCCATTACATATGTTGGCCCCTGTCAAATATTAGGTGACTGTATGAAAGGATTTATTTCTGGACTCTCAATTCTGTTCTACTTGTTTATTGGTCTGTTTTTATGCCAGTATACTTTATTGTTTTGAGCATGAGGGCTTTGTAGTATAGTTTCAAATCAAGAAGTGTAATCTCCCTTCTTCATTCTTTCTCAGAACTGCTTTGATTATTTGTTGTCTTTCATGGTCTCATATAAACTTTAGGATTCTTTACTTACTTCTGTAAAACAATAATATTGGATTTTTTTTTAAGATTTTTAATTTATTTATTTGACAGAGAGAGATGACAAGCAGGCAGAGAGGCAGGCAGAGAGAGAAGAGGAAGCAGGCTTCCTGCTGAGCAGAGAGCCTGATGCGGGGCTCGATCCCAGGACCCTGGGATCATGACCAGAGCCGAAGGCAGCGGCTTAACCCACTGAGCCACCCAGGCGCCCCTAACATTGGATTTTTGATAGGAATTGGATTTACAGATGGTTTACGGTAGTATGGACATTTTAACAATGTTAATTCTTACCATTCATAAATATGAGCTATCTTTCCATTTCTGTCACCTTCAATTTCTTTATCAATGTCATAGTTTATGGAGTACAGATCTTTCATCTTCTTAGTTAAATCTATTCCTAAGTATTTTATTATTTTTGATGCTATTGTGAATTAGATTGTTTTCTTTATTTTTTCAGATAGTTCATCATTAGAATGTTAAAATGCTCCTGTCTTGTGCTTACTTTGGCAGCACATATACTAAAATTGGAATGATGCAGAGAAGATTAGCGTGATCACTGAACAAGGATGACATGACAAACTGGGAAGCAGTCCATAAAAAAAAAAAGAAACAAAACAAAATTCTTTTCTTTTATATATTGATCTTGTATTTGGTAATTTTACTAAATTTGTTTATTCAAATTTTTTGTGAATTTTTTAGGATTTTTTAACATGTAAGTTCATGTTATCCAAAAAAAGAAAATTTTACTTCTTCCTTTTTTTTTTTGGAGTCTCTTATTTCTTTGTGTTCCTTGTTTCTCTGGCTAGGACATCCACTACTGTGTCAAATGAGAGTAGTGAAAATGGACACACTTGTCTTTCTTCTGATCTTTAAGGGGAAAACTTTCAAAAGTTTTGATTGAATATGAGATTAGCTCTGGGCTTGCAATCTGTGTTTTTTCTTTAATGGGTTTTTTAAATTATTTTTTAAAATTTTTTATATAATGTGTTTTTATCCCTAGGGGTACAGGTCTGTGATTCACAGCACTCACCATCACTCACCATAGCACCTGCCCTCTCCAATGTCCATACCCCCACCATCCTCTCCCAACACACCTCCCCCCAGCAACCCTCAGTCTGTTTTGTGAGATTCAGTCTTTTATGGTTTGTCTCCCTCCTAATACCATCTTTTTTTATTTTTTTTTCGTACGCCCGAAACTGCCTATGTTGCATCTCCACTTCATCATATCAGGGAGATCATATGATAGTTGTCTTTCTCAGATTGATTTATTTCGCCAAGCATAATACCCTCTAGTTCCATCCACGTCATCACAAATAGCAGGATTTCATTTTTTTTGATGGCTGCATAGTATTCCATTGAACATATATACCACATCTTATTTATTGATTCATCTGTTGAAGGACATTTAGTTTCTTTCCATAGTTTAACTATTGTGGACATTGCTGCTATAAACATTTGGGTGCATGTGCCCCTTCAGAATGCCACGTTTGTATCTGTAGGGTATATACCCAGTACTACAAGCACTGGGTCATAGGGTAGTTCTATTTTCAGCTTTTTGAGGCACGTCCACGCTGTTTTCCAGAGTGGTTGCACCAGCTTGCATTCCCACATACAGTGTAGGAGGGTTGCCCTTTCTCCACATCCTCGCCAGCATCTGTCATTGACTGACTTGTTCATTTTAGCCATTCTGAACGGTGTGAGGTGGTATCTCATTCTGGTTTTGATTTGTATTTCCCTGATGCCGAGTGATGTGGAGCATTTTTTCATGTGTCTGTTGGCCATTTGAATGTATTCTTTGATGGAACATGATAGTGAGCTTAGGGAATCACCAAGTTAATGAAAGAGGTGCCTCTTGTAGGTGAAGTAAGAGTGAGAGAAAGAAAAGAGGGCTTATCCTAGATTGGAGAACTCGGGGCTGAAAAGGACCCTCATCTGGGAGCAGAGAAAGTGGTCCAGAATCAGAGGCACAGAGGACTCCCAACACCTTCCACAGAAGCGGAGCACCTAAAGACATAGTGCCATTACCCCCGGAAAATCTAGGCATGGAGGTATTCTCTTTAGGCAAATAGGCATCGGAGAATAGTTTGTCCATAGCCCAGTCACTGACTTCAAGAGGAAAAGCTATACCAGCTCTCGAAGCAGGCCGGATAGCTCAAGCAACAGCAGCCAAGCCAAAATCCTTATCCCCTGCATTTCTGAACAATGACAGAGCAGCGGTTCTGTCTAGAACCAGGAGGTATTCAGAAGTCAATTGTTGGGTCCCGGGTTGTGTCCATCAGTTCAGACGCGGCCTTCAGATCAACTCATGATTCCAGGGCCTTGGCATTGACTCTGTTCTCAGGTTCTCTGCTCAGGGGCAAGTAAGCTTCTCCCTCTCCAGCTCCACCCCCTGATTGGGATCTCTCTGCCTCTCTGTCCAAACGTGCATGTGCATGTTTGATAAGATAACAAAGACAAAAACAGTGCACAATAATTGACTGGGGCCAAAGGATGTTTTATTGAATTTGGACCTAGGTTCCTATGGAGGGCAGCCAGGTATAGAGAACCTCCCACCATCCTAAAATGCCCGACCTTCGCTTGGAGCTTCCTTGTTCATTCTCCTGTTCTTTGCCTTCCTGGATCTCCTCACCAACCTGCAGCATCCGCTGTCTGTCGTGCTGTACTGACCCCTTGTTAACACATTGTGCATCCTCTCGGGGCTCCATTGGAACATGCCCATCTTCCTCAAGAGGCACTGTTTGCTTATCGCATGGAACCATTTGGGGGATGGTCATGAGAGGGTGAAGGCAGGCTTGTGCTGCCACATCTCCATGCAGTTCCACAGAGGGTAGCTGATCCACCATGAGGGAGTGCTCAAGGTTCTTCCACATTCGAATCCTCTTCAATGCGTCCTTTTGCACATACAAGTTGTCTTCCTGAAATGGGCACGGAAGTCTTTCAGTTGGCTTCATTGGGCTATGGGTCTCTTCCAACATGCTCTCCGTTGGCTTCTGTGGACTCCAAGAACATGAGTCCGTCCTGGACCTAAGGTTCTAGGGTGTAGACTCTGCCTTGGATGCATGGTCTTTTTGGAAGATTGGGAGGCCTTGTTGGCACCGTTTCTGGAGACCATTGAGGTACTCGTGTGCTTTCTGTGGAAGACTCCAGACATGTCTTTGGCACGGTTGCGGGGGTTCACTTTGAGCTTCCCTTGGGTGGACCTTTTCCTGTTGAGATGCTCCATGATTTGGTGGGAGGGTCTCACCCTTACGCAGGGCTCAGATTTCCTCCCCTGAGGCATTGCTTGCGGTCTGTTCGTTTCTTGGCTTGTCGTTGCTAAGATGGAATGCGGCATCTTGCCTTTCTCCGAGGTCCAGAGGGCTGGTGCTGACACTCACGACCAAATACTATGAATTGGGCCATGGAGAAGGTGACACCGACTCGCTTCGCAAACTGCCTTGGTGAGAGACCCAGGCGGCTCCAGCAGTTTGGGACGGCCTGGGGTCCTCTTGGCCCACCCATGACTACTCCAGTCAAGTGTAGTGATCAGGCCTGGGTTGATGAGGAGTGGTTGCTATGACCTCAAAGCTTTGTGACATCACAGATGCTGGCTTCACTGAAGCAGCTGTCCCTCTCCCATGACCTTGGTGTCCTATGGCTTTAAGTAGGAAGCCCCAGGAAGGACAAAACAAGAGCCCTCTGAACCTGATCAAGAACTCAGGATGTCTTGTGGTTTAATGTCAAACTTCCCCTTTCTGGAGACATAGAGGAAGGAAAATGACATTCAGTATACCTTCCTTTAGGCCAACATATCCCCAGAGACGGCAAGGTGTCCTTTTACACTACAATTTCTAGATATCTCAAGAAAAGGTGAGGTCGCGTGTATGAGCAGCTCTCCGTGGGGTTTCTCGTCCTGTGGGTGAGAGCGTACTTTGTCAGCATCTTTTGCTTATGGGTCAGTGATGACTAAGGTACGGAAAGTCCCTTTCTGAGGTAAAAGGTGAGGGCATCGCTATATGGTGCCGTCTGTGTCCTCGTCTCCTAGTGTTCTGAAACACGCGGCTAAGGGATGAGGCCTCTGTCTACCTGGCTTTCCCTTAAATACCTTTGCAAAGTCTTTGAGGAGAGTGATATTCTGCATCTGAGCTAACTCTCAATGAAGAGGCCTGGACCGAAACCGTTGTCATTATTAGTTAACTGTACTTGTTGTGGTAACGGGTATAGACATGTGGACCAAGACTCTTTAGTCAGAAGGAAAGGGACGGCGTATATAGACGGCTTGCAAGGCCCATTCGAGCAGACCTTTGGAGTGAGCCGCAATGCCCTTGCAAGGACTAGTGGATCAGGAAGTTTGGGTCCATTTCAGCACCTCAGTATTCCTCTGCCATCGAAGTGAATGAACCCCTGGACCTTGCCTTGACATGAATGTCCCATGCCCTGCTGTTGGGAAATGGAAAAGGAAGGGAATACTGACGGGCAAAAAGTCAGAGAAGGAGACCTACCAGGAGTGACTCAGGACTCTGAGAATCCAGCTGAGGTTTACCAAAAAGAGAACTGCTTAATGGGTAGTCAGGAGTTGTGGAATATATTAAGAGGAGCACTGGACGTACATGCAACTAAAGCATCCCTGAATACTCTGTCAAAAACGGATGATGGATGATAGGCAGGCTTTCTCAACAGAACAGCAACAAGAACAACACTTATATAAGGCTCACTTGAACAGAACTGAGGATTGAGCTGCTATGTCCTTGCAAAGACTAGTGGATAAAGAAGGTGTGGTCCATATTGGCAACAGAGTATTCCTCAGCAATTAGGGAGGATGAACTCTTGATTCTTGCACTGGCATGAATGCCACAGGACTGGGTTTGTGAAATGAAATGGGCAAGGAGACATAGGGAAATATCATATGGCTTCTCTCATATGTGCCCTAGGACGAATACCACGGCCCTTAGTAGAAAGAAGGAAAAACTGAAGGGGATAAGTCAGAGAAGGAGACAAACCAAGAGTAACTCAGAACTCTGAGGAATCAAGCTGAGAGTCAAGGAAAAAAGAGACATGCAGGGAATGAGGGAACGGGCTAATGGGTGTTGAAGAGTTCTGGCATATCTTAGGCGGAGTACTAGGTCATATATGGAACTGAAGCATCAGTGAATACTCTGTCAAAAATGGATGATGGATGACAGGCTGGCTTCCTCAACAGTACAAAATAATACAAAAACAAGCTGGCCCTTTCAAATGCAGGTGAAGACAGACAGAGAAAAGGAAAGAATTATATTTTTATTATGTTTAATTATTGAAATGGAATATAATTTATTTCCTAAAATGTCATTATTTGAATTGGGTCTTTATACTAGTAAAGTGGAGTTCATCCACCTCCTCCATTTGTGGAATTGATGAGAAGAAAATGGCATTGCCTTCTCTAAATGTCTAGAAGAGTTGAACAGGAAATGATTTGCACCTCGCCATCTGTGTGTTGACAGGGGTTTGATTACTGCTTCAAACGCTTTAGTCACTACTACAGATCTGAGATTTTGTAGGTTTCCTGACCTAATCTTTGGAGTGAATATGTGTCTTGGAATTTATCCTTTTCTCTCAGTTCTTTTCTTTTGGGTTTGCTTCATTAGTGCTATTCTTCACTTCCTCCCCATCTTTTGTGTGTCTTATCTGTGTGTGTGTGTGTGTGTGTGTGTGTGTGTGTGCTGAGTGTGTTTCAAATAACAATTATAATTAAATTGATGGAGATAGGAAGTCGGTATTTAATGGATAGCAGTTCCATTTGACATGCCTTGAAAACTCACATTCCCTCTCTTTCAGCCACATTTCCTACAAAGAATGTCATCTTTTGTCCTCTTTGATAAACACATATTTTCTCAAACCTGACCTCAACAAACACCACATTTTGTGTGCCTGGGTAGTGTCGTATTATTTGTCCATTTTCCCCTTGCTTTTTCATATGTCTCTTGACAGTCATGAGAGAGTGAAATTGTATGTTATTTGTCTTTCTGGGACTGATAGATGTGACGTAGGCTAATGCTCTCCACAATTCTGCCACATGAGGCAAGTGGAAAGAATTCATTCTTGCTTATGGCTGGGTAAGATTCTGTGGGGATTTTTCAGGACAGTGAGATGGTAGTAGTGTCTGGTAACTCCAGACTTGTCTTTATCCAGGAACACAACAGGAAGATTACCACATCAACTTCAACATGGCAGAAATGAACTGGAGCCCACAAAGCAAACTCCATAGCAAAAGAGAGAATAAGTTGCAATCACTATGGGAGAAGACTGGAGACATGGTTTAGGGGAAAAGTGGAAAGTTGGTAATTCAGAAGGCAGTGAGACAATGCAATGGGCAAAGCCACAAGAGATCGGAGCACACTTGGAACCCACAAGGAGTACGTTCTCCAATTCCATTGATTCTGACCATCAGGGGGTCTGAATCATACTAGTTCATGCCAACAAAGGGCCTTGAGGCCTGGAGATTTTAGATCAGCAGCCTTGGCATATCAACTCAAAAGAACACTGTATTTCTCTGTCAGAGAACACCAACAAATAGCCAGGTGAAGACAGCCTGGAAACCACGATTAGAGACAATACCAGGTGACACAGTGGGAAGATGGTGGGTTCTGGCTGTACATTAGTGAGAGGAAGTGTTCTTGGAGATGATTTGATGGGGGCAAAAGAAATTTGGGGCTCTCGCACAGGCAGCATCAAGCCCGAGCTACTGGCCAAAGACAGGTTGGTGAGGGCTTTAATTGCCTCTCCTGCAAACACGAAATTCTCACCATGGAACACATAGGGTACTGTGTTCCTCAGTCCAACTTGCTTCATTTTAAGAGAACAGATTCTCCCATAGGGGACTAGAAGAAAGCCCTGTCCATAGGCTGTCCCCTGACCACAGAATGCTACAGGCATTCATTCTGTTGTGAAGGTTGAATTTCTCCTTTCACAGGCACACCAGATCCCACCAAGCTAAACCTCAGCCTATTCAGCCCAGACCCCAAACACACCAAAAGGCTGGCAAAGAGAGCCTCTGCAGATGACTGGTCTCAAGGACAGGGGGCAGCTATGATACAACAGCAGAGGGCATGCATGCCACACACACATACCTGAGACTCCCTCAAGGGCCAGCCCTTGGGCACTCCATGATATCTTATTTCTAAAGAAATTACCATCAGGATAAAAAACAGAATTGATTTTTCAAATACTGAGAAAGAGTCAGAGACCTATATCCAAGACAAAGATGGAAGAATCAATTGTTGCCAAGGAAGAAGACAAGAAATTATCATGGCCAGGTAATCGGAGTGAAACCTCACATATAACACGCCCAATGGAGGATTGAAAGCAGAAAGATATCAGGGAGTCTCAAAACACATAGATTAAACTGATAGAAATAAAATAAAGTAAAATAAAATAAAATAAAATAAATAAAGAATTTCTAAAGAAAAGATTGGTAGCAGACTGAAGGAAAAGTCCAAGAAGCTGGCAGAAGCAAAGGACCAAATTTTTGACCTGGCAGAAAAGGAATGGTAAATAAGGAAACAAATCCAAAGAAAGAAGGAAGAATGATGAAACATGACAATGAGCTTAGGAAAGTCATTGACTCCAAGGAATAGAAAGAGGTGCTTATTGTAGGAGAAGTAGGAGTGAGAGAAAAAAAGGAGGGCTGAACATGGATTTGAGAATTCAGAGCTAAAACTGTCCCTCATCTGGGAGCAGAAACAGAGATCCAGATTCAGAGGCAAGGAGGACTCACATCACCATCCACAGAAGCATGGAACCACAAGACATAGTTTCATTCAATGGAGGAATTCTCTTTACCTAAATATGCGTGGGAGTGTAGTTTGTACATAGCCAAATCACTTACCTCAAGAGGACAAACTATACCAGCTCTCAAAGCAGGCCAGGTTGCTCAAGCAACACCAGCCCAAGCCAAAATCCATTTCCCCTTCATTTGTGAACAATGACAGAGCAGTGGTTCACGTCTAGAACTAGGACGTATTCAGAAGTCAAAGGTTGTGTCATGGATTGTGTCTATCAGTTCAGAGGCGGCCTTCAGCTCAACTCATGATCCCAGGGTCTTGGCATCGACTCTGGTCTCAGGTTCCCTGCTCAGGGGTAAGTCAGCTTTTCCCTCTCCAGCTCTACACCCTGATTGTGATCTCTCTGTCTCTCTGTCAAATATGTGCATGTGCATTGTTTGACAAAAAGACAAAAACACAACCGGGGTACAAGGATTGACTGTGGCCAGAGGATGTTTTCTTTAATTTGGACCTAGATCTCTATGGAAGGCAGCCAGGTTCAGAGAACCTCCCATTATCTCAAATGCTAGACCTTCGCTCAGAGCTCCAATGTTCATTCTCCAGTTCCTTGTCTTCCTGAATATCCTCACCAACCTGTAGCATACGCTGTCTGTGGCTCTCTAATGGCCCTTTGTTGTCCCACTGTTCATCTTCTGCTGCCTCCATTAGAACACGCCCATCTTCCACAAGAGGCATTGTTTGCTTATCCCATGAAACTATTTGGGGGATGTTCATGAGAGGGTGAAGGCAGGCTTGTGCTGTCACATCTACATGTACTCCTCCAGAGGGTATCTGCACGACCCTGTGGGAATGCTCCAGGTTCTTTGACATTTGAATCCTCTTCAATGCGTCCTTTTGAAGATACAAGTTGTCTTCCTGAAACGGGCACGGAAGTCTTTCAGATGGCTTCACTTGGGCTATGGGTCTTTTCCAACATGCTCCATGCTTGCTCCTGTGGACTCCAAGTACATGAGTCCATTCTGGACCTAAGGTTCTAGGATGTAGAATCTGCTTTTGGTAAATCATCAGTTTTGAAGATTTGGAAGTCATTTTGGCTCTATTTCTAGGGATGCTACAGCTACTCATTATAAGGTCCGCTAGGCCAGAGGGAGTCATTTTGTGTTTCTGCAGTAAACTTATATTGAACCCATGCTGTAAACAAAATTGACCCTACTCCTCCCAGAGGAGCTTACTCTCAAAGCCTAGATACAAGGGTGAATCAGGCCAGGTGAAGACATCCCATTAGAGGGGCACGCATATATCTACTAGGGTAAATTGAGATCCAATTGTCCACCCATGTGTTACCTAGCATTTTTGTTTTTGTGGTGTAGCAGACTTAGCACGACTGTGCAGTTTTTTCTGTATTGTTATCTCATTGGCCACGTCTGTATAGCCTGGCTAAACTACCGCTATAAATGTTAGTCTCTGAGGCTGGGAGGGGTTGCCTCTTTGCAAGAGAAGGCCCTGACCGGTCAATATGATTCTCGATGCTTTGTGCAAAATTAACGTTTGCTTGACCTTCACTTTGTATCAGTCTCGCTCTTTTGAATAAGGACCCTATCTTTGGAGGGCCACCCGAATTCAAATGATGAGAACTGAAACAGCATTGGAATTTTTGGAAAAGCCTCTGGAGGTAAGATCATGGGATCCTGCATGGAGCTGCAGTGTACAGTCTCCTACCAATCTTCTCTTCAGGAGTTCTTTAGGTGCTTTTATCTTTATCAGTTTTATCTCTGTGGTTCGAGACTCTCTGATATCTCCTATGTTTTCTGACGTACAGCGAGTATCCAGGCCCCTGCTTTCAATCCTGCATCGGGCGTTTTCTATGTAGAGGGTTCACTCTGATTGCCTAGCCATAATCATTCCTTCTTCCTTTACCTGGGCATCAATTGATTTTTTCATCTTTGCATTGGATCTAAGTCTCTGTCACCTCTCTGTATTCGTTAAACTCATTCTGCTTTCTAACCTGAGGGTAATTTATTTAGGAGGAAGAGATCCGGAGTACCCAGGGCTGGCCCTTAAGGTTTGTTGAGTGCGTGCGTGTGTGTGTGTTTGTGAGTGTGTATGTGGCATGCATGCCACTGCTGTTTGTGTTGTGGCTGACCCTGTCCTGGAGGCCAGTCATTTGCTGTAGCTCTCCTTTCCGGCCGTTTGTTGTTTTTAGGGTCCAGGTTGAATATGCAGAGGTTTACCTTGGTGGGCTCTGGTGTGCCTGTGAAAGGAGAAATTCGAGCAACTCAGCAGAACGCAGGCCTGCAGAATGCTGTGTTCAGAAGAGAACATGTGGTCAAAGCTTTCTTCTCGTCCCCTATGGGAGAGTCGTTGTCCTTGGACTAAGCATCTTGGACTGAGGAAGGCAGTTTTCCAAGTATTCCACTGTCGGGATTTCGAGTTGGCTGGCTAGGCAGCCTATGTCCTCACATACCTGTCTTGGCCAGTAGCTTTGTCTTGATGCTGCTGTTGCGAGAGCCCAAAATTTATTATGTCCACATTGAGACATCTCCACGAACACTGCCTTTCACGGAATCACTCCCACTACTCACCATCTTCCCAGTGCGTCACTTAGTATTGTCTCTCTCTGATCATTGTCTCCAGGCTGTCTGCTCCTGGTCGCTTGTTGGTGTCATATGCAGGAAAAAGATGGTGTTCCTTCAAGTTGATGTGTGCCAAGCCTGCTGATAGGAAAACTTCAGCCTTCAACACTTGTGTTGTAAAGTACTCGTGCCCTTCAGACCCTCTGCGTCTCACAGTCAACGGCACTGGGAAACAGGTTCCTTGTGGGTTCCCAGTGTGCCCTGCTCTCCTGTGCCTTGGTACTCTTCATGGGATCCAGCCCTCTGATCCACTAACCAACCAAATATCCCCTGAGCCATGTCTCCAACCTTCTCCCATCATCTCTGCAACTTCCGTTTTCTTTCGCTGTGGAGTTTATCTTGTAGGCTTCAGGTCAATTTCCACCCCAATGCAGTTGTTGTGTTCATCTTCCTGTTGCCTTCATAGCTGAAGACAAGCATGAGGTTATTAGACACTACTACCATCTCACTCTCCTCCATGTCACCGCAATTCGTACTGAGACATAAGCAAGAAGGAATTCTTCCACTTGTCTCTTATGGCAGTCTTGCGGAGAGCATTGGGCTTTGTCACATCTATCATTCTCAGAACGACATCAGACAGACGATTTCACTAACTCATGACACTCAAGAATCATACGAAAAAGAAAGGGTATTGGGACAAACAGTATGACTCTAATGAGAAATTCAAATGGTGCTGTTCTTTGGAAAGCAGTTTTGTGAGAACACGTGTTACTTGAAGAGGACAAGAGATGACATTCCTTGCAGGAGATTTCCTGAAACTGATGGAATGTGAGATTTCAAGGCATGTCAAATTGAATTGCTACCCACAAGAGACCGAATTCCATTCTCTCGTATTTTAATAATAATTGTGATGTGAAACACACACACACCACACAGCATTAACACATGCACATGCAAACACACAAAGATAAGACATGCAAAATATGGGAAGGAAGCGAGGAATCGTACCAATGAAGCAACCCCAAGAAAATACCATATAGGTGAAAGGCAAATAGAATCCAAGTCAGAAGCCAACCGAAATGAGAAAGTGAACTATTACCTATCAATAATACATTCAGTATCAGGACTAAAGTCTCCCGTCAATACAAACAGTTTGTAAGAGTGGTTGAAATTCCAAATTAAAAAAAAAAAAAAGGTAGAAAACATCCATAAGAAAACAGCAAATATTAAACTAGCTCGTCCTTCTGTTGACCATAGGAGATTTCCTTCGACTATAAAGATACTCATAGCTTGCAAGTGAAGAAACAGGGAAGACATAGGTTATGCTATTCCCAAGGAGAAGAGAGCCAAAGTGTTTGTGCATAAGTCAGCGAGAGTCATTTTATGCCTTCGAGAGACAAAAGATAAGCGGAAGTTGTTTTGTCTTGATGGAGCATCAAAACAACAGAAACCTGGAAGAATTGCCAACATATACACCACGAACAAGGGTGTATCTAAACGTTGGAAGCCTATGAACACACAGGAATGGAGATGGCTGTTCTGCCCCATCTCTCTGCCCTTCAACCACACTGCCTCCTTCTTCCTGTGGAGACCTCTCATGGCACCTGCCTCCAAGCACAGGTGATTCCCATTGATGGGAAGACCCTCTTCTCTCCCCCATCTCCCCACTCCAGTTACTCCCACTTATTCGTGAGCTCACAAGCCCCATGGTACACACTCTCCATGCAGCATGCTCTCTCTTTTCTAGCATTGGCCTCCGTTTCTAGCTGTGCTTGTGTCATGGATGTCCCTCCCCAGCCAGCCTCCAAGCTCTCCTTCCCTTTAGCTCCAACACCTGACACAGTGCCTGGCACGTAGTAAGCCCTGGCTAGCTTCTAAGAGCCTCACTGAGGGACTGAAAGCATTTTAAAAATGTCACTACGTAGGCTCGAAACTGTAGGCAGAAAAAGCTTTGCCTGGATTGACATATTAGAGACGTATTCGTCAAGTTGGATGTGTTCACTGACTTTACCTTGTAAAATTTAAAAAAAAAAAAAAGGACCTCTGTATCGCTTCGCATCTAAGGAAGGCGCATGTATACTATTAGACCACGTTATGAGCTTAATGGAAGGAGACAAGATGTTTTCGCTAAGAAAATGTATAAGACTGTTGAGGTCAAGTGGGAGGAAACAGTCCGTTTGTTGGAGCATTGCTATCTTACTCTATCACAGCCACTCATAAAAATCTGACACGGGGTGAGTCAGAATTGTCTGTCGGAGAGGAGTTAGATCTGGCTCATGTTCCTACAGACATGAAAGCCAGAAACGAAAAAGGAGGCTTTAAAAGCGTGGGTTGAGGAGGCGGTGTGGTTCACTGCGATGAGCTAAGTGCCCAGGGCCACCAGCAGACATGCTGGCCTGTGTCCGTCCTTTGTTCTGGGGTCCCTCTTGCACCATGTGGTGAGGCTGGTGGCTGGGAGAAGCTCAGGACAGGACCCGGTGGCATCTTATTTCTCCCACCCTCCTGTGGGCTCCAGTGGTCTCCAGTAGGTCCCAAGGGACAGCCTGCCTTCCTTGCAAAGCCCAGTAGCACTGGGAGCAGAAACTGGGGCCAAAGAGTGAGCACCCTGTTTGACAAGCTGGACCAGCCACCTCTTCTTCAGATGCAGGGGGAGCCCTGGCATGCTGACTCCTCCCTTCTCCCTTTCCCCTCTCCTCTTTCCTCCCTCTTTTCTTCCCCTCTCTCCTTCCCTGGTGGTGCCCTTTCCCAATGCCCACTTCATCCCTTTTCCTTTCTACATACCTGTCTTCTAGAGTTTCTTCTCTTTCCTCCCCATTACTTCCCTTCATCTGAATCTCCTCTTTGGTCCCTTTGTCCCTGCTCTCTGCTCCTCCTCCCCTTCCCTGGCCCCTGTTCAGCTCCATACTGAATGCAGGCAGAGCTGGACTAACATGCTCACTTGCTTGCTCAGCCAACCTCCAGAGAAGTCACTCTTCGGTGGCCACCTTCCTGACCCCCTGGTCGCTTCTCCACTTGTTCAGATATTGCTCTGAAGTCTGAGGAGGACAGAGCGGGGCTGCCACAGAAGCAGGCCAGAGGAGAAACCAAACCATGTGTCCACACTGTCCCCCAGCACTGCTGCTCTGAGAGCTTTCGGAGTCCTCAACAGGGTTAGGATTTAGGGGCTTCTTCAGAACCGGGAGTGAAAACAAGCATAGGTCAAAAGAAAAGCGACGGCCCCCACACAAAAATAATAATCACAAATGAAAACTATGTTAACTCTGAAGACCCAAAGTCGAAGAATTGCCTTGAATCTGTCACTAGAAAGCACCCAAGGCCTCACTCTCTGGGTTCTGGGTGCCCTGGGAATGGCAGGAGGCTCTGACATGCACGTGGGGGTGCCGAACTATGAGGGCTAGCCTGCCCGCTGGCAGGGGGGGGGGGTACCTCCTGTGGCGCTGTCCTGGCACGACCCCCTGCGTAGGGGGTGTGGCGCGGCGTCCTGGGTGGTCCTGGTGCCCTGGGGTTGCCGGAAGCCTGGGCTCCGACCTCTCCACTCTCCCCCCCCTCCCCCCCCCCCCCCCCCCCCCCGCTCCTGTCCTGCGTTTTCTGCTTCAGGTGAGGGCGCGTCGAGGTGTCACTTTACCTGTGAGCAGAGGGTCCTCCAGAGAAGCCATGGGGCAGGGAGGGGCAGCAGGCAGCAGGAATGAGAACGGGACACCGTGGCCTCTGGGGCTAAGCTGGAGCGTGGGAGCGCAGGGGCAGCGAGTATGGTGGGTCCTGCAGTCCCGAATGGGCTGCAGCACAGCACCCTGGAGCTGTGTGCCCCTCCTTCCCGCCTGGGCAATTAGCAAAGCCCCTTCTCCTGGCCCCCCCCCGCCCCGCCCACGCCCCCCTCCCTCCTGAGTCCTCTGAGAGCTCACTTCCAGCTTTGGAAATTAGCAAAGACCCTTCTCTGCGCCGGCCCTGCCCCCTCACTCCAGGGGCCTGAACCCTGGCTGGGGTGCAGGGCTATGCCCTAGCATGCTGCCCCATTGCCAGCGCCTGCGCTGGGCAGACTCATAGCCTGGCTTTCTGAGCGGGTGTCCACGGGCAGCCTGGCTGCGAAAAGATCATCAGTCCTAAAGGCCAGCTGCACTCTTGGGTCAGTTTGCTGGCTTCCAGATTGCGCCCAAAGCCAGGAACCAGCTTCCCCAGCACAGGCCTGGGCTGAGATGCCTGCCTGGGATCTGTCTGAGCAGTCTCCTCCACTCCAGGCAGGGATGGCACTTCGACCTGGATGTTTGGGTTTTTGGTTTGTTTTTTTGGTCATTGGTTATTACATGACCTCCAGGGTAGGTGCTCCACAAAGGGAGTGAAAACAGGACGCCTGATATATATGCATATGGCCATTCTAGAAAAATAGCTTGGGGTTCTCTCGGAAACGCGGCATTGGTCCTTGCACTATGGTTTAATAGAAAAGGGATTATGCACCAAGTTACTTAAATGAGCATAGGTTGAAATCGTTTACTGAGAGTAAATATTTTAAATAGTTATATTTTAACTAAATCTATCATCAATCATAAATCTATTACACGAAGGTTACAGGCAATTTAAAAGCAAGAGCACTCTCTTCAGGGTTTTAAATAATCCCTGTCTGTCTTGGCACATGAGAATGCAAAGATAGGAAATGGTTTGTAAAAGATCATATAATAGCTTTTACTAATTCTATTTATTTGACAGACAGAGATCACAAGTAGGCAGAGAGGCAGGCAGAGAGAAAGATGGGGAAGCAGGCTCCCCGCCAAGCAGAGAGCCTGATGAAGGGCTCGATCCCAGGACCCTGAGATCATGACCTGAGCCCAAGGCAGAGGCTTAACACACGGAGCCACCCAGGCGCCCCCAGATGAAATACATTTCTGACTTAGAAACTTCAGATAGAATTATTTTGTCCATGATGACAACTGAAGAAAATGTGTCATCCCTAAACCTAACCTTAAACCCTACCAACACTGAAACCTAAGCTGACCTTAAAGCCCAAACTAGAACCCTGAATCCCAAACCTGGAATGGAACCCAAAGCCTGTACCTGAGCCCTGGATCCAAGCCCTGAACCACGAACCCAAACCCTAAACCAGACCTCCAAGTCATGAAACCTGAACCCAAATCTCAGCATGAAGTCAAACCCCAAATTTGACCTTGAACTTTATCCCATAAGCCCTGAGTCTTAAAGCCTAAATCATAAACTTAAAGCCCTAAACTATAACTCTGTTCCCTTGTCCTTCACTCTAAACCCTCACCCTAACACTAAACCCAAAGCCTGATTAGAACTCTGACTAAAACCTGAACCTGAACCCAAATTCAAACCCTTCACCACACTTTGCTTATGCACTTGCCATTGATGGATATTTGCAGTTTCTACCTCTTGATTCTTGTGAACATTGTTTGGGTTGGGGGCTAGGGTTAGGGTCTTGGATTAGGGTAGGGTCCAGGCTTGAGACCAAGTTGAGGTCAGAGTGTGGGTCTGCATCAGGGCCATGTTCAGTGACACTGTTTGGGTCAAGGACTGTTGTAATTCCACATTGTTTCCAATTCATTGTTCCTTAGCTATTTGGGGGGAAGTTGGGGGGTATTGGGCTCCATGCAGCTTGAATTTCCGGAATGAAATGGCATCAGCTGGACCCGGGGAGGGAGCAGGACCTTCCACTGAAGGGTGAGCTCCCACAGTCCTGCACTGCCTTGCACCGCCTGCAGAGGGCGCCAGACCCCAGCACCCGCCCTGAGCCCAGGCTGCACAGCCACAGCTGTGACCTGAGCCCTGCCTTTTCAGGACCCACTGTGGAGACTTCTGGAGAATGTGGGGCGCCTCCCACCCTGACAGGACAAGCTGAGGAGGGTGTGGCTCTGCATCCACACTGACCGGACCCGTTGTGGAGGACGCGCCCACACTGGCAGCAGTCCAACCTCCTAAGGACCAGACGCTGGAGGAGGTGAGGAGAAGTCCCTTAGTGGACTGTCAAGGGGTTCGTGGTCTCAGGACCCCACAGAGAAAGGGCGCCCTGTGTAGACACTGGGGCTTCCGTCGTTTTGTGTGAGGAGACGTGGCCTCCTGCTGTGCTGTGCGCGGGGCTGTGGGGTCCCCCCTTTCTGGGCTCGGGTGATCCTTGGTCCTTGTCTGTGTTTGTGTGCTCGCGGATTCGGTTCCTGGGGCTCCTCAGATGGTCTGCAGTCAGGGAGCGTCCCCCTGCTTTGGTGCTCGTGCTCTCCCCACCTCAGCCCTGCGGGGTCCTTCCCGTGTCCACACCCACTCCAGGCTTGCGCCTAGTCCGGAAATTCGGGAGCCAAAGTGAGGACTCTGTAGCCGGTTTTGGGGAGAGTAGGTATTTTCCCAGTGTGGGTTCTTCCCTGAGCACAGTGCCTCCCCATCTCCGTGTGTACCCCTCCCTGTCTGTCGTCATTGTTGCAGGGCTGTCACTTTCTTGGTTCAGGGGCCTCCTGGGTATCTTGCTATCTTGGATGCAGGTGTAAATGAGATCGTTCTCAGCAGTCTCTTTCTGATGGGTCCTTCCGAGCACCTAGGAGTGCCACTAATTTGTGCATATTGATTTTGTTCCTTGCAAGTTCTTGAATTTATTAGTTCGATTGGCCTTAAACTTAATCTGCCAGTTATTTGACCAGCAGCATGGGTTTAATTGGGAAGAGCAGAGAATGGCAGTCTGGGCTGAGCAAGCTAAGGTCCCATCACAGGCAAGTGCGAGAAACAAAGGAGAGGAACATTATTTCATGGAGGAGGAAGAAGTTGGGAAGGGTGCTTGAAGGAAAGTCCCTTGGAGAAAGGCAGGGTGATGGAGAATTCTCACCAGCTGAGCTGCAAAGCTCCTACAAAAAGTCAGGAGATGAACCTCCAGCTTCCCCTGTGGGGCCTAAAATTGGTGAGTCTCTCCTGTGGGGGATTGCAATGTGGGGTCTGTAATGGGCACTGAGCAGCAGGCGCCCCCTTCCAGCCTCCCCTTCTGGCATCCCCAGTCCACTTTATGGGGCTTCCCTTCCTGCTTTTGCACAGTTCTAACCAGCTTGTGGTGGAATGTTGTGGAAAAACTGAAATTCCAAATCCACTGCTTCTACTGCACCTGAGATACAGGGGCCCATGATTTAATCCTCCCACGAGTCTCTTGCTAGCCCCACCTGTCCGTTACTCATTTTGAGAGTTGATATTACCAAAGTACTGTAATTCTAAAAATTTCTGAATTAGCTGTATTATTTCTTTTTAGGTATGAAGTTAACTTCCAATTATATGAATTTAATATTTTGGTCATTGTTTTCTAATTTTATTGCCTTATTCTTGGAAAATATAGCCTGATATTTAACTCTAGGAATTTATTGGCATATACTTCTGGCCTAAATAATGGCCTGTTTGTGTAAATGTTCAACTTATGCTTATATACTTACTGAAGACTCTTGTTTTGGGGTCAGGATGGCTACATTTATTAATAGATCAGGACTATTAGATTCTCTAAATTTTGATGTCTCTTAATTTAATCTAATTAAATTATCAGTTAATGAAAGAAGTTAAATTTTTTATGTACTACTGCATCTAAACTTATCAAAGTCTTTGCTATAATTAGACAAGTATGTCATCCTGTTTTTATACCAAGTCTTACATTAAAAAAATCATACTATCTGAAATATTATTTATTTTTATTATTATTTATTTTTTTAAAAGATTGTATTTATTGGGGTACCTGAGTTAAGTGTCTACCTATAGCTCAGGTCATAATACCCGGGTCCTGGGATAGAGCCCCGCAGGGGGTTCCCTGCTCAGTGGCGTGCTTCTCCCTCTCCCTCTGTTATTCCCTCTGCTGTGTGCATGTTTTTCTTTTCTCACTCTCTCTCAAATAAATAAGTAAAATTTAAAGATTATCTCTCTCAAATAAATAAGTCAAATTTTTTTTCTCAATGGGAGGGAGAAGCAGACTCTCCACTGAGCAGGGAGCCTGATGCAGGGCTCAATACCAGGACCCTGGGATCATCACCTGAGCTGAAGGCAGACACTTGAACCGACTAAGTCACCCAGGCACTCCAGCTGTTTATTTATTTATTTATTTTTATTATGCATATGTTTTATCTCTCTTTTCTACAAGTCTTTTTTTTGATCTTTTTACTTTTTTCATAAAACTGAATTATTTCAAGATGACTTGGTCATCCTCTTTTCCCCAACCTCAAAGATCATAGAGTATATTTTAACTGTTAAAATAATATTAGTATTTAAGTGCTGCCTACACAAATTAAGGCAAATTATCTGTGGTCTGTATTCCTGAAAATATTTTTTTAATTATGCCTTCCTATGCCAATGACATTTTATAAGGATCTAAATGTTTCCATTTGTGATTTTTTTTCAAGATAATAAAGCTATTACTTCATTCTTTTTTATATCTGATGTTATTTAAAAAATTTCTGTCAGTCTGATTCTTGTTTCTTTATTAATGAATTATTTTTTTTCTCTCTAACACTTGTGATTTTTTTTGTGTGTCTTTGGTATGTATGCCCTAGTTTGGGATTCATAGAGTCAACTCTAGTTATGAATATTTTCTTTCTTTTCTTGTATGTAAGTTTTAATCCAGTGTCTTGACTATTTTATGCTTGAGAAATAGATGTACATTAATATTCAAATATTTCTTTCCTTTTTCTTCTTTCATTTAAAAAAAGTCATTTATTTTATTTTATTTAAAAATATTTATTTATTTATTTGGAGTAGAGGTAGAGGGTCATGAAGAGTGGCTGATTATATACTTTCAATTTGGGAGGAGGTTAGGGATAGCACAAGCCTCCAAGGTATTTTATAAACAAGGTTTCCAGGACCTTGAGGGGGCTAGCTATTGTTAGGGAAAGGTCATTTATTACTATTTAGTAAAAACTCAGGGAAGAGACTCTTCTGATGTGTATCAGTGGGTATATGCTTGGGAGATGATTGCCAATGTATATCTTGAGGGCAGGGGTGGGGAGTAGAGATAAAGAAGTTTCCAAAGTAATTTTTACATGTGAAAGTAGATTTTCAGTATCCTGGGGGGTGGACTAAGAATGCTTTTTGCCCTGAGTGGATGTGTCCACATGGAAGCAGCTGAGTCCCCAGAGGAGCTTCAAGGACTTGTCAACAGGCTATGAGTAGTAAGGAAATCTAATTTCTTCTCTAGCTTTTGTTCCACACACATCACCTACATCTTACACCTCTTTTATATTGATAATTTTAATGCTTTGCTGGTATCCAGATGACTATATCCTTAAGTGACTTCTTATCTCTATTGAATCCATTATGTATTCTATCCATTGTATTCTTAATTCAACTAGATTACATATATTTAATCTATTAGTACCACTAGGTTCTTATTCTTGTTTTTATTTCAAAATCTTTCCTTATTTCCTTACATTATTTATTGGGTATATTTTAAATCCCTGAAATACTCACTTATTATATATAAGCTGTCAACCGTATTCTTATTTTGAGGTAGCTATATCTTTTTGGGTTTTAGGACATCATACCAACAATGCCAAATAATTTTCAGACAACAGCAGGATCTCCAAGAATTCAACTAAATTCTGACACTATCTACCTGAACATAGTGTAAGATTTCATCAGTTAAGGGATCAGTCCTCCAAGACTATCTCCAACCCCACCTCAGATGCCAGTCTCACTGTAGGCCCCAGGTTATTACCTGTGCTTGTGACTGAGCAACTACAGGTTGGAGGTCCCAGTGGCCTACTTCTTACGTTCTTTTAATTTGCTACAGGGACTCACAAAACTCAGAAAAATACTTACTTTATGTTTGCCAGCTTATTAAAAGATATAATAGAAGATTTAAATCAATAGATAGATAAAGAAGTGCACAGGGCAAGGTATGGAGAATGGGCACAGAGCTTCTATTACCTTCTGTAAGACTGCCACTCTTCCTGCCTTTTCATACATTTCACAAACTAAAAGCTTTCTGAACCCAGTCCTTTCAGCTTTTCTGTGGAGGCTTCATGACATAGTCATGACTGACTAAATCGTTGTCATTTGCTGATCTAATCTCCAGATCCTCTTCCCTCCCCAGATAATCCTGTATTGGGAGGAAGGGGAGGCAAAAAGTTGTGAAGGCTTTCACCAAGTGGTTGGTCCTTCAGGCAAACAGCCCTTGCCTTGAGTGAGGTCTGAAGGTCACTTCATTAACAGAACAAAACACACCTCTCTCACCCTTATCACAGGAAATCCCAAGAGTTTTAGGAGCTGTGAGTCAGTAGCCATGGTTGAAAACCAAATATTCAGATGACCAAAATATATTTCTTGTAAACCACTATATTACACTACATGCTTAAGTATTTAATTATGTGATCTTTTAAACTAATATTTTTCTAAGAGTATAAACTGTTCTGGCAGGATTCTGGATTGGGGAGTGATGTATTGCCAAATTTCTGTCGTTTTAGTCCAGGAAGTCAAAGAGAAAGAACAGGAGAGCCCCTTAGGGCAGGAAGTTCAAAGTAACAATGTTAACTACTACTACCTTTTCTTGATTTTTTTTTTTAAACAAGCAAATCTTCTCTTCAGAGTTGCAGTTTAAAGCCAAGAACATGCAGAATTGGGAGAAAAAATAGTTAAATTTGGAGACTTGCAGAGGTAGAATCAGAGTAGTGAAAGCCATTACAGCAACTGAACTAACTGAGGTCAGTCTTTGGTGAATCACAGAAACAGGTGGAGTTGTCAAACAAAGGAATCTTTGTTTACAACATACAAGGAGATCACAGGGAATAAGTTCCAAAGCCTTGACTGTTTGAACAGGAGAGAGATTTTTATTTAGTATTTAAGATGAATACTCAGAAGGGAGAGTTTTATTATTCCGTGTATGGTTGGTCATAAGGTTGTGGATGCATGCACATCCACATATGTATTTGTGCAATATGTATTGCATGTTCACCTGAATGAAGCTTGTATTCCACCGAGGGCAGAAACTTCAACGTTAGAATAAAGCAGAGGTAACTGTTGGACAAGGGAAAGGGACTCTACAGGCTTCAAGAGCAGATAGAAACTAGATGGGGTCTTGGGCTCATTTTCTGGGACAAGGAATGCAAGGCCTTGATTGCTTTTGAAATAGCACTAGGAGTTTTGCCACTGATTTATTGTCTCAATAGCTTAGGCTATTTCCTGGTCTGGTGGTGACTGTTAGTTTTCCCATTGCCTTGTTCCCTCAAAATCCTTAAGGAGTGAGGTTTTTGCATTTCTTTGTAAGAACCTCCCAGGAAGTTTTGGAAGAAGTGTGCTTGGGCAAGTACACAGGTGGGGTATAGATCATTGAAAATAGCTGGGGACAAAAAATGATTTTCTTATGTCAGGAAAACTATATGTCATCTTAATTTTCTGGGAACCTCTAATTCTTTCTGCTGATGTTACCAGCAGGCTTCTGAGATATTACTGATTGTTCTCTTGTACCTAAGGAAAAAGAAATGTAGAAAGCAAAAGACAAAACTTTAAAATCTATCCTCCAACTCATCAATTCACTGCAGCCACCTCTCTGTCTTTCCCTTTCTCTTTTTCTTTCTCTTTCTCTCTCACTTTCTCTCTCACATACGCACAACACACGCAAATCATCTTAAAACAATTTTTAATTTTCCCTATTCCATTTTAATATACTTGAGGCATGATCATTTTCTTAGTAAATACAAGAAAAAAAAATCTAGGATTCCATCATTCTGTGTGATTAAAGTATTGAGGAATTTACTTCCAATAGCACTTATAAAAACACATTTTATTTATGTAATATTATATAATCAGGTGCCTGCATTTTTCTTATTCTCTAACTAGTGTTATTTGGCAATTAATATTTTGTCAATCAATATTCCCCTATATCTGAATGTGTGGGCAGTGAGAGATGAGTTAGAGGCAAGGATGGTGAACACTCCCAACAACTGCAGACTACATATATCTTAAGCCATGATTTTCTTTGCAAAGATCAACATTGATAATGTTCTAGTCATACCTCCGTGTACCAGGAAAGAAGTAGCATATTTCTTGAAAGACACAGCTATCAAAGCTCCATTGAGAAACTGTAAAGATGGACAAGCGATTTCCAAATTACATATCTGATAATGGACATCTACTCTGATTATTTAAATATGAATAAAAATAAAAAACCTTACTAATAACCAAACAGAGTATCCAATTTTACATGTGAAGGAAATAATGGAAGAGACATGTCACCAAAAGTATATGGATGGCTTATAGGCACATGACAAATTTCTCAACATTTAGACATTAAAGAAATACAAATTAAAATCATAATGAGACATGCTTACATATCTATTAGAATGGCTAAAATTATAAAGGCTAATTGTACTTGGTCTGAGCTAGATTGAGAAGCAACAAAAAATCTAAACTGTTGTTGGCATATATCATGATACAACCACTTTGGAAAATAGTTTGAAAATTTTTTTAAATGCAAAATATGTTGCAGTTACAAAAATAGCCATTTTACTTCTAGGCATTTAACCAAGAGAAACAAGCCCTATGTTCATACAGGGACTTGTATATGAATTTCATAGCAGCTTTATTTTTAAGAATTGAAAACAGTGGAAATGTTCATCAATGTCCATCCATAGAGCAAAGAAAAATTATGATCTATTCATTAAAGAGATTACTATTCAACATCAAAATGAACTATTTACAATTGGAGATTCTCAAAGTAATGATGCTGAGAAAAGAAAAGCCAGGCAATGAATAGTATATACAGTGTGATTCCATGACTATAAAAAATCTAGAAAATACAAATTTATATATAGTCACAGTCATCAAATATATTGGTGTGATTTTAGTGCCTTCTTCTGTGATCCTATAGCTTCCTACACTTGCATCTCTGAGCATTTGTTACACCATGTGAAAATATGAACTCTTTCTCTTCATTCTGTCTTACTAGAATAAGAGTCCTTGAAATTTTATGGACAATTGAACTCTCAGTTATTAGCAGAAATTCTATCACACAGTAAGTTTCCAAATATAAAAGCCAGAGTTTTACAATGACTTCTAAGCTTTTACATGATCTAGCCACTCATTTAACCTCTGTGACCTCTTTCCCTGCTACTCTTCAGTCACTCACAGTGGCCTCCTTGCTATTCCTCAGATATGCCAGGCATGATCCAACCTTATGGCCTTCAAGATAGCCAATTCCTTTGTCTGGAGTGACCTTATTGCTGATAGTTCTGGGCAAATTCATCACCTTTCCATACCTTTGTTCAATTGTCAGCTTCATTGTAACTACCCTGATCTTCCTATTAAAAATTTTAACTCCCCATCCCCTGCCTAGCAACCTTGATTTTTCTCACCCTGATCGAGTTTTTCTTTTTCCCCATTGTACTCATCCTTTTTGAATGCACTATGCAATTTTTATTAAGGTTTATAGCTTTGAATTGTCTCACCCATTAAAATAAAAGTTCTACAAAGCCAAGTATTTCATTTACCAGTGTAGTCTGAAGTAATATCTGCCATATAATAGTTCAGTAGACAACTGGTAAATTTCAAAATAAATTAATGTTGAGAATATACTGAATTTCACAAGTCATTTCAATATTTATTTCCAAAAAATAAACTATGTAAAACATACCTTAAATTTACTTTCAAAATATTTTATAGCATATAATGGACAATATACATAAGCCTTAAAGAAACAATCCTATAAATAACCATTTCATACCTACTTAAAAACTACATAATACCACACTCCTAGATCCTCTCTGAACGCTCTAAAATAACCCTAAAGGAAATACATTTTTAAAAATAACAGATTTTTTGTCAAATAATTTAATAAAATAAAAGTTTCATTCATCTATGTAGATCATAATAAATGTTTTTAATAAGCATGAAATTATAACTCTGAAGTGTGCTAAAATGAAACCACCTGCTAAGGGTGAGAGAATAAAAATAAACATCATGTTTCCAAATAAGAGGAATTTATTACCTTTGAATCAAAGCATGTGGATTTGTTCAAACTGGCAATAAAGGAATATGGAGACACAAACCATAGAAAGTCATTTTTTAGATTTCTAAAAGACTTCGAAGTGAAAAGTATACATTCACTTCTCACTTATTGCTCCTACATATTCATGAATTTGAGAGAAAATATAGGCCCTGTGTGTCTTAGCAACTAATGGGATATTTTTTGATATTTACATGCTTACACATAGTATGTGTTATAGTCTTCTCTTTTACATGCTGTAAAAAGGTTAACCCCTTTTCTGCAGAGATCTGAAAATGTGAAACAGTGCCTGAGTAGCTGAATTCATCTAATTCAAATTTCTTGCAGGTCTAAGACCTATTGATTTTCACTTGACTGCCTCCTTTTTCATCTGTCAATTGGTTACAAATTCTGGTACTGAAGAGAATACATTGGGGCTGGTGGCTCAGTGTGTTAAAGCCTCTGCCTTCAGTTCAGGTCATGATCTCAGGATCCTGGGATCGAGCTCCACATCGGGACATAATGTAACGACAGATAGTTTATATGGGAGCCCTTTGGGTACTCTGGTGGATGAATGTTTTTAAATTAGTTTTTCATGGACATGGGGAGTTAGAGACGAGAAGGGAGGTGGGGGAAATTGGAAGGGGAGCTGAATCATGAGAGACTATGGACTCTGAAAAACAATCTGAGGGTTTTGAAGGGGCGGGGGATTTGGAGGTTGGGGTACCAGGTGTTGGGTATCATAGAGGGCACTGCTTGCATGGAGCACTGGGTGTGGTGCAAAAAGAATGAATACTGTTATGCTGAAAATAAATAAAAAATTAATTTAAAAAATATTAGTTTTTCGTAAACTACAAAAAAAAAAAAAAAGAAAAGCGCTCCCATTTATAGCGTACACTTTATGGTTCACAAGGCACGTGCCAACAATAAAAATAATAATGGGTTACCGTTACACTTCATAGAAAAGGAGGTACAGGGAAATTGAATGAAAGGGAATAACAAAGTAGGTTCATAAGTCAATCTTCCTTGTAAAAAAATTAACGTGAAAGTGCGTTTCTGCCACCTCTCTCCTGTGTGACATTTTATCGATGGGAGATGGAAAATAAATGGTCTGGTTAACCTTTCCCTCCCCCTCAAAACCCATTATTTGAAAACACAAAAAGGGAAGTGAAGTGAGAAATCCTCCCACTCCCATCCCCACTCACCTCCATAGCCACCTCCTCTTCCAAGAACCTAACAGACAAGGTGCCAAGAAGTGTTAGGTACCAGCAGTGGTCTCAGATCTCATTCAAGAATCATGGTGAAAGGCTTTCAAATAGATTGTGGGGGAACAGGGATCCAATTAGGGGGGGACAAGTTTAAGGTTTGCCTGGTCCCCTAAAAATTAATGGCACTAGAGAAGATGAGCTTTGGGAACTATAGCTTAATGGATACAATGTGTAAAAAGCTTCAGTGAGTCATGGTGGGAAGAGGCCAAGAGGGCAGCAAACACAGTCTTAGATGATGTTATTAATAGCACTACAGGCTCTAGATTTCCTGTGGTGGTGTTCTTGGCAAGACCAGCCCGGCCAAAGTGGATACTCTCAACCTGGAACAGAGGGTCTTGGAGATGCCAGCACGTGAGGTATGATGAGAGGGTAAAATGATAGGAGGTGTCCTTTGGAAGGACTGACTCCTTGACTTTAAAAGGGAGAACCCAAATCTGTAGGTGAAATCTTTCTGGCTACAAAGAGGGCCAAGGCCTCCTAAGGTCAAGGTCTCCTCGTCACTTGCAAAGATGTCGAAGAACATATTCAGACATTTCAAAGATGTCCTCATATCATTGGTTCCCACTCTGGAATTCTATCAATAAGGTGAGAGTTCCTCTAGTTGAAAAAGAGATCTAAAAAGACTTCCCTTTCTCATGTAATTTCTGTAACCTCCAGGACACACCCACCTCCCCCTTCCAGCTCTGTAATGAAGCCACAGCTGGTGCCAATTTGTGGAACTCCTTAAAGGCTATTCTCCCTTATATACCCCGGGACCAAGTTCCCATGCTCCCTCACCCGATTTCCTGCACTCACCTCCCACCTGGTGTGTTCACACCTGCAAGTGCCTTTTACCAACCCCTTTGCCAAAAGGCAGCCAGAGTGACCTTTCAAAGACCTATCAGTTCCTGGCATTTGTCTCCATAGAAATCTGCACTGATCTTCTAACAAATTCTCAGTCCTCCAAAGGCACCCATAATCCTCCCATCAGTCTATTCATACCCCTCCAACTGACTGATGCCTGTTCTGCCCCATCTCTCTGCCCTTCAACCACACTGCCTCCTTCTTCCTGTGGAGACCTCTCATGGCACCTGCCTCCAAGCACAGGTGATTCCCATTGATGGGAAGACCCTCTTCTCTCCCCCATCTCCCCACTCCAGTTACTCCCACTTATTCGTGAGCTCACAAGCCCCATGGTACACACTCTCCATGCAGCCTGCTCTCTCTTTTCTAGCACTGGCCTCCGTTTCTAGCTGTGCTTGTGTCATGGATGTCCCTCCCCAGCCAGCCTCCAAGCTCTCCTTCCCTTTAGCTCCAACACCTGACACAGTGCCTGGCACGTAGTAAGCCCTGGCTAGCTTCTAAGAGCCTCACTGAGGGACTGAAAGCATTTTAAAAGTGTCACTACGTAGGCTCGAAACTGTAGGCAGAAAAAGCTTTGCCTGGATTGACATTTTAGAGACGTATTCGTCAAGTTGGATGTGTTCACTGACTTTACCTTGTAAAATTTAAAAAAAAAAAAAAAGGACCTCTGTATTGCTTCGCATCTAAGGAAGGCGCATGTATACTATTAGACCACGTTATGAGCTTAATGGAAGGAGACAAGATGTTTTCGCTAAGAAAATGTATAAGACTGTTGAGGTCAAGTGGGAGGAAACAGTCCGTTTGTTGGAGCATTGCTATCTTACTCTATCACAGCCACTCATAAAAATCTGACACGGGGTGAGTCAGAATTGTCTGTCGGAGAGGAGTTAGATCTGGCTCATGTTCCTACAGACATGAAAGCCAGAAACGAAAAAGGAGGCTTTAAAAGCGTGGGTTGAGGAGGCGGTGTGGTTCACTGCGATGAGCTAAGTGCCCAGGGCCACCAGCAGACATGCTGGCCTGTGTCCGTCCTTTGTTCTGGGGTCCCTCTTGCACCATGTGGTGAGGCTGGTGGCTGGGAGAAGCTCAGGACAGGACCCGGTGGCATCTTATTTCTCCCACCCTCCTGTGGGCTCCAGTGGTCTCCAGTAGGTCCCAAGGGACAGCCTGCCTTCCTTGCAAAGCCCAGTAGCACTGGGAGCAGAAACTGGGGCCAAAGAGTGAGCACCCTGTTTGACAAGCTGGACCAGCCACCTCTTCTTCAGATGCAGGGGGAGCCCTGGCATGCTGACTCCTCCCTTCTCCCTTTCCCCTCTCCTCTTTCCTCCCTCTTTTCTTCCCCTCTCTCCTTCCCTGGTGGTGCCCTTTCCCAATGCCCACTTCATCCCTTTTCCTTTCTACATACCTGTCTTCTAGAGTTTCTTCTCTTTCCTCCCCATTACTTCCCTTCATCTGAATCTCCTCTTTGGTCCCTTTGTCCCTGCTCTCTGCTCCTCCTCCCCTTCCCTGGCCCCTGTTCAGCTCCATACTGAATGCAGGCAGAGCTGGACTAACATGCTCACTTGCTTGCTCAGCCAACCTCCAGAGAAGTCACTCTTCGGTGGCCACCTTCCTGACCCCCTGGTCGCTTCTCCACTTGTTCAGATATTGCTCTGAAGTCTGAGGAGGACAGAGCGGGGCTGCCACAGAAGCAGGCCAGAGGAGAAACCAAACCATGTGTCCACACTGTCCCCCAGCACTGCTGCTCTGAGAGCTTTCGGAGTCCTCAACAGGGTTAGGATTTAGGGGCTTCTTCAGAACCGGGAGTGAAAACAAGCATAGGTCAAAAGAAAAGCGACGGCCCCCACACAAAAATAATAATCACAAATGAAAACTATGTTAACTCTGAAGTCCCAAAGTCGAAGAATTGCCTTGAATCTGTCACTAGAAAGCACCCAAGGCCTCACTCTCTGGGTTCTGGGTGCCCTGGGAATGGCAGGAGGCTCTGACATGCACGTGGGGGTGCCGAACTATGAGGGCTAGCCTGCCCGCTGGCAGGGGGGGGGTACCTCCTGTGGCGCTGTCCTGGCACGACCCCCTGCGTAGGGGGTGTGGCGCGGCGTCCTGGGTGGTCCTGGTGCCCTGGGGTTGCCGGAAGCCTGGGCTCCGACCTCTCCACTCTCCCCCCCCCCCCCCCCCCCCGCTCCTGTCCTGCGTTTTCTGCTTCAGGTGAGGGCGCGTCGAGGTGTCACTTTACCTGTGAGCAGAGGGTCCTCCAGAGAAGCCATGGGGCAGGGAGGGGCAGCAGGCAGCAGGAATGAGAACGGGACACCGTGGCCTCTGGGGCTAAGCTGGAGCGTGGGAGCGCAGGGGCAGCGAGTATGGTGGGTCCTGCAGTCCCGAATGGGCTGCAGCACAGCACCCTGGAGCTGTGTGCCCCTCCTTCCCGCCTGGGCAATTAGCAAAGCCCCTTCTCCTGGCCCCCCCCCGCCCCGCCCACGCCCCCCTCCCTCCTGAGTCCTCTGAGAGCTCACTTCCAGCTTTGGAAATTAGCAAAGACCCTTCTCTGCGCCGGCCCTGCCCCCTCACTCCAGGGGCCTGAACCCTGGCTGGGGTGCAGGGCTATGCCCTAGCATGCTGCCCCATTGCCAGCGCCTGCGCTGGGCAGACTCATAGCCTGGCTTTCTGAGCGGGTGTCCACGGGCAGCCTGGCTGCGAAAAGATCATCAGTCCTAAAGGCCAGCTGCACTCTTGGGTCAGTTTGCTGGCTTCCAGATTGCGCCCAAAGCCAGGAACCAGCTTCCCCAGCACAGGCCTGGGCTGAGATGCCTGCCTGGGATCTGTCTGAGCAGTCTCCTCCACTCCAGGCAGGGATGGCACTTCGACCTGGATGTTTGGGTTTTTGGTTTGTTTTTTTGGTCATTGGTTATTACATGACCTCCAGGGTAGGTGCTCCACAAAGGGAGTGAAAACAGGACGCCTGATATATATGCATATGGCCATTCTAGAAAAATAGCTTGGGGTTCTCTCGGAAACGCGGCATTGGTCCTTGCACTATGGTTTAATAGAAAAGGGATTATGCACCAAGTTACTTAAATGAGCATAGGTTGAAATCGTTTACTGAGAGTAAATATTTTAAATAGTTATATTTTAACTAAATCTATCATCAATCATAAATCTATTACACGAAGGTTACAGGCAATTTAAAAGCAAGAGCACTCTCTTCAGGGTTTTAAATAATCCCTGTCTGTCTTGGCACATGAGAATGCAAAGATAGGAAATGGTTTGTAAAAGATCATATAATAGCTTTTACTAATTCTATTTATTTGACAGACAGAGATCACAAGTAGGCAGAGAGGCAGGCAGAGAGAAAGATGGGGAAGCAGGCTCCCCGCCAAGCAGAGAGCCTGATGAAGGGCTCGATCCCAGGACCCTGAGATCATGACCTGAGCCCAAGGCAGAGGCTTAACACACGGAGCCACCCAGGCGCCCCCAGATGAAATACATTTCTGACTTAGAAACTTCAGATAGAATTATTTTGTCCATGATGACAACTGAAGAAAATGTGTCATCCCTAAACCTAACCTTAAACCCTACCAACACTGAAACCTAAGCTGACCTTAAAGCCCAAACTAGAACCCTGAATCCCAAACCTGGAATGGAACCCAAAGCCTGTACCTGAGCCCTGGATCCAAGCCCTGAACCACGAACCCAAACCCTAAACCAGACCTCCAAGTCATGAAACCTGAACCCAAATCTCAGCATGAAGTCAAACCCCAAATTTGACCTTGAACTTTATCCCATAAGCCCTGAGTCTTAAAGCCTAAATCATAAACTTAAAGCCCTAAACTATAACTCTGTTCCCTTGTCCTTCACTCTAAACCCTCACCCTAACACTAAACCCAAAGCCTGATTAGAACTCTGACTAAAACCTGAACCTGAACCCAAATTCAAACCCTTCACCACACTTTGCTTATGCACTTGCCATTGATGGATATTTGCAGTTTCTACCTCTTGATTCTTGTGAACATTGTTTGGGTTGGGGGCTAGGGTTAGGGTCTTGGATTAGGGTAGGGTCCAGGCTTGAGACCAAGTTGAGGTCAGAGTGTGGGTCTGCATCAGGGCCATGTTCAGTGACACTGTTTGGGTCAAGGACTGTTGTAATTCCACATTGTTTCCAATTCATTGTTCCTTAGCTATTTGGGGGGAAGTTGGGGGGTATTGGGCTCCATGCAGCTTGAATTTCCGGAATGAAATGGCATCAGCTGGACCCGGGGAGGGAGCAGGACCTTCCACTGAAGGGTGAGCTCCCACAGTCCTGCACTGCCTTGCACCGCCTGCAGAGGGCGCCAGACCCCAGCACCCGCCCTGAGCCCAGGCTGCACAGCCACAGCTGTGACCTGAGCCCTGCCTTTTCAGGACCCACTGTGGAGACTTCTGGAGAATGTGGGGCGCCTCCCACCCTGACAGGACAAGCTGAGGAGGGTGTGGCTCTGCATCCACACTGACCGGACCCGTTGTGGAGGACGCGCCCACACTGGCAGCAGTCCAACCTCCTAAGGACCAGACGCTGGAGGAGGTGAGGAGAAGTCCCTTAGTGGACTGTCAAGGGGTTCGTGGTCTCAGGACCCCACAGAGAAAGGGCGCCCTGTGTAGACACTGGGGCTTCCGTCGTTTTGTGTGAGGAGACGTGGCCTCCTGCTGTGCTGTGCGCGGGGCTGTGGGGTCCCCCCTTTCTGGGCTCGGGTGATCCTTGGTCCTTGTCTGTGTTTGTGTGCTCGCGGATTCGGTTCCTGGGGCTCCTCAGATGGTCTGCAGTCAGGGAGCGTCCCCCTGCTTTGGTGCTCGTGCTCTCCCCACCTCAGCCCTGCGGGGTCCTTCCCGTGTCCACACCCACTCCAGGCTTGCGCCTAGTCCGGAAATTCGGGAGCCAAAGTGAGGACTCTGTAGCCGGTTTTGGGGAGAGTAGGTATTTTCCCAGTGTGGGTTCTTCCCTGAGCACAGTGCCTCCCCATCTCCGTGTGTACCCCTCCCTGTCTGTCGTCATTGTTGCAGGGCTGTCACTTTCTTGGTTCAGGGGCCTCCTGGGTATCTTGCTATCTTGGATGCAGGTGTAAATGAGATCGTTCTCAGCAGTCTCTTTCTGATGGGTCCTTCCGAGCACCTAGGAGTGCCACTAATTTGTGCATATTGATTTTGTTCCTTGCAAGTTCTTGAATTTATTAGTTCGATTGGCCTTAAACTTAATCTGCCAGTTATTTGACCAGCAGCATGGGTTTAATTGGGAAGAGCAGAGAATGGCAGTCTGGGCTGAGCAAGCTAAGGTCCCATCACAGGCAAGTGCGAGAAACAAAGGAGAGGAACATTATTTCATGGAGGAGGAAGAAGTTGGGAAGGGTGCTTGAAGGAAAGTCCCTTGGAGAAAGGCAGGGTGATGGAGAATTCTCACCAGCTGAGCTGCAAAGCTCCTACAAAAAGTCAGGAGATGAACCTCCAGCTTCCCCTGTGGGGCCTAAAATTGGTGAGTCTCTCCTGTGGGGGATTGCAATGTGGGGTCTGTAATGGGCACTGAGCAGCAGGCGCCCCCTTCCAGCCTCCCCTTCTGGCATCCCCAGTCCACTTTATGGGGCTTCCCTTCCTGCTTTTGCACAGTTCTAACCAGCTTGTGGTGGAACGTTGTGGAAAAACTGAAATTCCAAATCCACTGCTTCTACTGCACCTGAGATACAGGGGCCCATGATTTAATCCTCCCACGAGTCTCTTGCTAGCCCCACCTGTCCGTTACTCATTTTGAGAGTTGATATTACCAAAGTACTGTAATTCTAAAAATTTCTGAATTAGCTGTATTATTTCTTTTTAGGTATGAAGTTAACTTCCAATTATATGAATTTAATATTTTGGTCATTGTTTTCTAATTTTATTGCCTTATTCTTGGAAAATATAGCCTGATATTTAACTCTAGGAATTTATTGGCATATACTTCTGGCCTAAATAATGGCCTGTTTGTGTAAATGTTCAACTTATGCTTATATACTTACTGAAGACTCTTGTTTTGGGGTCAGGATGGCTACATTTATTAATAGATCAGGACTATTAGATTCTCTAAATTTTGATGTCTCTTAATTTAATCTAATTAAATTATCAGTTAATGAAAGAAGTTAAATTTTTTATGTACTACTGCATCTAAACTTATCAAAGTCTTTGCTATAATTAGACAAGTATGTCATCCTGTTTTTATACCAAGTCTTACATTAAAAAAATCATACTATCTGAAATATTATTTATTTTTATTATTATTTATTTTTTTTAAAAGATTGTATTTATTGGGGTACCTGAGTTAAGTGTCTACCTATAGCTCAGGTCATAATACCCGGGTCCTGGGATAGAGCCCCGCAGGGGGTTCCCTGCTCAGTGGCGTGCTTCTCCCTCTCCCTCTGTTATTCCCTCTGCTGTGTGCATGTTTTTCTTTTCTCACTCTCTCTCAAATAAATAAGTAAAATTTAAAGATTATCTCTCTCAAATAAATAAGTCAAATTTTTTTTCTCAATGGGAGGGAGATGCAGACTCTCCACTGAGCAGGGAGCCTGATGCAGGGCTCAATACCAGGACCCTGGGATCATCACCTGAGCTGAAGGCAGACACTTGAACCGACTAAGTCACCCAGGCACTTCAGCTGTTTATTTATTTATTTATTTTTATTATGCATATGTTTTATCTCTCTTTTCTACAAGTCTTTTTTTTGATCTTTTTACTTTTTTCATAAAACTGAATTATTTCAAGATGACTTGGTCATCCTCTTTTCCCCAACCTCAAAGATCATAGAGTATATTTTAACTGTTAAAATAATATTAGTATTTAAGTGCTGCCTACACAAATTAAGGCAAATTATCTGTGGTCTGTATTCCTGAAAATATTTTTTTTATTATGCCTTCCTATGCCAATGACATTTTATAAGGATCTAAATGTTTCCATTTGTGATTTTTTTTCAAGATAATAAAGCTATTACTTCATTCTTTTTTATATCTGATGTTATTTAAAAAATTTCTGTCAGTCTGATTCTTGTTTCTTTATTAATGAATTATTTTTTTTCTCTCTAACACTTGTGATTTTTTTTGTGTGTCTTTGGTATGTATGCCCTAGTTTGGGATTCATAGAGTCAACTCTAGTTATGAATATTTTCTTTCTTTTCTTGTATGTAAGTTTTAATCCAGTGTCTTGACTATTTTATGCTTGAGAAATAGATGTACATTAATATTCAAATATTTCTTTCCTTTTTCTTCTTTCATTTAAAAAAAGTCATTTATTTTATTTTATTTAAAAATATTTATTTATTTATTTGGAGTAGAGGTAGAGGGTCATGAAGAGTGGCTGATTATATACTTTCAATTTGGGAGGAGGTTAGGGATAGCACAAGCCTCCAAGGTATTTTATAAACAAGGTTTCCAGGACCTTGAGGGGGCTAGCTATTGTTAGGGAAAGGTCATTTATTACTATTTAGTAAAAACTCAGGGAAGAGACTCTTCTGATGTGTATCAGTGGGTATATGCTTGGGAGATGATTGCCAATGTATATCTTGAGGGCAGGGGTGGGGAGTAGAGATAAAGAAGTTTCCAAAGTAATTTTTACATGTGAAAGTAGATTTTCAGTATCCTGGGGGGTGGACTAAGAATGCTTTTTGCCCTGAGTGGATGTGTCCACATGGAAGCAGCTGAGTCCCCAGAGGAGCTTCAAGGACTTGTCAACAGGCTATGAGTAGTAAGGAAATCTAATTTCTTCTCTAGCTTTTGTTCCACACACATCACCTACATCTTACACCTCTTTTATATTGATAATTTTAATGCTTTGCTGGTATCCAGATGACTATATCCTTAAGTGACTTCTTATCTCTATTGAATCCATTATGTATTCTATCCATTGTATTCTTAATTCAACTAGATTACATATATTTAATCTATTAGTACCACTAGGTTCTTATTCTTGTTTTTATTTCAAAATCTTTCCTTATTTCCTTACATTATTTATTGGGTATATTTTAAATCCCTGAAATACTCACTTATTATATATAAGCTGTCAACCGTATTCTTATTTTGAGGTAGCTATATCTTTTTGGGTTTTAGGACATCATACCAACAATGCCAAATAATTTTCAGACAACAGCAGGATCTCCAAGAATTCAACTAAATTCTGACACTATCTACCTGAACATAGTGTAAGATTTCATCAGTTAAGGGATCAGTCCTCCAAGACTATCTCCAACCCCACCTCAGATGCCAGTCTCACTGTAGGCCCCAGGTTATTACCTGTGCTTGTGACTGAGCAACTACAGGTTGGAGGTCCCAGTGGCCTACTTCTTACGTTCTTTTAATTTGCTACAGGGACTCACAAAACTCAGAAAAATACTTACTTTATGTTTGCCAGCTTATTAAAAGATATAATAGAAGATTTAAATCAATAGATAGATAAAGAAGTGCACAGGGCAAGGTATGGAGAATGGGCACAGAGCTTCTATTACCTTCTGTAAGACTGCCACTCTTCCTGCCTTTTCATACATTTCACAAACTAAAAGCTTTCTGAACCCAGTCCTTTCAGCTTTTCTGTGGAGGCTTCATGACATAGTCATGACTGACTAAATCGTTGTCATTTGCTGATCTAATCTCCAGATCCTCTTCCCTCCCCAGATAATCCTGTATTGGGAGGAAGGGGAGGCAAAAAGTTGTGAAGGCTTTCACCAAGTGGTTGGTCCTTCAGGCAAACAGCCCTTGCCTTGAGTGAGGTCTGAAGGTCACTTCATTAACAGAACAAAACACACCTCTCTCACCCTTATCACAGGAAATCCCAAGAGTTTTAGGAGCTGTGAGTCAGTAGCCATGGTTGAAAACCAAATATTCAGATGACCAAAATATATTTCTTGTAAACCACTATATTACACTACATGCTTAAGTATTTAATTATGTGATCTTTTAAACTAATATTTTTCTAAGAGTATAAACTGTTCTGGCAGTAATCTGGATTGGGGAGTGATGTATTGCCAAATTTCTGTCGTTTTAGTCCAGGAAGTCAAAGAGAAAGAACAGGAGAGCCCCTTAGGGCAGGAAGTTCAACTACTACTACCTTTTCTTGATTTTTTTTTAAACAAGCAAATCTTCTCTTCAGAGTTGCAGTTTAAAGCCAAGAACATGCAGAATTGGGAGAAAAAATAGTTAAATTTGGAGACTTGCAGAGGTAGAATCAGAGTAGTGAAAGCCATTACAGCAACTGAACTAACTGAGGTCAGTCTTTGGTGAATCACAGAAACAGGTGGAGTTGTCAAACAAAGGAATCTTTGTTTACAACATACAAGGAGATCACAGGGAATAAGTTCCAAAGCCTTGACTGTTTGAACAGGAGAGAGATTTTTATTTAGTATTTAAGATGAATACTCAGAAGGGAGAGTTTTATTATTCCGTGTATGGTTGGTCATAAGGTTGTGGATGCATGCACATCCACATATGTATTTGTGCAATATGTATTGCATGTTCACCTGAATGAAGCTTGTATTCCACCGAGGGCAGAAACTTCAACGTTAGAATAAAGCAGAGGTAACTGTTGGACAAGGGAAAGGGACTCTACAGGCTTCAAGAGCAGATAGAAACTAGATGGGGTCTTGGGCTCATTTTCTGGGACAAGGAATGCAAGGCCTTGATTGCTTTTGAAATAGCACTAGGAGTTTTGCCACTGATTTATTGTCTCAATAGCTTAGGCTATTTCCTGGTCTGGTGGTGACTGTTAGTTTTCCCATTGCCTTGTTCCCTCAAAATCCTTAAGGAGTGAGGTTTTTGCATTTCTTTGTAAGAACCTCCCAGGAAGTTTTGGAAGAAGTGTGCTTGGGCAAGTACACAGGTGGGGTATAGATCATTGAAAATAGCTGGGGACAAAAAATGATTTTCTTATGTCAGGAAAACTATATGTCATCTTAATTTTCTGGGAACCTCTAATTCTTTCTGCTGATGTTACCAGCAGGCTTCTGAGATATTACTGATTGTTCTCTTGTACCTAAGGAAAAAGAAATGTAGAAAGCAAAAGACAAAACTTTAAAATCTATCCTCCAACTCATCAATTCACTGCAGCCACCTCTCTGTCTTTCCCTTTCTCTTTTTCTTTCTCTTTCTCTCTCACTTTCTCTCTCACATACGCACAACACACGCAAATCATCTTAAAACAATTTTTAATTTTCCCTATTCCATTTTAATATACTTGAGGCATGATCATTTTCTTAGTAAATACAAGAAAAAAAAATCTAGGATTCCATCATTCTGTGTGATTAAAGTATTGAGGAATTTACTTCCAATAGCACTTATAAAAACACATTTTATTTATGTAATATTATATAATCAGGTGCCTGCATTTTTCTTATTCTCTAACTAGTGTTATTTGGCAATTAATATTTTGTCAATCAATATTCCCCTATATCTGAATGTGTGGGCAGTGAGAGATGAGTTAGAGGCAAGGATGGTGAACACTCCCAACAACTGCAGACTACATATATCTTAAGCCATGATTTTCTTTGCAAAGATCAACATTGATAATGTTCTAGTCATACCTCCGTGTACCAGGAAAGAAGTAGCATATTTCTTGAAAGACACAGCTATCAAAGCTCCATTGAGAAACTGTAAAGATGGACAAGCGATTTCCAAATTACATATCTGATAATGGACATCTACTCTGATTATTTAAATATGAATAAAAATAAAAAACCTTACTAATAACCAAACAGAGTATCCAATTTTACATGTGAAGGAAATAATGGAAGAGACATGTCACCAAAAGTATATGGATGGCTTATAGGCACATGACAAATTTCTCAACATTTAGACATTAAAGAAATACAAATTAAAATCATAATGAGACATGCTTACATATCTATTAGAATGGCTAAAATTATAAAGGCTAATTGTACTTGGTCTGAGCTAGATTGAGAAGCAACAAAAAATCTAAACTGTTGTTGGCATATATCATGATACAACCACTTTGGAAAATAGTTTGAAAATTTTTTTAAATGCAAAATATGTTGCAGTTACAAAAATAGCCATTTTACTTCTAGGCATTTAACCAAGAGAAACAAGCCCTATGTTCATACAGGGACTTGTATATGAATTTCATAGCAGCTTTATTTTTAAGAATTGAAAACAGTGGAAATGTTCATCAATGTCCATCCATAGAGCAAAGAAAAATTATGATCTATTCATTAAAGAGATTACTATTCAACATCAAAATGAACTATTTACAATTGGAGATTCTCAAAGTAATGATGCTGAGAAAAGAAAAGCCAGGCAATGAATAGTATATACAGTGTGATTCCATGACTATAAAAAATCTAGAAAATACAAATTTATATATAGTCACAGTCATCAAATATATTGGTGTGATTTTAGTGCCTTCTTCTGTGATCCTATAGCTTCCTACACTTGCATCTCTGAGCATTTGTTACACCATGTGAAAATATGAACTCTTTCTCTTCATTCTGTCTTACTAGAATAAGAGTCCTTGAAATTTTATGGACAATTGAACTCTCAGTTATTAGCAGAAATTCTATCACACAGTAAGTTTCCAAATATAAAAGCCAGAGTTTTACAATGACTTCTAAGCTTTTACATGATCTAGCCACTCATTTAACCTCTGTGACCTCTTTCCCTGCTACTCTTCAGTCACTCACAGTGGCCTCCTTGCTATTCCTCAGATATGCCAGGCATGATCCAACCTTATGGCCTTCAAGATAGCCAATTCCTTTGTCTGGAGTGACCTTATTGCTGATAGTTCTGGGCAAATTCATCACCTTTCCATACCTTTGTTCAATTGTCAGCTTCATTGTAACTACCCTGATCTTCCTATTAAAAATTTTAACTCCCCATCCCCTGCCTAGCAACCTTGATTTTTCTCACCCTGATCGAGTTTTTCTTTTTCCCCATTGTACTCATCCTTTTTGAATGCACTATGCAATTTTTATTAAGGTTTATAGCTTTGAATTGTCTCACCCATTAAAATAAAAGTTCTACAAAGCCAAGTATTTCATTTACCAGTGTAGTCTGAAGTAATATCTGCCATATAATAGTTCAGTAGACAACTGGTAAATTTCAAAATAAATTAATGTTGAGAATATACTGAATTTCACAAGTCATTTCAATATTTATTTCCAAAAAATAAACTATGTAAAACATACCTTAAATTTACTTTCAAAATATTTTATAGCATATAATGGACAATATACATAAGCCTTAAAGAAACAATCCTATAAATAACCATTTCATACCTACTTAAAAACTACATAATACCACACTCCTAGATCCTCTCTGAACGCTCTAAAATAACCCTAAAGGAAATACATTTTTAAAAATAACAGATTTTTTGTCAAATAATTTAATAAAATAAAAGTTTCATTCATCTATGTAGATCATAATAAATGTTTTTAATAAGCATGAAATTATAACTCTGAAGTGTGCTAAAATGAAACCACCTGCTAAGGGTGAGAGAATAAAAATAAACATCATGTTTCCAAATAAGAGGAATTTATTACCTTTGAATCAAAGCATGTGGATTTGTTCAAACTGGCAATAAAGGAATATGGAGACACAAACCATAGAAAGTCATTTTTTAGATTTCTAAAAGACTTCGAAGTGAAAAGTATACATTCACTTCTCACTTATTGCTCCTACATATTCATGAATTTGAGAGAAAATATAGGCCCTGTGTGTCTTAGCAACTAATGGGATATTTTTTGATATTTACATGCTTACACATAGTATGTGTTATAGTCTTCTCTTTTACATGCTGTAAAAAGGTTAACCCCTTTTCTGCAGAGATCTGAAAATGTGAAACAGTGCCTGAGTAGCTGAATTCATCTAATTCAAATTTCTTGCAGGTCTAAGACCTATTGATTTTCACTTGACTGCCTCCTTTTTCATCTGTCAATTGGTTACAAATTCTGGTACTGAAGAGAATACATTGGGGCTGGTGGCTCAGTGTGTTAAAGCCTCTGCCTTCAGTTCAGGTCATGATCTCAGGATCCTGGGATCGAGCTCCACATCGGGACATAATGTAACGACAGATAGTTTATATGGGAGCCCTTTGGGTACTCTGGTGGATGAATGTTTTTAAATTAGTTTTTCATGGACATGGGGAGTTAGAGACGAGAAGGGAGGTGGGGGAAATTGGAAGGGGAGCTGAATCATGAGAGACTATGGACTCTGAAAAACAATCTGAGGGTTTTGAAGGGGCGGGGGATTTGGAGGTTGGGGTACCAGGTGTTGGGTATCATAGAGGGCACTGCTTGCATGGAGCACTGGGTGTGGTGCAAAAAGAATGAATACTGTTATGCTGAAAATAAATAAAAAATTAATTTAAAAAATATTAGTTTTTCGTAAACTACAAAAAAAAAAAAAAAGAAAAGCGCTCCCATTTATAGCGTACACTTTATGGTTCACAAGGCACGTGCCAACAATAAAAATAATAATGGGTTACCGTTACACTTCATAGAAAAGGAGGTACAGGGAAATTGAATGAAAGGGAATAACAAAGTAGGTTCATAAGTCAATCTTCCTTGTAAAAAAATTAACGTGAAAGTGCGTTTCTGCCACCTCTCTCCTGTGTGACATTTTATCGATGGGAGATGGAAAATAAATGGTCTGGTTAACCTTTCCCTCCCCCTCAAAACCCATTATTTGAAAACACAAAAAGGGAAGTGAAGGGAGAAATCCTCCCACTCCCATCCCCACTCACCTCCATAGCCACCTCCTCTTCCAAGAACCTAGCAGACAAGGTGCCAAGAAGTGTTAGGTACCAGCAGTGGTCTCAGATCTCATTCAAGAATCATGGTGAAAGGCATTCAAAGAGATTGTGGGGGCACAGGGATCCAATTAAGGGGGACAAGTTTAAGGTTTGCCTGGTCCCCTAAAAACTAATGGCACTAGAGAAGATGAGCTTTGGGAACTATAGCATAATGGATACAATGTGTAAAAAGCTTCAGTGAGTCATGGTGGGAAGAGGCCAAGAGGGTAGCAAACACAGTCTTAGATGATGTTATTAATAGCACTATAGGCTCTAGATTTCCTGTGGTGGTGTTCTTTGCAAGACCAGCCCGGCCAAAGTGGATACTCTCAACCTGGAACAGAGGGTCTTGGAGATGCCAGCACGTGAGGTATGATGAGAGGGTAAAATGATAGGAGGTGTCCTTTGGAAGGACTGACTCCTTGACTTTAAAAGGGAGAACCCAAATCTGTAGGTGAAATCTTTCTGGCTACAAAGAGGGCCAAGGCCTCCTAAGGTCAAGGTCTCCTCGTCACTTGCAAAGATGTCGAAGAACATATTCAGACATTTCAAAGATGTCCTCATATCATTGGTTCCCACTCTGGAATTCTATCAATAAGGTGAGAGTTCCTCTAGTTGAAAAAGAGATCTAAAAAGACTTCCCTTTCTCATGTAATTTCTGTAACCTCCAGGACACACCCACCTCCCCCTTCCAGCTCTGTAATGAAGCCACAGCTGGTGCCAATTTGTGGAACTCCTTAAAGGCTATTCTCCCTTATATACCCCGGGACCAAGTTCCCATGCTCCCTCACCCGATTTCCTGCACTCACCTCCCACCTGGTGTGTTCACACCTGCAAGTGCCTTTTACCAACCCCTTTGCCAAAAGGCAGCCAGAGTGACCTTTCAAAGACCTATCAGTTCCTGGCATTTGTCTCCATAGAAATCTGCACTGATCTTCTAACAAATTCTCAGTCCTCCAAAGGCACCCATAATCCTCCCATCAGTCTATTCATACCCCTCCAACTGACTGATGCCTGTTCTGCCCCATCTCTCTGCCCTTCAACCACACTGCCTCCTTCTTCCTGTGGAGACCTCTCATGGCACCTGCCTCCAAGCACAGGTGATTCCCATTGATGGGAAGACCCTCTTCTCTCCCCCATCTCCCCACTCCAGTTACTCCCACTTATTCGTGAGCTCACAAGCCCCATGGTACACACTCTCCATGCAGCCTGCTCTCTCTTTTCTAGCACTGGCCTCCGTTTCTAGCTGTGCTTGTGTCATGGATGTCCCTCCCCAGCCAGCCTCCAAGCTCTCCTTCCCTTTAGCTCCAACACCTGACACAGTGCCTGGCACGTATCACTTTGAGCTTCCCTTGGGTGGACCTTTTCCTGTTGAGATGCTCCACTGGGAGCTTAGCCCCGCACCCCAGCATGGGCTCTGGCCTCAGAAGTGAGGGGGCGGGGCCAGCGCAGAGAAGGATCTTTGCTTATTTCCAAAGCTGGAAGTGAGCTCTCAGAGGACTCAGGAGGGAGGGGGGCGGGGGCGGCCGGAAGAGGGGCTTTGCTAATTGCCCAGGCGGGAAGGAGGGGCGCGCAGCGCCAGTGTGCTGTGCTGCAGCCCATTTGGGACTGCAGGACCCACCATACTCGCTGCCCCTGCACTCCCATGCTCCAGCCTAGCCCCTGAGGCCCCGGTGTCCTGTTCCCGTTCCCGCCGCCTGCTGCCCCTCCCCGACCCATGGCTTCTCTGGAGGACCCTCTGCTCACAGGTAAAGTGACACCACGACACGCCCTCACCTGAAGCAGAAAACGCAGTCCAGGAGCTGGGCGCAGCCTCCCGCCAACCCCAGGGCACCAGGACCACCCCAGACGCTGCGCCACACCCTGTCCGCAGGGGGTCAGGCCGGGGACAGCGCCACAGGAGGTACTCCCCCCCTGCCAGCGGGCAGGCTAGCCCCCATAGTTCTGCACCCCCATGCGCTTTTCAGAGCCTCCTGCCATTCCCAGGGCACCCAGAACCCAGAGAGTGAGGCCTTGGGTGTTCTCTAGTGACAGATTCAAGGCAATTTTTCGACTTTGGGACTCAGAGTTAACATAGTTTTCATTTGTGATTATTATTTTTGTGTGGGGGCCGTCGCTTTTCTTTTGACCTATGCTTGTTTTCACTCCCGGTTCTGAAGAAGCCCCTAAATCCTAACCCTTTGAGGACTTCGAAAGCTCTCAGAGCAGCAGTGCTGGGGGACAGTGTGGACACATGGTTTGGTTTCTCCTCTGGCCTGCTTCTGTGGCAGCCCCGCTCTGTCCTCCTCAGACTTCAGAACAATATCTGAACAAGTGGAGAAGCAACCAGGGGGTCAGGAAGGTGGCCACCGAAGAGTGACTTCTCTGGAGGGTGGCTGAGCTAGCAAGTGAGCATGTTAGTCCAGCTCTGCCTGCATTCAGTATGGAGCTGAACAGGGGCCAGGGAAGGGGAGGAGGAGCAGAGAGCAGGGACAAAGGGACCAAAGAGGAGATTCAGATGAAGGGAAGTAATGGGGAGGAAAGAGAAGAAACTCTAGAAGACAGGTATGTAGAAAGGAAAAGGGATGAAGTGGGCATTGGGAAAGGGCACCACCAGGGAAGGAGAGAGGGGAAGAAAAGAGGGAGGAAAGAGGAAAGGGGAAAGGGAGAAGGGAGGAGTCAGCATGCCAGGGCTCCCCCTGCATCTGAAGAAGAGGTGGCTGGTCCAGCTTGTCAAACAGGGTGCTCACTCTTTGGCCCCAGTTTCTGCTCCCAGTGCTACTGGGCTTTGCAAGGAAGGCAGGCTGTCCCTTGGGACCTACTGGAGCCCACTGGAGCCCACAGGAGGGTGGGAGAGGTAAGATGCCACCAGGTCCTGTCCTGAGCTGCTCCCAGCCACCAGCCTCACCACATGGTGCAAGAGGGACCCCAGAACAAAGGACGGACACAGGCCAGCATGTCTGCTGGTGGCCCTGGGCACTTAGCTCATCGCAGTGAACCACACCGCCTCCTCAACCCACGCTTTCAAAGCCTCCTTCTTCGTTTCTGGCTTTCATGTCTGTAGGAACATGAGCCAGATCTAACTCATCTCCGACAGACAATTCTGACTCACCCCGTGTCAGATTTTTATGAGTGGCTGTGATAGAGTAAGATAGCAATGCTCCAACAAACGGACTGTTTCCTCCCACTTGACCTCAACAGTCTTATACATTTTCTTAGCGAAAACATCTTGTCTCCTTCCATTAAGCTCATAACGTGGTCTAATAGTATACATGCGCCTTCCTTAGATGCGAAGCGATACAGAGGTCCTTTTTTTTTTTTTTAATTTTACAAGGTAAAGTCAGTGAACATATCCAACTTGACGAATACGTCTCTAAAATGTCAATCCAGGCAAAGCTTTTTCTGCCTACAGTTTCGAGCCTACGTGGTGACATTTTTAAAATGCTTTCAGTCCCTCAGTGAGGCTCTTAGAAGCTAGCCAGGGCTTACTACGTGCCAGGCACTGTGTCAGGTGTTGGAGCTAAAGGGAAGGAGAGCTTGGAGGCTGGCTGGGGAGGGACATCCATGACACAAGCACAGCTAGAAACGGAGGCCAGTGCTAGAAAAGAGAGAGCAGGCTGCATGGAGAGTGTGTACCATGGGGCTTGTGAGCTCACGAATAAGTGGGAGTAACTGGAGTGGGGAGATGGGGGAGAGAAGAGGGTCTTCCCATCAATGGGAATCACCTGTGCTTGGAGGCAGGTGCCATGAGAGGTCTCCACAGGAAGAAGGAGGCAGTGTGGTTGAAGGGCAGAGAGATGGGGCAGAACAGGCATCAGTCAGTTGGAGGGGTATGAATAGACTGATGGGAGGATTATGGGTGCCTTTGGAGGACTGAGAATTTGTTAGAAGATCAGTGCAGATTTCTATGGAGACAAATGCCAGGAACTGATAGGTCTTTGAAAGGTCACTCTGGCTGCCTTTTGGCAAAGGGGTTGGTAAAAGGCACTTGCAGGTGTGAACACACCAGGTGGGAGGTGAGTGCAGGAAATCGGGTGAGGGAGCATGGGAACTTGGTCCCGGGGTATATAAGGGAGAATAGCCTTTAAGGAGTTCCACAAATTGGCACCAGCTGTGGCTTCATTACAGAGCTGGAAGGGGGAGGTGGGTGTGTCCTGGAGGTTACAGAAATTACATGAGAAAGGGAAGTCTTTTTAGATCTCTTTTTCAACTAGAGGAACTCTCACCTTATTGATAGAATTCCAGAGTGGGAACCAATGATATGAGGACATCTTTGAAATGTCTGAATATGTTCTTCGACATCTTTGCAAGTGACGAGGAGACCTTGACCTTAGGAGGCCTTGGCCCTCTTTGTAGCCAGAAAGATTTCACCTACAGATTTGGGTTCTCCCTTTTAAAGTCAAGGAGTCAGTCCTTCCAAAGGACACCTCCTATCATTTTACCCTCTCATCATACCTCACGTGCTGGCATCTCCAAGACCCTCTGTTCCAGGTTGAGAGTATCCACTTTGGCCGGGCTGGTCTTGCAAAGAACACCACAACAGGAAATCTAGAGCCTATAGTGCTATTAATAACATCATCTAAGACTGTGTTTGCTACCCTCTTGGCCTCTTCCCACCATGACTCACTGAAGCTTTTTACACATTGTATCCATTAAGCTATAGTTCCCAAAGCTCATCTTCTCTAGTGCCATTAGTTTTTAGGGGACCAGGCAAACCTTAAACTTGTCCCCCTTAATTGGATCCCTGTGCCCCCACAATCTCTTTGAATGCCTTTCACCATGATTCTTGAATGAGATCTGAGACCACTGCTGGTACCTAACACTTCTTGGCACCTTGTCTGCTAGGTTCTTGGAAGAGGAGGTGGCTATGGAGGTGAGTGGGGATGGGAGTGGGAGGATTTCTCCCTTCACTTCCCTTTTTGTGTTTTCAAATAATGGGTTTTGAGGGGGAGGGAAAGGTTAACCAGACCATTTATTTTCCATCTCCCATCGATAAAATGTCACACAGGAGAGAGGTGGCAGAAACGCACTTTCAGGTTAATTTTTTTACAAGGAAGATTGACTTATGAACCTACTTTGTTATTCCCTTTCATTCAATTTCCCTGTACCTCCTTTTCTATGAAGTGTAACGGTAACCCATTATTATTTTTATTGTTGGCACGTGCCTTGTGAACCATAAAGTGTACGCTATAAATGGGAGCGCTTTTCTTTTTTTTTTTTTTTTTTTGTAGTTTACGAAAAACTAATATTTTTTAAATTAATTTTTTATTTATTTTCAGCATAACAGTATTCATTCTTTTTGCACCACACCCAGTGCTCCATGCAAGCAGTGCCCTCTATGATACCCAACACCTGGTACCCCAACCTCCAAATCCCCCGCCCCTTCAAAACCCTCAGATTGTTTTTCAGAGTCCATAGTCTCTCATGATTCAGCTCCCCTTCCAATTTCCCCCACCTCCCTTCTCGTCTCTAACTCCCCATGTCCATGAAAAACTAATTTAAAAACATTCATCCACCAGAGTACCCAAAGGGCTCCCATATAAACTATCTGTCGTTACATTATGTCCCGATGTGGAGCTCGATCCCAGGATCCTGAGATCATGACCTGAACTGAAGGCAGAGGCTTTAACACACTGAGCCACCAGCCCCAATGTATTCTCTTCAGTACCAGAATTTGTAACCAATTGACAGATGAAAAAGGAGGCAGTCAAGTGAAAATCAATAGGTCTTAGACCTGCAAGAAATTTGAATTAGATGAATTCAGCTACTCAGGCACTGTTTCACATTTTCAGATCTCTGCAGAAAAGGGGTTAACCTTTTTACAGCATGTAAAAGAGAAGACTATAACACATACTATGTGTAAGCATGTAAATATCAAAAAATATCCCATTAGTTGCTAAGACACACAGGGCCTATATTTTCTCTCAAATTCATGAATATGTAGGAGCAATAAGTGAGAAGTGAATGTATACTTTTCACTTCGAAGTCTTTTAGAAATCTAAAAAATGACTTTCTATGGTTTGTGTCTCCATATTCCTTTATTGCCAGTTTGAACAAATCCACATGCTTTGATTCAAAGGTAATAAATTCCTCTTATTTGGAAACATGATGTTTATTTTTATTCTCTCACCCTTAGCAGGTGGTTTCATTTTAGCACACTTCAGAGTTATAATTTCATGCTTATTAAAAACATTTATTATGATCTACATAGATGAATGAAACTTTTATTTTATTAAATTATTTGACAAAAAATCTGTTATTTTTAAAAATGTATTTCCTTTAGGGTTATTTTAGAGCGTTCAGAGAGGATCTAGGAGTGTGGTATTATGTAGTTTTTAAGTAGGTATGAAATGGTTATTTATAGGATTGTTTCTTTAAGGCTTATGTATATTGTCCATTATATGCTATAAAATATTTTGAAAGTAAATTTAAGGTATGTTTTACATAGTTTATTTTTTGGAAATAAATATTGAAATGACTTGTGAAATTCAGTATATTCTCAACATTAATTTATTTTGAAATTTACCAGTTGTCTACTGAACTATTATATGGCAGATATTACTTCAGACTACACTGGTAAATGAAATACTTGGCTTTGTAGAACTTTTATTTTAATGGGTGAGACAATTCAAAGCTATAAACCTTAATAAAAATTGCATAGTGCATTCAAAAAGGATGAGTACAATGGGGAAAAAGAAAAACTCGATCAGGGTGAGAAAAATCAAGGTTGCTAGGCAGGGGATGGGGAGTTAAAATTTTTAATAGGAAGATCAGGGTAGTTACAATGAAGCTG